>NC_091852.1:20114083-20739083 GCF_037783145.1 Equus przewalskii
ACAGTGTGTTTAAACACAGTCAAGTCAGACCAAAGGGACTGACTGTCGGATGAGTATCTCTTTCTTTAAACTCAATGTTTACAAATAATTATTTCCAAGGTACTCTTCACAGCTAATTTGCACTGGGCTAAATTAAGGAGATGGGTTTGCATGTCTGTGGTCCCAGTGCATGGTACAAAAGCCTTAGCTGATCATTTCTTGAATGAATGAGCAGACAGGTGATGACTTTGCAATGGAAGAATGGACTTGAGGCTTCTGGATGGGAGAAGGTCTCTACAGGAGCTCTTTGGACTAGAGATGCCCAAGGTTGGACCCAACAAGAATCCAGTCCTCTGGGTTTCCTCCTCTTCTTCCCACAGGACCTCTTCTACATCTTAGGCTCTGGTTATGGCAGGACTCCTCTAGGCTTGAGGAGCAAGAGGGGTGGGGGACACAGTACCAAGCTTTATGCACACTTCAGTTTATATTCCTATAAGATTGAGACTCTCATGACAGACTTGTGATAATTTTCTGGTGTGTTCACTTCCCTGCAACATAGAAGAGAGAGGAAATCTCCACTTTTTCCCATAGAGAATTAATCTTTTTAAGCTCATAGAGTCATTTGAGTTTCTAATCGACAGGGTGTTTAAGGAAGGGTGGGAAAATAGGCAAGATGTTATTTGCACCAAAGCAAAACCAACTCAGACTTTCTTGAAACTGATGAGAAATAAAGTGTAACCTCTCCACGACCCTTCACCTCTGTCTCTCTCACTTTTCCATGGCATCCTGCATGGCCTGAACAAAGCAATTGCTGCAGGGGAAGATCACAGAATAAAAACAAACAAACAAAACACAAAATAAACATGAAAAACCCAAGAAACTTCAAGGGCATTTAGTGGTCATCCACACCCTCAATTTTACAAATGGCGAAACGGAAGCTCAAATATACCATGAAATTAGATTCAGAAGTAAAACTGAGATGAATAAAGAAACAATCTTAGGCTAAACAAAAAACCCACCTTTGTTTGTTTCTTATCCCAAACAATATTTCTCAGGCAGAATGGTTTCAACAACTTGCCTAATGCCAGAATAGCTTGTGAAAAGCATTAAACCTTAGGATAATTTCCACACAGATTACTCTGTTATGGAGGAAAGATCAGCAGGCTTATAGGAAAAAACTCTACAAATTGCCCCAAACTATAAGGAAATAATACAATTACCCTGTCCATCTGGACTGATACAAAATCTAAATTAAATAATATTTTATGAGAAACATGGCTTTATTATTTTCAAATACTTGGAGTATCTGAAAAAGCTAACTGTGTTTCCAATGACTGCCTTTCTGTGGTCTGCTTAAATCAATTACATAAAAAAGTCAATATCCAATGAAAAATTTGAGAAACTTTTAGTGAAACTAGGATCAGAAAGAAACTTTCTTAATATGGAAAACAATTCTTGTGCTAAGTGACAACATTATACTATTGGAAACACTAGAAGGACACTTCCCAAACGTTTGCGACCAAGGGATTTTCATTTATGTATCTATTAATAACCTGTGTGTGCCAAAAAATGCACTCCAGGAAACAGCAGAAGAGCCATTTGTCTTTTAAAATCATGAACAAGACAAGGCTGCCCTTTTATCACAGAGATTCTTTGATACTATTTTGGAAGATCAAGCTAATAAAATAAGACAAGAAAACCAAATACAAAACGTTAGTTAGAAGGAGAAAAGTTACAATTTACAGATGATATCACTGTTGCCAAGAATCAATCAAGAACCTAGTAGAATAATATAAAAAAATCAAGTTGGCAGTTTACAAAATAAACTCACACAAATCAAGATCTTATCTATTCCCAGCTAGAAAATGTAATTAGAAAAACAACGAATCCTACTCACAATAGGGACCCCCCCACAATAATAATAACAAAGAACCCCACAAAAGTTACTCAGAAGTATATTTAACTAAAAATAGGTATAGAATCTCGGAATAAAATAAAAATTTACTGAGGAACATAAAAATAAATATATAGACATTTCATTATTGGATGGGAAGACTCAATAGTGAAAGATGCTACTTCTCTCTCAATTCATTAAAAAAATTTTTAAAATTTCAACAAAAACCACAATATAAATCTTTTTAGAGGTAATGATCTTATAATTCTGAAGTTCAATTAGAGGAATAAATGTAAAACATCATCAGAAAATTTTTGAAAGTTAAGAATACCATGGGAAGTCTTGCATTACAAATATTACAATTCAGACAAAGCACTACGAGCACAAAATAAAAAAATGAGAGCAAAGACAAAAGCCTTAAGGGAAATATTAACAAATTTGATTTTATAAAAGCTTGGGTCAAAAACGAAAAAACAAGCAAGATTGAAAGACTAATTTAAAACCAGAAAAACATTTGCAACAAAAATACAAGCCCTTAGTATATAAGTAGCTCTTATGAATAAGACACAATTCTCAAAAGACGACATACAAATGAATAAAAATCATCTGGAAAAAAATGGTCAAACTTATTAGTGATAAAAATGGATGCTAATGAAAATTAAGGCATTTTCACCTGTCCAGCTGGCAAAGAATCTTAAAAAGAACAGTGCTCAGCATTAGTGAGGACCTGGGAAAACAGACCCTCCCCTAAATCAGCTGGAGGGAGGCTCAGCTGGGATAATCTTTTTGAAGGTAATTCAGTAATAGTGCTAAAATATCCAGATCCTTTAACTTGGTTCCACGAGGTCACAGGCCTTGTCTTCACTCTGTATCCCTGCTGCCTAACACAAGTAGGAGCTCAGATGTATTTAGTGAGCGAGAAGATGTGGGGAAATAGGCATTCTGGGGCCTTGGAAAGCTGAGAACAAAGATGCTGTACCAGACCACTGGGTGCTGACTTCTCTGGTCCAGGTGACCTTGCTGAGGATGAGTTTGGGTCACTAAGCAGGAAGGATGAGGGTGGTTGCAATGTTTCCTCTTCAAAAGTAGATTGTTAAATTCTTCCTTCATGAGGATGGGAGCTTGAGGGTAAAGGGCTATGGCCTGGTACCCTAGATTCGGCCAGACTCTGCCTTGTGCATCAGCCACTATGTGTGTCCCCGAAGGGATTCTGAGGGCCAAGGGATGCCCCACTAGAAGTGCCACATCTGCTTCTGCTCTGTGCAGCCACCTGGCTTCTGGCAAGATACCTTTTCCCTTGGCTAGGTCAATCAAGAGCCTGATCATACTGTGTGGCTTCTTCCTACCCATCTGTAAACTCACTTGAAACAATTCAGGAACTCCATAATCCGAAAAAATACGAATATGTCAATGGAAGATATATGTCAATGGAAGTGTCCAATATGCTTAAAAAAACTTGCTTAAAAATAAATAAATACATGAATAAAAAATGTGGAGTTAAACACAAAGGCAGCTTAAGCTGGCATCCTCCAAATTCCGAAGGAAAGGGAAACTTAGAACGTTTTTCTTACGTTGAGTACTTCCTTGAAAGACAAGATTTCATCTTACCAAGCAGAATCTCAGATTTTGTTCACAAATGCAACTTCACTGCTTCAAAATCTCTTTTGTACTCACAACTTTAAGATACCCCTAAGTTATAATATTACAGTTACATTCAAATTAAAGCTTCCACAGAACATAGGAGGAGAAGGAATGGTGAAACAGATTTGTCTCCAACTTTAGAATAATTAAGTTAAAATAAGGAAATTATCTTGGGGGAGGATGGTGTTGACTGTGCTTAGTCCTTCCGTGATTTTCTTTAAAATGCATGCAAAGCAAAGCTGGACCTTCCCTGCCCACCCCCATCTTCCCCTTTCCTGCTGTCTTCAATGACACACCCTCACTCATTCTCCTTAGCGAAAACCACACTGTGTTTTCCCCAGGAGGATTCCACTGGCCCGGAAGAGACGCTAGAAATGTGTGAAGGCAGAGACAGAGGAGGGGAAAGGGCTCTTGAAACCCACTACAGTTTTCTCAAACTAAATCAGACACTGGGAGATGGTAAAGCTACAGTAGAAAATTTCACATTTTTATTTAATATGCTGGAAAGCAAAGAAAAATTTTCCCTTTATGGACATAGTGTTTTTTTTTTTTTTTTAATGGTGTCTACAACGAACAACAGTTAGATTTCCTTTTGCCACAGAATCCCACTGCTTTTTGAAAATAAGTTGTCACCTTAATAATCAATAGTAGGGACTACCATCAAGAGAGAACAGGGTCCTAAGCCATTTGGAATTCCAAATTTGAGCAGTGTCCCAGTATGGAAAAGGGTGGAAGTAGCAGTTGTTCCTTGACTAAGTACTGAGTTCTACCCTGTCTGCCAAGTCCTTGTTCTCATGGGGCTCAAGTTCATTGAGGGGGAGTGGGGATCCAGCAAAATTAGTAGCAATTTAATATTTGTATAGCCAACTACCGTCTTCCAAGTGCCTTCTCATACATCCTCAGATTTAATACTCAAACCATCCAGTGGTATTGCTATGCTCAGACATTAAGTGTCTTGCACGAGGCTGAGGTCATAAATGGCAGAGCCAGCCTGACTGCCTCGCCCAGACTCCCTTCTCAGCCCATCGCTGGTGAGGAAGGAAGGAAGAGCAAAAGGGCCAGTGTCCTGTCTGCTCTATCACTGCCTGTCTTTGGGTCCTGAACGCAGCTTTAAAGTCTACACTCTTCCACAATTTTGTGAGGGATGTAGCTGCTTTTAAAACTGCTAGGTTATTATTTCCTCTTACTCCCTTTGAAACAGCAAATCTGAAAAATCATTGATCCTGTTTTTTTCTCCACATTACAAAGAAAAGTATGTTTACTATGCTGCTGTGCTAGAGAAATTGTTCTGCCAATCAATCCCAAATCCTGATTCCCGCCCCCCCCCCCCCCCCCGGCAATTACTGGCATCTTTCTAGGGACAGCCTTTAATTGGCCTAACATCTGTCAAGAATAGAACCTATCAGGAACAGAGTTGGGAAAAGATTGCCTTTTAAAATTCATTGTTAAAGCTCTTCTATGAATGGCTGGTCATAAGCAGTCTGTAGACCATAGACAAGGGGACTTAAGGATGCCACATCATTAATAGCCAACTTTCCAATACCCATACCGATGACACAGATAATCAATATTATCTTTGAAACAGAATAAGCCAAAAGAACTGAACTGAGCTCTTTCAAAATCTTCCTACGATTCAAATATTCAAAGCAAAATTTCACCCCCTTCCTCCCCAACTCCCTCTCCCCAACATATCTCACCTCTAACTGCAGATCTGGAACAGTAGGCTCAAGAACATCTCTCTCTGGAAAGTCTATAAGAATTTTAGAATTAAGAAGAAAAAAGCGATACATCTCTTGAACACTATGTGCCAGGCAGTGTGTGGGACCCTATGGATGTCAAGCTGATTGGGCAAGCCCCCTCCTCTCCAGCTGCTCAGGGTGCAGTTGGCAGGACATAACCGCAAACAATTATGACAAAACAAAGTCATCTATGATATAACAGAGGTATGTGCAGAGCGCTGAGGGAGGCCTGGGAGGAGTGGCTGACCATCTCTGCTTGGGAGGGTGGAGAAGGGGGATGATAGAGGTGTTTCTGGAAAGAAGACATTCTAGAGTGATCCACATGTACAGAATGGAACAGAGATGGACACGTTCAGAGTGGCTGGAGTTACCCATGTGTTGAAGTAACAGAAGGCCAATGGAAGATTATAAAGGATAACTTGGTCAGCTTTGTTTATTTTAGGAATATAACTCTCTGGAGGAGGGTATCAGAAGGTAACATCAGGGGCTGGCCCTGTGGCCGAGTGGTTAAGTTGGTGCGCTCCGCTGCGGGCAGCCCAGTGTTTCGTTGGTTCGAATCCTGGGTGCAGACATGGCACTGCTCAACAAACCACGCTGAGGCAATGTCCCACAAGCCACAACTAGAAGGACCCACAACGAAGAATATACAACTATGTACCGGGGGCTTTGGGGGTAAAAGGAAAAAAAATAAAATCTTTAAAAAAAAAAAAAAAAGAAGGTAACATCAAAATGGAGATGTTACCCAGTCCTCTCCTCCATCCATCCCACTAATTCCTGTGGATCTATGGCTCGACAAACTAAACCAGAGCCCTGGCCCTCTCCACCGAGTTGCAAATCCACACGTCCAACTGCCTACTTGACTCTCCCCTTCAGTGGCTCACTGATATCCCCAAACTAACATGTCCAAATTAGAAGACTTGATTTTCCCTCACAAACCTTTCCCCCACACCATCCCTGTCATCCTTGATAAATGGCCACATCTTCTACCCAGGTGCTCGAGTTAGAATCCTGGGACCGTCAATTATTCCTATCATGCCCTCACCCCCTCAGGCAACCATAAGCCAGTCCAGTCGACAGTAACTCTGAAATCTATCTCGAACTTGTTCCCTCCTCTCTTCCTCTTCCTAGTCTACCACCTTAGCTTAGGTCACCACCTATTTCTCTAACTCAGGCTTTCTCAAATTAGCACTAAAGATGTTTGGGGCTGGATAGTTCTTTGTTGTGGGGGACTGTCCTGTTCACTGTAGGAGTATAGCAACATCCCTGGGCTCTAGCCACAAGATACCAGTAGCACTTTCCTCCCCCAGTTGTGACAGCATTGTCTAAGGCCCCCTGGGGGAAAAAATCAGCCCCAGTTGAAAGCCACTGCTCTCACCCCACCTTGCCTCACTCTTCCTTGCTCAGTACCCTCCATCCCACAGGCCTCTCCTTCAGTTCCTTGAATCCACCAAGTTCCTTCCTGCCTCCAGGGCTTGGCAAATGCTGCTCCCTCTGCCAAGAATGCTCTTGCTTTCACTTTTCTGTTGGCTGGCTCCTTCATGCTTGCGATCCCAGCCTCCCGTGTTGCCTCCTTAGGCCCCCCTGAATACATTATTAAAAGGCAGCACCCCCGCCCTTGTTTATTTTCTTCATAGCACTTGTAAAGTTAGTAATTATTTTATTATGTTTACTTTTTTTGGTCTGTCTCTATGAAGACAATGAAAGCATTATTAGGGCAGGGACTTTCTCAGTCTTGGCATACCCCCAAGGCCTAGCACAGTGCCAAGCTAAATAAATATTTGCCAACTGAATAAATGAATGAATGCATGGACAATCAAATGTATGTCTTCTATCCTAAGCACTAACCATACCCTTAACAAAAGGACAAAGCCACAATATGAAAAATTAGCTCAGGAGAATTAGAAGGTCACCTAGACAGCCTATATTTCAGCTCTGCACTCAATAACCAGATGCTCCCTGATCCATAATGCAGTGTAGACAGCAGCACATCTTGGATGAGTAGAAAGCACTGACATAAAAGTAACAGCAGGTCATCTTCTCTCCGCTGGCGAAAAAGTACAGTTAGACCCTGTGAACAGTTAAAAAATTTCCTTATAACTGAACCCAATTGTGTCTCTGGGTTTCTGGGTGTACATATGTATCGGGAGTTAGGCAAAAAAGATACAGGAAGACTGAGAAACTTAATGTTACAGTCCCCAGAGACCACAACCACCTTTTTGTTCTCTCCTTAATGAGGCCTTGAATGTCTCTGGGACAACAGCTTCCATGCAGAGGGCTGAGCTGCCCAATCTTCCTCTCATATGATAAAAGTCACAGACACACGATCCACAGACAGTCAACTGAACTCACCAGAAAATAGGGGAGTACCGTCTGAAGGAACTTAATTCCCACAGGGGAAAATAACTTTCAAAATATTCACCCTCCTGCCCGATACTTTATCAGAGCTTTATTGCTATTGAGCAGATTATTAGTGAGTTATTCCTCCTTCTGTGACAGCCTACAGAACAGTTAGGTTTGAAACGTGTTCTTCTCCTAATTTGACAGTTCAAAATATGTCACTCTCTCCAAGTGGATCCTACATCTCTTACTGTCAATTTTGAGTTCTGTACTTAAGAATAAGTTTTGAAATGATTACTTTACTCGTCATTTTATTTCCAGGGTTTCACACAGTGCCCAAGAGATTGATTTGTTTCCCATTTCAAAATTACTATGTACTTTCTAGAAAAAGGTATTCTTGAGGCTATAGCTCAGATTTCGTTTTCAGAGGTGAGACACACTTTGGTAGAGGAAAGTTGGCTTTTGAACCAGTGAATGAGGGGGAACGTTTTCAAATTGTTCAGTTCTATTCATTTTTTTCCCATCCCAAAGATGGCTGGGTTTATCTGTGTCACTGGCCCCCACTATTTTCCATTTTAATGTCATAGGCATGACAGCGTTCAGACAATACTGCAGTGGTTAGGGTCCAACAGACCCGCGCGAGAGATTAATAATGGGTTAAAATCCCAGCCTTATTCTGCTACTTACTTGCTATGTTCCCTGGAGCAGGTTACTAAACCTCTCTGTCCCTCAGTTTTCTCATCTGTGAAATGGAAATAATCGTACTACCTCACAGGGCTGCTCTGAGATTAAATGAGTTGACGATTCTAAAGAACTTAGAATGGTGGCTGGCATGTGCCAAGCACTTAATAACTGTTAGCTCGTATTATTAACACGGCTTTTAAAATTGCTTCTGATTGGTAATTATTATGCTTTAATTTGCTGAATTAATAGGTTTCTGGCTAGAATAAACTCAATGCAATTTGATAAATAAGATTCTCCCAGCAACCAATGAGTGTAACTCCATAAAAGTGCACAATTTCTGAATAAGCGCATGGCATACGTCCCATTACTGTTTGTTAAGGAGAGAGAAGACTAGAAGCTAAGCTACAACGTTGGTTTTCTTTTCTGGAATCCAGAATAAAGAATTCCAGAATTTTAAATTTCTCTGTTCTTAAACAACTTCTTAAGAACCATCTTTAGAAATCTCCGTTAAGTTTCCAGGCAAGGGAAGAGTGATAAAGAGGGATCAGCCACAGGCTTTGCGACAAGGAGCCTGCTGGCCACACCAGAACCCTGCTGGCCAAGCTGTGTAGGAAGGCACAAGGATCGTCTGCACATATGAAGCCTTTAAACTTGAAAATAAAAGCAACGTTGTGCCCTGAGAGCAGGCACTCCAGCTCAGATGGCCCAACTGGCTGCAGAAACACTGAAAACTCCAGCCTCGCAGCGTCCCATTAACACCAAACTCAACAATGCAGTGGTGGTTGTTGCCCCTGAAGGAAGCTGTGCAGCAAGCTTGGGGTAGGATATTATCTCCTAGAGTCGGTGCTTTTGGAACACCAATGTGATGTTTATTGGAATCAGGGACCAAAAGATGGAGTTTCCATGGTTATCCAGAATGCAGAAGTGCAGCAAACCTGCGTGGCTTAATACAGATACTCCCTCCAAAGTGAATGCTAGAACAGGTCACTTCGAAACAAACAATTCAGGGAAACAACCCAATAGGAGGGTTGGCTTCTCCTCCTATCTGAAGCTGCCAATTGTTTCTGCTTAATTATCTGCAACATCTTGCTTAAAAGTCATAAAGGCAGATTTGAAATCGCTTGCTTTAGGACTTAGCGAGGAAGAAGACAGAAGCACAAGGGATCCCACACAGAAGCTGAGGGATTTGGAGGGAAGATGTGCACAGCGGCGTGGATGGTAATGGTACATGATTATACACACTTCTAAATCGAGCGAGATTATTTAAAAATTCTCCCTCTCTGAACGATGCAGCTCATCTTGCTGCGTAATTTTAAAAACACTACAGCAGCCCATCATCAGGAGCACATCTTTCTCTCTTATTTCCGAAGCTACTGCCATTGGGAAGGAAACAGTGTCTTGCTCCAGCACTCACTGTGTACTCTCCCACGCCCAGGACAGACCGGAGTCGGCACCAGGATGCTAAGTGACTGCTCTCCTCAGGAACCCAGTGCCGGGAGAGGTAGTCACACTGGAAGCCAAGCTCAGTTCTAACAGAACTAACCCAACTGGCAATCAGAGGCTGAGGGATCTTGCTTTTGCGAACAGAAACAGTGACATCACTCATTGGTGTTCTACTTTTCCCAGGATGATGTGCTCACATCTGTTAAATCTTTTGATCCTCACAGCACTATGAGCCGGTCAAGGTAGGTATTAATTACATTTCGTCAATAAGAAAAATTAAGATTCAGATCAATTAGGGAGAATGCCTACGGTTGCATAACTAGTATCTAAAAGAGCTGGACTCACATCCACCCTCTACTTAAAAGGGCAGTTTGGTCTGGGCGAGGGTTTTCAGCCTTGTTGCTACTAAGATTTGGATAATTCTTTGTTGAGCTCTGTCCTGTGCATTGTAGGGTGCAGCACTGCTGGCCTCTACCTCCCAGATGCCAATAGCACCAGCCTCACAACTGTGACAACCAAAACGTATCCAGACATCACCAAATGTTCCCTGGGTGCTGGTTGCGAACAACTTGGTCAGTGTTTTGGATTAAGGTGAATTAAGAATAACACTTGGAATGCCAAAGGATCACTCTTCCTACAGACCAGTGCGGTTGCTATTCACGACAACTGCTGCTCAATGCAAAGACACGGATGTCTCTGTTAAGCTACAGAGTGTACCTCCATCAGTGCAGAAAGCAAGTGCCTTGTTTTACAGAAGTGGTGGCTTTGTAGAATCTGAAGGAAAGGAAGAGTGGTCAGGGCACGGGACACTAGACAGCCCTTCCCCACTAATCTTAAAATGTTACCCATTTCATTTCTGAAACATTCACATGATTCGAAATTAAAAACACATACAAGGTACGTACAGAAAAGTTCCCCCAACTCATGATTCCCACCACCTGGGTCTTCGCAGCGGCAGCCAACGTTACCAGCTGCCTATGGATCTTCCCAGAGTATATTATAAAAGAGCATGTATTTAAATGAATGCTTCCTCTTAGAGGAAAGTGTCTCTGAGTCATTACCTCACTCGTGTTTGAGAAGTCATAAAAGACACCTTTCCCTGCAGCGTGGCAAGGGGCAGGCATTGTTCTTCCCACATCATCACTGCCTGCCTCCCCTGGTGGGGAAACTGGCGTAGACACTGGAATTAAATGACAGCCAAGGTCTTGAAAAATAAAACAAAAGAAAATGGAAAAAAATGGGGAACTTTGATCAAGAACCCTGTTTGTGTCTTAGTCTGGTCAGGTTTCTGCTAGGGCATTCTGAGTGCTGTCATCAAGTGGGCCTGTTACGGTGGAAATCAGTTAGAGATTCACGGCACACCCAAAGCTGGGGTGCTAGTACCAAAGGCGGGTGATCTCCACAGCCATGGCAGCCTGCAGCAGTTATCAAAACCAGAATCTCCCAGTGGGGGCCTATTGTGGGCAGGCTCAGGAAGGAAGGAAAAGTACAGAGAGGAGGGGCGACAGGCCTGGAATGACAACTTTTGGGTGGAAAGTGGAGAGACGAAGAAAAACAAACAGTGGCAGTAAAAATTTCCTGTGTCAGCCCAAGCCCAGGTGATAGGGACACACAGATAAATTCTGATGGACAAGTCACAAAATCAGGACATCATATGGCTGGAGATTTTAATCATCTCCCTGACAAAGAACTGCTAGGTGACCTGGGATAAACCACTGAACCACAGTGACATCTGTTTGTTCTATAAGGGTGGGGCTGGGGTGGGCAATTTCTTCACATAGAAAATAGAGAAAACTCAGGTCTCTGGCATCGGTAATTTACCTGAGTTAAACCATTCTTAAAGTGAAATGATGCCCTGCTTTCTGCTAAGTTTATCACTTTCTTAAAAAAAAACTCCTCTTCTTCAAACTTCTCCGGTTCCATCAATGGCAGAAAATTTCTAGTAGTTACTCTGATTGGAATCATTCAGGTCAGGCGTAACTGCGATTTGTACTGTCATTTCACCATGTCGCTAATCTCCAAACCAATGTCGTGGTACCATACTGCCTAGAATTGCGCTATCTAACATGGTAGCCATTAGCCAGATGTGCTTATTTAAATTTAAATTTAACTTAAAAAGAAAAATTCCTCCATAGATACATTGGCCACATTTTAAATGCTTAATAGCCACACACAGCCTGTAGCTACCGTATTAGCGCAGATTATAGAACATTTCCATCATCGCAGAAAGTTCTAATGGACAGGGCTGGCCTAGAACCTAAAATCCAAACTCCTCAAACCAGCAACCAAGGCTGGCTGTCATTTAGAGCCAGCCCATACTTCCAAAATTGCCGGCTACTTTCCCCAAACACTGACACTGAGCTCTGTCTAGGCCAGGCTCTCCCATACCTCCGACAAATCATGTTCACCCCTGATTCTGTGCCTCTGCTCACCAGGTTCCTCATCACTGACACAGATGAGTAGAGAAATCAATGTCAAGTCGCCTAAGGAGCGGCATTTTCTGCCATGACAAAAGGCAATGATGCATCTATGAAATTTTTATCCCAGCAAAATGTTCTGCTAACGAACAACTCCAAAAAAAGGACTCTTCCTCATAAGACTGTAATGAGCTTCAGGCTCGTCAGGACTTGCTAGAGGATTAAGTGAAATGCCACTTCTCTTGGCACTCAGTACCAATCTGAGTTGTTTAATTTTTTCACAGGGGCCTATCCTTTTTCCTCTTAAATATACTGTATGGACATAGGGAGCAGGGAGCAGGTCTTGCATGCATTTCTTCTGCATCTTCCTCTCCTATCTCACTTCTCTACCCAAACAGAGCAGAGGGTGCAAATTGGTCACTGTGTGAGGGCCGGATATGATCAATAGCATGTTGCTTTGTCCAGAGTATATTTTTGAAAAATTTTGGATCACTTGTCAACCTTTAAAAGTTGGGAGATTTCACATCAGAATCCACATTTTTGGTTTCTTGAAAAATCAGTAACTCTAGCAACCCTGGGTGAGCACTCCTGCATAGCTCTATTAGCTGGAGCTGAGTGCCACCTACCCCCTTTTAAGACGGCACGTATTCTCCTGTTTATCACTTTCCCTCTGGTTATTTCACTCCCTCATTTCCTGCCTGGCCCCTGCAGGCTTCTGCGTTTACAACTCTTGTGGAAGACGATAAATGAACTGAGAATGGAAAAACTACACTCTGTAAACACAGCCAGGAGGCCCTTACTGCCTGTCTCAATGGGCGACATGTTTGTTTTAAGCAGCTAAAAACAAAACTCTTATTTTAGCCATTAGCTGAAGACCATGACCTCACCCGCTGATTTTAGCTATTCTTCCTGGGCTCCACAAGAACTGATAATGGATTAGGGAAATGGCCAACTGGAAGAACAGAAGGCAGCCAGCCTAAATAATCACACGCAAACAATTGCGACTCAGAGTAGAACATTGTTCCATGAACACAGAATGCTTCCCCCAAATGCATGGAAATCACAGCACTCATGATGCTGAGTGTTGCTGGCAGCTGCCCAGTGAATCTGCGGCTTCACACAGAAAGGCTAAACTTGTTCACTCTAACCCATATCGATTTCTCCTCTTTTGAACACTTCATTATAGACTGCTGTGTTGTCAAACTGTCTTCGTGTCTTGTCTCTCCCACTCAACCATTAAGTTCCTTATACACTCTTTGCTATCCTTCTCATGGCTAGCACAGCACATCAGGGAGCTCTTAACCTGGGGTCCATGGATTGGCTTCAGTCACAGGCAAACACTAACGGGTTATCAAAGCTCCTTATAAAAAAGGGGCATACCCATGGTCAGTGCTTCAGGACTGGGAAGAAAATTAACTTTAAGGTATTTGTAAAAGGCACAATAGTTAACGAAATGCCTGGTGGCCCTGGTGACATTCCTCTAGTCTGTTAGTTATCATTCTCAGTGTTTTGGCAGCTGCACATTTCCAAAGCACAAGTTTCATGTTTTCATTAAGGTCATGGGTAAAAAACGTTAAGCTATACAGGGCCAACTTCTGTACCATACTGTAGAGACTAAGTGAATAGGGAGCAAAACTGCCATTCTGTCCAACTGGGTACAAACACACTAACCATAATATTTAATCCCTACTTCTCCACCTTGTCTGAAAGGATGCTGCAAGAATCTTCCAGGTGCCTTTAATTCAAGATTCATCAAACTTGAGCATTCTCCTTATCTGCGACTAATTTAATGACTCCTTCTTAATAGGAAATGTAGTTAATTTGACATAAACTATATCTTTGCGAAGTTCTGCAGGTTTGTGAAACACATGTGTCTTCTCCAAATGTACATAAGCCATATCTTTACTAACCTATGCTCAAGTTATGCTGAGCAATGGTCTCACTTACATCTGGTTTCCAGAATGTATCTTTTCCTCATTTTTGAAAATAAGGATGATATTTGCTTATTTCCTGCCTTTTGAAACTCTCCCATTCTCCTGATTTTTCTAAGCTCACACTCAGTAGTTTCCCTACTCCAGCTCTGAGTTCTTTCATCTGGGAAATGGTTCACCTGGGCCTAGAGGCAAATAGATTTGCAATAGCTAATGTAACAGTTATTATCATCTCTCCTAACTCCACCATTAACACCTCCAGTTTGAAGATCTTTTGCCTTCATTGAGAAGAATTAAATTGAATAGTTCAGCTTGGCTTTTACCTACTAAAGCACCACCTTCCCTTAGTGATTCCTTCTTGCTGTGCCTGTCAACAGCATGTTTACTGAGGGCGCAGGTCTAGGCACTGTGCTCTCTTCTCGGTGCTTGTCTTACAGAGAAGGTAAATACCTCCTCCTCCACTACTTACCTTTCTTTTAAAATCAGATCATCAAAAAGATCCCTATGTCATCACACATTTAAAAAAAATCATTTGTGTTTTTTTTTCCTCTTAAGTTTCCTGCATCTTCTCTTATTTTTCAGAATTATTTGCTATCTTAGAATGTGACTTTTAGTTTCTATAACCTTCCCAACATCGCTGATTTCAATATTCTGTTAGAGACATTAATCATAGAATCATATCTATAATATGGTTGAAAACCTACTTTACCAAATTCTTGGGCAGGGCACACTTACCAAACTCCAAGATATTCTTTCTATTACTTTTATATCAATAAAGAACTCCTATAGGTCAGAATTCAGTCAAGAATTTAGTGTCTCGCTGCTGATAGAGAAAATTGCCTGAAACTCATCTGAAGTAATAACAGGCTGGCAATGTGACCATCTCTACATTGGTCTCATACTTGACTGAATTTACAAGGAGTTTTGGGTAAAAGAGATAAGATTTGGTTTTCCACCTGTGTCTAAAAATAAATAGTATATATTTTTTTTAAGTAGAAATCATTTTTTTTTAAAGATTTGCCCTGAGCTAACATCTGTTACCAATTTTCCTTTTTTCTTTTTTTTTCCTCCCCAAAGCCCCAGTGCATGGTTGTACATCCTAGTTGTATGTCCTTCTAGTTCTTCTACGTGAGCTGCCACCACAGCATGGCAACTGACAGACGGGTGGTTTGGTTCTGCAACCAGGAAATGAATCTGGGCTGCTGAAGCGGTGAGAGGGCCAAACTTCAACCACTAGGCCATCAGGGCTGGCTCTGAATAGTGTATTTCTGCGTTTAGTCAGATGCACAAATTCTGTAAGATATATAACACGACTTCCAAGCTCTTGAGTCTTCACCCTCCTGTTCCCCAAACACATCATCACTTTGAGTGGCAACCTCTCTGTTTATATTTCTAGGTTTGGCTGAGTAGGAAAGTCAGAAGAAAAGATACACCAGGAAAAGGGGCATATTTTCCCGCATGAAAATTGAACAGGAAATACATCATGTTAGTTCCATGACCTGAATATGTGGACAGATCAGATGGCTCATGTACTTTATGACAAAACTTCTTGCTAGCTATTCATTCAAGAGTAAAAGACAAAAGGAAAAGTTAAGATATAATAAACCTTCAATACACAAACCTCCTACTCCTAAGAGGAAAAGAGGGCAAGAACTTTTTAAAAGCTAAAATGTGTGGTCAATCTAAAATCAGAAGTAATGGTGCCTGGGGGCATATAGTACCCAGTCATGTTCCTGAACATTAGATTGGTTGCTGGCAGACAAGAATTCAAAGTCAAAGAATGGTAAGGTAAGACACGCTGGGAAGTCTGGAAAGAGATTTTTGTGTTATGTTATATGGCAATTAGGAGTTAAGGTTGCAGAGGAAATTAAAGTTGCTAATCAGCTGACTTTAAAATAAAGAGATTATCCTGGATTATCCAGGAAGGCTCAGTGTAATCACAAGGGTCCTTTGAAGTGTCAGAGTGAACAGCCTGAGAAAGACCAGTCTTGACTGGCTTTGAAAGTGGAAGGGAGCACGATGCAGAAAATGCAGGTGGCCTGAGATGCTGGAAAAGAGGAGGAGATGGCCTCTCCCCTGGAGCCTCCAGAAAGGAACGCAGCCATGTAGACACCTAGATCTTGGCCCAGTGAGACCCATGCCGGACCTGTGACCGACAGAACCATAAGATAATACATTTGTGTTGTTTAAGTCACTCAGTTCATGGTAATTAGTTGCAGCAGCAATAGAAACTAAGGCAGTAACTTACATAGACTGCTTTGGAGGAAAGAAAGGCCTATGACGATCTTAACATTCCAAACAGTAAAAGTGTTCTTTCTGAGCTGAAGAAAGAGAATAAAACACTCACTCACCTTTTTATAGGTTTTTTCTTCATTTTGTTTCCCAGGTGCTGCATCTCCATTTTCAGCAGCAGAAGACATCTACAAGAGAAAAACATACCTATTTGAATTTACAGCTCTACTCTGAAATACAATATGCTAATAATATTGCCAACTAGAGGATCTATTTTGGTTAATCACGGTTTTGTTGTTATTGTTGTTGTCGCCAAGAAAGGACGTGATTGCTCACAATACTAAAAACAAATCTTTGTTTCCCAATCTTTCAAAAGTAAATTTTTGCTTCCAGATCATTTTGGTAGTATGCTTTACTCCATATGCTATAAGAAAGATGTTATGTAAGTTCAAGCCCATATCATGTGGATAAGTTGCTTTCTACAAAGCTTTTTTTTTTTTTAAAAAAAATAACCCTTATTTTCTGGTTATAGATGATTCCTCTAAAAGTATCTGGAAAGTACCAAAAAACATGAATGAGGACAGAAAAAATTACTCAATTCTGCTGCCCTCAGGCAACTCCATTATTCAGATTTTTGTATATTTGTTTCCCCCTTTTGTTCCATGCACTTTCACACTAAAAATACGATACCATCTTACCCAGCATTTTTCACTTAACGTTTATGTAATAAGCATTTTCCCATTTGATTATAAAAATCTCATCGTAAGAATAATTTTTTCTAGTTGTAAGCTACACCACTGTGTGAACACAATTGTGTGTTAATACTTTAGTTAATAATGCTAACATGGAAGGATAGTTGAGGTGGTCCATGGGTTTTGCTTCTAGAAGTAATATAACAATAATTATTTCATGCTTCTTTCTTTGTCCAACTTCAGTGTTTTCTGGGATTAGATTCCTAGAATCACTAGGTCATTGAAAAATTGAAAGCTCTTACAACATATTGCTAAATTTCTTGCCAAGAAGAACATACCCATTCACACCATCAGCAGCAAGTGGGAACTGGTTTCATGACAGGCTTAGCAGTGAGTATTATCATTTTAAATATCTTTGCTAATTTGACAGGTGAAAGAAAGCAGCTCTTGATTTTAATTTGCATCTTTGAAAACTAGCAGTGAAGGTTAACATTGTTTGCATATCTTTTTTTAGCTGTTTGTATTTCTTCTTTTGAGTTTTTTACTGTTTTGTCCATTTATCTGTTGGGGTCTTGGTGTTTTAGTTATTGATTTTTACCTATTATGGTTATTGATATTAGTGGTTTCCTTATTGATTTTTATGTATTAAGGTTATTAATCTGTTTCCAAGTGCATTATTATTTTCCATGCTGCTGTCTTTTGTTTTATAATTATGACATGAAGAAATTTCGTATTTTTCATACTCAAAACCATTGAATACTTTTGTGATTTCTTCCCAATGCTTTTAGATAAATATTTTTTCATTTGGAGATTATCAGATGTTTAAACATGGGTTCCAGTCACTTTTTAATGATAAGATTTTTGCATTTAACTTTTAATTCATGTGAATTTTTAAAGCCAGTTACTTCTGTGGTAAACAAGCATAGCTACACAATCAGGGAACCATATTTAAGGGTCTTATGTTAAACTGCATGAAGGGCTAGAAAGTTCTAGACACCACAGAGGGACAAAACTTCTGACTTTCTCACAAGCCTTTGAAGCACATTTTAAATTTTGGACCTTTAATAAACAAAGTGTGTGCCAAACCTTAGAATTTGCCAGCCATTTCTCTGCACTGGAACTAAATGACTGATTTTACCCCCACTGCCATGAAGCTGATGTGACTAAAAACCATCCAGGAAGATGAAAGAATGGACCACACCGAGCCAGCCTCACCATACCTATTACTGCCCACCACTCAAACCATCCCCTTAGATCAATTTTCAATTCCATTCGTGTCCATTCAATTTGTCCATATCAGAATACGGAGTTTTCAAAGACAGATGTTTCATACCCTACTGCTGCCCATGCTGTATCTGCTTAATTCGTTTAAAGAATAATTGGTCTTTCTAGTGTCTTCATAATATTTTGGTGAATTTTGAATATATGTAAGTGGAATTAAAATGTCTGAAAAGTTTTGTAATATCAGGCTCAGGGTAAAAAAAAAAAATAAAAAAACCCAAACCCTCTATCATCTCCCTCCAAAAAAACTTAAATTATACAATTACTTTAAGAATATATAGGTATTTATCTGATATTTGATCCCTGAATTGGCAAAGATTTTTATAAGCTTAAGAGTTGTAGAGGGGGGCCAGCCCCATGGCCGAGTGGTTAAAGTTTCATGTGCTCTGCTTCAGTGGCCCAGGTTCGTGGGTTCAGATCCTGGGTGTGGACCCACTCTACTCATCAGCCATGCTGTGGAGGCAACCCACATACAAAATAGAGGAAGATTGGCAGAGATGTTAGCTAAGGGATAATCTTCCTCAAGCCAAAAAAGAGAAAGATTGCCAACGGATGTTAGCTCAGGGAGAATCTTCCTCACCAAAAAAAAAAAAAAAAAAAAGTTGCAGAGGAATCACAAGTGAAAAAAAATTAATTGATTTGACTATCCAAAATTATCAAATTCTTACTGCCAAAATAGATCATAAGGCAAGCAACAAGTTGGAAAACATGGCAAAGAATGTGACAAACGTGAAAAATTCCCAAACATAAAAAGCTTATTTAAATTGTGCATATTCCATCCCCTCTCACCCATTCCAGACATTACTCTTGCAATTCTCCCCTTTCTCTCCTCATCGTCAATTTTTCACTCTAGTTCATTCCCATCAGCATTCTGTCATTTCTTCCATCTTAAAAAATAAAAACCCTTCTCTTGATTCCACTTCCCCCTCACTTCCTTATTCACACTTGTGGCAAAACTCCTTGAAAAAGATGTCCCTACTCTCAATCCCTGATTCCTTTTCTTATCTTCTCTCTTTAACACACTCCAATCAAGGTTTTGTTCCCACCACTGCCCTGAGAACGTCTTCATCAAGGTCACCAATGACCTCCACATTGCCAAAACCAAGAGCTAATTCTAAGCCCCCATTTTGCCTGATCTATCAGATTACTGACACACATGTCATGTCCTCCTCGATTGATTTTCTTCACTTGGCTTCTAGAGCACCATACTCTCCTGGTTTTATTTTTTTCCCCCTATCTTCTTGGTAACATTCCAGTCTCTTTAGTTGGTTCCTCCTTCTCTCTGCCTAACCTCTTAGGGTTGGAGTGTCCAGGACTGAATCCTTGGGTCTCTTCTCTATCCATACTCGCTTTTTTGGGGATCTCTAAATCTCTCTTCGAACTCCAGACTTGCATATCCAATTGTCTTCTTGATATCTCCACTTGGATCTCAAACAGACGCCTAAAATTTTGCAAATCTGAAACTGAATTCCTGATATTCTCTCCCAAACTTCCTTCACTTATACTTTCCTCATCTCAGTTAATGGCCTCTCCAACCTTTTGCTGTTCAGGCTCCAAATCTCAGAGTCCTCCTTCTTTTATACCACAGTCAATGTGGCAGCAAAGCCTCTGAAAGACATCCAGAATCCGGTCACCTCTCACCACTCCTGCTGCACATTCCTGGACAGAGCCATCATCTTCTTATGCAGGGATGACTTTCACGGCCTCCCACCAGGGCTTCCTGATGCCACCCTGTCCTCCTGCAGTCTACTCTCACCATAGTAGCCAGAGTGATCTGTCTCTAAACCTAATGAGATCATGCCACTCTTCCCTTAAGACCCTGCAATGGTTTTCCATTTCACTCAGAGTAAAAGCCCAAGTCCTTGCAATGGCCTGTAAGGCCCCAGGTGACTTACCCACCCTCTTGCCATTCCTTCCCTGACCTCAGCTCCTCCGAGTCCTCCCCTGGCTCCCCCTCATTCACTGGGCTTCAGACACTCCCAGTCTTCCTCAAACACACAAGAGCTCTGTTGCAGCTCCTCCCTCCGCCCAGACCATCTCCCCAGACACCTGCTTATCGCCTTCAGGTCTTTGCTCAAATGTCAACTTCTCTTTGATGCTTAGCTTGACCAGCCTATTTTCAACTGCAACCTGTTCAGCTCCTCCCTGCCCCGGTGCTCGTCATCTCCCTTAACTTGTCTTCTTTTTTTCTTTTTTTTTCTGTAGCGCTCACCAGAGACCAACATACTACAGAGTTTCCTTATTGATTATAGTGAATTTTTGTTCTTTTGGTCTGTCTCCTCCTGAATTTAAACTCCACAGAGGCAGAGACTTTAGTTCACTGATGTACCTCAAACACTTAACTGTACCTGGCACATAGTAGGTGCTTAATAAATATTTGTAGAATGAATGAATAAATAAATTGATAAGGAAGATAAAAAGATGCCATTAGATCAATGTAGGCAGCATCTGATTCCGTCTGCCTGGGTGTTTGGTGCTGGGGAAGAGAGCTGACCCCCTGAAGGAGGGCGATAAAGACATAACTTAGGCGTCTGACACCATCAATCACATAGATTCTTTAGAAGGTGCCAGTAGCTTGGGAACTTTAGATAGCTGTCATGGAATAAATGGCAGTATCACCAACTCCTTATAACTTCCTCCACCAACGAAAAAGACTTAGGCTGGAAGTATTTCAGTAGAAATAACCTCCATGTAGGAGTGAAGCCATTTTTTAAAATGTAAAATGCTACTGAATATGCCACATTTTCATTTTCCTGACATAACCAGCTTTCAAAACTATCTGTGAACTCATTTGGAATGAAATCAAGTTTCAAAAAATATGAGGAAGGCTTCCTGGTTATTTTAATCAAATGTATAATTATTCATTATTTTTCAATCACTTTAAAATTTAAAACTAATTTTAAATTTAGAATTTTAAAATATTGGGTTTTCTCCCTAAGAAAAGAAAAACAGATATTTGAAAAAAATATACAAAGAAGAAAATAAAACTATTACCTTTAATCCAACTACCCAGAAATAATAATTGTTAATATGTGGCTATTTTACCATTTGATCGTCTCCAAATGCAATTTTTTTAAGCACAACTGGGACCATACATTCTATACCATTTTGCCCTTTTCACTTAAATTTATATCAGAAATATTTTCTGCATCACTAAACACTAATTAGAAACAATTTTTTTTTTAAGATTGGCTCTGCGCTAACATCTGTTGCCAATCTTCCCCTTTTTTTCCCCCTCCCCAAAGCCCCAGTACATAGTTGTATACTCTAGTTCTCCTATGTGGGATGCCACCACAGCATGGCTTGATGAGCCATATGTAGCTCTGCACCCAGGATCCAAACCAGTGTACCCCAGGCCGCCAAAGCGGAGCACATGAACTTAACCACTTGGCCACAGAGTTGGCCCCCAGAAACAATGTCTAACGTCTGAATAATTCTATTATAAAAATGCATTGCAGGGACTGGTCCTGTGGCCAAGTGGTTGGGTTCACGCACTCCGCTTTGGTGGCCCAGGGTTTCGCCAGTTTGGGTCCTGGGTGCAGACATGGCACCGCTCATCAAGCCATGCTGAGGCGGCATCCCACACAGCACAACTAGAAGGACTCACAAATAAAAACATACAACTATACCAGGGGGCTTTGGGGAGAAAAAGGAAAAATAAAATCTTCAAAAAACAAACAAACGCATCACAGTTCAATGTTTATTAACAGACATTCAAGATGCTTCCTATTTTTCTGTTACAAATAAAACTGTACTCTGTATTCTTATATTTCCAGCAGCATGTCGAACCGAGCTGCCATAGAGTCCTAGAACAGTGACTATTGGGTAAAATAGCATATCTACTTTATAGCAGTATTTTCAATTAAAATCAAACACAAAATATTTGCCAATTTAACTTCTGGCAAAAATATCATTTTATTTTGCACTTCATGATTAACAGTAAGGATGAACGTTTTTGTCACGTTTATTTGGTTCTTTGTATTTCGTTAGTGAATTGTCTGTACAAAGCTTCACCCCATTTCTATATTGGGTATGTTTGTGTCTCCAATTTAGCATGTACTAATGATAACAGGTAAGAGGAAGATTTTCCTTAGCCTTCAACTGTTTAACAGAGACAAGAGAATGAAGACCTAGCTGAAGAATGCCATTTCAGTAATATCACCGCGAAGACTTTGCAGCTTTTAAAACTGAAAAACTTCAAGAGCAACTCTGAAGGCTGTTTGAAAAAACAGCCTTAATGAGGGGTTGACTAATTGGCATGAATGAAGGTCAGATGATGAGATGGTCTTTTTTATTGCTTTGTAAATTACCTCTGGACAGTAGGGAAGAGGAGGAAAGAAGGAGGTAAACTTCTATTTTTAAAAAACCAATTCCCTTTAAGCAGCACAAAATAGGCCATAACGACAAAGGGAGGGCATGAAAAGTCACCTGGATTTATAGGTGTTTTGTATATGGCGAAAATGAGATGCTTGGGGATCTTCTGGTAAACTGCAAATGGCTATCACAGAGGTCACAGTGGTCATTACTATTTGTTCCTAGACTTGCTATGTTCCTGCACCAGTTAAGGGGCACCATTCATAACTATGGAAGCCAAGGTAAGTATGGACTAAAAACATTGTTTTTAAAAACATTATAATCATATACATTTCTACATACACAAAAAAGGACGAAAGAAATTCACAGAAGTACTGGTGATGATCCACGGATGATGGGATTATGAATGCTTTGCGTTTTCACTTTTATATTTTGCTATATTCTCCAAGCATTCTGCAGCGAGCACTGCAGCATTTAAAAATCAAGAGAACACTAATGCTATTAAAGAGTTTAACTACACACAGTAATTAATAGCAGAGATCACATCTCCTGGGTTCTGTCCCTTTAGGCATGCTGACATTCACAGAGTTTCCCATGTTTCTATTTGCTTGTTGTTTGTTTTAAATTTGATAACGTCAAAGTTAAAGGTCATGAACTAGATATATGATTTAGAACATGTGTAAATAAATATGAAAGAGGTAAGAGCTCTATAATGAGTCAGTTGGAATTAACTGTCACCATAGACTGCATTTTCTTACCTTTGTAAATGAAATGGCAAGTCATCTGTAGTTGGTCACGACGGGTGGCCTATTCATTGTTGAGACTGTCTTCCTTCTCAGGTTCCTGTTAAAATAAAAATCACTGGTTATTATTTACACCTATCTCCACCTCATCTCCCAGAAAGGATCAGAGTGGCTATAGGGATACATACAATGTAACCAGTTAAAACTAAAATAAAGGAAGGAATGTGTGTGACGGAAAAATAAAGGTGGAGAATGAGATGACGCCGGCAATATAGGGTATGCATAGAATGTAAGCCATGTGACCCTGTACAGTTGAATACCCTGCAGTCTCCAGTTCGACTCGGAGATTCCTAGTGGCCACAGCAAAGGAAGAAATGATCAGTTACCTAAATGCCCAATGTCCATGAGAAAAAAGCAAATCAGTTGTTCAAATGAACCACAGGTATGGGGGATTAAGGCTGGAGTGGAAATTTCTCCTGGGGGTCTTCATAAAGGAGACTCCATGAGATGTGTGGGCAATTTTCCAATATTAACCCTGTGACAAATCAACTTTGATTTTCATGAAGGTTGTTTAGATGACACAATCTTAAAGAACAGTTCAACAAACCTCTTTTGCTATAATTATGTTTTTATACAGAAGAGATGCTTGCTCACGGTAACTAATTTTAAAAATACAGAGAGGTGTGAAGTAAAAACAAATAAGGTCCTATCGTATCTCCCCAAGATAACCAATGTTAACAGTTTATTGTATGCCCTCCCCAAATCTTCCCTATGCTTGTTCATGTATACACACACGCATGTTTATTTCTGCCACTTACCAGTATATCTTATGTTTTTTCAAATATATATATCTAACTCATTTTTAAATAACTATCACATTCCACAAGATGGATTTACTATCATTAAATCAACCACTCACTTGTCGATGAACATTCAGACTGTTTCCAGGTTTGGCTACCATGACTAGAGCAGGAATAAACAGCCTTATTCAAACATCTTTATAATAATAGCACTTTTATTTCTGTGGAAAGAATCCTAGAAGTTGGGCCAAACTTGATAAGCATATTAACCATTTGAAAAGCCACTGCTACATTCCTTTCTGCAAAAACGTTGAAGCAATTAGTCCAACGGGGCATGAAGAGTACCTATTTATTGACATACTTATCAGCACTGGATGCTTGCCATCTTTAAATGTTTGCCAACTTGATGGGCAGATAACGGCCTCTCAGTTGTTTTAATTCACATTCTCTCACCACTAATGGAGCTTATCCTTTTCACAGGTTTTTGGTGATTTATATTCCAGTTCATGCCCTTTGGTTACTTTTATACAGAACTATTTATCTTTTTTCTTTTATAATCAATTTGTAAGATCTCCTAGTATATTATAAACATTAACTCTGTCACGAGTTGCAAGCTATTGTTCACTTTTTGGTTTTGTTCATGGTATCTAGTCATGCAGACATTTTAAATTCTTATAAAGTCAAATCTGCTAATTTTTCCTTTATGGATTTACTGTCCTACTTGGTAAGATAACCAACCTGATGTTATACACGTATTCTCCCATATTTTCTTCTAATACTTTTACGGTTCCATTTTTAACATTGGATCTTTACTCCAAATGGAATCTAACCTCATGCTCCCCTACATGGACAGCTAATTGCCCCAACACCATTGACTTTATAATCTATCTTTTCCTTACTGGAAAGATATACCAGCTTTAGCATACATTAATTTTCCTATATAACTCAATCTATTTCTGGACTCTCTACCATATCCCAAAGATCTACTTGTTGATTCCTGAGCCAATATTATATTGTCCTAAATACAGTAATATGACAGTATGCTTTGATATCTGCTGGTACAAGTTCCCCTTACCAACTATTTTTCTTTCATGTTTAGCAATTTTCTCGCATTTATATATTTTTAGAAAACCAAATTGATTGATCCACCATGTCCCCGTTCCAAGTTGGGATACTGACTGGAATTATAGTAAATTTATAGATGAATTTGGGAAGGATTGATATCTTTGGAATTTTGAGTTTTCTCATGCAAAAACAAGTATAGTTCTCTATTTTTTCGAATGTTATTTTACGTCTTTTACCACAATATTATATATTTTTTGTGTTTGTCTTACTAAATTCATTCCTCGATATTTTAGTTTGTCACTCTTTTAAACTGGGATTTTTCTATTTGCATTTCTAACTGGTTATTAATTCATACAAAGAAAAATGATAGGGTTTCATCTATTATCTTTTACCCAGTCATTTTACCAAATCCTCTTATAGAATTTTAAAAGATTTAAAGGCTCAATCACATCACTTGTAATATTTATACAGCTTCTTTCTATTTCTTCTCTTATTATATTACTGAACTTCTAAAACAATGTTGTGCTGAATGATAGCTCGAGTAATAGCAGTAGTGCCAGGATTAACAACATAAGCCTACAGTAGTCACCACCCAACACAACACTTTTGTTTCTTTGGTAGCATAGTTAGTTCTCTCTGCTATATCCTAATTTTAATTAATCAATTAATTCATTATTTATTTTTTATTGAGGAAGATTCACCCTAAGCTAATATCCATTGCCAATCTTCCTCTTTTTGCTAAAGGAAGATTTGCCTCGAGCTGACTCTGTGTCAGTCTTGCTCTATTTTGAATGGGAGTTGCCATCACTGCATGGCTGACCAGTGGTGTAGGTCTGTGCCCAGGATCTGAACCAGTGAACTCAGGCCACCAAAGCGGAACATGTGAACTTAACCACTACATCACAGGGCCAGCTCTGCTAATTTTATTTTCTTTCTTATTAGAAACGTCTGTATCAAATGCATTTTCAGCATGAGTTGATATAATCATACAATTGTTCTCTTTTATTCTGCTGTGTCAATATATAATGTTGAGAGATTTCATTATGCAAAATCATTCTTATATTTCTAGAATGAACTCTAACTTGGATTTGAGTTATCATTCTTGAAAGGATATTTTCATGGGTAAAATTGGATGACTGCTGTCCCATCTTTACTGGGTTTTGGTATTAAGAAATCGATACTTTTCATGAAATTGGGAGGCATTCTCTATATACACTCAGATTTTTTCTATAATTATTAATTTCTTAGAATTTATAACCTCTCTTTGGATCAAATTTTTGTAACATATTTTATTAGAAAACCATCAATTCCTTTAGATTTTTAAATTTGTTGCCATAAAGTTGCACATAATATTCTCTTACTGAATTCCTCTAACCCTTTTGGGATCCAGGCAATGTCTTTTTCCTTATTCCTGATGTGTGTGTGTGTGGATAGTGTATGTATGTGGATTATATATGTTATACATATATTCTTAACGTTGTATATATTTTTTCACGAGTCATATTTTCCCTTTCTATTATTTGTTTTGTGCCAGTTCCATTAATTTTAGCTTTTACTATTAATAATATCTTCTTTCTTCTGGCTTTTTAAAAATTTCCTAGATGCAACACAGTTTATTTTTCATTCTTTTTTCAAGACAGTATCAAAAGCATTTAGGCTATATAGTATTCCTGAATATATTAATAATTTCTCCATAAGTTTTGATGTGAAGTGCTCTGTTTAATTTATTTCCAGATAATTTGTTTGGACTTGATTTTCAACTTGATCCAGGAACCATCTATAATAGGCTTTCTTAATTTCAAGAATTTACATTTTGATTATTATTCTTTCATTGTCAATTTCTTATTTTATCACACTGGGGTCACAAAATGGGATGAGTAAAATATCTTTTTCTCACCAAATTTATTAAGCTTTTTCCTATAGCCATCGAAACAGATTTTTTTGTGAATATTCCATGCACAAGAGGAAAATGCACATTTTCTGTTTACAGGGTACAAAAATCACTACGTTAGTACCACCCTATATCATTCTCTACTTTGTCAAATTATAAAAGAAATAATTTTAAATTCTCTAATTATAGTTTCAGTATATTCCCCTGTATTTTCACTTTGTGTTTTTTTGCCTTAAAATGTCCGTAATTATGCCGGCCAGTATACAAAGGAAATGCGTATAATAGTGTCCTTGTGACTTGTACTCTTTAATTTTAAAGTATCTTTACTTATTTAATAATTTTGGTCTTGGGTTCCATTAGGTGATGCTAATATCCCCACTTCTGCTTTCCTTTTATTTGTATATGCTTGCATATCCTTTGTCCATTTCTTTATCTTCAACATTTTTAGTTGTCATTTTGTTTTAGCTGTCTTCTTCACAAATAGCTTGGGGCCAGCCCCGTGGCCGAGTGGTTAAGTTCACAAATAGCTTAAAACTGAATTTTTGTTTTGTTTTTGCCAATCTAGGAGTCTTTGTCTTTTGAAAGGGGACTTCAACAAATTCACA
Organism: Equus przewalskii; assembly: GCF_037783145.1. NCBI lineage: Eukaryota > Metazoa > Chordata > Mammalia > Perissodactyla > Equidae > Equus > Equus przewalskii. The sequence continues at coordinate 20,141,772 of NC_091852.1, forward strand.
TCTATTGTGATAAGATTATATTTGGTTTGCTTCCATCATACTTGTTTACTATTAATGACATTTACTGTTACTACATTTATTTTTATGCATTCCTTCTATGCTGGATTAATCAAGTTTATAATTCCATTTTTTCCTCCTACTAATTAAAAAATTTTATTCCACATACATTTGTCAGTTATCTATTTTTAAATCATTAAAAAAATCTATATTTTTCTATTAAATAAAATGACTTTATGCCACCCCCACTGCCCAGACATTTTCCCCTTGGCCTACTGTGGTGGACACGGAGCTGCACACCCAGATCTCTCTTCGAGGAGGGAAGCTTGCTCACCACTGACAGTGTAGTCAGCACACACCTCCAGCTGTCAGCCCTTTCGGGGTCTGCCTCTGCTGAGAGCCACCTCACCGTGGGTCATGGCCTCCCTGGGGCTGCCCACATCCTGTGACTGAATGACCAGTTTGGCCTCTGGTTTTGTGGGTCCTGCATGGGAGTTTGACTTCTCCTTCTGCTTCCCCAACCGTGCTTGCTCCCTCCTCCTTTCACAGTTGTATTAGTCTCCAAACTGTGAGGCTTAAAACGACAGAAATTTCTTCTCTCACAGTTCTGGAAGCTAGAAGCCCAAAATCAAGGTGTCAGCAGGGCCATGTTCCACCAGAGGCTCTGGAGAAAATCTTTCCTTGTCTCTTCTTGCTTCTGCGGGTGGCCGTTGATCCTTGGCGTTCCCTTGGCTTGCAGATGCATCACTCCTATCTCTGCCTCTGTCATCACACAGAGTTCTGCCCATGTGTCTCTGTCTTCACGTGGCATTTTCTTCTTCTTATAAGGACATCAGTCATATTGGATTAGGGCCCACCCTAATGACCTCATCTTAACTTAATTACATCTGCAAAGACTACTTTCAAATAAGGTCACATTCACAGATATTGGGGGGTTAAGGACTTCAACATATCTTTTTGCCAGACACAATTCAACTCATAACACAGGTGTTGACCCCAACCAGCATCTTGTACCCAAAACACTGTCCCAGTGACTGCTTCCAAAGAGCCCAACCCATGACATCTCTTCTCTCTACCTTGTCTACAAGAGGAGATATTTGGAATATTTTTACTCTCTCCCTGACTGCTCCATTCTACACTACTAAATATCTCCTTAGTTGACACGGCACTTCCGTCTTAAGAAATCTTAATTAACAATTTATAGTTCCACAGTCATATTGTCATCATTTATTTAGTCTCGATCATAAGTTTTACAAGGTTTGTTGCTTATCATTGTTTCTTTGGTTCTTCATTTTCTCCTATCCTGACACCTTTGTTCTGATTCAATTTTCATTTGGTTGGAACACTCCTAAAGTCATCAAGAAGTGGCACATTGATGGTCCACTTTGAGTCACTCCATGCAAAAATGTCTTTCTTTTGTCCTCATACATGACAAGACCTATTGGCTGGCACAGGATTCTTGGCTCATAGTCCTTTTCTTTCATTTCTCTGTAAATATGGTATTGCTGTCTTCTTGCTTCCTGGCTTACAGATGAGTAGTGTCATGCTTGTCTGATGCTCCTGTCTTGGTAATTTACTGGTTTTCTCTGTCTAGAAACCTATGAGAGTTTTCTCTGTTAACACACAGTTCAACAAGCCCATAAGGATAGATGTATCTTTTTTCATTAATCTTGTCCAGTAAAGGGAAACTGACAAGAAGTTATTACATGGAAATCTGATGACTTGACTTAAACCATGAATAATATTTAGGCTCTCTAGATGAGAAATGAAGGGACTGCATATCCTTCAGGCAGTCCTCCATGAATAACCAATCTTTTGATAAAAATTGAACAGTGGAGCACTTAAAGTTATAGTCTCTGGCAAGAGCCTGGAATGTAGAAACTAGTGGCCAAGTAAGGGCATAATCATAAGACCCAGGTCTCCTTAGGAAGTGCATTAATATGTAATCTGACACGAGACTCCCAGTTAGAACTTATTTTCTTAAATGATTGCTGACATTAAACAGAGCCAACTTATGGTGTCTTATGATTAGATCATCGAGACACCAGCTCAGCTAACAATAATACATGCCAAGCAATGAAATTTTTTTTGACTATTTGATTGCTTATCTACCCTTTCTGGTATTTAGTATCTGGATTCTGTTAGCTTAAGGAATAAATAATTTGCACTATTTTATAGCTTTCTACATTTCTATGCTTTCATTCAATTTGAGGGAAGGAAAGGTACTATCATTTATTGAGCGACAATTATGTGCAAAATGCTGTCACATACACGATCTCATTTAATCCGGCAAAGAATCCCTTGGCATTCTCCAATTAGCTTGTGCTGTTTTAACACTTGTAATTGATCATCCTCTAACATCCATGGGATGTAGTCAGTTTTAATTTTGCCAAGGCAGGCTCTCTTGCTGCAAGGCTGGGCTGTAGAAGTGAAGCCCTTAGTGGATGAATGAACAGAGTGAGACCCCCGAGCACCTCCATCACAGCCTAGCTTTGTTGTTCTCTATTCCACTGCTGGGCATCAGAACCACCTGGGAACTTTCTGAAAATTCAGATTCTTGAGCCTTGCACCCAAACAACTAACTTGCTACCTCTGCTTTGTAGGTCTGGGGAATCAGTATTTCCAGCACACTTCACAGGCTTGAGGTCATCTAAGCTGCTCTGACTAGTAAAGGCAATAAAGATGATTTATTACTTCAAGAGAGTTGTCAGGGTCCAGTAGAGAAAACAGAAACCATTCTGGGTGTATTACAGAGAGGGAATTTAATACATGGAATTAGTTATAAAAGTGATGGGGTGAGCTGAAAGCTAAGCAAATACGGTGATGAAACACAGAGATTAACATCAGCAGGAAGCCATTAATGCTTTTAGGGCTAGAGGCACACCATAAGGAGGGAGTGTTAACAGACCTCAAAAGTTAGGGCCAGAACATCATGGTGAGGCTTGACTGGCAGAAGTTGGAACTACAGAAGGAATGGTATGTTTGGAGGCATGGAGAAGACAGTCACTGTTGCAAACATCACCCAAGACAGAGAGAGGGGGGAAAACATCCTGGATTCTCCCTTCCCCCTCCACCTGCCAATCCCTGTCTGTGGCTTCCACTGGCCAGCCCACTGAAAACCATCTAGCAAGGGGAGCCTGAGAAATGCATCCTATAGGGGACGAAACAGAGCAGGGGAAGAGTAAGGAGTGGCTCTGAGGACAAATGAGCCAAGGATGGGCCACAGAATGAAATATAAAACTGTAATGAAAGTGGGAAAGCAGTTACAAGTTAATGACATGCATAAGAAGCATGGTTTTCAAAGTAATGTGGACTGGGAGATAGGCTAGGAGCTGGTACAAATATTTCTATTTTTATGACTCTGGGGATTTGCAAAGGGCTTAAATAGATGGCTAGGAAGTCGCCAGGGTCTACTGCAGCCTCTTTATTAAGTGTAGGAGTGAGGCTTGACTGGGACAATTTGCCTTGGGTCATGTGAAGAGACAGTAGGGCTGAAATTTGAGCCAGAGTTGTCTCACTTCAAATCTGCTGCTCCTTCCACCACATCACACTCTCTCCTAGTTATTTGACAAAACAATTAGAAGATTATCTAATAAATATTGCACTGCCTTTTTCAACTTGTAAATATAATCAAAAGGTTAGCCAACAATATTAATTTACATAATTATTTCCTGTAAAACTTGTTCCATATCAGTGAGTCTCAACCTAGAGCGCACTTCTGAATTTCCAAGGTGGTAAGGGCACTTTTTAACACTTTATACTTATATAAAGTTTTAGATATATTACACTTGGGGGCCATATTTGAGTTACCTGTAAGCAATCGTTTCAACCTCTAATTTTCCAGCTAGGGCCACAGAAGTTGGTGTTTTTAATTTGCCACAGATGAGCTGGCTGCTCATGCAAGGTCAAATGAGGGGGGAAAACAGCTAATTATTTCATTACCCAACTAGATAGGGCAACCGGTAGACACAAGAGGTGAGGGACACCAGCCATGAGTCCTTACTGGTCTTCCCATAAAAACAAACATTGATGAAGCAAAGCCACTAGGACTAAACGGGAAGAACACTGGCGGAGGACTCTGAAGGTCTGGGTCTTATGTCCATTTCTGCTATTAACTCTCGGTGACCTTGAGGCCTCGTCCAATTCTCTTCTACCACGAATTTTGCTGACTCTATTCGATAGTGCTTCTGGTTTGGTGCCATTGCCAAGTTTCTTAGGTAGAGCCTCACCTCAGATTCTCCTTGGAATGAGGAGGCGTCTCATTAATTATCTGATTATTATAGAGTGCAATTTGCCCTATGGGAAGTGATCGTCTACAAGACAGCCATATTCAAATGTTTTCATGCCTTTCAGGCTACGGACGTTAACATTTCCTAGAATGTTTCCAATAAAGAAAGGAATTAAAAAATAATTTGGGTCTTGGTCATGCCTGCATGTTAATCATCTTTGTTTAAACTATGCTCTTCTTAATTCATTTTCATTATCTGCCAGCAGATTAATTCACTCTTTCATTCACTCAACAAACAATTACTGAGCATTCCATGTCAGGCAGTGAGCTTCGCCCTGGAGCCACAAAGACAAAGACAGATCCTAGTCTTCGAAGAAGTCACATCCACAGGAGAGACAGACATGGGGACAGCTACGACACAACGTGACATACGCCTTACTCTGGGTTCTTGGAGGAGGAACGGCTCAACTCGGCCTGCGGGGATCATGGAAAGCTTCATTTATGAGGAGCACTGAAAATGGACTTGGAGCAGTTTTCCCAGGACACGAGGTTGAGGGAGAGAGCATGAGGAAGATGCCAGGCACCATGGTATCTTGGGTAAAGAAAAACCCAGCAGCATGAAGGAGCATATTTAACATATTTTCATGGGTGTATTCTGAGCTCATAAATCCCGCATTTTAAGAATTTATCCAAAAGCAGCTCAAGGTTTAGGATGTTACTTAATCCTAAGGGTTAAAAACAGACTTCCGGATGGCTCGTTCCATCTATAATCATAAGTGCCTGAATAAATCCTTTGTCTGAATAAAAACACATTTGTGAAAATTTACATGTTTTCATGAAAACCTAGAAAGTCATTCTGAGGAAAATGTCAGCCTTGTAAATAGTTTTGCTGGGGAGTATGGCAGCCCTTCTTCCAGTGCACTTAAGAAGAGGTTTGATACTCTTTTAATGTGGTTTTGGCAATACACAACAATAATAAAATACACAGGAACAATCACAGGCTTAAAAATGCAATGGATTATTTTCTAAGGCATAAATACAAGCAACAAAAATACACCAAACTAAAAACAATCCTTAATGTAGTTTCCAAAGTAGAAATGCCTATATTTTTCAGACCAGGAAAAATTTGTCACATTAATAAATCATAGGCTAAGCTTTTTTTCCCTTAGGATATTTGCATAAACTCTCAAAGAAATGCAGAAAAATCTGTATGGTAAATATTTGCACAATGGAGGCCACCTATACACACATATGTTCAGACATATGGTCGGTTACACATTTGTATGCTCAGAAGCTATGAAAATAGAACCATGGTGTTCTTACATTCAATATAAAGCTCCCTCTTCTTACCGATGAAAATAATTTAAATGAGGTTTCATTACATGTATCTAATATTTATATAACCAAGCCAGCACCAAAACCAATTCCAAATGATGGCACCTGCTCGCTAGGAATCCAAATGGAGACCAATCAAAACAAATTGTAGGGCTCTTATATTCTCTCATGAAACACACTCATCAACTCGCAGAATGGCTCTCGCAAAGTGAATAAACAGAATAGCTATAAATGGCGATGACAAAGGCTCAGCATAAAATGAACCACTCGTAATTCATTTTCCCAACAAAGGTTGTGCTCAAAGAATCCATATGCCTTTTCAAAGCAACCTTCACTGCAAACATTAGGCAGAAGAAAGTAGCCCATGAAAATAACTGTGAGGGACGTGTTGCTTTCAGGCCTGTGTAACCCACAGGCTTTCATGAAAACACCATGATTGCCCAATCTTCTCCTGCCCCGATTTTCATTTTAAATACACAAAGGAAAAGTATGCCTTTGTGTGTGTTTGGTGGCAGTGTTGGAAGGTGGGGGAAAGGCTGAGAGCCAGGAGAGTAAATACATATATAGTCAAGATACCTGGGCTTCCGTTTGGCGTGTGGAAAAAGAATCCATGAAGCCTTAATTAACATTGTTACTTTTTTCTCTCTTCCCAGAGACATCTGGAATAATCACTAAGAATCTTACATAGCTGGACTTTTGCCTCTGTATATAATGCTTACATTTTTCTTTCCCCAGTTTTTGCTAGATATTTGATATCAGATAGATGTCACAACATCGTATTTTTATTACTTTGTAAAGTTTCTTTTTTAATTTACCAGATTATGCTTTCTATCCATGTTTTATTTCTAAGTTATTTTCCTTTTTTTCCCTAAGAGCATATGCTTTAGGAATTATCCAATTATAACAATAACAATAACTGTGTAAACCATACATGAATTAACCAGTTATGACTGGTGGAAAGCTGTTTGACTCAGAAGTAAATAACCGAAATCTATTTGGTTTTGCTCCTGCAGCAGTTGGCAGAGTGTTTCTGGGCCTATTCTGTCTTCTATTGAGAAAGCCAAAGCAATACAGATCTCCGATGTGCCCCAAATACAAAGGACAGCTCGAGTTTACCCCAAGAACTTCCTCTGAACAGGTGTGGAGGGGGCTGTGTGACTGTGGAGAATTCTGAATGAGCATAGAGGGGGTAGGTAGGATCCCAGAAGAAAGGCATTGGCTAGAGAGGAGGGATGATGCTGCTCACAGTAGAAAGCCCCTGTGCAGGAGAAAAATCCTGTCCAATCAAAAATTATCTATAGTTCTGGGCTAATAACCCTCATTGTCAACAGAAAAGGGGTTTCACCCTAGGCACAAATATAAATGTCTAGATCAAGGGAAAACAGTAATGAGATGATTACTTATATTCCTCACCCAGAGGGTATTCATTTCCTCAAACATTTACTCCAGCACTCATCTAGGTAAGGTCCTTTGGGGGATACGACACTGAATAAGATGGTGCCACTGTCAAGGCATTTAAAAGAGAAGCCAAAATGCAAGCACACGGAATAATGGGAAAGGCTTTCACAGGATTAGGAATTAATACATTTTACTTGGCTTTGCCTCTAAAAGTATTCAATTATCACAGAGAGCTTATATGGAATGTTCTAAAAATGCAATTAAAAAGCAAAAAAGCCAAGGCCAAGAGATCATAAATCAGCTTTTAATCACTGAATATTACATTTCCCAAGTGTTTGACATGTGCTTGGCTGTGTACAAGTTTAAGACACGCTGGGCAGAGAGCTGCTTTCAACAAACCAATAGTTTAACAGGAAAATCAAGGCTGAAAGGGGTTGTTCAGAGGAGAGGGAGGTGACAGGGGTCTCAAGGAAGCAGTTCTAATGATGGGTGAGATGTCAGGGCATGAGGGAAGAGCGAGAGTGTAGAAGGAGACGAGTGTTGTGTGTCTGGGAAAGACAGGCCCGGTGAGAGGACGATTTTCCTGACCTAAGAGTGGGGAATCACGTTGGAGACAGTAATTAGTACCAGGTTAGACGGCCTTGGGAGCCAACCACAGACATGACAAATTAGGGAACATCTGCTGAAAGCTTTTGAGCAGGAGGCCAATAAGATTTTAAAAAATAATACTGCTCAAGAGGAGACAAGATGAAAGGGGAAGGGAAGACCAGACTTAAAGAGTGAATCTAGCAGCTGCTGCAGTGGTCATGGTGCTGCGAACCTAGAAGACCAGGGCCGAGCTGGAGACTGAGAGGAAGGAGCCGTGTGTGGTGCTGACAGTGAAAACATCCTTAGAACGTGGGCACTGACTGGGTCCAAGGAGAAGGGCATTAAGTCAAAGATGACTACGTTTCAATCTTTCTAAGAGCAGCTGTCTCTCTGCCCTGGTGGTACCTCCCCATCTCCAGCCCAGCTGTAGAATGAACTGAGGAGGCACGCCTGACCCAGGCTAAACCATTGAATGATCCAGATTGAGAACTGTTCTCCAACACAGGGACGGAGTGGGTCAAGTAGTGTTGGTCTTGGCCTTGTCAGGTCAGATAGAGCCCGCGCCAGCCAAAGTCATAGGAGAGTGAAACTAAGAACTCTTCAGTTTAATCAGCAGAAAGACGCATAGACAAGACCCTGTGTGTCCAGACCGATAGACAGACAGACAGACAGACAGAGATAGTGCTACTGCCTGACAACTTTCCAGCCCCGTGAATCTAGCCATACTCGCCAGCCAGCTGCTGGGTTCCGGGAGGGCCCCTGTATCTTCATAATACATCCGCCGTTCATGGAGCTCTTTGCAGAGGGGGTTCTAATCCTTACAGCCAAACTCTCTTGACTAAGACAAAAAATATGCTATCAATAAGCTGCCATAGGCTTAGCCAAGGTCATCACCCATCCTCTGTCATCCTCTCCTCTGAGCCACACCCTAACTGGGACAGGCGGGGACAATGTGGTGTATGGGAACAGGCTCCAGAATCACACTGCCCAGCTTCACCAGCTGTATGGCCTCCTCAAGTCACTTAATCTGGGTGTCTCAGCTTCCTCATCTAAGAAATAGGGAAAATAACAGTACCTGTCTCACAGGGCAGTTGTGAAGAGTGACCCCCCATGTAGAGCACTTACAGTATCCTGGGCACACAGTACACACTCCAGAAATTTAGTATTGTTGTTACCCTCATCATCATTGTCACCATCGCTGTGAGCCGCTCTCACCAGAAGAGCACAGAGAGACAGAGTGGATCCTGTCACTGCTCTGCTTCCAAACTGCTTGTGGCTAGAAAGAAGACTGAGCATTCGAGGCCCTGCAAAGTCTGGTGCTCACTGCTCCGCTGCAGCCGCTCCTCCCTCACACGAGGTGGCAGGAGCCTTTATACACACTGCTCCCTGCACCTCACATGCTCCCTCTCAAGTCTAAGAGAGCGCACTCCTGCCCACAGTGTTTGGTCTCCTTGAAGTAGCCCCTCCGGGACCCTAGGTATCAGTCAAGTGTCTCTCTTCTCTGAGGACTTCCTTGATTCCTTCTACTCTAGAAGAACACAGAGGCGTGAGTGGTCCCCTTATATGCTGCCTTTTCCACCTGTGAACTCATGAGCACCAATTCCCATCCTTCTTTCTGGTCTGGGGATCTCTCTTTCTCTCTAATGCACAGCTGAAGTGTGTTCTGTGTTCCCTCCAGCATACATCTGTCTAGAGCCCTCTCTCCGTCAATTATCCTCTGTCCTGGATCTTCACCCTCTTTCGCTCATCCGGGTCTCTACCTTAGGAATATGAGCACGTTAACTCTTTCTCGAGACCCTGTCTCCTGGCACCTCTCCTTCACCCTGAGGCACTCCTCTGGATGCAACCTTGTCTCACTCCCCTGACACTCAACGTGAATCCTCCAAAGATTCGCTGCCTTCACTTCCTTCTCCCCCATTCACTTCTGACGCACAGCAATCTGGCCTCTCCACAACTACCCCAAGCTCACAGGCGGACTCCTTACTGCTTCACCCACGCAGTCTTTCCATTGATTATCTTCCTGGACTTCTCTGAAGCGTTGACCTGTGAGTGCCCTGCACACAGTAGGCTCTGAAATCTTTGTTGAACTGATGAATGACCAGTCCTCTTTCACTATGAGTCCTTCCTCCCTTGGCTACCCTACATGGCCAACACTGTCACGCACCACCCCAAATCCCTTTCCCCATGTTCTTTACTAAGAGAACCCTGATTTTGTTTGGAGAGGCAATGCGCTTAGTTAAACAAAAACTTGTATTCCCAGACATTCTGGAAATGAGATGCCACGAGATGTTTATGTCCAGGGAGACTTGTTAAAGTGGCAAACTCAGGTAGCATGGGCATTTCTGCCTCTCGTCACTTGCTCTTTGCCCTTTCTCCCACAGATGGCAGACTTGAGAGCAAGCATGAGGAGGATCCCACATATACCTGGCTTTCCCCCTACCTCTCTGAACATGTCTCAGTGTCTTTGGCAGGCTCCCTCTTCTTTGCCTGCTTCTTAAATATTCATGTTCCTCGTGGTCTTCCGTATTCTTTTTCTCTCACTCCTTCTGAATAATCTCTTCTATTACCAACAGGTTTAACTGCAACCTATTTGTGATGACTCCAAATAACTCTTGAGCTGAGATCTCTTTCTTGAGCTCAGATCTCCATTTTCAGTCATTCCTAGGGCTCTTAAGTGTCTTACAGGCACTACAAATTCTATATGCTCCATTTGCAGTTTATCTCCCACTACCCGGCTAGGAGAGTCCTACCATTATCCACCTAGCTGTCCCAACCAGAAATCAACGGGCCATCCTGACTCCTCTTTAGCCCCCAGGCCATCAATCAAGTTCTTTCCAGTCAATCTCCCTCACGTTCTTTGGTTCTGATTCTTCCTCTTCATTTTCCCTGTTACTATCTTAATTGAGACTTCATCATTTCTTGCACAGATTACTGCCTCAGCCTCCTAATTAGTCTGCCTCACTGGGACACAACATCGCTAAAGGGATGGTTCTCTAACGCAAATCTGCCTATGCCTCTCTCTTTTAAAATCCTGCAGTGGCTTCCCACTGCTTCAGGGTGGAACTCAGTCTTTAGTACAGCACATGAAGTCCCGTGACCTGGCCTCTGTAACTCTTCTCTCCTCGTTGCCCGTCTGGACACAGTTGCAGCCATATGGGATGACTTGCAGCTCCCAGAAGCCATCACTCTTTCCTGCCTCCTGCCTTTGTATTCACTCCAGAGCCCTCTCTCCCCACTGGGTGCTCCTTGTCCCTCAAGATGCAACTCAGACATCACTTCCTTCTATGAATCCACCCCTACTCCTCCAAAGTCAGGGTTCAGTGCCTCTCCTCTGTGCTCCCCAGGTGGCTTGGGCCTGCCCCTATGGTGACACTTACTGACTATATTGTAATCATCAGTTTAACTTTTATTTCTTTCCACTACATTATGTAAATCTGTAAATCACACAACCTAGCACATGGACAGACTCTAAAATTGAAAGTTTAATGAATGTATGTGTGAGTATGTCTGCCACATTTCTTAGATAAGCCACCTTGAGTGCGAAAGAATGTCTTTTTTTTCCTTAAAGATTGGCACCTGAGCTAACATCTGTTGCCAATCTTTTTCTTGTCTTCTTCTTCTCCCCAAAGCCCCCCAGTACATAGTTGTATATTCTAGTTGTAGGTCCTTCTGGCTCTGTTATGTGGGACGCCACCTCAGCATGGCCTGATGAGTGGTGCCACATCCACGCCCAGGACTGGAACCAGTGAAACCCTGGGCCGCTGAAGTGGAGTGCACAAACTTAACCACTCGGCCACGGGGCCAGCCCCAAGAAAAGGTCTTATTTTCAGTCCTGACACATTAAGTCAAGGCTTAATGTTCTTTTCTTCCTCCCTTTTAGCAGTGGATAATAAATGAATGTTCAGTTTTAAGAATGACAAAACAAGATGAAACACTAGGCTGGTGATCGATTTAGCATCCCAAATACTTCCACGAGAGATCCTTGCCTTCCTTCCTTTCTTTCCTGTTTTAGATTCATTTCACACAAGTTTCTCTCACTTTCTTCAAATGGATTCTCTTTTTGAATATTTTTAAAAATATGATTATAAATGTAACTCATATCTGTTATAGAAATATTGGGTAAACACAGAAAGTCACAAAGAAAATAAAAGCGGCCAACCATTTCACCATCCAGAGATGCCCAGAGTTCATGCCTTGGCGTATCTCCTAGTAATTGGTTTTCTGCAATGCTCACACACTGACTTTGCTCTCCATCTCCTCACTGCTTCTAGAACGGCACAGGAGGCTGAAATGGGCCGTAACACGCTGGGGCAAACCGACGTCATTCTTTCCATCAGAATTCAACACAGCATTAGTCACAAAACAAAACAAGAAGGCCCAGTGTAGCAGCTGCTCTAAACAGTGAAGACTCCACCCTGAGCTTCGGCCTCTCTGGGAGCAAGCTGTGGTTCCTCCTCTTCAGACCCTACTTGGGGGCATCTATGGCACTGCAGTCTGTAAAGTAACGTTACCTTTAAGCGAAAACATAATTCTGGATTTTCACTTACCTGTTGGATGAAGCTTAGTCTACTCTGGCAAAGACTTCTTGTCAAGTGGTGTATTAAGTACGCAGGAGTTAACTCAATCTTATTATTAAACTATTTCAATTCCTATTGTTTTGAAAGTTGGGGAAAAAACATCCCAAATCTTCAGCTTTAGGATATATTTCAAATCTCACACACCTGGCAGGCTGCCTCAACGCTCACCAACATGCTGCCGGCTTCGTACTAAACACGCCCCCTTTTCTTAGCATTAAGGAACAGGGTAAACCTATGACTCTTAAATTCAGCCCAACTGAGAGAAATCCAGGAAGGATTTAGGATTATGGTGATTATTAGCAAAATCCACAGGAAAAATATGTGCCCTTTCCTGGTGCTAATACCACTAAGTCTCCCGGGAATTCCAGGTTCTCTCCTGTTCAGGCATGTTGTTCCTCCTTGGGGAGCCCCCCTTGGCAGTTTTCAATAGAATACCCAGGACTCCGTCTTGACTCACAGAAAGCACCCAGCTCCTCCTCTCCGCCATACACACAATTTCAATTCACCTTATCAGAAGGCAGGCAGAGGAGTCTGGGAACAGTGATGGCTTCAGATACCTAGGGATCAATCTATCTACGTGGTAGCAGCAGGTGCTGACTGAGAGAGGCCTGGGAGCACTGGGAAGGGGCATGGAAACCCATCACTTAGATCAACAGTATCCTGTCTGGGATTTAGGGGGAGGAGAGGCAGGTACAGAGAAAATAGCTCAAAACATTCTGACATATGGAAAACTTACAGCGCAAGCACCTCAAGAATTTAACAGTAATGGAGAATTTGGAGTGGGGTACCCAAATTTCCTACCCTCCCACAACCCTGGAAAGCTTAGGATACCTTTGTTTGAATGACAAAAAAGCACCTCTTCTGATTTAGCAAAAGCCCACCTGCCTCTAGGAAATGAGAAAAAGATCTCTCTTCTGGGCAGATTCAACCTTGCAAAGAAAAAGGTCCTTTTTCATGAGCAGGTTCAGGGCTTGGCAGCTAAGTGTGGGCTGGAAGGCAGCCTTCATCTGCCATTCAGCAGAGTACCTTCGTAGAACCACACAGAGCAGCCTGCACCCTCTCGACATGGACTACCTACCACGGATGGTAGGGTGGGATGGGTCTTCAAGGTCAGCGCTCCACCAGTAAGAAAGGAGTGGTGGAGGTTCAAGCTCCCCCTGCTTCATCCTGAGGCCAGAGAATCCATGGAGGGTGGGATTATTCCTTCATTTATCAAACATTCGTGCATGGGCAGGCCCGTGCTAGGTGCCGGGGGCAAGGCTTGGGCCAAACCTCAAACGCTGGCAGTCTAAGGAAAGGCCCACTCCCAACATTTGCAGGGTCCAGGCAAGAGAACAAATGGAGGCCCACATACCATATGCTGTGAGGCTTCTCGTCACTCACCAGCCTAAACTGGGCCCCTGCTGCCCACATGGACTTCCACCCCCATCAACATCACTGATCTCAAATCCTCAAAGGAACCTGATGCAGGAAGGCTGGGCTTTGGATTTAGAATTCTCAGACTCCTGAGCGTTTTGGGCCAGAATGGGCTAGCCCTCGGTCTCTAGCATGCTGCCTTCTCTTTCCCCCTGCAGTCCTGTCCCACATCTCAAAGGGCTTTGTGCACATGTGTGTAGACAACCCCGCAGACACTGCTAATCATCTTTCACACCCAAGGGCATATTCACTGGGGCCCGGCTCTCCCTCAGGAGGATGGACTTGGGAAAGAGGCCCCAGGCTCTCGAAGCAAGCTTAGGGTCATTGGGCCAAAGAATTCGGGATTTGGGGGCCTGGTTCCATGGGGTGTAGCACAGAAAGGAGTACATGGGCTCAAGCTAGGCACATCTCCTTGGCTTCTCAGACTTGTTGCTCCATAGAGAAGAGGTACAGCCACCGGAGGGCCACAGTGGGACCCTTTCAAGTATAAGACCCAGATTAGATGGTGCAGGGCAGGGCCCCTCTGGCCTGGGTTTAAGAGCAGTACTGCCTAAGAGACAGAAGGGTCAACTGGCAGTCATAAAACAGTGTAATCAGTGCTCAGATAGGGTGGATACAGCTTGCTCAGGGGAGCACACGGAAGGGGCACGCGGTCTGGACTCTGGAAAGGCTCATTTCAGAAGGTGATAACATACCTGAGATGTATCTTAAATGACTTGCAGAGAGCAAGGTAGAAAAAGCTGGAATGAGTGTTTCCAGGGCACAGGAGCAGCATTTGCAAAGGCATGGAGGTGGGACAACATGGTGTCTTCTGGAAATTACTAGTGATTTGTCATGGTGGAAATAAAGGGGTATGTGTTGGGGAGGGGCCTGGCATGAATCTGGAAGGTTCTGCAGGGAAGGCCTTGTATGCCATGCTAAGTAAGGTATTTGGAATAACAGAAGGGTCACCAAAGAGGACTTCATTCATCTTCATGACTGACAAGTGCCCTAATTGAGCCCCTGATGAAGAGAGGGTGTGTACTACACACAGCGAGTTTCAGCGTTATCAATTACACTCTTAATGCTTTCTGGAAAAATCTATTAAAGCCAACATACTGATGGGCAGTGTGGTCACCTCAAATATAACTTTAGCCAGAGCCCAGATCTTTCCTTAGCTTTGGACTCACATGCACAGCTGACATCTCCCCTTGGGTTTCTCACAAGCATGTTAGACCCATAATATGACATAGACAGACGCCAAACACTTCTACTCCTGCCCCTTCTGACATCCCCATCTCATTCAATATCACTCCATTCCCCTTCCTACTCAAGTCAGTAAACTAGGAGTCATCCTTGATTTCCCTCTCTCCCCCTCACCATGCCCTTCCTTAAGTCCTGCTGATTTCTCATAACCACCTTCTCCTCGCCATCCTCGCTCGCTCTCAGCCCCGTTACCAGCATCTTTTGCCTGGACTAATACAACAGCCTCCTAACTGGTCTCCTTGCTTCCATTCTCTACAAGGCATGAATGATCATAAAAAGGAAATCTGTTCAGCTTAGTCCCTCGTGTAAAATCCTTTAATGTCTTCCCATTGCATTTAGAATAAAATACAAACTCCTTACTACAGCCTGTAAGATGCTGCATGATCCGCTGCCCAACTTGCCCTTCATTGTCATCTTACACTGTTCTTCCCCAACTCTCTGGGCTCCAGCCTCCCTAGAGCCTGATGTCCATTCCTCAAACACACCAGGTCTTTCTTGCTCAAGGACTCTGCACATGCTACTCCCAGCCTGTGATGCTTCTCCCCGACCACCCCATCCAAAGTAGGGGCTTGTCTCAGCCCGTTGTGTATTTCCTGCCTAACCTTCATTGTAACTGGCAATGATTTCATTATTTGTCTCTCTCTCTGTTTATTTATTTTTGGTCTATCTTCCCTGGCTATAATATAAACTCCAGGAAGCCGGGGGAATAACATGGCTGTTTGAAACTAGAGATAAAATTGTTAATGAAGGCTCAGTGTGTGGACCTTAGTAGGTACTCACGAACTATTCACCAAGTGAACAATGGACACCCATACTAGATATTCACCCCTCTCACTCTCCAGACTTTTGTTAATTAGGCTTCCTAAAATTAAAAAAAAAAAAAATCCTTGCTTATGAAACAAGCTTAAAATTAATGAAGGAATTATTACACTTTGAGGAAGTTTAATTTTAATCTGGGCTCCAATAGATTATTTTCTTCAAGTATTCACATTGGCTGTTATGGAGAACTCCATGGAGAAATTTTGAAAAGCTATCATGGATGCAAATTCGTTTATTAAAAAAAATCATGTCGGTAACATAACAGTACTACATGCCTTATTTAATGTGGAAAATATTTAAATAAGATCATTATGGCTCTCTTACAACATATCTATTTAGTCTAAACCTCTGGTTCCTTTCCACTATAAATCTACTTTGTTTGAAATCTCAGAATGTACAGCCCAAGGCTTTTCCAATGCTGAGACGAACAGATGTGTACAGTGATCTTGATCATGCTTTGGAGTATCACTAAGGGCATGAAAAATTTAGCAGATAATTCAAACTACATATTCTTTGTCTATTCTATCTCTTTGTGAATCTGCAGCTATAATTTCTAAGCTATTAAATCCAAGGCAGGAAAACAGTATGTCACTGAGATAAGCAAGTAGTTACAAGAACACCTTATTAAGCCAAGTCCATTTCATTTACTCCTATGATCAAATGATTGAATAATTTCCTAAAAAGGAATAAACAAACAATTAGGTTTTTTAATCAAACAGAAATATAGAGAAATAAGAAAACATTGTTAGTAAAAAATTTTTTTAACTTAACTCAAGAATTAATTATTTGTTTTAAATGAACATTGCAATTCTTGTTTGCTGGAAATTCCTAGACTATACTCCGTCCCTTGCACACATTGCAGGACACTTTCCACATTCCCCTTGTCTCCATGGAGAATGCCTAGCCACTTATCAACCTGCTAAAGAGTTGCTTCTTTTGTAAACACCTTTGTTCTTTCTTTCCTCTGGATTCCTGTAGCATCTTGGAAAATAAGTCTGTTATATACTGCAATAAAGTATGACAAAGCACTGTTGGTTTTTTTATTTGTATGTGTGTGTACCCCACCTAGAGCAGCCTAAGGACGTGCTCACTCCTGTCTGTAACACCAGCCCTAAGCACAGTGCCTGGCACTAGTAGGTATTCATGGGACATTTATTTCAAAAATGAATGATTAAATCATCTCTATCATGCCTTCTCCTAGGATCTATAAATTTGGTGCCCATATTTTATAACGCTAAGATTGACAAACACGATGTCATTAAGGATTTTCGGGTCATTTCTAGATGCATGAAACAGAAATATGCTAATTTTAATGTCAAGATTTCTGAGATGTTGCAATGGGCAGCTGGAGGCAGTATTTGATATCTTGACTAACTTAGAAAATGTGGGATCTCAAGTTGTTAGCTATGAAAGATGGAAACGGTGGTGACCTTCAGTCAGGAGGGGAAGATATCTATCTAACTCTGGCCTCCTCCTCCATCACCACCCACCTACGCACCCACATGCTCCACATTTTCTTCCACTGAAACGACAGAACAGTATAACTGAGCTACTGGCGACCTCACTAACGCTGAATTACAGACAGGTCTAGTTTAGGAGATAAAGACTCCAGAGCAACATTTTCCTGATGATATTATCAGAACTCTCTAGTTTGGAGCAAATGAGGAAAAGTTTGTCTTAGATTCATGAAAAAGATCTGAAATTCACATTATTTTCAGAGAACTATACTTTTTTTTTTTTTCAGTCACACACAGGAGCTCCAAACATGACCATCAAATAAATCACCCAATACTGACTTGGAAAAGAATGTTTTAAAAATGGGCACAATTGAATTGAAGTTAACATGCCAGCTATTTTATATTGGCAAGTCCAAGCAAACTTTGTCGTCTTTAAATTTTAGATGTTTAAATATACATCAGAACATTGTTTGTAAATGAGAAAAAACTAAAAATGCCCTAAACAGCCAAAAACAGTTGGTTAACTATACTACAGTACAGCCAGAGAGGGTAAAATGATGCAGAAGGATATTGAAAACATTCACTTTATACTACATGGAAAAAGTAGTTGACGGAGCTAACCATACAGTATGATGCCATTTTTGTGTGAAAATTACATAGGCATATTTAATCACATAAAAAGCCTGGAACAAACACACATGGGAGTGTAAACAGTGGCATCTCAGTGAAGTGTACTTCTTTTTGCTTACTGGAATTTTCTAAAGTTTCTAAAATTAACCTGTATTGCTTTTATCATTAGAAGGTGTAATTTGTTTGTTTTAACCTATTTGGTTCTTTCCTTCTATCTAATCTTTTTTTCACATTATTAAAATACATGACTTATGAAAAGTTGCTTAAAAGTAAATGTCACCTAAGTTTCTTTCCTAAATATACAGAATTTAATGGACTGTGTTCAAGTTTAAGCAAATTTCTGTATTCTGGAATGTGAAATGTGAATAAGAAGGAAAAAACCCAGAAATTTTCATGAGTGTTAGGAAAACTAAAAGGAAAGCTTACTGACATCATATACCATCAAAATTGCGACATCACTTCCCTAGACTGTGTATTCTAAGAGTTTTCATCTGTAAGATTTCCTAAAGCTTAACACACTCACTAATGTGCAACAATGAATCCATTATGACACGCATATCACCGTTTTCCATGAGCAAACATTCCACGTTTCCCAAGCACCATCTATCACCATTAATAACACTGGCTGAGCTCTTTCTACAGATAAGAATTGGTATTAGGAAAGATATGAAAGCCATTGTCCCTTTCTTTTAGGAAATCTGCCATAAAGATAGGGGATTATTGCATACATTACGTGTATAGATTCTTCAGGTCTCCATTGTTTCAAGTTATCAGTTTTCTGATAGTAAATAATTTTACGTGACTTATCCCCTCTAATCCTTAATACTTTTGAGGTAGGAACTACTCCCCATTTAACAGGTGAAAAGATCAAGGCACACAAAGATTAAGCAATTTGCTTAAAATCACAAAGCTGGGAAGTGGGGAGGCTAGGTTGGAATGCAGTTCTACCAGTCTGCAGAGGCTGTGCCTTTAACCATTACGTTGCATCCCGCCACCGGCCCCCCGCCCCCCAACAAAGGAAGGGCTATAGCAGCAGGCAGTGCAGTGACTCAGAGGAAACCAGCGCTACCTGGAGCCAGGAGAAGCAGAGGGGGCTCCACGGAGTGAGGAGTACTTGACTGGAGTCTTGGAAGGCAGAAATGCAGTATCAGGAGAGAGAAGTCGTTCCAGGAGAAGGCATTCTTCCCTCTTGGTACAAATATGGCTTGGATGTCCCTCAGTCCTCTTCTATAAAGGACTGGGACAGATGGCCCAACCCACAAAAATGAACTTGACCATATTTTATGATTGGAATGAAATCGGAGCAATTCAAGGCAAAGAAAGCTTGCTTGCTTTCTTATCATTACCGCTTCTCTCCTCTCTCACCGTTCAGCAATAATTTTGAAAAGGAATAAGGACAGAAAGATCTATCTCTAAATAAAACCTAAGAGGACAATGAACTACTTTAAAAAAAAATTCACAGCACTCACTGAAGAGGAAAATGTCTCTGGGTTAAGAAACTGGGCCAAACTTAAAGAAATAATTGTGTCACAGTTGGGGAACTAAATTTCAATTTATAAGTGGAAAAAAGCCATCAAGAGAAATAGGTGACAAGGGAATAAGATGAACCAGACAAATTCATGAAGGAAGTGAATCAGAAAGCCTTTTGCTTGAAGAGTTTACTCCTGTTTGGAATAAAAATAGTTACTTACAGATTTTTCCCGCCGCAATAATGCCAAGAAAAAGAAAAGAAAATTGTTTCATTTGGCCTAAGTTTTATCCGAAATTATAATCATATATATGCAAAGGGATATTTCTTATGAAACCCTTAATAACAATTTACCAATAAGAAAGGGAGGGGCATGACTTCTTACTTCCGTTTCTCTTTATCCTCAAGGATCTAAAAGACCTCAATCTTTTTCTTCAGCCATCTGGCTCTCTCCAATTCTGCTCATCCTATTCTCTCTTAAACCTACTCTAATCAGGCTTCCAGCCCACCACTCCAATGAAATGACTCTTACCAAGGTGACCTGTAACTTACACGTTGCTAAATCCAGTGCTCAATGGTCAGTCCTCACCTTCCTTGTCAGATCAACTGCAACTGACACACTTGATCGCTCTATCCTCTTTCACACATTCTCTTTACAGAGTTTCTAGGACAACCCGCTCTCTTGGTTTCCTACCTCCTGGTTGCTCCTTCTCAGTGTCCTTTTCCTGACCTCTTAATGTCCCAGGATGCTCCAAGTCTCAGTTCTTATTCTTCTATTCTTTGTGTGTGTGTGTGTGAGGAAGATTGGACCTGAGCTAACACTTGTTGCCAATCTTCCTCTTTTTGCTTGAGGAAGAGTGGCCCTGAGCTAACATCTGTGCCAATCTTCTTCTATTTTAGGTGGGATGCCACCAGAGTGTAGCTTGACTAATGGTGCTAGGTCTGCGCCCAGGATTTGAACCTGCAAACTCCGGGCCGCCAAAGCGGAGGGCATGAGCTTAACCACTACGCCACAGGGGCAGCCCTTTATTCTTCTCTTCTTGACACACATTCACGTGACCCTTAGTGATGTCACGTATTCCTGACTTTAAATATGATCACAGGCAGGTGGCTTCCAATTGTGTACTTCCAGCCCAGCTCTCTTTCCTGAACTCCAGACTGAGAGATCTAACTGCCTACTTGGCATCTCTACTTGAATGTCCAATGAGGATCATTTACTTAACATATCCCCAACTGAGCTTCTGATGCCCGGACTCTCACACACCCAGAAAAGACAAATCCTACTTCATTCACAGATTTCCACAGCTCAGTTGATGGCAACTCCATCCTTCCCGTTCCTCAGGCCCTGAACTTTGGTATTATCCTTAACATTTCTCTTTCTCACTCCCACCTTAAATTTGTCAGGAAAATCTGTTGGCTCTACCTTCAAAATACATCTGGAATTTAACCACTTCTCCTCACCTCCACTATGACCCTCATCAAGCCGCCATCACCTCTTACCTAGATTCCTGGAAAGCCTCCTAATGGGTGCCCCCGCTTCTACCACTGCCCCTCATTGTCTACTGTCAACACAGCAAGAGTGTTCCTTTTAAAACCTAAGACAGATCATGCCACATCTATGCTCAAACTCCTGCAATGGCTCTCCATCTCTTATAATCAAAGCCAAGGTCCTTCAGTGGCTCACAAGACCCTATGCCATCTGTGTTTGCAACAATCCCCACCCCCACCCACCTCTCTAAGCCCCCTCCAACTATTTTTCCCTTCAAGAACTCGGCTCCAGCCACCCTGACCTCCTTGCTGTTGCTCACTATATATATCACGTAATTTACTTATTACGTTTGTCACCCCTCCCTCTGCCCTGTTACAATATAAGCAGAATGTGTGCTCCACAGGGCAAGAGTCTTTGTTTTGTACACTGATGTATCCTATGAGACCAGCCAGTGTGAGGCACATAACAGGTACTCTAATTGAAATTGCTTAGTGAATGAATTTCCAGTCTCTTAGCAAACTATAAAGAGCCTGGTCATGTGATAGACTTGTTCCACTAAGAATCTTACTACATTCCTTTCTCTTAAAAAATCTGTGCCAGGGGCCGGCCCAGTGGCACAGCGGTTAAGTGTGCACGTTCTGCTTCGGCGGCCAGGGGTTCGCCGGTTCGGATCCCGGGTGCAGACATGGCACCACTTGGCAAGCCATGCTGTGGCAGGCATCTCACATATAAAGCAGAGGAAGGTGGGCATGGATGTTAGCTCAGGGCCAGTCTTCCTCAGTAAAAAGAGGAGGATTGGCAGCAGTTAGCTCAGGGCTAATCTTCCTCAAAAAAAAAAAAAAATCTGTGCCATTTGTTCATCCATATATCCATCCATTAATCATCCACTCAGTACAAATTTGAGTAACTATACTGGGCTAGCACAAGCAGTAGGGACATAAGTAAAAGGCTAAAGCTTTGTTTTTGCACAGGGCAAAGAGAAGAAACCAGACAAATGGTTTGTAATCCTAGGAACGATAATCTAAGGACAACCAAGGATACTGTGTGTAACTCAAGTACAATTCAGCCCATTAATTGCCTCTATAGAAGGAAGCTCTGGGTACAAAGGATCACAGAAGAAGGCCATCTAATTGACCAAGGCTGGAGAGGAGGGGCCATCAGGAAAGACTTTCCAGAAGCTGTGCCCCTTGGGCTAGGTTTTTAAGTAGTAGTTACGGAAAGAGTTGGTAGGGACTGTAGACAAAGAAGAGAGGAAGAGCCATTCTAAGCAGAGGACACAGCTTGTCAAAGCACAGCCAGTACACGGGAGCATGAAGCCTTGGGGAACCTCAGGCAGCTCAGAGGGGCTTGAGTCCTGGAGTTCAGCGGATATGTGGAGGTAGAGAGGTCTTCTTTCACTCATACTGCACGTTTGACTTAATCTTGAAGTTAAGGGGTAGCCATTAAAGTTCTATTTCAGGTTTGCATTTTAAAAATATCTGGCAGCAAGAAGTATGGTAAAAGGGGGCCTTGAGAAAGACTATATAGATAGGTATAAAATTTTAATTCAGAGTTAGAAACCTAGTATAAATTGGTAAGGTAAAGTGCGCCAAGAATTTTAATTCGTGACTCAAAGCAACCTGATAATTATCATTATTTACAATTTTTTCAGAAGACTCAAAAGAAGAGAACATTAAGTAAGGCAAAGATGCTCAGAGAAACTCTTAAACACATTTGGATTCAACTCCAAATCCCAAATGAAGTGGAACAAAGGGTTAAGAAATGTTCATGAAGAAAGCCCCCACCAGTGTCACTCTCTCCTCAACAGGGAGCTCACGATTCTAGTTCAAGAAAGGGCTCACCTGACAAAGGAAATACCCAATCCATCCATCATCTCCCCACTCCCCTTCCCTCCTGAACATCTCATATTTTTCTTTCTAAAAGATACCAACACTCAATAGCTACTTGTTGCTCTGGAGTTCCGGTAATCCTCTTGGCATTGTAACAGTAAAATCCTTCTTTGTCCTTAAAGAGAGGGGGTGGGATTGCCTGAATCACAGGAACGGATACTTCAAGCAACCATTTTACTTTGCGAGGGCACAAAAGATCTTTCTCAATCATCTTCTTTCACAACATGCCTCGCTGGCCAAGCCTTAGATGTTCGTTTGCTTTGGAAGACCATTGTAGGCAACTGGAAAAGAACCAGAACTGTCCCTGGCACTGACAGAGAACTGAACTTTCGCAGGTAAATAAAAGCAGTAGGTTCTCTGTTCTCTAGTTTCAGTCATACTACCTTAGAACTTGTTAATGAGTGATTTTCACAGCTCCCCAAGTATTTATTCCAGAAGTTCAAAGAGAAATCAGGTACAAAGAGATCTTAGGTACAAGAATCAAACACCTATTTCTCTTTTAGGACAACACTTGGAATTTGGAAAGTTGATGGAAAATAAAAGCACGAAACACTCTCACCAATAGTACTTGTTCATGTGTGTGTACGTAATTTACAAAGTCCAATCTACCTACCTAAGAAACCCGAGGAGGAGAAAAGGAAATCTAAAATGGGAGGAAAGCTAAAGATGGCTCCAAGCACACAGAGCAAGGCTAATACAGTCAGCTGTGTGCGTGTACATTTGTAGAGAAAGAAAGCAAGCTTGTTATTATTTAGATAATAAAAGATTTTGGCTCAATTCTTTAAATCCTGCTGTTATTTTTCCTCTTAAAAATGACATATTTTTAACTTACAGGGTTTTTGGGCAGGGGAGAAGAGGGTCAAAATGGTTCCTGTTTACATTTCCCTAGGAACGATAATCTAAGGACAACCAAAGATACTGTGTAACTCAAATACAACATAGCATATATATGTATATATATTTAAAATGAAATAAACTATAATCTAAAATTTGTTTGTGGTTTGGGGATTTCTTATTTCAAATAGCAAATGTTTAAATATACATAAACCATGATTTCCTTCTATACCACTTTGTTTTACCTCTTACAAAAGAAAATCCTGAGAGCTTCTTCTAATATGATTATAATGTCTAAAGCCATCGTTTTTAATAAACATATCATTTGACTTAACATAGAAGTGGCAGAACTAGCATGCTGGAAAATAGGCTTTATCTCAAATAAGAACAAAAGTCTGTTCATAAGGAAAAGACAAAAAAGACTTAAATTCAAAAGGAAAAAAAATAGAAAGTAATAGAGACTTAAGAAAAGGTACTTGGTTTTCCCATCGGTTAAACGGGAACAATCATAGCATCTGCCTCACAGGGCTGTCAGGAGGATTAAGTGAACTCACACATGCAGGGCACTGCACGCAGTGTCTAGGCCCATATTGAGAGCTCAATAAATATGAGCGCTTATTATTATTATTATCATCATTGTTATTGTTGTTGGTAATGGCTCATGTTACTAGGCTATCTCTTGCCTTCCCACTAGGGAAAGCAAACAGTCTTAAAGGGATCACAATCTGGTGAAAGTCTTTGCTGCCAAGCAACCATAGCCCTATCTCACAGAGGAAGTACACTGAAAAAACTGCTCGAGATTTCTCAAACCCAGAAGCAAGAAGAGGTAATTACAGAGAGATCAGTGTTTCTGACTTGTGAAGGGAGGGCTATCATCTAAAAAAGAGAGATAAGGCTTGTTCTGCATTTTCCAGAGAGCTGGGCTTGAATTAAATGGTGGAAGTTACAGAGGGAAGTGTCCGCTCAGGGGAAGATTCTCCAACGCTGAGAACACTCACCTTAGAAAAGGGCAGCCTACCTCGAAGGGTAGAGAATATACTGTTAGCCTGTTACTGAGTGTGAAAGCAGGAGTTTCATCAGTCAAGGATGATAAAGACAAGGTTCCTTAGCAAGTTCACGCCAGACGACAACAATGAGAACCACCACCGCCACAATAACAATGATAAGGTGACAGTTCTTCAGAAATTGTCCAGCATTTTTGTAAGGACTTCACACATAGTGACCCACTTAATCCTTACCACAGCCACCTGGCTCCATAGTCTGTGTGTGAACCACTACCATACGCTGCCTACCTCCCACTTTCAGAATCCTGAGCAAGTTACTTAACCTCTCTGTGCCTCCATTTCCTCATTTATAAAATGAAGATAATAATAGCACTCATCTCAGATAACAGTGATAAATATTAAATGAAATAACACATTTGTTTAGCACCTAGATCAGTGCCTAACATGTAGCAAGTATTTATAATTTTTTATATAAAGGTTGTTTCCATTTTTAAGAAAATTTTTCACTTGGATGGCAAGTTAGGGAAGGCATAAAGAACGGTCTTGGCTACAGTGAGTAAGTGGAACTCAAGGCTTGCTGATTTAGGATTGATTCTCTAACTGAACAAAATTAGCCATGAAAAATATGGTCAAAACTGCTAAAGTGAGAGGTCAGTATGAGATTAAATTCCCCCTACCGTTGGTCATGACTGATTGTGATGTAAGACGTTGAAGTGGCCTAGTCCATCACCCACTACTGACGTCTCTTACCATCCTCAAGGCCTTGGCCAGTCACTCAACCGCACTTTCAGCAGAATCCTTAATTGCTTCAAGTTGGACTTTACCTAGTACCTACTAAACCAATACCCCAACCGAGGTCAATCCAATCCATGTCTTTTGTACCTGCCATCGAACTGCAACCTGGCATCCAACATATAAACCTTCTATTCACCCTTAAGTCACTCCTTTACAGATTCTCATAGAGGCAATATTAAACCTTTATTTCACTCAAGCTTCCAAATCTACTCCTGCCCCATCCTCAAATATCCTAGACTCCTCAATAACTGGAAAACAGAAGCAATTGGATATAAATCCTTTCCACTTTTCATATACCTTCCTCCACACCCCTAAACTGCTGCAACAGCAAATCAAGTCAACATTTACCGATTATCTCTGCCTAGGCTTTCACTCTCCTTCCTGTTTCAAAAGGAAAAAAAATGCTTCCACACCTCCTTTCCAAGGTCAACTCTTTCTTCTATTCTCTGATGCTACCCAGGAAATGCAGGTTACATAATCTTCTTGGTTTGTCGTTCCAGCAACTATCCCTCCATCTTCCACGTCTCTGTTGGACCTTCATACTTTCTCTACTCGTCTATAAACATGTCCACATGAAAAAATACGCAGTCCTGTTTCCCTCAGAAACCTTGATCCTTTCCCCATCTTACTGCCAAATATCTAAGAGTGGTCTTTTGCTGTAGCTATGTAACCCACTGAACTAATAGATGTGGACCACTGGAAGACAACCTGATCCCGGTTATTCTTGATTCCATCAACCTTTTACGTATGCTTAAAGGTTCCGACATCCAGCAGCTACAGATTTGGTGACCATTAATTATGTTTTCCATTTACGTTGTATTTTTAACAAACACAATAAAGGAAAATGTACCATAGAGGTTTGCTACACGCGACAAATGGTACTTTAAATGTTGATATGTGCTTTGGGACTTCTAGCAGAAAGTTTATAGATTAGTAATACTAACACTTTAAAAAAATGTATTTTGAAGGATAATTCTTACATGAGCTAAGCCCTTACATTCTACATAGTAATGACTGAAGTTATGAACAAGAATGTGATAATGTAAATTGTCTATTTAAACTTGCAGAGCCTCATCTGATTTAAAACTTAAGGCCTATACAGAAAAATAAGCTTACAGAAATAAAGGTTTCTCTATACCTTCAGGGAAAAGGATCTGGCAAAAGGACCTAAAATAGGAGAGAACATGATGTATTTAAAAAGAAGCAAGCAAGCCAGTGTAGGGTGGAGCACAGAAAACAAGGGGAGGGCAAGGCAAAGGCCAGATCCCACAGGGCCTCATGGCCAGAATGAATACATTTTGGTACACCATAAGAACAACAGGAAGCAAATGAAAAGCTTTAAGCTGGATGATGGAAGGATCAGACCTGCAATTTTAAAAGGATTACTCTAGTTGCTATACGGAGAATGAATGGGTAGCCAACCAGAGTCAATGTGATGGGGACAAATGGGGCTTAGAAGGCTGTTTCAGAAGCCTAAGAGGGAAATGATGGTAGCCTGGAGCAGGGTGGCAGTAGAGATGAAAATAAGGAGAAAAACTCTGGAAGATAAAATCAGTAAGACTTGGTGAATGATTAGACATGGGGGAAAGAAAAGAAGAGAGATGTCAATGACATGTTGGTTTCCTGAATTTATATACGTATATACATCAAATGCGGAGTAACACAACTTATACAATATATACCAAATTATTAAAAGAAATTACCCATGGGAATGGAAGACAAATTTTACATAGTAAAAGGCAGACTTTGATTTTTTTCTATATAGATATCTGCATTGTTTAAATTTTTTTATAATCAGCAAGTATACATTATTTCATAGTTAAATTCACACTCAATATAAAGAAATAAAGTATCTGCCTGGCTGAAAAGCATATGAATGGCATATTAGGGAGAAGGAACAATCTATACAAAGGTACAAACACGTGAAAGTACATGGCATATTTATAGAATATCAAGCAGTCCAGTGTTTGCAGAGCAAGAAGGATGTGTATTGGCAGAGGATGAGGAGAGGATTAAAGCTGTGTTAGAGAATAGTTCACAGAGGAACTTACTAAACGCCAGGCTAAAGAAAGCGTTCCCTAAACTGTAAGAAATAGGGAAGCATATAAAGTTTTAAGCAAGAGGGTAAAAAAATCAAGTCTACATTTCAGAAAGATCACTTTAGAGGCAGTGTGAAGTCTGGGCCAAAAGGGAGGTAAGAAAATAGGCTGGGAGATCACTTCGGCCAGAACTTAAGCTAAATCAGGGGCAACTGAGAGTGTGAAGGGGAGAGATTTGAGATTCATTTCAGAAGACAGGACTTGGTGGATTAAGCTGAATGTGACAGATAGGGAAAAGGGAAAGTCAAAGATGCTTCCCATGGCTTCTAGTTTAGGAAATTAGATAGCGATGGCATCGATTTAGGTAATTCAAGAACAGGTTAAATGAAAAGATAATAAATTTTGTTTTGGAGATGCTGAGGTCAAAGTACCTCTGGAAGCAGGTCCAGGTGCCCAACAGGAAGATGGATATATAGCTTTGAATTTGAGGAACAAGGTCAGGACTGGAGCACATGAATACTATTAACCAGAACAGAGAATTTTAATCCTGTGGATACGATCTTACCCTTGATGTAATTTCACTGAATTCTTGAGGCAACTGTCAAAAGTTGACCAGTTCCATTTATTCTCATAGTTGTAAAAGTTCCACAGAATCGTTAAAGTCTCTGTAGGCAACAACTTAAAAAAGTAAGCCAGAGCTTTTTGTCTTGGTCTCTCTTAGTCTTTTATTTTTTTTCTCCTTCCCCTTTTGTCTACTATTCTTTCCCTCTTTCTATCTATCAAGTTAAGGAAGATATTGGAAGTATAACATAAAAAAACCCTTTGTTATTAAATATTTTCATATTTTTGTCTTAATTGTAAAAGGCAAAGAGAAGAACATTTCACAATTCTACCTTTAATAAAACCTAAGTTAAATAATGATTTACCTATGTGACTCTCCACTGATTCTCTCTTGGAAGTTATTGACCCTTAATTAACTGATGGCCTCAAGGCAGTCAACTCCAGCTGTAGCTTTAACCACAGAGGTGCCTGAAACAAATCCAGTCCTGTTGCTGCTCACCGTCAGAGATCCAAATCACACTGTACCTTTGTCTAACTGATGATGCCCTAGTTTGGTTGGAGGTGGAGAGGAAGGACCTGTTGGCAAGGAAACAGCTGCTTCCTTCCTGAGCCAAGGAAAACCCGGAAGCTGACAGATGGGCAGAGCAGAAAAGCAGCCAAAAGTTGCTCTGGCTCCTGGTTGGCAAGGATTTTCACTGAGGCACAATTGGATATTTTAAAGCATATCAAAGACTGAGAGGGTTTTACCTGCCTGGGTGCTCTGCTGAAGTTTAACAGGGCTTCCCACGCATTTTCTACACTTGAAAAACTTTTAAGTTTGCAGTGGTAGAGAGAACCTGGCCTCAGCCTAAGTACAGTGGGCTAAGACTGCAAGGCACTGTCCCATTTCACTTTAGGATTATACCCAAGAGAATGCACTTTCTGGCCAAAAAAAAAAATTCATTTTCTGTATAGTAGTTATATTTGTAGGACTTACTAGAATTATTATTAAAAATTTCATTAGAAAATCTTTTTCTTAAATACGTTTACTTTTATATATTTTAAAAGATTTGTTGCAAACTCTTATATTTTGTTCTTTTATCATTCCCCCTCCCATCCACTTCTGTGCCCAGAAAATTAAATATCCAAGGATTCCTGGGTAAAACAGACAACCACTGGATTGACATAACTAACATTTTAAAAATGGCTGTAAATAGGTAACTTGTTGTTCTTTATCAAATAGAAATTAGCAATCACTGAAAATACCATTAAAAATTAGTGTGGGCATGAAGTATGGAATTTTAAAACATCAGTTTACTATGCTGATTAATTCAACATTTATATTTGCATCAGAACTTAATAATCCCATAAATAAATAGAGCTCTCAATTATTTTAAAAAATCAAGGGATAACATATGTATTTAGACACATTAGCAGCGTAAAGATGTATGCTTCAACACACTTATTGGGAAAACGTCTGAAAATATTACTACACTGAATTCAAGGGCATCCGCAGGAACCTGACATAAAAGTTCTCTAGAATAACGACAATTCAGGAAATTCCAAAAAAGGAAAAGGGTCAAATAGGAAATAGCCTCAAATTAATCGACAAAGTTCAGTGCTTGCTCCAACTTGATTTTTCTCTCTATTGCAAAAAAACCGAGTCTCAGGATGGGTGGGCGAATCACTTAGATGAAAGTTCATCTACGGGAATAAACGGAGAGGCCGCTTGGGCAGGCGACACAGGAGAGTCGGTGGTAGTGCTGACTTTCGCTGGTGAGTTACAAGAAGATCCGGCACTGCTGCTGTTTCCATCAAGGGTATCTGAAGACACACACACACCAGGATCTGACAGCTGTGCAACGTCAGAAGAAAGCATGGTGGTGATGCCCTGGAAAAATCTCTTTGGCTGATACTCAGTTTCCATTTCACATTTTCTTTTCAATGGTCCAAGAACACTTGGTCTAATGCAATTAATGGGACTCTGGCTTCTCCGGGTAGAAAATCGGGTCGTTGGGCTGGGAATAGGACTTGGAGGCAATCCATTGCTACTCACAAAACTTTGCAAGGATGGTGAAAAACACTGCTTCCCAATTCCCCGGGTGGGTGACGGCGCTGGTGACACCGGAATGAAATCGATGCGCTTCGGGGAGGCGGATTTCTCCACATCGTTGTCACTCAGGCTGAAACTTTCCTCCCAGGAGTGGCTTATCTGCATTGCGTTCTGCACCTCGCGCTCGTGGACCGTCTCTCGGTTGATCAAGTCCATGCCCTCCTCCTGTTTGATCTGGTGCAAGCGGCTGCTGTGCATGCGGACGGGGGAGGCCGGTAGCAGCAGGCCGTGGCGGTTCGGGAACGTCGTGCTGTTCCGCCTGGCGCTCGGCGCCTCGGCCTGGAACACCGGCGAAGTGTCACTGAGGCCGTGGATCAGGGGGGCGCTGTTAGACCTCCTGAGGCCCCCGCCGCCGCTATTGCCGCCGCCCTCCGCCGGGCTCCCGCCCGTCCCCGGAGGCAGCTCCAGGTCTAGCTCCATCTTCTCCTGAGCCATGTCGGAGGCAGGGAGGCGGGGGCGGTGCTCAGTCAGAGACCTAGAACTCCCATTCCCCGCAGTCCAGGGCCGCCGCTGCTGCCGCCGCCACCGGGAATCTGTCAGCGGACTCGGCCCTCTGCGCATGCGTGCCCCATTGCGCAGGCGCCCTGCGATCTCCCTCCTCGCGGCGCCTGCTTAATACGTAACAGCTGCGCCGGAGCCCTAGGGGGAGGGGCGAGGAGTGGTTGGGCGGCTAGTCTGTATGCTTTTCTTCCGCAAATAGCTGTTGCGCGCACGTCGCATTAACGCGTGTTAATGAGGTTGCTATACTCGGAAGTATACATTTAAAAAACAAGAGCTCTGAAAGAGAGGTGATGTGGAGCTGTATAATGGGGAATGGGGCTTGGCCTAACCAGAGAGGGCTTCCCCGAGGAAGGGACAATCTCCTGAGATCCGAAGAAGTAGGCGAAACAGGTGTGATGTGCAACTGTCCGGGAAGCGGGAAGCTAGGGCTCCCAGCCAGGTGGCAGGCAGAAACCAGGAGGGACGGGAGGAACGGAGGGAAGTGAGGGAGTGTGGCCTGGAGTGGAGAGTGAGGGCTGACAAGATGTGAGGTGGTCCACATTCTGGTCTTCATATATTCTGAGAACAATGAAAACTCTGAAGGTTTTCAAGCATGATTATAATAGCGACTGAAAAGCTCGCTGGCTGCAGTCTGGAGAATACATTACTGGGAGACTAGAACCTCCAGGAAAAAGACCAGAGAGGATGATGATTGGCACTAAGGTGGTACTGTGGGAGAGGAGATGGAGAGAATGCTAAATTTAAGAACTATTTGGGTTAGGGGGAAAAAACCAACCTATAAATGTTTTACTATTATTTTATTTCCAGTTATATTTTCAGCATAAGCATACGTGCTCAATAATGTTCATTCAGTATGAAGGATTAAAGGAAGACAAAATGAATAGGTCCTCACATTTTAAAAATAAAAACACAATACTTGGCTCATGTAATTAATAGACACTTTGACATCTCATTAAAATGGGTCTATATTTATTTCTTAATGTATTCAGTCAGTCAAGATTTTTCTGCATACCTTCTATGCACCAGGCACTGTGCTAGGAAATGGGCCCTAATATGAGGAGATTAATTTCTACCGGGGGAAAAGAGATCAATAAATGAGTTTGGTGAACTGGCAGTGAAACAAAAAAGGGCTGTGCAGCTGAAGCATAAGGGGGAGAGGGGTATGCAGGGGTACATGAGTTTGGATCACATTCTAAGTATGATGAAAAGCCACTGGGGAGTTTCAAGTAGGAGAGTGATATTATCTGGTTTAGGTTTTAAATATCACTTTAGCTCTGTGGAAAATAGACTGAAAGAGGGCAAGAGGGGAGGCAGAAAGACAGATTAGGAACCTATGGCAGTGGTACAAAGAAGAGATTACTGGACTAGGGTTGTATCACCAATAGGATTAGCAGATGGCTTAGATTTAGATGGTGAAAGAAACATAATTCAAAGGCAACTCATAGGTTTTTTTTACTTAAACTGGGTAGATGGTAGTATCATTTACTGAGATAGGGAAGGAGTGTGTTTGGAGAAGTGGAAATTAAGAGTTCTTTGGTCAATTTGAGTTGGAGGTGGCTGTTAGATATCCATGTGGCGATCCAAACTGAAAGAGAGCTTAGTGATTTTTGTTCCTCCTCTCATTTTTCAGCTCACGTTAAGATTCAGAGAGGCTAAGTGACATATTCAGCATCACACAGCTTATTTAGTGGTGGGAACCAGTACTAGAATCCAAGTCTCTTGCTTCCTACTCCATGTCTCTTTCCACTGCATCTCAAACAGTTTTTAATTTGAGGTCCCTGTAAAATACAGGTCCTGATGATAAAATAATGTTGATCATTCACTCCTATAATTAATTAGAAACTGATTTAAGCTTTTCAAGTGCCAGTCACTATTCAAGGTGCTTCACATGTAGTATCTCATTTAATCCTCACAACAACCCAAGAGGTAAGTATTATTGTCCTCATTTTACAGAGGAAACTGAGATGCAGAGATTATGTCCCAGGATGACAGTAAGTAGCAGGATCTGGGCTTTCTGGCTCCAGAGACTGGGCACAATGTTGCTTCCTCCAAGTATAATGACGTTTCAGGACTGGGATAAACCACTTCCAGATTGTTTGCAGCTTTGTGAAGGCAACAGTGTTTGAGACAGGATTTGAAGGGTAGGTATGATTTTAACAGAGAAATGACATTTTATGTAGAAGTGGCAGCATGATAAGAAAATAGTGAATTTGGCTAATACATGAAGTACATGGAGAACAACATTAATGGGCAAAAAGCTGGAAATGGAAGTTGGAATGAGAGAATTGGAGCTCTGAATGCCAGGCAAAAGTGCCTATATTTAACATGTGAGACAGTAGGGAACCACTGAAGGTTCTTGACCAGAGGAATGACACGATGAGAGCTACACTTAAGGACCTGTCAGACAGATCAGGGATGGAGTCAAGCGGAAGAACAGAAGGTAGAAAGAACCAACATTTTCTAAGCGCCTACAACCTGCCAGGCACTTTAAACCCTCCATAGTCCCACTTAATCCTCATTGCGATCCTATAAATTAGATATTGTTATGCTCATTTTATAGAGGAACAACTGAAGTTCAAAAGTGAAAAAGGCGCTACAGTGACATGGAAGAACAAAGATCTAAACCAATCTGAATCAAGGTCTCACTTCAAAACCTATATTCTTTTTGCTGCATTTCCCATGGATTAGAGAAGGAGAATCTGATCGCTAACTCTGGGATAAAAGGAGAATCTAAAGTTGGGAATGGCAGAAAAAGGAGATGGATTTGGGAGACAGGACTAACCACAGCACCTGACTGCCTGGATGTACAGAGGATGAAGAGAGAGGAGTCACAAATGACTAGAGTTCAAGTATGAGCAGCTGAAAGAATGGTACAACATTATTAAATAAAAACAGGGAAGAGAGGAGTAAGAGCGTCCAGAAGAAAATTAATATTAAAGAGGAAAAAGCATTAACTCTAGAACTTACTTTATAATATCCATAGCATATTTCTAATTTGCGTATTACTAAATTATTACTAATGTGGCTCAACTGTGCTGACACTATTCATCCGTGTCTGGATAAACAATGATCATCTTTAGTAATAAAGCACAGAGATGGTGATAAGTCCTCCAAATCAAACATCTATGCCATTTGGTTCTTGCCTGAACACACCTATTAGAGATCTTCACTCTTTCCTTGTTTCTACCCTTGCCTCTACAGTCAGTTCTCCACCCAATGTTCAAGGCAATCCTTAAAAAAAGACTGGAATACTCACTTCTCTGTTCAAAACCCTTCAGTGAATTCCCACTCAGAGAAAAAGTCATGGTCATTGTAATGGTCTGTAGAGCCTTATCTGTTCTGGGTCCCTGCTGTCCCTTTGACCTCACCTCCAACTATTCTCTCCCTCACTGCCTCCCCTCCAACTGCCGAGGCCTCCTTACTGTCCTTCAGCCCACCAGGCACCTCCCGACTCCACTTGGCTTACTCTTCTTCCAGTGGATGTTCACACTGCCTCATCCCTTCAGGTCTCTGCATAAATGTCATTGACTGACAGGCTTTCTCTGACCTTACCTTATAAAAAGCATCAGCAGTTCCCAAGACCAAGCCTACACTCACTCCCACGCCCCTTACTGTTTTTATTTTCCTCCAGAGCACCACATGGCACATATGTACGTATCGTTTTCTTGCCTCTGATCCTTGAGAAGGTCAGCTCCAGCAGAGCAGGGCCTTTGTGTTGTTTCCTGCCATACACTAGTATCTAGAACAGGGCCTGATACATAGCAGTCAATCAGTAGTGGCTGCATCATTGTGTGAATGAATGAATGGACTAACGTAGCTTTGTGCAAAAGGGAAGAGAACTCCATTATTTCAAAATCCAGCTTAACAGGCTATTCTAGACCGATTCTTAAGTACTCCCTACTTGGACAATTCTTTTTCTTATGTGGAGATTATTATTATTATAGTGCCCTCCAGCCCACACAGGTAGATTACTTGAACTAACCATTATGTGAACCCTAAATTTCCATTCTTTTTCAATCATATGCTGATACACACTTGATAGAATTAAAACGCCTGATGCTGAGGATTCTAAGCAGTGTTTAGTATATTTAGTTACTGCTTCCTCTCAAAGGAATAAAAGAGCAATGAGAAAAAACAGCAGCCGTAAAATGCAATGCAGCCTGTTGCAAATGAATAACGCCAGAGGCAGGATTCAGGAAATTGTCTCTGAGTGAATTCATCCTGGTTTCACTCCGGGTATGAATTAAATACCACAGTTAGTTGAAATTCATGCTCATTCCTAAATCATAAAATCTGACATCTATTCAATAGTTAAACTTTATTGTGATTAATACTATATTTTCTTTAACAATTTCCTTTTAATTTCTATGGGCAACTTCTCATTATTAAATCTCTAAGCATATGGCAAGGCAAATATCCACCTCTGGATCCACAAATGTCAAATATGGACGTGTATATTTACACGTATAATCTGAGATGGACTGGCAAATACCTCAACATCCCACGTCATCCAGTGTCACCAACCTAGAATAAAAATATTGCAGAGGAAAACTGTACTTTCAAAGTATAGGAACTTAGAAGTGTTAACTGGTGCAACTACTTAGGAAAAATATTTTGACAGTACTCACCAAAAGAAAATATATGCATGTGCTATGACTCCCGGATATATACCCAAGAGAAATGCATGCTTATGTCTACTAAAAGACATGTACAAGAATGTTCCTTGCATTATTATTTATAATAGCCCCAAAATGGAAACAACTCAAATGTTCATAAACAGTTGAATGGGTGAATAAATTATACAATAGAATTCTTTACTCAACAACATGAATGAGTTACAATATAATATTGAATGAAAGAAATCAAACACAAAAGAGTACATACTCTATGACTCCATTTTTATGAAGTTCAAGAATAGTCAAAACCAATCTATGGTGGTAGAAGTCAAAACAGTGGTTACCCTTAGGACTATGACTGGGAGGGGCACAAGGAAATGTTCCATATTCTGATCTGAGTGCTGGTTACACAGGTGTACATGTATTTAAATTTATTAAGCTAAATAGTTGAAATGTATACACTTTATATGAAGTCAGACCTCAAAATGCTATCAATATAGAAAAAGAGAATGGGAACTCAGAATGTAAATGGAGGACAGAATAGAATAAGAATGTGGTTCAATTGGAAGGAAGATATTTTGTTCAAACATTAACCACAAGTCTAACTCTAAACCGGGATGTTGAGTTTCCAAATCTCTCTGATGCACAGCAGCATCAGGGGAAGACCAGCTGGCTGGCCTTGACAAGAGAAAGGATGGAGACAGACGCACACCTCAAGTTACATTTTCCTGGGGCTCTAAACACCAATAGACTCCAGCAGCCTCACATAAACACTGGATACTTGTCTGAGACCTGTTACAGATCACCAACAGAACCAGTGGCAACCCTTAGTCCTGTTCCCACGGTGCCCTCAAAGTTATTTCTATGAAGGGGGACATGAAGCCTATTTTATAGCCTTTGACTTTCTCAACTGCAATCTTTGTGTACTCTGTTCAAAGTTGGCTCTGCAATATCCTCCTAGCATAATCCATGAAATGGACCAGAGTTAAACTAACATCAAAAGAACTCAGCAGGGGCTGTTATTACACATGGGAAGAATGAGAATTGTGTTTAAAGACACAATTTTGGCCACAAGGAACTTATTTTGTTATCATGATGAAAGAAAAATAGTAGATGATCTCAGAAACTTATGGACCATTCACTTTCCAATGACTGAGAGCCAGCTAAGTGCAGATATGTGCATGGTATTTACCCTCGAGGTTGCTTCATCTAATCCTTAGAACTTTAAAGCAACAAGGATTTGAAAATCAAAGCAGAAGTTTACCAAGGGGCTTTTGACCCCTCTCACCTTTCATGTTTGGTAACAGCTAAAAGCCATCACACCACTTGCTTGGACCCACGCCCACCGGATAGAGGAAGTGAAAACGTAGATAGGGCCTCAAAGGCCTGGTTGGAAGAAGCTTACGGCCTACACTCTCAGCAAAGTTCAACTAAACAAATAAACGTGATTGTACTGACTTTCTTCAGTTTTTTTCAAGGAGAATATCAGGGAAGATATTAAAAACAGCCAGCCAGCCCCCACTCTGCTCTCTTAAGTCTTTTGAATAGAATAGAAAGATGAGTTGGTATCACTCTTTGTTCCTCGCTGATTTTATACATTTTAGGCAGTGTCCATTTTTAGTGCTTCCCTTTGGCAAAAAACCAGGGTTATGATTGGTGTCCTTTTCTGTGGCTATATGCTTCTCTCTGCCTGTCTGCTGTCTTTCCCTTGAAGGATTAATCCATCTGACAAGAAGGAAAAAAGAACTGATGGCTTTATGGATAATGTATAAAGTTAACTTTAAAACATGCAAAAGCTGCAAACCTAGCTGTGTGTTCCAGTTGAGTGTCTGGGAGACTTCGATAAGGGCTCCACACATTAGGGCACAACAGGATGACAGCAAAAAAAAGTTCAAAACCTGGAGTCAGACCATCAGACTGCTGGCACTGTGACCTTGAACAAGTCTGTCAACCTCTCTGGGCTTCACTTTTCTCATTTATGAAGTAGGGACACCACCTCTTTGTAAGGACCAAATGACACAATGTCCATAATAGGCCTCGCAAACAGCAAAGACCTATACAAACTGGTTTCTATTAAAATCCTCAGTGCAATGATCACAAAATGAGCCTGCCCACTTGTCCACTACTCTCACCAGAGGGCTTCCCTTGCTTTCTTGCTTTCAGTTTGATTCTGTGGAACAAAATTCTCTCATCTTCTTTCCTGACATCGTGGTCATTTTTAGAGGCATACATTTCTGTGGTCCAAAAGATATGAATTGAAGGGCTGCTTTGCAATCAGGTAGACAGCTTCTGAGAAGAAGAAATAAGAAATGCCACATTTCGAAGAATTTCCCTCTCTGAGTCTGTCTGAGAAGAGATGGAGCCATGGGGTAGGGAGGCCAACAGTAACTAACAATGGGACTGGATCAGTGAATACTATTCCCGCAGCAAGCCATTTGTTAATCCCGATGGCAGCAGCTCCCCTCCCTGGTCACGTGAAACTTTTCAATTGGGACTAATCCCACAGGCTTATTCTTATTCACTTTAAACCCTGCTTTGAATTACTGCTGTCTGCTACTGTCCTTCCTGGCATATGATAAACTGCACAGGGACACTCATTTGCCTTTGCCTGACAAACAAGTTGAACTCGGCTTCTCTCAGACAAAATGAGAAGAGTAAAAGGGAAGAAAGTGGACAGAGTTTCAATGTTACCAGTCCTCAAGACGTGTCTTTCCCTCCATGTAGCTGATACCTTGTAGGGATGCTCTGAGGAGCAGGTCATATGTTCCAAAGAAGTTTGCAGCTGCTGTCCCCAGACCTAAAGATTCATAAGCTACATGCTGTAGGGAAATTTTTTTTTTTGCTTTAGAGGGTGGCAACTGCACAGCCAAAAGCCACATAACCTCTAAGACACTTTAAGATGGCAAGGTTTATTACTGAGAAAGACAGCAGTTCACAATTTATTCTTCTTTCACCCGGCTTTACCTTAGGCTAACAATGACAAGTAAATGCAACCAAGAGTATTAAAGACAAGGGCGCTCTAATTCCTCCGCCCCCAAACCGACTCATTCATGGACTGAGTGCTACTGTAATTCAGCATCAGTATGCCTTTTCCACCTGCAGCTCGATTTGTTAGTAGGAAATGAATTTTTACCACCCACGGAGTTCAGAAATCTGTGAGTTTCCACTTATTAGGAAGTGGTGCAGAGTTTTCTTCTTTACTCTCCTTTTCAAAATTAAAAGTCAGAGATGGACTCCTTCAGCCCTTACAATTAAGACACTTTTCACCAGACAATGTTATTGTCATTAGCATCATCATACAATAGTAGCTTGCATTTACCGAGGGCATATGTGCCAGGTACCCATCTAAGTACTGTGTGTATATTTAACTCATTTAGTCCCTATACCATCTCTGGGATTAGTATCCTCATTTTATAGATGAACAAGGAACAGAGAGGCTAAGTTGCCTGAGATGACATAACCAGTTATGGTAGAGGAATTGGAGCCCAGGGGTCTGGCTTCAGAGGCTGAACTCTAACCACCATCCCCACTGCCTCTCATGAAATACTCTTGGATGCCTCTGACCTGCCACATTCATGGTGCTCCAGGTTATCTTCGAAGAACGTTGGTGGAGTTGACATGGACAAGATAATCATTCTGCTTATCAGAAAGCAGATGAAGGGTTCACGTAATTGCATGGGCTTACAGAGGTTACAAAATGAAGCAATTAATAAACGCCCTATTTGTCCCAAAGCAGTCATGAAAACTAATGCAAAAGATTAGAACTACAGAATGTTCAACCTGAAAGGGGCTTTAGAAATCCCCTACAGCAACCTTTATCAGCATGGAAACTGAGGTTCAAAGACAGCTAACGATTTCTTCAAGGTCAAAAAGGCATCCAGGACAGAGTCAGAATACTTTATTAAATTTGTAGGGATTGCCTCCTAACATTTGCTCACTGGTTTCCCCTTTCACTTTAAACTCTTTCTCTAAGCAATAGTATTCACTTCCATGGTTTTAAGTATGACCAATGTGCCGATATCTCTCAGATTTATATCCCTAGAAAAGGCAGACCTATCTATAGACTGTAATATATAACTACTTACTGGACGTTTCCACCGTATGTTCCACAGGTCCTTCAGACTTATCCACAAATGAACTCACTTCTTCCTACCCCAAATCTGTTACTTCTCCTGAGAATGAATTACACAACTCTCTCTCCAGACAACCACATCAAAACTCAACATATTCTAGATCTCTCCTCTCCTTCATGTCTCCCACCTAATCCATCACTAAATCTCTTCAATTTTACCTGCCTAACATCTGGGATCTTTCCCTTCCTTTCCGCCTCTATTACTAAAGCATTCTGTCCCCACTCCTGACCACTGCAATAGCTTCAATTGAGTCTTGCTCATGTTAGGATGGCTCCAACCTTACCCAATTTACAATAATGCTGCCAGAGTGAATTTCTTGAAATAATCTCATCAAGGTACACTCCCTTCCTTTTGCTAAAATTCTTCCATTAAGGTCTCTCTGGAGGGCAGGAGGGCAGGCGGGCAGACTACAGAGAGGAAAGCAGACTGAAAAGGAGGGAGGGAGGAAGAGAGGAAGTACCTAACCCTACTATCTCCCCACATTTCTCTCAAGCTCTACTCCCTTTGAATGAAAAGTACAACAGTATTTAAGAACTTGGGCTCTGAAGTCAGAGAACCTGGGTTTACCTGCTGACTGTAACTTACACATGTGTGACCGTGGGCGTTAAGTTACTTACTCTCTCTGAGACTCAGTTCCTCATCTAAATAATGAGGATAATGGTCCATCTATCAAATGGCTGTCGTGAACATTAATTGAAGTAATATGCATGAAGCTCTTAGAACACAGCCAGACATGAGATTCCTCAAAACAGATCCTGGAACCATAAGCAGTACATCTTATGTAACTAGACTGTTGTCTCACTTCTCCTTCCTAGGCACCAGCCCACCTAGCCAGCTCCTCATCCAATATTTATTGAGCACTGGAACTATATGCAGCTCACTTTGAAGACTGAACAAATACAGGTAACAAAGCTGCTCAACTAGAACCCTGAGATTTCAAATTCCTTCATGCCACACTCTAAATCTGTTAGGACCAAGGCTCTTACAGGGTATTATAAAGATGAAAAAGACCTGAGGGGAGTTGAGAGTCCAGGAAAGAGATAAGCTGCACATTATTAACTATAATATAGGCTAGATCTTGTGCCCTCAGCCTTTAGTGAGCATCAGAGGCATCTGTGGAATTTTTAAAAACAAACACAAAAGAGTCCCAATATGGAGATTCCAACTCAACAGGCCTGGGGCAGGGTAGTGGCATTTTTATTAAGAAAAAAAAAAATTCTCCAAGTGATCGGATATGCTCCCAAAGTTGGAAACTACTGCAGTAAACAACATCTCTACTGCTCACAAGTACTTATTGAAGTATGAATAGTTTAGAAGATAAGGAGATTGCTCTTAGCTAAGTGCAGGGAAGAGGAGAAGGTCTATGAAGAATTCTTAAAAAAATCACCCCAAGAGAGTCCACTTTAACCTGCCAATTTGGAGCATGAGAAGCCATCCTACAATAGTACTAATTAAGTAAGACTTTCAACTGAGAATTTTTGTTCTTCTATTATCTGGGCTCCTTTCTATCCCTGTTTTGACCTGGAGAGGTCAGAATCTCAACAAGATGTGTAAGGCAGGGAGAGAGAGGAGGAGAAGGGCATCCCTCCTTAGCAGCTGAGATGTTTGCCTGCAGCAGACCCTTACCAAGGAGAGAGAGGAGCTGAAATGAAGTTGGAGGCTTCGCCAATTGTATGGCATCTGACATCTAAGATACCAGCTTGAAACAGTGACATAAAGTGACAGTAGAGGGGCTTGCCCAGTGGCATACTGGTTAAGTTTGTGCATTCTGCTTTGACAGCCTGGGGTTCGTGGTTCGGATCATGGGCATGGACCTACACACTGCTCATCAGGCCATGCTATGGCAGCGTCCTACACACAAAAAATAGAGGAAGACTGGCACAGACATTAGCTCAGAGCCAATCTTCTTCACCAAAAAAGTAAATAAATAAAATGACAGTAGAACATTTTATTGCTTAAGAGCGAGCAGCCAGGTTCCTGAGCTTTACACTAAGAAGTGAGAGCAGACCTTTCGCCATTGAATAAATATCCAGAGAGAGGCAAAAATACAGAGGAGTTCCAATTACATCCCATGAGTCCTGCTTGTTACACATAGGATATCGGACACTTGTCAAATGTGGCAGACACGCTTAAGAATATAAGGATTGTGGGGTATTTTTAGTGTCTGGAAGACACCTGGTGATCTTGGAGAGAGGACTCTAGTAGAGGCAAAGGGAGAGAATGTACAAAAAAATCAGAGTGAAGGAGGGGCACCCTAAGTAGATAGTAAGAAACGAGGCAGCCAGATAGACTATGCTTTGAAAGATTCAGCTGATTAAGAAAACATTTTTCAAGTTCTGACTGGGTGCCAGGTGCTTTTGCGTAGACTTAGAGGAAAGCAAGCAATAAAATGTCACCAGTGACGGGTCATGGAAGGGCTCTTAAGGACAGGATTTCTTAAATATTTTTTATATCCTAAGCAGTGACTAGTGGTAAGAGAAATACAGGTGATATAAGGAAAATTGAGATGAAAAGCCCTGGAGTGCATCAAGGAGAGGGAATTGAGGGCACAAGGAATAGATTATAAGTACTCATTTAAAGTCTATCAAATAACCTTTAGCTTTAGATCAGTCGAATCTGGGAAAACTACCTTGTTCCTTTCTTCATAAATAATAGCTAGTTGAGATTCAGAGTGCCTCTGACATTTAATCTGCTCCATCACTGACAACATAACAACTTCCACCTTTCTTCTGCAAAAATGAAGGGAAAATGCAATTAATGCTATTGCTTCTAGAACACCTAACAGATCTGGTAGCCAGACATAGAATATAAGCTAGGGGAGAAAACCCCCACAGCATAAGTGACAGTGAAAGCCTGTGCCATTTTTCCCACTTAATTTGCTTTTGGAATGTGTAAAACCTAAAGGCCCAATTAATCTTAATGCTGTGTTAAAGAGCAGCAAGATTTCTCTGGGCTAAAAAGAATTCTGCACACACTGCAGAATTCAGAAGGAAGAATGCACTGAGGAAGACGGAGACAACGGCCAGTTCCCAGCAAAGACGGGCTCTCTGAATTTGAAAAATAACAGATTTTCAATTTTAAAGTAAGATGAGGGAAATTTGGCTGTATTATTGGGTATGAATAAGTTGTACATTTAATGAAGCAAATGTTTCATAAATTTTTCAAATGTTTCCATCACTCTTCCCAACAGGGTGACTCAGTCAACCCCTAGAAAGACCACTGCTTTACGACTAAGAGTCCAGCAAGTTTGCCCAGTATCTCTCTTTGGTTTTTTGTCAACAATTGAAATGCTTCCAAGGGCAGGCAGATCGAAGGAGAGAGAGCACTAGAGAAGGAGCATTTGCACTTAGACCAGAGAGCCCTTGGGCATCTTAAGGAGGCGGCAGACACTGCTCACTTCCAGCCAACTGTTGCCCTGGCAGAAAAGGGTGTCAAGCATTGCCAGAGCTTCTAATTTTTCAGGAGAGGTTGAAAGTCCAGATTTTTAAAAATGTGAACTCTTGTAATTTGTAGATGTTAAATTTTTTAAAAATTAGAAAGCTAACATATTGGGTGGGACTGATCAAAAGGGTATAAAGGCTGGCATAGACTGAGGTACAAGCTCATGATCTCTGAAAACCCATTATTTTCTCTCCTTACTTTAGTCTTGGCCCTCTTTCCCCAGGACTGTCATTCCTCTAGTCCTTCCATAATGTCCTCTGTCATTTTTATTTATACTGAACCCCTGTCTCCGGCCACACGCTAAGAGAGGGCAGCAGCCATGTCTTACAGGTGCAAGAATGCCCTGCAGTGCTTAGCATAGGGCCTGGTGCCTGTCACGTGCCAATGAATGGCAGTAGGTGACACCTTTGAAACCTCCTAGTGCATGATGCATACATCCAGTTTTCTTCTTCCCACTTCTATCCCCAACAGCACCAGTCCTAACTAGCTACATATCTTACTGACTTCTTTTTTTGTTTCTAGTAATTTTTCAGTTGATTCTCTACTTTCGAGGTATGCACTTCAAATATCTACAAATACTAAGTTTGCAACTTCCATCCCAATCTTTATATCTATTATTTCTTTCTCTTATCTCCTGGCTGGTACTTTCTGAGTCAGGTTTAATAATTTCAGTGAAAGTGAGCATTCTTATCACGCATTTGATTTAAATGTGAATGCTTCTTCTGTTTCATAAAATATGATGCTGGTTTGGTGTGAGACTATATATTTAAAATAAAGCAACAAAAGTAACAAACTCTACTTAGTCTAGTTGTACTAAGTTTTAAATTTTTTTTTCATTTTAATCAGGAATGTGTGTTGGATATATTTTTCTGTTACCACAGACTGATTTTATTCTTATAAAAGTTAAGTTTATTGACATAATTTATACGAAATAAAATTCAACCTTTTAAAGAATACAGTTAAATGAGTTTTGACAAATGTATACAATCATGTAAGCACTGCCACAATCAATCTATCATTGGATGTTGAATTTTAGCAAAACATTTTTGGCACCTATTAAGATGACCATATAATTTTTCTTTTTTGACCCATCTCTTATGGAGATTAGCTTCTCCTATTTTGAACCAAGCTTGCATTCCTGTGATGTACCCCACTTGATCATGGTATTTATTTAACGCACTGCTAAATTCTATTTGATGGTATTTTATTCAAGGATTTTGCACCAATATTCATAAGACTGATCTGCAGTGTATGTGCATTCACATTTTTTTTTTTTAAAGATTAGCACCTGAGCTACTATCTATTGCCAATCTTTGTTTTTTTTTTCTTTTTCTTCTTCTTCTCCCCAAAGCGCCACCCAGTACATAGTTGTATAGTCTAGCTGTGAGTGCCTCTGGTTGTGCTATGCGGGACGCCACCTCAACATGACCTGATGAGCAGTGCCGTGTCTGCGCCCAGGATCCAAACAGGGAAACCCTGGGCTGTCGAAGTGGAGCTCATGAACTTAACCACTGGGCCATGGGGTCGGCCCCCACACTATCTTCTTGAAGTTCTGGTATGAAGATCATTTTGGCATCTTAAAAAAACTTCGAAGGTTGCCTTTGGCTCTATACTTAGAAAAAGCTGCAACAGTAATGTGAACATTCATCTAGGTTTACATGGGACAGTTCTGGTTTACACTGATTGTCCCAATTAAAACCCCTTTCAATAAATTATATGGTCACCCTACTTAATAATATTAATATCCTTGAATGTTGGAAGAATTTACTGAGGTCATCTACGGCTTGAATTGTGAATTTAGAGAGCATCTTACAGTAACTTTTTCATTTCTTCCATGGTTATTGATTTAGGCTCTCTCTCCCGGCAGCCACCCTGATAAAGTAAATTTTCCTCAAAATGCCACCCACTTCAGCTATCTCCAGAGAATTTCACATAATACCTCATGATATTTTTTGGTTATTTCTCCTTTTGGGTCTCTAATTTTGTTGGTTTTTACTTTCTCTTGTAATAAAAAATATTTGTTCATTGTACAAAATTAAAACAATAAAGACACATAGAAATAAAAAGTCGAAAATTATCCATAATCCCATCACCCAGAAATAATGATCATTGACACTGTCATATAACATTTTAGACTTTTACCTGTCTATATACCCACCTTCCTACCTTCACACAATGTTTAC
The DNA here is from genome assembly GCF_037783145.1 of Equus przewalskii. Taxonomy (NCBI): domain Eukaryota; kingdom Metazoa; phylum Chordata; class Mammalia; order Perissodactyla; family Equidae; genus Equus; species Equus przewalskii. The sequence goes on from NC_091852.1 coordinate 20,186,507, forward strand.
TAATCTGCCTTTTCTGTATCCATAAATCCAGATTTATATCTTCAATTTTAATGGTTGTGAGGCATGGTTTAACCATGACTTACTTAAATTCCTGACAATAAGGGATAGGTAGATAGGTTAATTTTTTTAAAACTGTTTTTAACAATGCTGTGTTGAGTATTATTTAAGATCTTTGCATGCTCATCCAGTTATACCACAATGTAGGACAGATTATTAAAAGTAGAAGTGCCAAAGATAGATACATTTTAAAAATATTTTTTTGCTTGAAAAAATGTCTATATTTGTTATATTAAAAAATCAGCAAAGAAAAAAAATCAGCAAAGAGCAAAGATTTCCTGAAATCCACTATCCAGTGATAGCTTTTAACATTTTGTTAGATATATAGCCACCAAGTCTTAGTGCACACTTTTTTTTCAACCATAAATGAGACCATATTATACAAACAAGTTTTTAACTTATATACCATATTATGCCATCTTTTCCTGCACAGAATCATTCTAGATAGCTATAAGGTATTCAATGGATAAAAGAACCATAATTTGATTATCTACTGATGGAAATTTGAGATGTTTCCAATTTTTGCTATTATAAACAATGCTACAATGAATATCATTGTCATTATTTTTTTGCCCCATTGTTCAATTATTTCCTTAGGCTAAATTCCCAGAAATGCAATGGCTAGATCAGAGGATCCCTCCTTGAAGGCTTCTGATGAACACACCACCCTGGGAACGTGTACATCAATCGACATTCCTAACAGAGTCTGAGGGCTTGCTCTCCATAGCGGCCCAACCTTGGTATTATCACTCTTCTTAAACTTAGAGAACAAGGGGTACTTTTTGGGGTTTTTATTTTTTTGCATTTTAAAAGTTAACAAATTGGTCATTTTTTTCATGTGCTCCTTGGCCCTTCACAATAAGTCAGCAATTCACTTTATACGATCTATTACCTGCAGATAGACAAAATAGCCATAATAAATTATTTTTATTTCTTAAAATGTATTTTGCCAGAGAATTAAAAAAACAAAAAGAAAAACATGCCTTGCATTTTTAGAAATAGCTCTGGTGCTCTTGCTGGAATTTTCCTTCAAGTTTATTCCAAGTAAGGGAGAACAAACATTTTCTCTATGTTGTATTTACATAAATATGTACCAGAACATCATTATAAAATGTTTTCCTAGGGGCCAGCCCAGTGGCACAGCAGTTAAGTTCACACGTTCCGCTTCAGCGGCCCGGGGTTCACCAGTTCGAATCCTGGTTGTGCGGACTTACGCACCACTTGTCAAGCCATGCTGTGGCAGATGTCCCACAAGAAAGTAGAGGAAGATGGACACAGATGTTAGCTCAGAGCCAATTTTCCTCAAAAAAAAAAAAAGTTTTCCTAGAGCACAGAATTCAGTACAGCACAGCTACACACCCAACTTTTCAGTACAGTATAAGCATTTTAATAAACATTTCATTACCATACAGTCTCATCTGTAACTGCCCCATGGAACGGACCACTAAAATAACACTAGAGGCAAGCTCTGTTTCACCAAAATGTCAACATCTGTAATATATGAAGCATTAAAAATTAGGAGTGCAATCTTTCTCAGAGCTTTCATTTTTATTTTTTTCAGCCTTTTCATTTTGAAATAAGCACCCATTATGAACAATTGTGACTGATTTCCTTTGGAGCAGAAACACGGTGAACTTTTTTTTTTTTTTTAACAGTTAAGAACAAATGACCTGCAAGTGCATTCAAGATAACGAGCAGTGATTGTAGCATTCCATCAAAGCATTTTGTTTAAATGTTTAAAAACAATATCAGAATACATATTCCAAAGGCAAATTTATATGGGCCTTCTCTTCTTTTAAAGGTTGGCACCTCAGCTAACATCTGTTACCAATCTTCTTCTTTATTTTCTTCTTCTTCTCCCCAAAGCCCCCAAGTACATAGTTGTATGTTCTAGTTGTAGGTCCTTCTGGCTGTGATATGTGGGACGCCGCCTCAGGCATGATGAGCAGTGCCATGTCTGTGCCCAGGATCTGAACCTGTGAAACCCTGGGCCACTCAAGCGGAGGAGGTGAACTTAACCACTTGGCCACAGGGCTGGCCCCTCTACTCTGTTTGTTTTTTTTTTTAAACTCTAGTTTTATTTAAAAATGCACATGTCATGGGACCAGCCGGCCCAGTGGCCCAGGAGTTAAGTTTGCACGTTCCGCTTCAGCAGTCCGGGGTTCTCCAGTTCAGATCCCGGGTGCGGACATGGCACCACTTGGCAAGCCATGCTGTGGTAGGCGTCTCACATATAAAGTAGAGGAAGATGGGCACGGATGTTGGCTCAGGGCCAGTCTCCCTCAAAAAAAAAAAAAAAAGGCACACATCAACCATGTGTGAAATGCTTCACTGTATTTAATAACTATCATAAAAGAAGTCAAGGTAATTAATTACAATTTGAAACATAAAATCAATTTTTTGGGATACTTTGATATTTATGCTTAAGAGGTGGTACTAAGAGATCATATAAGAAAGGTGAGAGCAAGAAAAGAATTACTTTATCAAGCATAACCAAAATACATTCTGTTAGTAGTATTACTTTTATTTATTTAGAGGAAGATTTGTCCTGAGCAAACATCTGCCACCAATCCTCCTCTTTTTGCTGAGGGAGATTGGCCCTCAGCTAACATGTGTGCCCATCTTCCTCTGTTTTATATGTGGGATGCCTGCCACAGCATGGCTTGATAAGTGGTGCGTAGGTCCACACCCAGCATCTGAACCGGAGAAGTCCGTGCCACCCAAGAGGAGCGCATGAACTTAACCACTACACCAATGGGCTGGTCCCTTACTTTTTGTTTTGATAAATTATTGCCTACTCTGCTTAATTTTGCAATGCTTGATAGAATGTATAAAGTAACATTATAGCATTAAATGATAGTATGAAAATCCAGTGAAATAAATGTTTATATTCCTAAAGTATTCAGTAGAAAGATACTAAAATTCTGAAGTCCTACAAAAGTACTTTGATAAAAGAATTTATTACTATACAAACACAGCAACTTCAAGAGAAAAAGCTTATCTTCCCAACTCATTCACTGAACTACAGGTCCTCAAATATAATGGATTCCAAAATCTAGGGTAAGAGATGATTAAAACAACAGGTTAAGAAAATAAGATGACACTTAGAAATGGAAAGGCCACCTTATTTAATTAATAGTACTCTGCATTCGCCCACAATGTATGGGCTTAACTGAGTATTCTCAAAAGTAACTGAGCACTTAGCTCCTGCATGCAGAGAAAAAATAACCACTACGGAGAAGGTTTATTGTTGACATTAAGGTAAACCCCAAAATATCATCAAAGAGTAGCCAACTTAAGGAGAATCAAGATAAAGTGGAAAACAGTGACATCTCCTGAAAGCATGCTGAAACAAAGGTGATGATTTAAAAAAAAGGGGGCCGGGGGTATGTCAAAAAAGGGTATCTGTAAAAGGATAGAGAAGAGAAAATCAGAGTGTCTCCAGCACTTCCGCAGAGGCTGGTGCCCTGAACCAAGTGCACTGAGAACTCTCCTCTGTCTGGCAGACATGCAGTTAGCGAGTCTGATCACTGGGTTGGCATCATCTGTTGAAACATTCATCTGTTCAAAGCATTCATCTGCATCTGCTCTGCCTCCTCATCCTCACTTACAGGACCATTTGATGTTAACACAGGAACTCAAGAAGGTTTGTTAATTCATGGGAAGAAAATACACAGCCTCATTGCCATAATTATCACAGCACGCTGAGTGGTTTCCATTTTGAGCGTAAATTGATAAAATGGCATTTTTCTTCATCAGTCTCTCTGATGAGTTTGAGTAGTATGAATCATTTTACCAGGGTCTAATCAGCCTTGCAAAATGACAACACGGAGTTTATAAATCTAGAAAGCTGCAAATCATATTTTAAAAAAATATCCTTCAACAATTTCCCCATGCCAACAGTGTTACGCCAAAACTCCTTGGCATGGGCTTTGCAGACCTCGCCTACTTTTTCAACCTCATGTAACATCATTGCGATCATCATCAACAGCTGACATTTGTTAAGTGCTTTTTATAACTAAGGCCCTGTCCTAAGCATGTTACTTATGATGGCTTATTTAAAACTCACAAAACAGCTAGTGTTGTTTTGTTTTACTAAACGGGGACCCTGAGGCACGGAAACGCTCAATGCTTTCCTCATCACATTCCCACACGAACCTCATACTTCACTCATACTGAAATATTTGCGGGTCTTGCAAATGCCTTAGGCTTTTGCACACTGTTGGCTTTGCCCGGAAAACTGTCTGACTTTTTCTTATCTGACCATCTTGTACTGATTCTTCAAGACTCAGTTTAGGTAGGGCCTCCTCTGAGAAACGTTTTCAGATACCCTAACTCTCCTAAGAAAAGTTATTTGCTCTCTCTTCTGTGCTCCTATTACCACATGTAGCCACTCACACATAACATGAGAATTGTAAGAGTTTGTGTGTACATCTGTCCCCCACTGGGCTGCAGGCTCTCTCCTGGGCAATGTCAGGGGCATGGCATAAGGCCTCACAGTGTTTCACTGTACAACTCCAGGGGGTGCCATTCACATAGACTAAGGAGTGACGTAAATGGTGACTCCTAGAGTTGTGCAGTATGGCAGCTCTAAGGACAGTACTCCCACTGCCCTTCAAAGAATCTGGCACAGAGCATGCACTCATAAACATTTCTAAGTGACTAACGGCTGAGACAGATCCCACAACAAATGTGAGATGGAGCTTAGCCACTGAGGCCTCCCAACCAGTTCATTACTCTCCAAACCAATACTTCATAAAGCATAAACAACACTGTCAACCTAAAGATAAGTGCTAGTTTTCCCACTCAGTATTCAGACCCTCAGAAAATCTCTGCCTCATCTCCTCTACATCAGCCTCCTGTACATTTTCTCTACATGCTAACGGTGAATTTAGATTTTCCTCTAAGCCTTTGATAATGGCATAATTAATCTGCAAATGGATGTGGCATTTTCACCAGAGATGCAAATGATTATAGTGAGAGCCAGATATAAAAATCTACCCAAAAGAGTGGACTGAAATGCAAATTAATACAGTCCAATTTTTCTATTTTAATGAGCATGTTCACAAGGACTTTATAATTCTATATTCAGAAAAACAACATTCCACAACTTTCAACCACCTGCTCAGCGGAAAAAAACCTGCACACTGAACTTTGGCAAACATTTATGATATCTTTGATTAGATTTAAAAAAAAAAAATCAAGCTTAGGCAAGACATTCCTATTTTCTTTAGAAGGACACAGTTTCTTTCCTTCAATGGATGGGAACATGGCCCTAGGTAAAAGAACCTTCTACACATAACTACCTTTAAGAAACAGCTAGAGATTGAGGCAGGCTTCACTGAAATGTTTCAGTTCATTTGAAGTTGCTACATAGACCTAATTTCTTCAGTTGCCTCCTGCCTTCTATTAACTGACTGCTGCCTAACCTGGACTGGGGAAAAAGGAGCAGAGAGACAAAAAATGGCTAGCTCTGCAATTACTGGTAAGAACAATGAAACCTCAGAGACGTGGCAATGGGGGAGGCAGAAAAATGGTCCCCCAGAGATGTCCATGTCCTTATCCCCTGAACTTGTGACTGTGTTGTGACTACGGCAAGGGGAATTAAGGTTGCAGATGGAATTAAGGTTGCTAATCAGTTGACCTTACAATAAGATTATCCCGGATTATCTGGTGGGCCCAATGGAATAATAAAGGTCCTTTAAACAGAAGAGGGAGGCAGAAAAGGTGATGTCTGAGTGATGTGATGGGAGAAAGACTCAACCAGCTATTACTGGCTTTGAAGATGGAAAGCAGCCAGGAGCCAAAGAATGCTGCTGGCCTCCAGAATCTGAAAAATGGGAGATGACAGATTGCCCTCTAGAGCCTCCAGAAGGCAGGCAGCCCTGTGGACCCCTTAACTTTAGCCCCGTGAGACCAATTTGGGGCTTCTGACCTCCGGAACTAGGAGATAAATTATCAACTGTTTAAGTCTGCAGGAATTTGTTACAGCAGCAATAGGAAATGCACACAGGCAATTTCACCTGAGAGAAGAGATCAATTATTTCTATGACTTCTAAAGCGTGGGAACATTTAGTCCCCCAAAAGGAGCGCCAAGAGCTCCTGCAGATTAACATCTCTGACGTGGTCATTCCCTTCTCCACCCCCACCTAAGCCAGACATCATGCAACCTAATACTTCTCAACTATCTATTTCACAGAAATGGTCTCAAATACTCTCAAACTGGTGTGGCATTTTGAGGCTTTGTGCATACAACATTTTACCAGCGCCAAGGGACCTCAGAGAAGAGCATCTGGTCCACTCCCTATAATTAATTTATAAATGAAGACATCCAGGCCAGAAGGCCTTGGGAGTACACTACTCCAGGTTGCACAGCTAATCAATCACAGAGCCAATACAAATCCTTTTTCTCTCTCTCCCTCTCAAGCCAATTATCTTCCAATTCCCTCTGCTACTGGTAACTAGGATTAAATGCTGTGCCTAAAACTAAAACTGCACTTGAAATGTATGTAACTGAAATGTATGCTCATTTCCATTATTGGGAAATTTTTAAGCATATTTGGAACAACCTGGGTCTAGTTTTTCAACTGTAAAGCTTATGAAATCTAAATATAGATCAAGTATTTCTGATGAAAATCCAGTGTTTGAATGTGCTGGAAGTGTAAAATACACACTGGATTTAGAAGATATAGTCTGAAGAAAAAACATAAAATGTATCATGGATTTTTCATATGATTAAATGTTGAGATGATAATATTTTTTGATACATTAGGTTAAATAAAATACTTCACTAAGATTAGTCTTACCTGTTTCTTTTTACTTTTTAAATGTGGCTACTATAAAATTTAAAGTTCCAGGCCAGCCTGGTGGCGCAGCAGTTAAGTGCGCACGTTCCACTTCTCAGCAGCCCGGGGTTCGCTGGTTCGGATCCCGGGTGCAGACATGGCACTGCTTGGCAAGCCATGCTGTGGCAGGCATCTCACATATAAAGTACAGGAAGATGGGCACAGATGTTAGCTCAGGGCCAGTCTTCCTCAGCAAAAAGAGGAGGATTGGCAGTAGTTAGCTCAGGGCTAATCTTCCTCAAATTAACTAATTAATTAAATTAAATTTAAAGTTCTCTGTGTGGCTCTCATTATATTTCTATCAGACAATGCTGTTCTAAAGGAATAGATTGAGATACACATGTATTTTAACCTGAAATTCTAGAAAATGGAAACAGAGGCAAAAATAGAAGATATTTGTTTGATGCAAAGAAGAAATTAGAATACAAGGATGATTAGGACAAAAGACAGCAAAAAATTACTCTTCTGAAAACTTCCCTTGTTTGTTGGTTGGCCCTTAATTTACAAACGACCTTGTAAAACAAAATCTGTAAACGAAGGATGAGGACACAGACCACACAACAGCCACTATACATTTTTAGAAATCTGTTTTTTCCACAAATGTGTCAAGCTGACAAAATGAGAATACAAGCAATTCACAAATTCTTCACATTAAATTTCTAATTCAAGCTCTCCCATTTTTTGAGTTCAGTAATGGATCAGCTATAAGTTTTTAGAACTAACACAACACCACGGAGGGAGGCGTGCTGATCTGTCAAACAGGGGTCTTAAAAATATTTACATAAAATGTCACATGGCCAAAGGCCCTAAAAAATTCTTGGAATTTGGCCTTTGGAGTAAGACAATTTATCCAACATCCTTCTTCACACTATTCTTTATGCACAACAGGAGTGAGTCTATACCAGTAACACCCCTGTGTGTCAGATGACTGATCATAGATGTCAAAGCAAAGTCTACACTGTGGCTCAGAGAGTGAGGTCAGCTTTCAGAGGCCAGCCGGTTACTCAGAGAAAAGGAGTGTTGTATTCAGGTGACCCGAAGCCTCCCAGAGGTCATGCAGAATAATCTCAGCTTTGCTGTCCAGGCCCTCTGAGGACACCTGGGTCAGGGATGTTTGAGGACCATGGTGCAGCATGCTGAGGCCATCCTGGGATTCATCCTCAGGACTCCAGCCACCTGTAAGGCGGCGGGGATCACCCTCACTCCAGATTTCCACAGCCCAACAATCCAGTTTTCCTATTTAATGCTCCCAACTGAGGAAAAACACATGTGATTATAATGTTTAGATAAAGGACAACATGCAAACCTATCTATGCAGCATAAGAGCAATGATACAGATACATGGGAAGGTACCATAAATGCCAATGGTGGTTATCTCTACTGGTAGGAGTATATTCCTTAGACTTTTCAATATTTCCCACACTTTTGGGGAGAAAAACTTGTATTACTTATACAGGCCAATTTTCCTTTTTTTTGGTATGAGGGTAAAGTGTTAAAAAACAAAAAGGGTCCACGTAAAGGTACCTGAATATATTTTGAATTAGCACACTTCTTTGACAGTAGCACCTAACACATTCTGTAAACTGCTTGCGACATCATGAAACAGAGGTGTACTCATAAACGTGCCTTCAAAAGTGCCACACTGCCAATCCAAAAAATAGGATCAGTACTGAAACCAAAAATGGATTCTTTGGGAGAACAGTCTCCAAAGTAAGACAAAATAAAACTAAAACTTACTTCTTTGAAGTCTGAGTGTCAACTTCTCCCACTTAATTACACTGTACATCTAAGGTCTTGACAATACCGCAAGAAACATTAATGCTTTACATTACATGAATTTTTGACCCACTTTTCTAACTTGAGTATGATATATTTCAAATCATTTCTTACAGATTTTTAAAAGTTCAGCAGGGCAGAGAGAGAGGTATGAATCACCTAGAATCTAAAATAGAAGGTATTTATTTATTAGATTGATATGTCACCTTTCAGTCATAGAGCTCTAGGTAAATGTAGTTATTTTCAGAGTTGAACTGCTATTCATCAAGAAGCCCACACACAAATAACATATTAGTAAGTATATCTTATTTGGAGAAGAAAGACACTGGCATTGCCTAAGTACCGCAAGTAGAGAACCACAAACCATGTATGATGGTGAAACACTAGTGACAATTCCTTTAAAGTCAGAAACTGGCCAAGGATGCTTTCTATCACCTCTGTTATTTTAGCATTTTTCTACAAGTGTTAACCAAAGCAGTAAAAATTATAAATAATGGAAACTGGAAGATATAATTAACATTATTTGGAAATATGATAATCCACTAATCAAACCCAGTAGAACCACCTGAAAAAAAAATCAGCCAATACACAAAAGTCAATAGTTTCCCTAATATCTAGAGACAACCAGCTAGAAATACAATGGAGGTAAAATTCACATTCATAAAGGAAAAAAAAGATACTAAAACAGAAATATATTTAAAGAGAGGCACACAGAACCAACATAAAGGAAATCATAAAACTTTAGTGTGAGACACACTGAAGACTTAATGACATAATGTACCATTGTGATGAATGCGAAAGCTTAATTGCAAAGATTACAATTTTCACCAAATACATTTAGAAATTTAATGCAGTTACAATTAATATCTCATAAGAAGTTTCTTTAGAACGTGACAAAACTACTCAAGTTCCTTTAGAAGAATAAATCATCAAGAGTACTCAAGAAAATCTGGGGAAAAAAGTAGTAATTAGCCAGAGACAGCACTACCAGATATCAAAACATGTCATCAAAATGTATGATAAAGCTATAGGAATTGAAACTTGTTCTGTTCTTACCAGTTAAGAGCATTCAAGAATAGTCTAGAAAGCAGCATACAATTAACACGACATTTCAAATTAATGCAAAAAGGATGGGTTATTAAATGAGGAGGTCAACTGGGTATTCATTTTGGAAAAGGTAAAGTTTGATCCTCATCTCTCACTTTACACAAAAATGAATTTCAGATGCAATAAAATTTAAAAACAAACCCACAAAACTACTAGAATAGGGGCTGGCCTGGTGGTATAGTGGTTAAGTTCACACACTCTGCTTCACTGGCCTGGGGTTTGTGGGTTCAGATCCCAGGCACAGACTTACACACCGTTCATCAAGCCATGCTGTGGCAGCATCCCACATACAAAATAGAAGAATGTCGGCATAGACGTTAGCTCAGCAACAAACGTCCTCAAGCAAAAAAAGAAGATTGGCAACAGATGTTAGCTCAGAGCCAATCTTCCTCACAAAAGAAAAAGTACTAGAAGAAAATTAAGGTAAATAGTTATATAACAACGGGGTGGAAAAGACTGTCTAAGCATGACAAAGGCCAAAATCACTGAGAAAAATATTATTAGATTTGATAGCATAAAGAGGTGAATCTTTGAGAAAAATAAAACTACCCAACACAAAACCAAAAGGCAGGCAAATTGAAAATATTTGCAATATATGGCAGAAAGAGAGTTAATAACCTTAACCAGTAAAGAGCTCTTGTCAATTAATTTAAAATTTTGCTTTTAAAAATAGGCAAGTGACATAAGAAAATTTACAAAAGAAATCATACAAATGTCCAAAAATATCCAAACATACCTAAAATCAAATACTTGGAAATTAAAACACGATACAATGATTTCAACACTGTGTCAAAGATTTTTAAAAAGTGATTACATCCAGTGTTTCCAAGCAAAGAGGGAATTGGCCATTCCAACTGCTGGTCTAATTCTAGACAGGTATCATTTTTCTACAGAGAAATTTGGCAATGCACATAAAAAAACATTGTTTTGCAACCCCCACTGATCCAGTAATTGCATTTCCAGGAATTTATCCCATGGAAATGACCACAGATGTCTAAAGCATATTCAAAATATTTAATGATTAAAATAAATTTCCAACACTAGTAATCTGTATACATTATGCTATGTCCATTAAAAATGCAACCACTAAAAATATTACAGAAGATTATTTAATGACAGGAAATATACTCATGCCATCTGAAGTTTTTAAAAAGCAGATTCTAAAGCAGTATGTCCTCTATGATTCTGTTTTTAAAAAGATCTGCAAGTGAATGCAAATAGAAAAGATCAAAGGGTAGTAAAATTAGGAAATTGGTTACCCTGAATTGTAAGGTTATAAGAGGTTTTTATCTTCCACCACTTCTGTTTTCTCAATTGTCTACACGAGCAGTGTATTTCTCTTATACTAACAAATACATAATTTTTTAGGCAAAGTAGATTTACAGCAGATCTCCCTGGGGGAAAACTTACGAAGGGACGGAATGGAACTTGCGGACTGCAAGAGTCACCTGGGACACACCAGCCAGGAAGCTGAGGCACTGGAGTTCATTTTTACTGAATCTTTCCTGCCCATTTCCTCTTCTACATTTTCTCCTCCTGCCTGCTGTCTCTAGGTTATTTCCCTTTTAAAAAAATATGTTTCCTCCACTAAAAAACAAAACAAAAAACCCTACCTTGTTTGTTTAGGACACAGTTGCTGCCCTCATTTTATGTCCCACTGCTAATGATCCTGCTTCTTACAACCCCCCTTCAAACTTTCTCTTCTCAACCAACCACGTTTTGTTATATTGAACTTAAAATGCAATAGAATCCTTGTCTGTACGCTAGATAATGACCCTTTTCAACCTCTTCCACAGCAATATCCATTCCTCCTATATCCTTTCTCAACCACTATCATGAAAACAATATGAAGAATAGTCAAGATTTATAAACAGAAGCTGCAATACTCCCTCATCTTTAAGTCAGCTCGAAACAAACCCACCAAGTAATCACTAAATTGGGATGTGGACTCAAAAGGAAATCTAGTCCTGTCCCGGCCCTTCGGGCAGGGAAAGCACAACCCTTCCCTCTTGACAGGTGAGGTAAGAGAAACTCGGAGAAGAACCAGCTAAAACATACATTGGTAACTAGTTGCAAAAGGAGGAATGAAATCCTGGTCTTACGTTCCTAGAAATGTGATTTTTCTACAGGATCAGGTTACCTGAATCTCTAAAAAAGAAAGGGAAAGAAAAAAGGGTGCCAAATCATATGTCAATCGCTATGGTTGAATGACCTACCTACACGTTTTCACAAATATTAAGTTAAAAACAATATCCTGGGAGAAAAGGAGACCCTGTGCAGTGTTGGCGGGAATGTAAATTGGTGCAGCCACTATGGAAAACAGTACGGAGAGTTCTTAAAAAATTAAAAATAGAACTACCATATCACCCAGCAATTCCACCTCTGAGAATATATCCAAAAGGAATGAAAACACTATGTCAAAGAGATATCTGTACCCCCATGTTCACAGCAGCATTACTTACAATAGCCAAGACAAAGAAACTACCTAAATGTCCATCAACGGATGATCGGATAAAGAAGATGTGATATATATATAAATTATATATTTATATATTATATTATATAGCCATAAAAAAGGAGGAAATCCTGCCATTTGCAACAACATGGATAGACCTTGAGGGTATTATGCTAAGTGAAATAAGTCAGATAGAGAAAGATAAATACTGTATGACCTCATTTATATGTGGAATCTTTAAAAAAAAAAAAAAAAAAAGGAAAAACCAAATTCATAGAAAAAGAGATCAGATTTGTTATTACCAGAGGCGAGGGATGGGAGAGAGGGATTGCAGGAAGGTGGTTAAAAGGCACACACTTCCAGTTACAAGATAAGTACTAAGGATGTAATGTACAGCAAGATGACTATAGTTAACACTGCTATACGGTATATTCGAAAGTTGTTAAGAGAGTAGATCCTAAGAGTTCTTATCATAAGGAGAAAAGCACTTTTCTTTTTCTTTTGTATCTATATGATATGACAGATGTTAGCTAAACTTATTGCTAATCATAGCACAATATACATAAGTCAAACTATTATGTTGTATGCTTAAACTTATCCAGTGCTATATGTCAATTATATCTCAATAAAATTGGGGTCGGGGGGGGGGGGGTGGGAGAACACAACATCCTGGCCTTGCCCATAACATTATGATCGACCTAACCTCTCAGGAACTAGGATACTCATATTAGAGCAAGTTGAACTTGAAGATTTCTACTATTGTACAGTTCAACTCCACTTCCATTGAAGGGGAAACAATATTCATTCAACTCAATGAACATTTATTGAGCAGCTACTATGGGCAAGATTCCATGACAGGTACTGTAGGGATAAAACTTTGGCCTCTATCTATGTAACCGATATAGAACCACAACATTTTAGAGCTGAGAGGACTGAATTTGATAAACAAGCAAACAGGCACAAAGTGTTGGATATACCAAAACATCGAACTTTTAGCACATTTGTAAGGTAAAGAAAAGTGATTCCATAGATAAAAATGCAAGACTATCATATTCTTTAAAAACTCTTCAGAAGAATAGACAGGCAGATGGGGAATCTGGCCTTTAGTTCTGACAAGGTTGAAATTTATTTTTTAAAAACTTAGTGAAGTGAAATTCACATAACATAAAACTAACCATTTTAGGGGGCTGGCCCCGTGGCCGAGTGGTTAAGTCCATGCGCTCCGCTGCAGGCGGCCCAGTGTTTCATTGGTTCGAATCCTGGGCACGGACATGGCACTGCTCATCAAACCACGCTGAGGCAGCGTCCCACATGCTACAACTAGAAGGACCCACAACAAAGAATATACAACTATGTACTGGGGGGCTTTGGGGAGAAAAAGGAAAAAATAAAATCTTTAAAAAAAAAAAAAAAACTAACCATTTTAAAATGAACAATTCAGCGGCATCTAGTACCTTCATGATGTTGTGGTAGTGCCACTCCCACTAGTTCCAAAACTCTTCCTGCCAGCGGCAATACACCCCAGATATGCTCCGTTCCCAATCCTGACCGATTTCTCCACGAAGCCTTTGACTCCTTGAAGAACTTTGGAAGCCATTCGGCATAACTGGCCAACTCATTCTATTCCAGAATCATTTAACAAATGTCTAAGTGTCCATCAGCAAAGTGAATAGCTATGCAATTACCTAAAAAAGTCAATCAATGGAACTATCATGGTAACTAATTAATCACATTTTTTAACACGTGGACTTTTATTACCTGAATTATTCACTGCCTCTATTCTCTCATTTCAATCTGCCTTTGTGAAAGTTTGCACAGAGTTCTCAAACTGTGTCTGGGGCCCAAGCTCACAAGAGGCCAGGTCATAGGCTCTCCATGTAGACCTCCCGTTTTGCAGGCAGGGTTTATTAGAGAAATGTTTGCTTATATTTGAAACTGACCATTACGATATGCTTTACAATTACCAGGACTATTTACATGCTACCTTAGAAATATTCTATTGTGCTAATCGTAAAATTACAAATACCGGCACCTTCTGAGGGTTTCTGATGCTCTTGACACAGGTCTATACTTTCAATACGTTATTTCATTTAATCCTGACAAAGGTTATAAGGACACTGGGGCATGGAGAGGTTAAATGACTTGCCCAAAGTCATCCCCTCTATATGTGCAGAGCCAGAATTAAAAAGATGATCTATTTGATGTAAAAAAAAACAACACTCTGATCTGCCAGGCATGCTCCTTCCCTGAGACTGCACCACCAATAATTATCCCTGAACCATTTCTATAAAGAATTCCCACGGCAGCTGGGATAAACCAAAGCCACACAGCTTAACTCTGAAAGACACTTCCAGGCCGTACCGTGGAGGAGGAGCAGAGGCGCGGCACCTTTGAAAGACTCAGGTACTCCAACTGCTTGTCATGAGCAGAAGTACATTAGCAAACGCTGGTTTCAATCCACGTCAAAGACACTCTCCTCCATCCCTGTGCAAATAGTCACAACGTTCCCACCCTATTCAAGCCCGCACCTTGTCCCCACTGCCATCCCCAGCACTCCCAATCCCCCCTACCCTAGACTATGGGTTTTCCCATAGGTTTTATTACCATCTACTATCCTATATACCACTGACTTATTCATAGTGCATATTGTTATTATTCTGTGCTGGAAAAGAATAAGCTCACTGAGAACAGGGAATCTTTGTTTTATTCAGTTCTGTGTCCCCAGTGCTTAGAAACACAACGGCCTAAACCACAGCTGGAGCACATTACTCGTCCTTACAAAAGTAGATGATGGTATCTATTCAAAACACTTTCTAACGTTTCACCAAAAACTGCTAAATGCTGCTAAATATTTCACACATTTGAATGGAGACATTGACACATCCATAAGTGAATTCAACAGCTACGTCACTGAGGAGAAAGCCGTAATTATGGAATAATTGAAATATCACTGACAGATGGAAGGGAGTTTTCCTGTTGTGACAGCTTCCCCAGGGAATTATATGAAGAGTTCAGTGAGTTAGCACGACTGACAGGCAAGCCAAGCAGACAAATCAAGCCATGATTCCCCAACTCTTAGGCACAGTGTTGGGGAGCCGCCGGTGCGAGAGGAGGGCAATGAAAGAAGGATGTTGAATTTCAAACAGGGGTCTTTATAATAGAAGTTACTATTTGGAAAAGGTTTTAAACGCCCATTATTTCTATAATAGAAACTACAGAATACAGTGTGATAAACTAGTGTGGTAGAACATGGGTTAATAATAGTTTTCATTTATTAAACACTTTACTAGGTACCAGGCACTGTTCTGAGGCCTGTAAGTATATTACATCACTTCCACTATCTTCACAACCACCCTGTGATGTAGGTGATATTACTATTTTATACACAATGAAACTGAGGCTCAGACAGGTTGGGTAACCTGCTCAGGCCCACACAGCTCCTTAGTGATGGAGCTGGGATCAAACCCAGGAGTCATACTCCAGGTTAGTGGTTTTCCACAAGGAGTGATTTTGTTCCCCAGGTGATATCAGGCAATGTCTGGAGATTTTTTTTTTGTTGTGGTCACAACTGGAGGGAAGGTGCTACTAGGATCTGATGGGTAGGAATGCTGCAAAGCATCCGACAATGCAGAGGACAGCGGCCCCACAACAAAGAACCATCTGGCCCAAAATGTCAACAGTGACAAAGCTGAGAAACGTTGCTCTAGAGCTAAAACCACAGTACTCCAAGTTTGAGAAACACCACCTTGGATCAAAACACAGAAGGGAGGAAAATTAACTATAACACGCCAGTCGTAGGCAGTTTATAAACTGCCTGATAAAGAAGTACATTTGTTTCCTGATAATGTTGCAACAAATCACAACAAACTTGGTGACTTAACACTTCAGAAAGCCATTCCTTTACAGTCCTGTGACCAGAAGTCCACAGCCAGCGTTCCTGGGCTGAAACCAAGTGCTGGCAGAGCTGCACTCCCTCGGGAGGCCCTAGAGGAGAACTGTCCCCGGCTTCTCCTACTCCTGGTGCTGCAGCATTGCCCCGCCTCGGCTGGGTGCACTGAAAGCACTGAGAAAATCTGCACTGACTATTTTCTCTACATAATTTAGTGAACATTTGTCCCCTAGCAGGTGTCGTATCATACAGAGAATCACCTATAATCCTTGCAGAGAAAGGCCTACAACCGTCTTCCTGAGTCCTAAATAACATGCAACAAATTACAGCTTTAACTGCACCTGCTCCTTTAGGATTTGTACGTTATTATGGACTAAAACCCCAAGCCTACTGTGAGAAGAAGCTATTGCCAATGGAGGGAAGGATAAGGTGGGTCTATGTGCGGGTGGGGGCTGGGGCTGTCATAACCCAAGAAATATTAAAAATACTGGGGATGCAGCCATAAAAAGGAATGAAGCGCTGAGAGATGCTGCAACGTGGATGAACCTTGAAAACATGATGCTAAGTGAAAGAAGCCAGACACAAAAGGACACATGTTGTTTGATTCCATTTATATGAACTATCCAGAATAGTTAAATCCATAGAAACAGAAGGCAGATCAGTGGTTGCCTAGGGCTACAGGGAGTGGGGATGGGGAGTGACTGCTTGGAGGAATGAGATTTTATTTTGGAGTGACAAAAATGTTTTAGAATTAGTTAGAGGTGGCGGTTGCCTCTGTTCTTCACTTCAAAATGGTTAATTTTAGGGGCTGGTCGGGTGGCATAGTGGTTAAGTTCATGTGGTCCGCTTCAGCAGCCCAGGGTTTGCCGGTTCAGATCCTGGGCACGAACCTACGCACTGCTTACTGAGCCATGCTGTGGCAGATGTCACACGTACAAAATAGAGAGAGATGGGCACAGATGTCAGAGCCAATCTTCCTCAGCAAGAAAGAGGAGGATTGGTGGCAGATGCTAGCTCAGAGCTAATCTTCCTCAAAACAAAAAAAAGTCGTGAATTTCACCTCAGCATAAATAAAAATAAATAAATGGAGGCCTCTATGCTAAGCAAACTCTCAGGTAGACAACCCATTTCTTTACAATGTAGTGTTAAATCATATTCTGGTTCAAATCCTAGAGGAGTGGCACCTAGCTAAGAAATTATGATTTATTTTATATGACCCTAGACAGAATCCACCTCCTACTCCTCTGCTTTCTAGACTTTGACAAGAAAGTTTAAAGAACCGGAAGTCATAAAAATTTTAAATTCCCTTTTTAATTTTTGCTACTAAAGAAATACTTGCTGTAAAAAATAACTATATTATGCCAAAAGGTATAGTCAACTCATACCTAGCATAAATGCTTTACCTCCCACTCTCTGAAAATAAGCTACCTACTTGGATTTCCTATAAAAGAGCCAGAGGAGATAATAAAATGAAAGGGCTCTGTTAACTCTGAAGCACATTTCAAATGTAAGGCATTATTATTAGTGTAAACAATGATAATATCACCGACAAGACGGCACAAAGTAAAACGCTGCCATGTTGCAGTGGGCACTTTAAAACAACATGGGAGTAGTAACTAATCAAAGAAATTGGTGGGCTATTACTGTACAATCGACAGACAGTAATTAAGCAAAACACGTCAACAGCTGCAGTTTCGATTTGATAACAGGCAGATAGGACAGACCAGAAGAATGTGCACTTGGAGATAAGCTTCCCTCCTCCTGAGGCCAGTCCACCAACGTTGTCGCCTCAGGGAGTCTGGACTGTCCCAGAGGCTCCACGTGGAGTAAAACCAGTTAAAGAAAGAACGTGAAGTTCTCTGACTCATATCCAGGGTCAGGACAGTCTGTTGATCAGTCAGGGGAAGAATGAAAGGTGAGACCATCGCCAAAGCCTAGTTCAAGCCCAGCACTGTCCTTCAGAATCCAGCTGCTACTTCTCCCTGGGGAGGAGGACCTTCCCACCCGCCATGAACCTCCAGCTGTACGAGCCAGGACAGGGAGGGGATCTGCCACCTGTCAATGCACTGCTTGCATAGGGCTGAATCTCCAGAGAAATTCTGCTGCCCAACACCATGCAAGATGGATTCTGGGCTGGGAACTAGTCTTTCCATCTAAACTGAGGCCGGGCCGGTGTCCATCTCTGTGGGATTCGGAAGTGGTGGGCCAGGCCACAGCCTTGCTGCAAGCTGTGACAAGAGGGACAGCAGGGGAGGCAGAAGAGGACAAGCCCAGGAGACAGCTGGGAGTGCTGAGCTGTGGGCCATGCAGCCCATGAACACCTTCAGTGATCTCCCACCAGACTTCTACTCCTCGGTGTGGTTATCTGTAAAGTGACAGCCCCACCCCGCCCCACCCCGTCTGCCTGCCTCAAACAAAGTTCTTTTTAGAAGAGAGAATGAGCTAAAGTAAGAGTGAAGGATGGGGGGGGGGGGGGATAATGAATAGAAAAGTACACCAAAAGTTGTCTTATCAGCACTTCCTAACCCCTACCCATGGCTCCCATGTAACCAAGACCCCAGATGTTAAGAATCAACACAAAAGAAGAGATCCATTTGGGAAACGATGACCTAAAGTTGACTTTTTTATTCATGCCTTCATTCATCAATCCAGCAAATATGTAGTGCGCGCCAATTAGGCATACACTACTGAATAAAACAGACATGGACTTTTCCTTCATAGGGCTTATGATTTGATGGGAGACAAAGATACTGAAGAGTCTGTATAATTTATCTGGAAAAATTACCATCTGTAATATGTGCTGTGAAGGAAATGAAGAGAATGCAGTGGCAGAAAATTAGAGAGAGATCTACTCAGCTGGAGGGCGGTAGGGAAGTCTTTTCAGGGGCAGCAACATTCGGGAATCTTGAAGGCTCAGCAGGAGCCCACAGGCAGGGCACAGAAGGAAGCGGGAGCAGGGAGGGGAGCGTGTGGGGGAAGACACAGCTTGAACACAGGCCCTGGAGTGGGGAGGTGAGGGGGGGAGGCTGGGGCCAAGTGGGCAGGGGGCCTGGATCTCTACGCCGTGGGTCTCGTGAATCTCTAAGAGTGGCGGATGTGGTAAGCACTGCTTCCCAAGGATGTAATTCATTTAGAGGATGCTAAATGAATGTGTCAACCCCTCAGCCACTAAGATAGACGAGACACCAGACACCAAAGGGAAGCGCGAGGCCTCGATGCAGGTCTTCAAAGGACATAGCCCAAACCATCTTCACTGATCTTGAACTCTTCACCTAGAACGAGGGTGGCCCAGGTCAGGCTGCTGGCGGCTAAAAGGAGGGAATGATGGAAGCAAGTAGGCAGCACTTCCGGTTGTAGTGGAAAGGACTAAGGGAAGACGTGGGAGTACCTGTCCTCCCCCTTCTAGCCTAGCAAGGGGCCTCAACAGGACCAGCTGGAGAGCATGAGACTCCTGCAACATGAGAGACACCGTGACCCTGCTGGCAACTTTTGCCTGAGAAATCTGAAGGAACAGAGGTAGGCTGGCTGGATGCTGATGGAGAAGCCAAAGGAAATAACAGCTGCATTGGGATCAGCCTGCTTGCCCCAAGTTTGTGGGAGCAAAGGATGTGTATTTCCCATGGACCGGACACTGATGACACCATGAGCAGATGCAGAGGGCTGTATCCAGTTCTGCCCAACAAGAGCCACCAGGACAGCAATGGAATCCAGTAGACAGGAGTACAAATGGATCGTGGACTTTCCAGAGACGGAGAAAAGAGAGAGCACCACAGTCATCCCAAGGACACTGGAGGTGAGAGGTCCCCAGAGACAGGATGAGGGGATATCTCCAAAGAACACACCAAAAGGTCCCACCAGATAAAGAACTGATTCTAAATACTTGCAACACACAGACAGCTCTCCTGTGATACCACCTGCCAATAAAAACTTTCCTGCGCCTCTTCCTGTCCTCCCCAGCCCACTCCAAGCCGGAAGCAACAGCTACTGAGTAAGCAAGTGAGCAAGTGCCTAACCAGAGCTCCTCCTCCCCGTAGCAGGCCCCGGCTGGAGGAAGGGGAGCAGTTGTAAATAGGAATGAGGTTGGAAGCTTTGACTAGTACATGATACTAGACATTTTCAGCATCTGGCAAATTAAAGTGGGACTTTTTGTTATGTAAGAGGAATCAGAATAGTCATGTAATATGTTTTCATCCAGAAACAGGGGAAATGCTTTCTGCTGAATAAATTTTAAAGGGAGAGTGGGAGACTAGATAAGATTGTTTTTTGACGGTATCCCATGGAATCTTCTTGTTCGAGGCAGATTACGCATGGAACCTCTTTGTGGCAGCACATCTCATGGAAAATGTACTTTCCAAAAATGAGGTCCACCATGCCCCAGCTTGAACACCAAGATCAAGGTGGTTTCAGGGTTCACCTTGCAACACCCTCCATCCTTTGCAGGGCCATGCAGAGTCTTCAGCAGCTGTAGCAACTGAGGATATTGAGCTCTTGCCCATGGCAGAAGTTCCTGTCCCCTACATGCTCCTCCTCTTCCAGAAACACAAAGACGGTTCAGGTAGGGATCCCTGCCTCCAGGAACCACCACCATGTTCAGCTCTGATCTGTGTGAAACAGGCTCTGACTGAATTTCCAACTTCAAGCCTCATGAGTCTTCTCCTTAGATGTCACCCTAATAGAATTCCTTTCACCCAGACCCAGCTGAGAAGCCCAGAGCCTCAACTCATACCGAGCAGTAAACCCAAGGACATCAACCACCACCTCCATTCATTCTCCCTTTGTCTTAAGCGTCATGAGAAGCACATCTTAGAATGGAGAGTGGTAAAATGAAACAGAATTCCTCTTCAATAAACAGGTACTTTGGTCAAGCAAATGTGCAGAAGTCAACGGTTTCAGCATCATTATATGTCAGTGGGTTTTAGCAAATCAGCCCACATTGGCCAAATTCTTATATTATTGAAAATACAGCTTATCAAATCTATACTATATAAAATAGATTTCTCCTCACACATATGTCCTACTCTTGGGAGAGCTCATTTAAAATCTAGATAATTTTAAGAGATATTTCTGTGCCAGCCGCCCACTACGTTTTGAGCTCCATGAAGGCAGAAACTGTTTCTCAACTACTTTTGCATCCTTTGGGGTCTAGCAAAGAATCTGGTACATAAGAGGGTTCAATGAAGTCCTACGCTGATAAGTCAATGAACAAAGAAAGAATATCCTGGCATAGACTTTAACTCAGATTTATGTAAATACTGTGAATATGTTTAAAAAAATGGGAGAGACTATCATCGTTGACTACTTCATTGTATTCTCTACAGAAGATTTTTAGTATGTGTATTTGACTCCTATAATTAGATACCTTAACGTTATTTTGTATAAAAGATTTTTCTAAGGCTACTCTTTCTACAGGCCAGAGACCATGCCAACTGCCCATTCACCCTCACTGAGAAACAGTAAAGATCCCTCATGGTGTGTGACCCTACCTAAGGGATTGATGTTTCAAGTTTCCCAAAGGGAATAATATTGCTATAAAATAGATACATTTAAAAGAATTCACTTTCACATCTCTTGTGGAAGGACCTTGGGGGGCAAAGCAGAAAGAGGAAAGGCTCACTAGCACAGGGCTGAGCAGCATCAGGCACCAAAGAAGAAAGGTCACAAGATTAGGACTTGCACAGATTCGCAGTCACGTCTTGGCTCTGCTGGTCCTCAGTTCCCTCATCTGTAAAATGGAGATACCTCTGGGCCAGCCCTGGTGGCCTAGTGGTAAAGTTCAGCACGCTTCACTTTGGCAGCCCTGGTTCAGTTCGGGGGCGCCAACCACTCATCTGTCAGTGGCCACACTGTAGTGGCGGCTCACATTAAAAAGAAAGAGGAAGATTGGCAGCAGACGTTAGCTCAGGGTGAATCTTCCTCAGCAGAAAAAAATGGAGATACCTCAAAGAAACACTGTGGGAGAACGCAGGAATGTATGGAGGCTCTGATTACACACAAAAAGGGCTCAACAGTACTGTTATTACCGTTATCTACACATAAAGTGAATTACATCCACCTACCTGCATATTTAAAGATGATTTTAGATATAGGTAAGTCTGCAACTCTGAAAGGAGTTGAAATCCAAAACTCAGCTGTTTGGAACTTGGAATGCATTTTCCCATAGGAACAATGCTATAAATCATAGAACTTTAGAATTAGAAGGCACCTCAAAGTGCATCAAGTGATCCACTAAAGGTAGCATTTCCTAATATAGGCTCTCTGGGGTTTAAGTTCCAGGCAAGCCCAGCAAAACTAATATAACTTATAACATAGTTGAAATACTACACACCAGCAAACAAAAAATAGCACAAATGATTTTTACATGTTCAATAATATTTCATCTTCACATGTTCTTCTAACCTTAACTAAGATTACCTTCCAATTCTGAAATTCACTGATGTAGCAAGTGGAGAGAGAGAAATTTCTCAGCACCCACCCTCCCCCTCCCCACACCCAACAACTGCCACCAAAAACCTCCAGTTAATATGGGAAGAGAACTTTATCAGCAGCATGAGCAAAATGCAACGGCCCCTGGAGGAAAAAGAGATACCAGGGAGATAACTCTGCTCCCCGTTATCTCTGGTCAAGGGGGCAAGATGTGGGGTGGAGCAGAGCACAGAAAGGAAAGCCTTGGTTACCAAGGTTCCCTCTTACCACCTGGCCCAGGGTCAGCCCCATTTCACCTGGCTGTGCACAAATTAAAACTATTCGTGGAGGTCATTTGAGACACTGAGGGGTCACATGCATATGCGACTTTGTAGGGGTCATCCTCGACCCTCTCGCTGACCCCTGGCTGTGCCAGCCTCTGCCTATGCAGTGGACAATAAGAAGGCACACAGTGCTCTGGGCTGCTCCTTCCTGCTAATTCTTTGGAACGGCATAAGCTGCTGTTTATACTTACAGAATGTCCACAAGCCAGTGTATTCAGCTTGGCAAGTGCCTTTAATGCTGTCTCCAACATGGAAAATTCAGAAGAAACTGCAGAAATGACCAAGGGAATCTAGTTTGCATAGAAGCTCTAAGCACTACGCAGATCACGTGGGATAATACTCATGATACAATGGTAAATGAAACAAGTCATTTTACAAAAGAGTATATACAGCATGATTCTGATTTTGAAATATACGCATACCCTATGTTTTACATATTCTTACATAGATCTCTTTAGAAAAAAGACTGGAAGGAAATACTCCAAAATATGAACAATTATTTTTTCGGTGTTACGGAAATACAAGGTATATATTTTTTTCTTTATAATTTCTGTATTTTCTAAGTTTGGTTGAATTAATAATTATATAAAAAGAGGTAAAACGGCATTTAGAAACACTAACTAGAGATTTTAAATCTAAAAGAATCCTTAGAAATGACTTAATTCAACGTTTCCTCCAGTGCCTCTTAATTTTGTAGGGAAAACACCTCTGGCCCCTCAGGTAACTTATGAGCCTGACATCTTACAACTAGTAGACAACTAGCCAGACAGAATTTGAACACAGACGGCTTGAACTCAGATCTTGTGACATTTATGGTCTGTTCCGCTCCCATGATATCATGGTGTCCTAGAGTCAGGGACTAATGAACTCCATAAGGAAATACTCCATAAGGAAGGAGCAAATCTTACTGTACACGCCTACACTTCTCACTAAATAAATATTTGCCTACGGTCGTATCATAGTTTTATGACATGCAAACAACTCCGTTGCTAAAAGAGATTGGGTTAGTTCATCAGACTACTGAACCGGAGTCCTAGTTACATAGTTTTTACTCTCACATTGCATAGAAGCCCACTTTTACAGACTTTCAAGATAAAAAATAAATCAGAAGGCACCGCTGTCCTTATGCTGGGCATCTCTGTGACTATAGAGAAGAAATGGGTTACTTCCATCTTCTACTGTTGCTAATTACACATATATCAGCCACTTAGCTTCCATTCCATCGTATCATGCTGTATTAGAACTACTTAACATTTCTCCAGCCCCAAACACGTACAGAAAGCAGACAGACTGAAAACGTTCTTCAAAAGTACCAATATCCTAAAGACTTTAAGTATTTCCTATTTATAAATGCGAAGCCTGGTTAGGAACAAAGCATCATCTAAATCTGACAAAAAGATCAGTTCTAAGATATTTCATTTCTTAAGGGAGAAAATTCAGACATTTAGTGCAAACATATGCACAGAGAGCGCCTTGGGCCACACCGAAGTGGCTTCCTATTTTGACCCGCTTATCTTGAGCTGGTTGGGCTGGGAAAGCATTCCAGGCAAGGGGTGGGAGGTGGCCTCCAAGGACACAGTAGCAGAGAAGGAGTGGCCACAGGTGGCAAGTCAAAGAACAGTTTTACAGATAAGCAAAGAGGACTCTACCCCCGGTGACAGCCGCAGCAGGTAGCTCATTTCCTACTTAATGCGCCAACCAGAAACATAATACATGAACCCAAGATCTATTTATGGCAGGCAGAGAGTGTGCAGGAGTCTGGACAATACATCGGTTACCTGAGTTAAGCAGTAATTAACTTAGACTTAGAACCTGAAGTTAGCCCTACGTGTCACATGGAGATAAGGCAAAGCCTAGAGCCTGCATAGGCACAGCAGAGCAGGGAGTGCCTGGAATGAGCTGTGAAAATGCTGATACTGGGACAATTTCACAGTAGAAACAGGCCAAGGAGAAATTTAGTAAGAGTAGGCTGGAAAGTCCTGCAACCGGAGATATCCTGGGTTGCCAAACACCGCTCCCGGAAGTGCGAGGAGGGGAACAGGGTATGGAGGGAAGGCCTAGAAGGAGACTGAAGTTCAAATGTTTAAACATAAATGCTGACTTCTTAAATATTTTAAAGTTTTAAGGAAAGAAGGTAATGTGAGAAAGTGATCTCTCTTCTTTGTTCTCTCAAAATAAAGGCACCCCAAATGGAACAAGGACTATACCAACATACCCCTCATTCAGAGACTCTCAATTCTGAGAATGTAATCTAAGTGAATGAGACAAAAGAAGCAAAAGGCTAGATTGTATGGAGACGTATAATACATTGTGTTCTATAAGAGCAAAAATAAAAACACGAGATTATATTCAATGACTGACGATGGGGAAAAGTAGACTAGGCAAGAGTAAATTAAAGCACATGAAACATTTCCAACCCCTCTAGAAGTGCTAACATGAAGATACAAATTGGGAGAAATATGAAGTTTAAAATTCAAAATTAAATGTTCACCATGGTTATAACTAAATCAAAATAATGATGCTTGAGAGAAAACTAGCAGAAGAGTCAGGACTCAGGAGCTGATGGTTGCCAGGATGATCCGGGGTACGCTGATGGCGAATGGAGATGCTGAAGACAAGGGCCCCTTGGGGAAAGCCATGGAGAAGTTTTTGGGCTGGTGAAGGAAAGGCTCCAGTCTCATCCAGAAACCCCAAAGGGCAGGCCTGGGCCCTAAACAAGAAAAGATGTGGGGTCTTCCTAAGATCAGAAGGGGCTCAAGTGCAGGGCTTAATGAATCTTGGATCAAAGGGTTGAAAACAAGGGCGGTCTAATAGGACCCTGAAGGAGGGAGATCTGAAGGAACTTGCAGATTAAAAGAAAATGGAAGCCTTCTGAGAGAGGGCCTGAAAAAGTCTGTTTAATTCAGAAAAATCTGCAACATTCCATTTAGTCTAGAAATTTGGCCAAACTCAGTGAGGAACATGAGGATGAACTTGTAACTGCCTGATAGAACACGAGAGCGGGAATGGGGCAAAGTGATTAGGTGCGCCCCACCCCTTGCCGCCCCCAACTTTCAGATAAGAAAACTCAGACCCAGAAAGGCGATGCCAACTGCTTGCCCAAAATGACAACTAGTTTGTGGCAGTGCCAGGGTTAGTACTCAGATCTTTTCTTCTCATTCCAGCAATTTTTACATTATACCATGTTCTCATATCAACCACATGTAGGTGGACCCAGCATTCTCCCATCATATATGAATTAAACTCAAATGATCGTTTTCACTCTGTAAGTACTATTGTTTTTATGGTTAACTGGAGGAAATTCAGGAAAGCCAAAAAAGGAGGAAAATCAACTTCAGTTTCAAACCTCAGTTTTTAAAAATTCTCAGTATTTCTGTTAAATTTATCTAATTGGTTTTTTCCATTTTCATAGTTGGTGAATATTTATTTCATAGTGTGAATATTTATTCTACATGTTTAGCTAAGCCATTGAATTTTGTGTCATCAGCCACAGAAAAGATATGACTTTTTTAGATTTCCATACAAGTTCTAAGGATCTTTCTTAAGTGGGGGCCAAAGAAAAACCTGACGGCCTGCCATTGGAAACTTCTTCCCAGAGTGACTGACATTCAGTCATTAACTGTGCTATGCCATATGAACAGAATCATCTGTGAATTTATTTAATTATTCCATCATCCTCCAACTTTTCTCTATCATGTACATAAGGAGACCTGTGAGAGATTTTCGTCAAATGCTTCTATGTCTATGGCATTCTCTTCCTCTACCTATCTAAAATCCTTACCTAAGAAGGAAATATGATGATCTGGTCACTACACATTAGTAAATTTATGCTGCTTCCTAGGGATCAATGCAATCTCTTCTATGGGCTCATAAATCATTTATATGACGGTAATTCAGAATTTTTGCAAGGGAGCATTTCTACATTGATAGTTTTAGGAATTCAACTTTTTCAAAAGCTACACCGAACATCTGCATGCCTCTGGTCTTCTGGAACCTCTCCCACTCTCCAAGATTTTCTCAACAATCACTGGCAGTGGCTCAGAGATGCTATCTGCTAAGGCCTTCAACACCCTGAGATATGATCAAGTATGCCCTAGAGATGTGAACTCATTCAAATTACCTAGATGCTCTTTCACCATCTTCTAAATCCCTGTTAATGAATCCTTTTTCATTTTGAAGATCATTCTCTTTACTGGAGAAGTGAAAGCAAAATAACTCTAAAAATGTCCTTGATTAACGCCAGCCTTATCGCCTTCTCACACAATGGGCTACCTCTGTCTCCCTTCTTCTAGCTCCAGATACAACTAAAAAAGTAAAACAAACTAAGACACTATTTTTGAAATAGAAATGACACACCACACACTCACACACACCATAAAGGTTCAACCTAGCTAGTAAAGAAATTAAATTAACACAATAACGAAATATCATCTTGTGGCAAACCATGGAAACACACCTTTAAGTGACAAGAAAGCAATGCTGGTGATGTTGTGACGAAACAGACATACTCATATTTGCTGATAATGGAACTATGTATTTGGAAAGCAAATACATAAGATGTTCATGCCCTTTGTTCTAGAAAACCTACACCTGAACACTGATCTTAAGGGACACATTCCAAAATAAAAGAAGCTCCAAGTATATAAATATGTCTTTTGGGAATAACATAATAGCCCCATACTGGACACAGTCTAAGTATTCAAGAATGGGAATGGTTAAATGAACTACAAAACACCAACTGGGGTAGGCCAAATGATGGCCCCTCCCAAAATGTTCAAGCCCTAATCCTCAGGACCTGTGAATATGCTACCTGACATGGCAAAAGGAACTTAGCAGGTGTGATTAAATTAAGGATTTTGAGATGGAAAGCTTATGCTGGACTATCCAGGGGGGCCCAATGCCATCACGAAGTTCTGTATAAAAGGGAGGCAGGAGGGTCAGAGAAGGAGACACGACGACAAAAGCAGAGGTCAGAAGCGAGAGATGGAGAGAGAGAGATTTAAAGATGCTACACTACTGGCTTTAAGGATATTGGCAGGGGCCATGATTCAAAGTATACAGTTGCCTCTGGAGGCTAGAAAAAGGCAAGGAAGCAGATTTTCTCAGAGCCTCCAGGAGGAACACAGCCCTGCCGACACTTCAATTTTAGAAATTCTCACCTCCAGAACTGTAAGGTAATAAATTTGTGTCCTTTTAAGCCACTGAATTTGTGGTAACTTTTTACAGCAGCAATTGGAAAATTATATACAAACTATTATGCAGCCACTAAAAATTATTAACCTGAGGACTATATAGCCAGGGAAGAAAAATATTAACATATGCAGATGGGAGAACTTATATACACAATCACTACTATGTAAAACATACATACAAATAGATCAAGATTAATAGATTAAGATTGAAATGTACAAATAGATTAAAAGATCTCTTAACTGGTCTCCCCACTTCTGCCCTTGAGCCCCTAGCACCCAGAGCAGCCAGAGTGGTCCTTCTCAAATATGAAATCAGATTACTTTACTCAACTGCTCAAAACCCTCCAATGGCTTCTGTCATCTCAAAGAAAAAGCCCAAGGCCAGAGAAGGACTTACAAAGCCCAGGTCCACAGCAGGGCATAGCTGTGGGGAGAGCCACTCATACATACTTCACATGACTGACATCCCTAAAAGTGTGCAGGACACCCCTACCGGGGCAGGTATGCGCCCTCACTCGCCCCCTCTCTCTGGCCTTTCCGCCTCCCACTTTCTGTCTTGCTGACTCCACTCCAGCCTCACTGGCCAACTTGCTATTCCTGGAACACATCAAGAACACTCCTTCACACTTTTTGCACTCACTGTTCCCTCTGCCTGAAGTACTAAATGTGCAGGTGTAGGCTTCCTGGAACAAAGGGCATGAACATCTTATGTATTTATTCTCCAAATACATAGTTACCTTATCGGTAAGTATATGAGCATGAATATATGAGCATGTTACAACATGACGTTATATTGTTATGTTAAATTTCTTTACTGGCCCGGTTGAATCATTTTGTATGTCATTTGTATTTCTAGGATTCATTACCTCGCTTCTTCCAATCTCTGCTTAAATGTCACCACCTTATGAAGAGGTTTTCTTTGGCCATCTTAAATAACAATTCCTTTGTCCCACTCGAGAACTCCCCATCCCCCAACCCTGCTTTACTCTTCTCTCTCGCATGTAATCCTTCATGGTATAGATGGAAATCCCTCACACTAAAAGATACCTATTTATTATCCATCTCCCTGAATTAGAATGTAAACTCCACGAGAGTACAGACTTTGGCAGCTTTGTTCATTGATGTGTCCCCAGTGCCTAAATGAGTTCACATGGTGGGTGTTCAATAAATACTTGTTGAGTGAATGAATTAAGATTAGAGGTGACTTCAGAGAAGTGAAAAGTGCTCCCATTTTCATATAGTTGGTTTAAATGTGAACCACACAACCTCATTTAGTATAGTCACAAAATTATTTTAACAAACCAGCAAGTAACTTTTGATGCTATTTTTAGAAACTCTCAGTTCAATCACAAGTCTTCTGTGTATGCCTTTTAAAATCCAAGTTAATCAGAAAGTGTCCTCTGAAGCCACACTAGTTCCTTTAGATGCTGTCTCCTCATCTCTCTCATGAAGTTTCATCATATTTGTGTCATCAGAACTTCATTTTTCAGAAACTCTCATCCCTTTTAGGTCATATATCCCTTAAAAGCCACGAGATCCAAGGTATTTCCACTGAATGTTTTAAAATCTGCTCTCCTAAAGCCCTGGTATCATGTCTTACGGCCAGAGTTTTCTCTATGGTTAAAAATTCCAAGAGATCTAAGACAGGAAATATACCCAATGAGCCAGGAGCATCTTGTAGTGTCAGAAAATAAGGGGGTGCAAGAACAAACAAGCAAAACTCCATGGTGACGGGGAGATATCAAGGGATGCAGGAGCCAACCGAAAGAGGAAACCAAAAAGGAGTCACAGCTGGAAGTACATGAGTGAGAAAATAAAGTAGCATGGGATTGTAACTCCAAGTATAACATAAACATGAGTCCACAATGATGTAAATAAGTGATTGAGCAAATAAACAAATAAGGGAGAACAGGCAAATCTCCCATGCAGAAGAATTCCACCTCATTTTTATAGATACTCCTCCTTAAAAGAAGAGGAACATAACTCCCCACTCCTTAAGTGTGGGCTGCACATAGTGACTTCCTACCAAAGAGTACACAATGGAAAGGGAGGAGGAAGAAAGAATGACTTTACAGTAGAGAAACCCGACAAACATTACTTCACTGTTGATGTTGATCTTGACTACCCAGCTGATGTCATATTAGTAGTATGCATACCTTTGATAAGGTGTGAGGGGAACGGCACTTTATCTCCCCAAACACATTACCCCAATCTAATCACGAGAAAAACAATCACACACCTCTCAATTAGGGGACATTCTATAAGCCACCTGACAGTAATTCTCAAAATTGTCAAGGTCACCAGAAACAAGGAAAATCTGAGAAACTGTCACAACCAAGAGGAGCCTAAGGAGACATGACTAAATATAATGTGACATCCCAGATGGGATCCTGGAACAAAAAGAAGGGTAGTAGGGAAAAACAGTAAATCTGAATAAACCATGGACTTCAGTTAATAATAATGTATCAATACTGGTTCATGAATTGGGACAACCGTAC
Source organism: Equus przewalskii (assembly GCF_037783145.1). Taxonomy (NCBI): domain Eukaryota; kingdom Metazoa; phylum Chordata; class Mammalia; order Perissodactyla; family Equidae; genus Equus; species Equus przewalskii. The sequence continues at coordinate 20,217,072 of NC_091852.1, forward strand.
CATACTAATGTATGACAATGATAGGAAACTGGGTGTGAGGCATACAAGAATCCTTTGTGCTATATTCTCAGGAGTTCTCTAAATCTAAAAATGTTCTAAAATAAAAAGTTTGTTCAGGGCTGGCACTGTGGCCGAGTGGTTAAGTTCGCGGGCTCTGCGGCAGGTGGCCCGGTGTTTCATTGGTTCGGATCCTGGGCGCGGACATGGCACTGCTCATCAAACCACGCTGAGGCAGCGTCCCACATGCCACAACTAGAAGGACCCACAACGAAGAATATACAACTGCGTACTGGGGGGCTTTGGGGAGAAAAAGGAAAAATAAAATAAAATAAAATCTTTAAAAAAAAAAAAAGAACATTCATTTCTTAAAAAAAAAAAAAGTTTGTTTAAAATAATTCCAAGAGATCATGATCACTGTCTTCAAAGGCTCCTCCATCTTCCACATGATAAAGTCTTTTTTCCTTAGTGGTCAGTGTTAAGTTCAATATAGCAACTTCCTTTGTTGTACTCTGATGAGTGACCCAAAAAAGGCCAAAAGGTACTAGATTTTTTTTTTAGCCCAATTATCCACCCAGCAGAAGCTGAGATGGTCATCTCCTATTGCCTCTTCTAGTTTTGTAGTTTGTGTCAACAAGGTATTATCAGCCTCAGCCTCCATCTGTCTGGTTAGCAGAAGGTCCCCACAACAATCAAACTGATAGGCTTTCTAGTCCTTTTAACCTCACCAAATGCTATGCAGAATTGTTCCTCATCAGTTTGCAGATTTACAGATAAGCACATTCTCCCTTCTTTATCAATCCTGTTTCTCCTCTTTTCCATATTCTGGAAAGAAATTCCCAGTCCTGTGAGTCTCAGGACCACCTGAGCAAGAAGCCAGGGGAAGAAGTGTGAGTGACCACATTAAAGAAAAGAAGTATGGTATACGGGAAAAGGAGCAGGACATTCTATATCTGCTCCTCTTGACACATTCTGAACTCACTGCCTACTACCACCAGTCCTCACTGGCCGAGTTCTTAACCAAGAAGTAGAGATATGTTGGGTGTAGCTTTGAGCCTTTCTTCTTCTTGTCCTTCCTTCCATTTAGGACATGTCCCCATTCTCTTGTTTTCTTCTAGATTAATCCTGTGGCCTTCCACACAGGGGGATCCTTCCCTTCTCTGAACTCTCATAAGCCCCATCTTACTTTGCCCTCCCAGCACTGCTGCTTGTGTTTCATGAGCACATCTTCTCAACTGCACTGCAGACTCCTCATTGGGGCGAACTTCATCTACTTTTCTGTATAAACTTTGTGCACTGATCAATCAAATTGTTCAGTCAACTTTAGCAAATACCTGAGCGCTTGCCATTGAGTGTTTATCTCACAACTCAATGAGGTAGGCACATAATTACTCCCGTTTCATAGCTGAAAACACTGAGGAATAAAGGAGTTGAGTGACTTTCCCTGGGTCACATGGAAGTGGCAAAGCCAGAATGTGAACCCAAATTCAAGTTCTTAATCACCACAGTACATTCCACTGCCTCCTAAGAAATACTTACTAGTTAAATGATCCCTTACAGAGTCTAGGTATCTTAATAAGTGGTGATCTCAGAAGGAAAACTAAAAACCCTTGATCTGTGGGCCCCAAACTGCAAAATTTTTATTCAATTATTCCTCCCCCAAACCTAAAAGTCAGACACAGTTTGTATACAGCACAGACAATAGGATTGAAGGGAGGCAGTACTTTAAAAAAATTCCTTCGGATGCATTGTGGTCACCCATCATTCTTCACACATCAACCCGTTAGAAGGACTGATGGACACAGAATGAACAGAGAAAAACAAATAATGCACGTCTGCACAGTTTGAACTGCAATGCCAGGCTGGCACGCTCTTTGAGGAAATTGGGCAGAGACAAGGCACCATGCTGGAGGAGTAAGAGGCACCCAGCACCATTCTGCGTGAGCACATACAACATACAGTGAGGTTCTCTTCAGCCATCTGCTCCTCATTTCCCACTGGCAATTTTGTGGTTGGATGATCAGCTTCTTAGGAGGCTTCTAAAAATAAGTTACCATCAATTCAATTACACAAGTACATGAGTATTTACAGTCACCCTGTGGCCCACACCTAAATTAAACAATCTTCCTTTCTATTACAGAAAAGAAGGTGCTGAACTCCTCAGCAGGTGCAAAGCATCTAAGTTATAACACTCCAATTTCTCACCATCATCACCACCAGCAGCATCACCAGACAATGAGCTTTTAAAGAATGCCTGCAAATTGTGCCAGCAATAGATTATAATGCCCACTCCATCCAAACAAGAATTACCAGACTTTGCCTAAGGGACAAGCAGACTTCTCTACTCTGCTGTGTTCTTGCCGTGTCTCTCATGTTAGCTGCTACTTAACTCTGAGCACTCCCAGAAAGCCTTGCCTTGGAAAACACTGGCCTTCCTACATCTGTTAGATGTGTTAATTACTTTTCTTTGGGGTCCCACTAGCTTCTGTCTACCAGAAGCTGGTTTAGCTGTCGGATTCAGGACCAGCGCCTCTTCTTCTCATGTCCTTTTCACAAACAGTAGGTGGCCGCAGCTCTGAGTTTCCAAAGCAATATGAATGAAGACTAAAACATATGGTGGCTGATCCCTAGGCGGACTGAAGGGAAAATGCCAGCAGAGCATAAGTTAGAATCCCAAATATGCCAAAAACCACATGAATACACCGTTTCAGATACTTCTTGAACCGCACTATTAAACAAACAAAAGTGATCCATGTAATTCAATCAGTCCACAAGACTTTGGGGTAAAGGAAATTGCTTTGGACAAAGTTTTATTTATTAAAGAATAAACAAGAGACCCTTTTTCCCCTCAAGGAATTATAATTCAGCAGGGAAGATAAGATATGCCTGCAAATAACTGAGAATACACACGGAAAATTGATAAGTCCCATAAGAGAGGTATTAAAAAAATGCTAATCTCAGCCACCTCACTATTCCAGCGTCACAGGAAAGATTTCAGAAGCTTCTAGAAGCACTTCTACCTTGGGACTAGTTCATGGGAGCCCCGCTAACAGACGCTGTGGTGGAAGCACGGGAGTCCTCGTAAGATGAAGATGAGCTGGGAAGAGCTGGAAGTCATCTCACTCACTTCCTCACCTCCTTTCATCCACATTATCAAAAGGGTTGCAACTTGCTTATTATAAAATCCTTCCTGAAATACAGTGAAAAAGAGGCCTGGTTCCCTTAATCTATGGTAAATTCCTCGAGGGCAAGGACCACTCATTTGTTTTTGCAACTGCCTCCCCACCCTACGCCTTCAGTCTCAATGCTATTCCTTTTGTCCTCAGCACCTTACAAAAAGCTTTGCACATAAAAAGTGAAAGGAAGTAGCATTTACTTAGTTCTTACTACCCATATTCCTTAAATCCTCTCACAATCCATTGAAGTGGGAAACGTCAGCCTCATTTGAGAGGCTGTTCTTTGCTGGGAAGACAAAGGGATTGGATCACCTTAGATCCTGTCCATCATACACAATGCAATGTCAAGTTCGTCTCTCCTCACTTTCCTCTGCAAAACATACACATTCCATCCGGACACGAGGAGGATCAGAAATCATATGTGTAGAAGAGATATTCATAAACTGAGGTTAAATTGAAATACAACTTTTAGACATCAAGAGTTCTGTAACAACCTCAAAGACTCTAAAGCAACGTTTGAACATGACACATGACCCTTGAAACTAAATTATCACACCTATCAAAAGGATCCATAATTCTGTGCTAAAGGTAACTTTCCTTAGCAGTGATGACCACGGAGGTCATAGCTGGCGACTTGTTAATGATTGAAGAATGAGTAAGAAAGAGCAACTTTCAACTAAGACTACAAGAAAATTGCCCTAGTCTGGCCCCATCTAAGGGACAGCTCTTTCTCATGAAGAAAGGAAATATACTGGAGCAACGTCCTAAACATTCAAAACAATCAAGAAATCTATTATTCTTTTTCCTGTTTCCATTCTATTTGATTTGTATTTGTACTTAATGTATACATAAAATGGGTGGGACCCATTTTAAGGCCCCAATGACATCGTCGGAATTTATTGTCCAGTTCCAATACAATCTGATGTGACAAGCTCAAGAGTTTTATTTCTCAACATCGCCCAGGTCAAATTCCATTATAATGACTCCTGTGGGATTACTGAAATTCTCTGCTTTTCTGGGATTTAGTTGTATATGACAGTACTTAAAGTGTGATATTGGTTAATAATTGAGAGATGTGTTTTTATTTATGGAATTTTTAAAAACGTTGTCATTGGGTATGAGTTATCATAATAGATCTAAAACCACCTTCTTTGAAGCAATTTTTTAATCCCAAAATAAATCTCATCTGCTGATATGGCTCACTTTTTGGGAACTGATGTTAGTTCCAATTAGTCTTGAGGAATATTTCTTCCACTGTCCTATCCTCAGCTTTATCGGAAGCATAGAGGGACTGTCACCGGTGCCCAGTTCCTGGCTATTGGTATCAGGTGCTCCAAATCTTGCTGACCCTGAATATTACTTTCTACATCATATGATAGCCTTTCTTATGTGAGTTATATTCTCTTATATTCTGCATATCATATTCCTCTCAACCAAATACACAAAAAGGTAAACAAAATCATCAAAGCAAATGGTACAAAAGTACTCTATGCTTTCTCATCCTAATCAGCATACTTGATTATAAATACTTTCATTAATTTGTATCTTTTTCTTTCCAGTTATTTTTACATAGGCTTTCCCATAGTATTTTATCTGCAAATAATCATATATTGTTAAGAGCTATTATAGTTTAATCCTTTCCCCAAATGCTAATGTTATTTTTAGTCTTTCACTATTAAAATTAACATTGTTCTAACAAAGATTTTGTTTCTCCTTTAATTTTTTTCCCCTGAAAAGAGAAGTTACTAGATCAAAAGGTATATTCGGTATAATGGCTTTTGTTAAATATCGGTAGCCTTCAGGAAGGCACACGTCAGTGTAGTGACTGCATACACCTTCCCTTTTTCACAGAGGACCTGACTCCCTAGCAGTTCTTTCATTCAAACTTTCCAGCAAAATGTTCCCAGCTTTAAAACTCTTCTTGAAGTCCTGCCTCTTCATGAGATACAACACGAGAGGTTCTTGTTGATGTCCTTTCCTTTCTCTCAACCCTCTACTGGCTTCTCATCACTCTAAAAATAAAACCCAAAGTTACCATCAGGTTTATAAGGCTCTACCTGCCTTGACCCCAACTACTCCCCTCCACTCCCTCAGTACCAGCCGTTTACCCAGTACCTCAAACGGGCTAAGGAGCTCTGCCTCGGGGCTTTGTATTTACTATTCCTTCTGCCTGGAATGCTTTTCCCAGCATAATTCAACAAATATTGAATAGTCGTTTCTCCACTTTATTTAGATCTATGTTTGTGATAGATTGAATGTTTGCATCCCTCCAAAATTCCTACGTTGAAATTCTAACCCCCATGGGATGGTATTAGGAGGCAGGGTCTTTGGGAGATAACTAGGCCATGAAAGTGGAGCCCTCATGAATGAGATTGGTGCCCTTATCAAAGAGACTTGAGAGGGCTTGCTTCCTCTCCCTGTGCTCTCCCCAACGTGAGGACACAACGAGAAGGTGGCCATTTGCAAACCAGGAAGCGGGCCCGCATCAGACACCACACTGTCGGCACTTTCACAAATGTTTGCAGTTTCAGCCACCCAGCCTGTGGTATATTTAGAGCAGCCCGAGCTGCGATGTTCACGTATATTGCCCTCAGAGAGGGCTTCTCTGTCCTCGCTTTTTAAAATAACACTCTTTCACCACCACTACCCTCACTCTACTCCTTATCCTGCTTTATTTTTTCTCCACAGCATCTTGCATTAAATGACAGGTATTTTTCTTTATCATTGGCCTTCCCCACTAGAAAGGAATAATCTTAGTACCTGGAATGGTGTTAACAGGCACTCCAATATTTGTTGAATTATGAATAAACTCAAGTAAAGGACCTCTTTAGGAGATAGCCTTGGAGAACAAGTCATCTTAGGATCAAGGAGCATGCACTGCACGTACTGTGGCATGTCACACCCACCATCATAAAACAGTATAATAACATGGAGACATAACACAGTATCATAACACAGAGACACAACACAGTATCATGGCTAAGCGAGATGGTTCTGGAGCTGGACCACCTGGCTTTGAAACCTGGCCGTGTGACTCTCTCTTACTATCTCTGCTCCACCGTTTCCTCGCTTATAAAATGATGACTATATACCTACCTCATGGGTTGCTGTGAATACGTAACAAGTTTAATGCCTACTTATTGCTTAGAAAGTACCTGGAATGTCATAAGCGCCCAAGTCAGTATTGGGTACTCATTAGCAATGACTGTCATTTTAGGGCCCTCCTTCCTTTATACAACTTTCTAAACCTAGACTATTTCCCACTATTTCTTATAATATCAGCTTTTACCCTCTACCCATTTTAGTTACCTCAAGCTGCTTTTTATCTTTATGTTCTAATTACCAATATACTGATGATTTATTTTTATCAAAGAAACGCATGTACAAACAAGGTAATATACCAAATGATGTACGAGGACTTGATGATTTTCCTGTTCCTGCCGCTAGTTCCATTCTCCCAAGACAACCATTCCTAAAATTTTCTTTTGGTCTCTTGGTGGTTATCTCCATCACTCTTGATAACTTGCTTAAATCTCTTGTTCTTGATTCATATCAGGGACTTTCCTCAGACTGCCCTGGCCTCCACCCGAAGTTTGATACATTATTGTTTCAATTCCCTTGTTCATTACCTTTGTAATTTTAAGTACTCAAGTCTTCATCTGTGTTTCCACTAACTTTTTTTTTGAAGTAAAACTGTCTTTAATCACAGACATGATTGTCTTTGTAAAATTCTATGCATGCTACAAAAAAGTTACCAGAATTAATAACACATGAGTTTAACGCCTAACCAAGGAACATATAAGGATGGTAGATAAACACATGAGAAGATGCTCAACACCATTAGCCGCTAGGGAAATACAATTTAAAACCACAGTGAGCCACCACTATACAGAGCAGAATATCTAAAATCAAAAAGACTAATCATACCAAGTGTTGATGAAGATGTGGAACAACTAGAACTCTCACATGCCACCAGTGGGAATGCAAGATGGCACGACAACTCCAGAATTCCATCAACTTTTAACCACTATATCTTACTCTCCCATTTTAGGAGATGAGAATATTAGCATGTTTATCATCTCTTCTCTGCTTTCATATCCCAGCTTCTGTCAGCTACACTTTTACTCTTTTGAAGTTGCTACCATTTGCAATCTGGCCTGCAAGCATAACCAAATCGGCCATGCTTAGTCCAGTCTGACTCTAAGGGAAGAAGACTCAGAAACAACACCTGTGTGGTTATGATTATGCCACTATGCCCTTTGCCAGACTAAGTAAGGAATTAAGACTTGTCTCTTATTATAGATCCAATGTCATGACTACAGACCCAGTGTTGTGACTCCTATGCCAATGATGTTAAACTCTATGAGTTCCCCTCATTTTTGATCAGGTATTACCTATGTCAGTAACTGCAGCCAAACCCCTCTGCCATGTGATACAGGTCATCAAACTATAAATATTTCTATTATATAACTGAAGTTTTCATTAGCATTGGAGGAATGTCCAGTTACCCTCAAATAGCCTTCAAGATTTCACAAGTGTTAAAAGTGCTTTCTGGATGACTTCTAGGAGCTTCTCCTACTCCATCTAAATAGGCGCTACTGAAACAGTGACCACCTCTGGATGTGAGGCATGGCTTTAGGTACTGTGGGAGGTGTGATAACGACAACCACATATCATACAATCTAAACTAAATAAGCAATGAACTTGTTTACTACATTGAGCAGCACGTCCTAGTTTAGACTCTATCATATAAATTATTTGCTGCCCACCAGCATTCCTTCTCTTTAACAAGTAAACATGAGTTTTTTCACTTTCTTCAACAAACCTCCATATCCAAGATTCATCCCTTCTTAAAGATAAAAGCACATTGCTCTCCTCATCCACGTTGAGCGTATGTTTAAATTCTGGAACTCTGATCAGACAGATGTTAGCAAAGCATCCCACTTGCACCCTTGGCCTCTGGGGATAGGGGAGGAGAATTCTTCTCTTACGGGAACCTTATCATAGCAGATGCTACACTCTTTGCTTCAGATCTGCTTGCCCATGCGCTATAAAGGTGGCTCTGGAGCCTGAGTTCCTTCTGTAATTCTTATGACAAATTCTCTAATGTGCATGATGCTTTTGTTCTAAGGAACTCAAAGGTCATCATTCCATTTGGTCTCACAAGGTGCCTTTGATAGAGGCCAGGAGGCAGTGTATAGATTCTCATTCCACAGATAGGGGGGAAAAAAGAAAAAAAAAGGCACAACAGAGATCAGGCCACTTGACCAGAGGTCATCAAAGTGTCAGGAGATGCAGGATGAGCCAGAATCTCTGCTTCTCTGACCAGAGCTCTTGCTGCATCCAAATTCAGCCTGTGCAAATGTATGCAAAATGTCACTCAAAAACACAGGAAGTCCAACTCAATGAAACTAGGTGATAAACTCTGCTCACAATAAGCAATAGTAGGTATTGGTGGGGGAGGCAGCCAAAAGATGTATTCTCTTCCTCTGAAAGTTTAAAATAGTGAGAATGATAAAGGACAAGAATTCTGCACTAGTTTTGTAGACATTTCTGCTAAGTAAATTTTTTTCAGTGAGAAATAGAACACGGGCTACAAACACATTGTAAGCAGGCACTTGCTATTTTGGTCAAGGTACATCAACTGATAGAAATCCTTATAGAACTTTGAATTGTTCACCTTTCTACTCATTATCCTAAAGGAGAAAAAAAATAATCAAAAAGTAGTAGGAGCAGCTAGTGTGTAGAAGGCACTGGGGCTGTTTGGCTGGGTGGGAAACACATGGGAGAAGACGTGGTCCCAGCTGTCTTGACTGAGTCGGCTTGGAGAAGTAAGCTGAGAACAAATGAAAAGTCACCCTCGAGGGAAAGTTCCAAAGGAAGGGTAAGAGCAAGAATGCCAAAGGGAAGGTGTGCATGAGAAATCACTTCTGAGTGAGTGTGGGGATCAGAGAAGCCTTCCAGAAGAGTGGGATATGTGCAGTGTCATGAAAATCTGATGCCATTTCCTTAAACAGAGAAGAAAACAGATTTAGTAAGAAAAGATGGAATGAGCAAAAGTATGGAGAAATGGACATGCAAATGAGATCAAATGAAGATGAAGGAATGATGTTGGTTCTCAGACATTTTCTCTTCTTAGTCTACAGACTCTTTCAGTGAAGTCTCGTTTAATCCCATGGATTTAATCACTGGTGAGAGATCACAACACTGTCTCCATCATGGGCCTCTCTCCTTGCATCCACATTCATACAGCTTCCTTCTAGATCTTCCACCTGGATGTTCTGTAGGTATCTCAATCTTATCCACTCCTATGGCTTGAATCACCGCCCAGAGACCAGTGACCATAACACAGCCAGTGTCTCCATCACAGACTGCTCTCCTTACAGCCACACTCCACCGAGATATCCCACAAGTATCGCAGATGCATGTTCAGGATTGGACTCACCATCACAGCCCTCCCACCTCTGCCACCACATATATGCTGCCTCTTCTTGGTGCTCTCTCTCAGTTGATCATCATTCTCCAATCTCTCCACCTACTCAAGCCAAAAGCCAGAGAGTCATCTTCTTTTACTCCTCCCCTTCCCTCAAAATTCATATGTAAGTGGTCACCAAGCCCTCCAACTTCTCCCTCCTAAATCTCAAATCTGCTCCCTCTGCCCCATCCTCATGACCTTAATTCAGGTCCTCATCATCTCCTGTGACTAGTCTCCCTGTATCTAGTCCCTTTCCCGGCTCATTCATCTCCCAAACTATAGCCCATGTTGCTGATCTAAAATAAAACATGAGCTCATGATTTGTCCATGAAAATCTTCTAGTTGTTGCCTCACTGCCTATAGAAGAAAAGTTCAAACTCCTGAGCATATCTAACAAGATGTCCATGTTCTGGCCCCAACACACCCCTCCAGCCCTATCTCCTTCCCCCTGCCTCCATTCTACCCATCATCAGATTACACAGCTCCAAAACACACTGACAACCTTTATGACTTCATGTCTTCTTACACATTGCGCCCGGAACTAAGAGGTCAGGAAATGGTAGTTACTGTCACTTCTATACTATCAAAGGACAACAATGACGATGACAATGATGAACAGTCAGCTAGGGCTAGACTGTGGCTGGTCTTACAGACCAACCAAGGCATTCAGATTTCGGGCATGGTAAAGCATCTAAAGATTTTGGGACATGGCAGTGACAAAATTATAATCTTGGTAGCAGGTATTACAACTGATTCAAAGGGGGTAGAGAGGGAGGTACAGAAGCTGTTTGGGAAGCTGCTCCACAAGTCCAAGGAAGAGGCATTAATATAGGAAATATAAGTGAGGGGAGCGGAGAATATGTTTTTTTAATTCCTCGGAACTTGGCAACTGCACAGAAACAAGAATGAACAAAATAAAAAGACTCCTCAAATTTCAAAAGTAGGTTAAAAAAAATGAGGGCATCTTTAATAAAAATTTAGAATTAGGGAAGGAGATAAATTCAGGTTTTTAAAAGGTGACAGCTACAAGTACAGACTTCACAAGAGAGGTACTTTTCATAGAGGTAAGACTTGGAATCACAAGAACAGATGAGTGGCGACAAGAGAGTCAGGTGTGGGTTGTTAAACTGCTCTAAATGCTACAGGCCAAAAAGCAAGAGGTGGAAAAAAACCTAAAATTTGGCCATGAACAAGGCTGCTCATTGGGTTATGGCTCAAAGGAACTTGAGGTAGTGGCCAGGCTAGAAGCTAGACTGTTGACATTTTAAGAAGCAAAGGGAAACTAGGAAGTTGAAGACGATTGTAGCCTAAGAAATCATTTACTCATTTTTTCGACAAATGTTAATTGAGAGCCAACTTTGCGCTGGAGACTTTTCTGGGTGCTAGGAATACAGGATGAACAGAACACAGTCCCACCCCTGGAAGAACTTTCCAGTAAAGGAGGCAGACCGTGAAGAAGCCAATCAAAATGTAACATCAGGACGTGTTGACCATCATCTCCAAAGCTGTTAGGCGCACATGTAAGGATACTTAACACTCAGTTCTAAAACGCTTCCAGAAGTCTTTTGACATATGTGGAAAATGACTATTCCTTATACAAACTTTGCACAAAATGGAATGATGCATCACGTTGACATTATAAATTGCCACGTAGGAGAGGGAGTTTGAGAAACTGCCAAACTAAACAACGAAGCCCAACTGTACACAAATCCTAAAAGCTGAATTTCCATTGTTTTCTATAAACAAACAAACTAAAGTCATGTTCTCTCTTAACCCTTAGTATCAAAGACTGATTTCCCATTTACTCCACTTTCCATAAATCTTGACCACTCTGTCTAAACCATGTCTTAGGAAAAAACAATAAAAGGGAAACATTTCAATAGAGCTTGCCAAAGCAATGACACCACTGTTTTTCTGTTTCCATATTATGAATCCACAAGTCTAAGAACAGTCTGGTTCACATCACTCCTTAAAAATAAGTTAAATTTTTCATATTCACCTTATTTGCATTATTGTAGGTATTAAAGTTTGTTTTCCAATGGAAGATGAATACCAGGAAACTTGAGGAAATTTTCTATGGAATTTCTTCAATGGAAAAGAGAAATACCTCTGGCAATCTATAACCTCTAAAGGCAGGAAACATTAAAAATGAGACCAACACCAAAACACCCATAAATTACCACTCTGTTTAAGTTAAATGAAAAAGTATAGGAAAGTGTGCTTTAGACCACAATGTAGTAAACACATAAATACTTTATAAAAAGAAAAAAGAAATCACGACTATTTCAGCCTAAAAGGTAGCACTTTATTTATCTGAATAGCCTAAAAACAGGACATAAGAAAAACATGCTCCTTATTGGCTAACGAATTAAGTGAACGAAAAAGAACTAAGCTTGCTTGCTTTACAAATAGAACTCGGGGCCCTCCTTCAAAAACTGCTTTTTTCCTTTTTTAAAAGAATTTCAATTTCAATGCATCATATGAGTCTCTTTGTGAAACACAATTCACACAATATGGGTGTTATCTGGCTCCCAAGATCACAAGAGATTTTCAACAGCAAAAAATGAGTGAAGGGGCTATCACTGCTAAAAGCCACAGGGCCAAAAAAAAAAATCAATAAAAGGCAGATAAGATTTTCAAAAATAGCAAAGTGGGGCCATTTGGTATAGGGACAAGGAGCCCTGCACCCCTGAATGGAGCCAAAAGCCATCACCTTATTACAGCATAAAAGGCACAGCCTCATAGTCTATTCGATATAAGCTATTAAAGAATCACGAGAGTGATAACTTCAGGGAAATTTTCTATACAAAAATTGGCTTTGATAAATTTTGACACTTAAAGGAGCAAGCAAACCCTTAGCAATCAGGAAATTTACTCTAGAAGTAAGACAGCCTGTCCGAAAGTTCTAAGCAGCCAAGAGTTCCCCGTTTTAAGCTCCTTTCCTTTCGTGCTTGAATGGTCAATTAAAATGGGTGAGCATGATGTCTTAATGAATTTCAGGCAAAAAAAGAAAAAAATATGATGTCAAATTGTTCTTGATATATTTTTAAAGTAAGGTTTTTTTTTTCTTACAGCATTTAAGTTCTTGTTAAAATAAATTAGCATGAACTTTAGGGTGAGCATTATATGAAAAAATATACACATGCCCCAGTTTAAAGGCCATGTTTCATAATCGTAGCTTATTTATCCTGTATAACAGACAAGGCGGTCGGTCTTATGAGTTACTTTTCCTCAACTCCAAGTTCTATCTCCAAATTTCAATATGCCTTTTTGATAGAAATTAAAACTTTGAGGGGGAACCTTGTGGAGTTAACTCACAACCCACCATGAACCCATAGGAGAGGAAAGAGCACTGCATGAGGAGTCGTGGTCAGCTCCTCCATAAATGCAGGACTCTGGCCTGAGCTTCTGCACAGGCAGCACTGGAGGGGACAACAGATAGATTTGTGTTTTCCAAACTGCAGGTCTCAGCTCATCACTGGGGAGTAAAATTAACTTGGTGGATCATGACTAGTGTTTGGTAGAGGTTGGAGGTGGGAGGGAACGCATCAGGAAACACCAGAGCATCTCTCAGGTAGTATAGCTAAGCACTGTTCCATAAAACCTTCATTTTGAATATATTTATTATTTATATATTCATGTCTAAACTAGGTTTCAACATAGAATGTGCTTCTTAAAGGGCACTGTCTTAGCCATAAAGGATTGTGCAATGGACTGAATGCTTATGCGCCCAAAATTCATATGTTGAAATCCTAACTGCCAGTGTGATGGTATAAGGAGGTGAGGCCTTTGGGAGGTAATTAGGTCATGAGATGGGGGGCCCTTATGAATGAGATTAACGCCCTTATGAAAGGGACCGCAGAGAACTCTCTTGCCCTCTTTCTGCCATGTGAGGATACAATGGGAAGTTGGCAGTCTATAACCTGGAAGAGGGTTCTCACCAGAACCAACCACGCTGGCACCATGGTCTCGAACTTCCAGCCTCTAGACTCATGAGAAATAAATTTCTCTTGTTTACAGGCCACCCAATCTGTGGTACTTTGGTACTTCTCCTTATAGTTTAAGTGACACTGAGTAACTAAAAAGGCCACGTGCAAAGATTAAATGCGAGCTGAGCTTAGGCTAATTTATATTAACTAGTTTCTACAGGATCCTATAATCTTGCCTCTTATTCTATCCCAAGATGCCTAGAACATCAAAGATAATGCTTTTAGCCTCCAACTAACTACTTCCACAACAACTGCTTTCCTCTCATCTAATTAGCAGTCTTGAGTTCCTCTTAAAATGAGTGCGTGCACCTCGGGGATTCCCAGAGCACACTAAAAACTTGGTATTCGGAGTGGGTTGGGCAGGTCCCTAGGACCACACTGGAGTCTTCATCCTGTGCCTGCAAGAGCAGCTGACTTGAGTTATCAACACGGGACTGACCGCACTCCAGGAGAGCAAGAACATCAGAGTAGGACGCAGTTTGGAAAAGCAAGTCCTCAGAGGCTGTGTAAGGGTTCAAAAGGCCACCAACCTGGAGAGACCTGGGGACCAGAAAGATCTGCTTCTATGAGGGCTTGGCTTGGTGTGGAAGTTGAGGATCTGGCCAGGAGAGTCTAGGGTCCTCTCCAGCGATCTCAATTCCCCTGGCTGCAGTCCAGACAATGGATTAAAGGAAGGCCAGAGTGGACTCAGGAGCCAAGGGAGGCTATGGTTAGAATCCAGCAAAGAGATGAGAAGCTGGACTGGACAGAACCAGCAGAAACAATGAGAAGCAGAGGGATGGGGAGATATTCAGGAAGCAAAATCAATAAAAATGGGTAAAAGACTAGATGCGGTGGATGAAAAGGATACGGTCAAGGATGACTCCCAAGTTTCTGCCTAGTGAGAGGAGGTGGCTAGTGGTGCCCATCACAGAGCTAGGCAACCCTATAGGGGGACCAGAGATGGAGAGAAAAGATCACAATTCTGGCCCTAGACATGTAAAATTTAAGGTGCCTCTGAGATACCCAAGTGTAATGTCAATTATGTAATCTAGAGCTCATAGAGAGGCCTGGGTTGGAAATATAAATTTTAGATTCACTTATGTTTTCCTTTTTTAAACTCTTGTTCCAAAACTACATTTTGAGGTGCAACTGAACGAAGCAGAGTAAAGAATGTGGCCTTCAAAAATCAAAAAAGCCAGGGCTGGAACCATCTCTTACTAGCTCTGTGCTCATGAACACATACCTATCCTGCCTAGATTTCCATTTCCTCCTCTATCAGTGAGGATGCTATGGCCCACCGTCAGGAGCATGGTGAAGATGAAAAGAAACAGCAGTTGAGAAGTGCTTGGAATAGAGTAAGTTCTCAGCCATGTTCATCCTTGTTTGTATATCCCATAGCACCTGGTACTATCCTGGCCAAAAGGTCCATCAATATCTAGTATGTTGAACTGACCTGCAATATTCTAAGAATTGTCAGAAAACCACTGTTTCCTCTTCCTAGACAACCACTAGCTCTCGAAATCATTTCCCCACCTGGCATCTTACTGAACTTGTGCAAACACAAGTTATGCATGGAGAGTATCTTATCCCTCATCACCCACACGCCCTCATCCATCTCCCATTCCTGGGAGTACCAACCACTTGGCAGGGCCAGTGACCATCAAGAGCTTTTCTGTATCATCTAAAGTCCTAGATGACCAATCCAGTCATATGAATTTGTTCTCTTGTGATCCCCTCAGCTCTGAGAAAAGCCAAGACTGGTTTTATTTCTCCCCTGGTATTTCTGGTGGAGCAGGCAGATGGCGGTGCTCTTCACACACCCCAGGATTCACCCGGGAATACTGAGCACTTCAGGAGGCTTATACTTGGAGCAACATAGTCAACATTTCCTGCCAATATTGAGCGTGTATCAGAATCACCTGGAGGCCTGTTGACATTTAGCTTGCTGAACCCCATCCCCCGAGTCTGATTCACCTGGCTGGGGTACCGTATGAGAACTCGCTTTTCTCACAAGTTCTCAGGTGATGCTGCTGCTGGTGGTCCAGGGGCCACACCTGAGAACCACCGCCCTGGCCTCTTCCCTGGTATCAGGCTATCGATGTACCTCACTTTTAAAGAAAAACCGGCTGAGGTTGGGAAGTTTTGACCTGAAGTGTCACAGGATTTGCTTTTCATGTTAACACCAAGGTGCCTTAATTAAGAATTGCATATGTTTCTGATTTAGGTATTTTAGATCCCATTTTAACAGTTCTCAACGTTTTGTTTTATGCGTGATAATTTCTGCTTATCTGTTCTCTACTAGTCATTTTTGAGTCAATGAAAAGGAAGAACTCTTTAAATTGAGACACCGCTTCATACACAAGCCAGAATTTATTCACCTCAACGAGCAATGCTTCCTCCTTTGAGAAGACCTGCTTGTCATGCTCATGGAGTTGCCACAGCTGGCCTTCAAGAACTGTCTTCACAGGTGAACCTGAGGTCAGCTTGAGTGACCTCACTGGTGGCCCAGTTCACCTTGACAGGATAGATGGGACTATTCATCCACTCATTTAAATATTTACGGGGTACCTGCTATGCATCAAGCACTAGCAAAACAATGTTCAAAAACCATGACCTGTACCCTCCAAAAGTTTACAATCTTGGGTTGAGTGCGAGTTTGGGCAGAGGTGACAGAAAAACAAGCAAAATACACAAACAAATAAGTATCCACTGTGATAAGAAAACATATGAAGAAGGTCCCCTTTAGGTCAGATGATCAGAGAGGGCCCCAAGAGGAGGTGACATTTAAACTGATTAACTTAGAGCAGCTTAAAGTCCCTTCTTGTCTGTGTAGTCTGAGCCAAACTCACTATTAAGCCACCCTTGGTGCTTTAAAAATGTTTAGCTGGCACTTACAATAAAAAGAATATCACATTTCATATTTAGATTATTTTTTCTGCTAAGGAAGAAAAATAAAAGAATCATTCCTAGGCATGTTGCCTAAAAGAAGGTTGGCGGTCTGGTGAATAAATATCATTTATGATAAAAAATGAAGAACTACTATGAACTATTGAAACTAGTGTCTATCAGACTGCCCGAAGTTCTAAAATAGTCTAGAAAATAGAATTATTAGAATTATGAAACGTCCCAAGGTTTTGAAGAGTAATATTCATCTGGATGCATAACTATTAAATCCTTGCCATTTGCCAGGCATAGTGCTAAGTTCCAAGAAGATAAGTAAAATATGATGCCTAACCTTTTCAACTGACAAACATTAGCTTAACACCTCTGATGTGCTTACCAGTCCCTCATGCAGGGCACAGCATTGCTGCTTTTCATTGCTGCTATTTTGTTTCCTTCCTTTATCAACAGATGTTACGACTGAACGATGCAGAGATCATGATGGTGAGCACCGTTTAAAAAAGGAAAAAAATGGCTATTGAATGTTGAAACCCACTACCCAACAGGTTGAATCTACTGCGTTTCTTTTGCCAGTCTATGAAGCAAAGAAACACATTTTTATGGCTAGCTGTAACTATCCTCCTGCCAAACCTCTTGCTCAGCGCTACCGGACGGCAAAGACTTAAACATCACCTAGTTCTTACAAAAGGGATGGACTTTCCACGGTGCTGTCTTGCATCTCAATTCAAGGTAATTACACTCCCTAGGCCCCCAGTGCTTGCAATTCCAACCCTTGCCGGAACCTCAATCGAAAGACACACATGCCCATTTCTCGTGGGGGCAATACTGCATGCTCAGTACCTTCTATTTCATTACAATTTCACAACTGACTTTCTAAACTTCTTAGAGAAAACAAGCGTCAACAACTTACTACTCACCGATTATGTAAACTCCTCAAAACAAACTGCTCGCCCGTTGTTTATCCAGCTCCCTAAACAACACCGAAGACTTCCTACAAGGACACACTTCACGCAGCTGTCCATTCAAAGACCAGCTTGTTTTAACTTAAAATGAGAATCCCAAGGCACTTCCAGCTGATTAATCATGTAGCCATAGCCCCACTATTATCTACATTTCAAATCTTCCCAAGAGTAACCTAGTTTGGGTAGGATTCCTGTATTTCTCCTTCATCATCGTCTCCTTTATACGCCACTGATGAAGCTAGATGGAAGTAGATACAATGGTGAGTGCAAAACACAAAAATCAAGCCTGTTTTCCCCGGCCTACTCTTTTATGCTGAAAGGAACCTGGTAGAATAAAATACTTCATCAATGGCAGCCAATTGTTTACTATATACAGTACTTCAAAAGTGTCATCAATAGATTGTTTATTTTCAAAAGGAAAAAACTAAATAAAACAAAGGCTAGGTTTCCCCCCCCCACCCCAATTTCCCTGGCATTTAGAAGAACTGCCTTAGATAAGCGCACAAATGAACAGCTGAGCTACATAATGTAGTGTTCTAACCGGGCAGCATCTAAAAAATAAAAGGACTGTTTCCAACTCCAGTCAACATACCTTACACAAAGAGAACATGTTTCTGCAACAAACACATTTAGGACTTGATGTTTAACAGAGTAACTAACGAAGGCTCTAGCCATAGGAAAAAAATACTTTTCCAGGATATTAAATGTTCTGACTCACCATTCAACAGAAGTACAAGCAAAATGAAAATGCAAATTAAATGTATACATATTTATGACTTTACCTGCTGTATAACAGGGCCACCTTTGGCTTCTGGCTTTATTTACCAGGAAGAGAAGCCTGCAAAAGCAGCATACGTTTGAATTTCTATTCAAATAGCTTCCCCTCTCCAAGCAGTGGTTGGAGCAAAGTATTAATTCTGAGTCTGGCGATGTATATATAAGTCAAGAGAAGTATAGTGAATAGACGAAAATGAACAAACATTTTCTCCTTAATGGTATCTGTTTGGACAGGAAAATTTATAAATAAATACTAAACCATTTAAAAATGTGATGCCTCACAAATAATCACTAATAAACAGAAGTTTTCTCTTGACCCCTATGATTTCTAAAAGTCAGAAAATGCACCTTCACCATAGAAACCCTGGCACAACCTTGAATATGAACCTTAAGACTTCCACATTAGCTCTGGTCCTCCTGATAAACATCTGTGTGACCGTGAACAAGCCAATTCACCTCTGTAAGCCTCACCTGTCTCACCTACAAAAGGTGCGAGTCTCTGAACTAGTTAATATTTGAATTCTTTACCAGAAAGAAATATACCTCAATCCCCAATGGATGGATCTGTTAATAATATTTAAGACACATTCTAATTATTTGTCATCCCTCTTTTAAACATAAACTAACTACTTTTGTGTATATAGGAAGAAGGAGGGGAAAGAAGAGGATTCTTAAAGGGAAGAGAAATAGGTTGGTTTTGTTAATTAGGTTCCCCCTCTGAAACCTCGAGCTAGTATTAGCATCTGCAGAAATTTACTCAAATATCAAAAAAGAGAGTGGTTGGTTTGTCGATCTTAAGACATACTTTTTCATAAAACGGTACAAGTCAATTTCTAGGGATGTATCTTTCAGCCAGCTACACATTACTAACAACTTAAAGGGGGAGGCAAGCAAAAGAGTATGATATAGCTGATGTGAGCCCACTGTCTACTCCGAGAAAGAAAACCTCTTCTTTATATGATATATTCAGGAAGGAGAGCAACAACGGGCACCTGGACCTGCCAGCTTCGGGAGGCACACCTCTTACAGGTAAATGATCGTATGGGTCAGCAGCTGTTGGGAATTTACAGGATGAGATGCTTTCTATGTTTTACAGAATGTTTTTTTTTAGTCATTTCATTTACATCCTTCATTCATTCAACAGCTATGTATTCAGTACTTACTGTATTCAAACCCTAAAGCTAAAAATAAGTATGAGCTGACTCTCTGGAATATTCAAGTAATCCCTGACATGTATTTTATAGTAGTTCAGCCCCTCAAAATATTTCCAAGTCAAATAGTAATCCTAAAAAATATAGATGCTAAGCAAAATGTACTTGGAATTTTCTTTCCCTTCATCAAGTGGAATGTGGTCAAGGGGAGGAGGGCGTAAATTACAGGTGGAATAGATAATTAGCTAAATCAGTTAATACAGGGTAAAAAGCTTTCTTCCTCTAAGGAAATAACATTGGATTACAAAGATAATGATAAGCATTATAGAATGCTAAAACAAGAAAGAGAAAGATAATTCAGTATGAACCTCTTGTTTTATATGTGGAAGACTTGAGGCTCAGAGGTGACATGATTTGGCTCAGGTCATAGAGCCAAATACAGTGCCAGGACCAGAACCCAGGTCACCAGCAGGCATGCTAACAGTCCCTAGTGTACTGCAGTATCCAGAATGTGTCCTCATTGCTATCAGAAATGGAACAATGGCATACTCCACAAAGCAATGGACCAGACAACAGGAGCTCTGCATTCTAGGCTTGTAAACTCCACCAGGTTAGATACGATACCATGGAAAACTCCCATCACTTGTCTAAACCTCAGTTTCCTCAAATGTGAACAGCGAGACTGCGCAGACCACAATAAACGCAGAAGCACTGTGGCCACCGTAAAAACCATATGCAAGTACAGAACCAGCATCCGGTGGTGACAGTGGGGGTGTGCGGGATTTCAGAGAACGTGGCTGTGACTCTAATTCCAGCCATTTGTTACCTCGCTAAGTCCCTGAACCTGTGGCCTGACGCTCTTCCTGTGAACCTGATTAATAATCTCTGCCCTGCCTCCCTCGGAAACAGTTAGAATTAAACGAGAACACTGGAAAGCATTTACAAATAGCAAGGCATTGATGCAAATGTAAGGTATTACTACTAAATCTCTTTAGTCTTAATTTGGTCAAAAATGTAACATGGTTATCATTCAGTTCTTAACTGTTTTCCTTCTCAACTAAGCCGTCTGTATCAGTCTCAGACTGATCAGCTTTCTCAAGGGTCCTCATACCTCTCCACTCACATTACCAGACACAGAACGCACCGCTTCCCTCAGCTCAGAGATCATGCATGATGCTTACTCAACTTCCCACTGGCATGGACTTGGCTGAGAAGGGTTTTTTTCCAGGGCCTCCTTTCAGCTGGAAATGTTCTGACAAAAGCTTCCATGAACACTATTCTGCTTCACATTAGAGCGGTAATGAAACCAACCCTTCGGCTTTTCTCCCTTCCGACAACTGCAGAACATTCTGCCTTTCCACAGAACAAGAGAGAAGTCTGGTGGATGTTCTTCACCAGACGGGCAATAGGGGTTCCCACATGGGCGCGCAGGAGTACCGATGAGAGGACCACTTCTTCGCAGGAGACTGACACAACTGGTCCCTTAACGGCCATTCACCTTAGAGCTGGAGTCTCCAGCAGGATGAGAATGTCATAGAAAGATAGTTGGGGGGGGGGGGGGAGGGAGTGGTATTTTTGGTCTGCAACACTCTGCCTTTCAAAAGCATCAGAGTAACTAGCATTTCCTTGTTGAGAGCCCTGATTTCCGCAGATCAGATGAATGAATTCATCAGCCTATCCAAACAACTTCTCTGGAACAGGTTTCTACCCAACCACGCTGGGCACCAGAGACAAGTAAGCCGGGGGGATAAAATGACAACAGGCTCATCTGCATAGATGAGAGATAAGCAGACATTTGTCGTCTTCTGTTTTGGCGACTCCTGGCACTGGCCTGGCAAATCAAACCCTGGCATTCTCCCTCTCCGTTCCCCCCCCCCCCACGCCCACCCCCCGACCCAGCTGTTGAAGCGTCACGTTGACGGGGCTGGGGGAGAGAAGCAGAGGAGACGCAGAAGTCTGTTGCTGCATTTAGGCTGGAAGCTTACCGCACCTGTTCAATCCGGCTCCAGCGCCAGAAATGACCAGAACACAGACTCGCAAGCCCCTCTGGAGATCCCAAGGGCGCCTAACAAGTTCGCCGCTGTTTAATTCCCGGGGAGGGTGGTGGGAGAGCCCGCCTGCTGCTGCCAAACTCAGCTGGTTCCCCTTAAAAGGGAGGGGGCTCCTGCTTAAGTGAGCCCAGAGTGATCCCCGAGTGTCACTGCGGCCCCGGGGATCGGGTGGCTGCCCGCGGAGAGGGCGCAGCCGTGGCCCCCGCGGAATGATGATCCCGCTTCCATGGCCACGCGCACCCCCTCTACCCTACCCCTAGCACAAGACGGACAAAGTGGGAGCGTAGCGAGCCCGCCAGGATTCATGAGAGACCCAGAGCCCCCAAGCCTGAGGCCAGAGGAGGGTTTAGGTAGGAGGGGCCGGGGACGCGCAGGAAACTTACCTCACCCGGGCAGCATTCGGGCGCCTCCGCTGTCGAGACCAGTTGCGCCACAGTCTGCAAGTTATAGGGATGTTGTTGCCTCCCCTCCGCGAAGGGAGAGCGGGGCAGGCCAGGGGCGGGAGGGTCGGCGGGGCGGGGGCGAGGGCGAGGGCGGGGCGCAGCGCCGGGAGCCGGCAGGTGCCGGGCCCGAGCCTTGGGGCCAAACTCGGCCCGGACGCGCCTCGGCGGGGGCGCGCGGCTGCGAGTATGTAACGCGCGCGCGCCGCGGCGAGTGTGTGTGTCCCCGCTTTCCCCTTCCTTCTCCGCCCGTCCTTCGGCCAGACTGGGCAGCGAGCGGCCGCCCAAGCCCCGACAGCTCGCAGCGGCTCTACGGCTCGGCGCGGCGCGGTCGGGGGCTGGGGGCCAGGGAGCAGCGGCGCCCCGGGCTCGGCGCGGGCGCGGGTCCCGGCGCAGTGCGCGCCCGAGGCTGAGCGAGGCGCTGAGAGAGCAGTCTGCGCGGCGGCTGCCGCGGCTCGGGGAGGCTGCAGGCCCCGCCTGCCGGCCGCCAGGCTCTTCCCCTTTTCTCTCCACCCCCTTGCTCCATCCCCGCACGCCCTGCAGAGAAGCCAGACCGGTTTGCAGCAGCGGCGGCGGGAGTCTCCGCCGCAGTCGGATTGGGCGCCCGAGTCGGGGCATGGGGACACTGTGCTCCGTCATGCCCCAGGGTGCCCAGAACGGATAGCGCGGGTGGGGCCGGCGCCTCAGATTCGGTCGGTTCCTCCAAGGCTCGCCGAGGGCTTCCCGGCGGTTCTCAAAGTCTTGCAGCCCCGATACCTAGGGCTGTGTTTGGGATAGAGCTTCCCCGTTCCTCAGGGCACGGAACTCGGCAAAGCCTGGTTGCCTGCCCGCTGGACTCTACTTGCGGCGAAGCCCGCACTTAAGCACAGGTGCCACCTCCACCAGGAAGGGACAGGCGAGGATTACCAAGGCGATGGTGTCTCCCCTAGGAGAGCAGGTGTGCCCCGGAAGTAAGACCTACCCAACAGGCAGGGTAGGTTGGCGAGGGGGTCGTAGGAGAGAGAAGGCTGGAGGAGGCACGTCAAGAGCGAATGGACTGTGATGGGGTGGGAACTAAATTTTACTGATAGTGCTGAGTGGGCCTGGGGGCATTTACAAATTGTATCTCACCTGATGTCAGTGGAGAGAAGAGACGGTAGGGGCTAGATCTATAGGAATCTCTTGGAAAAATACTGTTTTGGAAGCTGTAGCAAAATTTTCTTAGTAGGAACCGAAAGGTAGAGGATCTCTTCCAGCTGAATCGAAGCAAGTGGTATTTCTCACCCTCATCGCTTCCTTCCACCTTACCCTTCTTTAAAAATCAAACACACTGATGGAGAACGTGGGGTACATTCTGTCTGAGGAAGACCGACCAACATTTCATGGTCCTTATCCTCAGATATCCCTGGCTTGGTGAGCCAAAATGAATTGCCGTTGAAAGGATATTCTCTTAGTTCTCGGCAAATGAAACGTTTCAGTTTTGAAGTCTTTTTGTACCTCCCACCCTGCACTTTGGGTAGGTCTGTTGTGGTTTAATATCAGTTTAGAATGGAATGCAGTAATTCCTTGGTAATGCAAATATCTATTATTCTTAGGCCCGTTTTTTCCAGACTACTCCCAGATGTGTCTGGCCATCACTGGGAGTTTTAGGTCTTCACTTGTTTAGGACCTTGTGACTGGTGTCTGGTTTTATCCTGGCATCCTAGACTCTTCAAAGCTCAGAGCGGAAACACACGTCTTAGCCCAGCTTGCTCACTTTACAGATAAGAAAACTAAGACCCAAAGACATTAAGTGACCCAAGGGCCAGAACACAGGTTCCTTGACTCCCAATTACTGAACGATAAGTAACAGAAATGTTGGATTAACAAGGTTCAAGATGGGGTCGATAGAGGGGACAATGGAAGAAAGCGGAACAGATCAAAGAACCCTTCATGCGCCTGGTGTGAGTCACTGTGTAGGGGGCAGCACCACACTGCTCTAAGGAGCAGGCTGGCTGGGATAGGGGAATGGTGGTCCCTGTCTCCCCTCTCTGCTCCTCAGATGTCTGCTCTGAAGTCCAAGGAGTGGAAATCAAATCTGCTTCTCAGAAGGGAGTGATAAGTGAAAATGCAAAGTCAGTTGTCAATATTTCCTGGGAAGGCAGAGGAGGTGAAAACAGGTAAAACCCAACTTAAATCAAAGTGGATCAGAGGTGGTCAAACACGTTACATACAAATCCACGCATACAAATGCACACAGCTGTCCTTCCCTATTAAGAGCCTGATTGACTCCTTTCTGTAAAGCACAAATGCTAACAGCCTTAGGTTTCCGGAGAGAAGTCACAAACAGACTGCCCACTGGCTATTTAGAGAGCTAACTCTATTACTTTGTTAAATAGGATTCCAAGGAACTCCTACAAGAGCCTTAAGATCATTACTGTGAATTAATTAATGGAACGAGGGACCATATAGTATGAGACCTGATATTTCTTCCTGATTCTATGTCTAAATCTATCAACAAGAATTTGGGAAAGTTACCCTCTCTTAGAGATAAAACAACCTCAATATCACTAGCAATAGTGACTTGGCCAGAAAATCTGGAAACACTTAAAAATCAAAAAATACTCATCTAATTGTTTTACTTAATTTCAAACATTATTTCTCCAGTTGATTCCAGATCTTAGTTCAGAATCTTAATAATGCTATTTAATACTCCTCTATGAGAAACATGCATAGATTCCTTATAGTAGATTTGATAGCCTTAATGGCCCCACATAATGACCTCCCTTTATCCAAGTCTTTTCCCTCCCACTCTGGGCTCATCCATATGATTTACTTCGGCCAGTGGAACAATAGCAGACTTGATGTAAATGAAAGTTTGAAAAATCTTTGTGCAAGAATGAAACACCACTATGCACCTATTCAAGTTTCCAAAATCCAGAATACAGGCAACACCAAATGCTGTGGAGGATGTTGAACAATAGGGACTGTCATTTATTGCCAGTGGGAGTGCAAAATGGTACAGCCACTTTGGAAGACAGTTTGGAAGTTTCTTACAAAACTGAACATGCTCTTACTAGATGATCTGGCAGTTGTGCTCCTTGGTAATTACCAAAGAACTTTAAAACTTGGGTCCATACAAAAACTTGTACATGGGTGTTTATAGCGGTTTATTCATAACTGCCAAATCTTGGAAGCAACCGAGATGCCCTTCAGTAGGTGAATGGATAAATAAACTGTGGTTTATCCACATCCAATATTATTCAGCACTGAAAGAAACGAGCTATCGAGCCATGAAAAGTCATGGAGGAAACTTAAATGCATATTACTAAGTGAAAGAAGTCAATCTGAACAGGCTACGTACTGTAGGATTCCAACTATATAGCATTCTGGAAAAGGCAAAACTACAGAGGCAGTAAAAGATCAGTGGTTGCCAGAGGTTGGGGGAGGGAGGGATGAACAGGCAGAGCCCAGAGCATTTCTAGGGCAGTGAGACAATTTTAGTATAGTGTGATACTATAATGGTGGATATATGTTATTATACATTTGTCCAAAACCATAAAATGTGCAACACCAAGAGTGAACTCCAATGTAAACTATCGTCTTTGGGTGATAATGATGTGTCAGTGTAGGTTCATCAGTTGTAGCAAATGTATGCCCCACCCTGGTGGGGAATATTGATAATGGGGGAGGCTGTGCATATGTGGGGGCAGGGCATATATGGGAAATCTCTGTACCTTCCTCTCAATTTTGCTGTGAACCTGAAACTACTCTAAAAAATAAAGTCTATTTTTTAAAAAAGTTTGTGTACTTCTGCTTCCATTCTTGGAGTTCTGCCATCCCCTGGAGAAGAAGCCCAATGGAGGATGAAAGACCCTGTGGAACAGAGCTGAGTCATCACAGCTGAGGCCATCCTTGACCAGCCAGCCCTCAGTTGACTGCAGAGGTACACGCAAGTCCAAATGAGATCAGCCAAGCTTGGTCCAGATCAACAGCACCACCACCCAACTCATAGCTTCATGAGAATTAATAATATATGGTTGCTGTTTTAAGTTACTGCTTCAGTTATCTGTTCTTGTATAACAAGCCACCCCAAAACTAGCAGCAAAAACTACCACCATTTACTGATTCTCATAATTCTGTGGGTCAACTGGGCTCAGCTAGGCACTGGCTAGGGTCACTCACTGGGCTGCATTCAGGTGGCCCCTGGCAGCTCAGCTGAACTGGAAGTTCTGAGAGGTTTTACTCACACATCAGGTATCTCAGTCTGCCTCCACATGACCTCTCTCTGTCCACATGGCTAGCTTGGGCTTTCTCACAGCATGTGGTCCTCTCAGCAGGGGGGTCAGACTTCTTACATGGCAGCTGGCTTCCAGGAGGGAGGAACTAGAAGCTGCCAGTTCTCTTAAGGACTGAGCTTGGAAGTTCTAGAACATTACTTCTGCTTCATTCTATTGGTTAAAGCAAGTCAGAAGACCAACCAGATTCAAAAGGAGGGGAAATAGACTCTACCTTTTGATTTGAGGGGCAGCATGTATATACAGGAAGAAAAGGGCCTGATAGCAGCCATTTTGGGAGATCGCCTCACCTGATTAGATTTGGGGTGGTTGTTATTCCATAGTAGATATATTCTTCTAAGCTATGGGACTTTGGGCTAGTTATACATCCTTTCTGGACCTTTCTACAAAATGAGGGAGATGGAGATTCTCTATGTCGCTACTGCATATTTAACTTTTCTTTAGTGGTATCTCAAGGGCAAACTGAAGTCCAATAAATATCCAGAAAGGGATTTCCTGAAGGAATTTGTGGAGCGTTGGTCAGCTACGGGAGCTTCTAGAAGTTCATCTGCCATTTATTCTTCCACTAGAAAAACTCCAAGAATCCACGTGAAACGCATGCATTGCCTCCATGGACATCACACAGTAGAAAAGTAGGGTCTGCATCCTTCATAACTCCTGAAGGATCATCGTTCATCACATCACCTTCTCTTTCTATAAACTTCATTTCTAAGCAGACAAGAAAAGCTGAATGCTTAGCTGGCTATCGTATATAACTTGAGATGCTAATCTCAGAGGACCAGTTTACCCTGGGGCACTACGTGCTCTAAGTTCAAGTTTGCTCTTAAGTTTAGCAAAGGCTTGAGTACCTCACCCCCAATTCCCTTCCTTCTCTTTTGTGCCATCTTCTCTTTTCCCTAGCTTTGCTTTCTTTTCCTGCTGCATCTTTTCTTCCTTAATCATATCTATCACCTGTTTCCTCCTCCTGCTTTCTCATCCCAGCTATGTCCCTGCGACAGTGAAGTCTGCTTTCTCTCTTTGCTTTGGATTCCTTGGATTCAGATTCTTGTCTGTATCTTGAGAGTGTTGGACGAGATGCTCTGAAAGGTCACTTACAAGCCTAACAGTCTACAATCCTTACACACCTTCTGCAACACATTCAGTGGAAAGGCTTCAAGGGGGTTGAATATTACGGCCCCAGAACCCTTTACAAGAGGTGCCCGTGTATCTCAACCCTTCTCAAGTGATTCCCAATACCTCAGTACTTTTTTCCCAAGTTTTTGTTTTAATTAGAAAACATGCAACTCTACCAGCCAGAAGCCCTATTGAACTCATTATTCTTTGCCCAGAAGTTAGCATCATCCTAACTGTCCTCAAAACTAGATGATGTTTCTATTCTTCAGCCAGAAACAACATGAAAACTGGAAGCCCAATGTTAGCAGGCATACAGGTCTGACCCTAAAAAAGTTCTCCAAAATACCTGGTAACTCATCTACGAAATATGAAAAAGAGCTAAGAAAGGTTTCCCTAACAAATTTACACCAAAATACAAAATTATATGCATTGAGATTATAATTATGTGAAAAAACATGTACACGAATAACACTTGAAAGAGAACAATTAAAGTTTTGTGCTAGGGTGGGAGAATTCAAAGATTTAAAAACTTTTTGATGTTATGTTGTTTCCACATTTAAAAAAATAATGCATACACCATTAAAACTTCTAGTCTGATTTCCTGTACAGTCTGCTCTCTGTTGAGTTCAGTTACTCCTTTTCTCTTCCTTATCTTTTTCTTGTCACAAACAGACTCACATGCATGCCTTTTCTAGGTGAACTTTCACCTTTCCCGGAAGATACAAAAACAACATGAACGTAACAGTGTTTGATTTGAAGAGTGAACAAGAAGTGAGAATTTCAGAATGGAGGGGAGAAAGAAGGAAAAGAAATAGAGAACTGGCAGAATAGCATAGAGAACCAAGCTGCGTTTCAGAAAGCATCCTAAAGGCGTGTAAAATTTATAACACATTTTATATATCAAGTCTGAACTTGGGTTTTAACGAACCTGAAAGTCAAGCTCTTCATAAAAGAGAAAGAAACCCCCATTTGGTTGAAGAGGCTGGTTTAAAAGCTTGACATAGGGGAAGGAGGCAGAAATGAGTCAGCAGTGTTCCTCCAAACGTCACAAAATCTGTTGGAACAGGGTGTTGAAACAATTTACCTAAAGTCACAAAATCCAGAGGTAGAACCAGGAATAAAACCCAGAGTTGCCCTCTTATCCTCGAACAGGAGGTGATCTGCAGAATGGGCCCTGGATTCTTCATGACTGAGCACAGGTTTCTCGTGCCCAAACCTTCTTTGTTTTAATATGTGAAATACTCTGTATTCTACCTCTTTGAAACATTAAAAAAATTTCTCATCAATAGTGAACACGTTTGATGTCAAACGGGTCACAATAAAAGGATACCAAGAAACAACGGAGTCTACTGGGAAAGCTGAAAAAGAAGGAAAGTAATGAATTCAACAAAGACACCCGAGCTTCCTAAGTAGAAGCAATAGTTGGCCACTCAAGACATCAGCATAGCTGAAACCTTCCTGAAGCCACCTTGGGAAGGGCTTGAGCGCTTACAGTGAGTGAGACGAGCTCCTACCTTGTCTGGAGGGGCAGCTTCCAGGGCCAAGACTTGCAGTTTTCCAGCTTTGCCTTCTGAAGGGAGGTGATACGCATGATGCTAATGACGCAATAAATACTTGCTGAAGAGAAGTGAATGTTAACTTTAGTCACCAATGAAGCCTGCATTAAGATTTCACAAGTCTTCTGTGACATGTCACTATGTGAAAGCACCGGGAAGACAGTGTTGATTTTTGCTTTTATTTCTCAAAAAACTTAGGGACTTTCCTAGACTTGCAACCATTTAGGCAGAACCTTACTAGCAAGGCTCTCCTCTTGGTGGTATTTGAATTTGAATGCTTTGCTAGCGTAATGGAGCTCTTATTCTGATGCCCTTTTAAAGACACTGTCTGCAAGCTGTCACAGCAACCTAGAATATTTTGCTGCAGTGGGAGACAGAAAAAGGAAATGTATTAATCAGGGTATGCAAGCTGCTGTAAGATATAACCTTCAATCCTCAATTAATGTGGATTAATACAATAAAGGTTCATTTCTGGCTCGTGTCTCTGTTCAGGATGGTTTGGTGGTGGGGTTGGCCTCATGCAGTCACTTAGGGACCCTGTGTCCTTCCATCTTGTGGCACCATTATCTTCAATAAGTGCCCTCCAAAATCCCTGCTGAACTGGAAGAGAGAGTAAAGGATTTAAGATGCCAGGTATGGAAGTGACGAACATCACATTCACCCCCATTCCACTGCCAGAACTCAGTCTATGGTCTCATCTACCAGCAAGAAGTCTGGAAAAATATGTCTAAGTGCTGTGCCCAGGAAGAAGAGAGAGCATGGGTGTCAGTGAGCACTATATGCTCTCCTCAGTGTGCTGAATTAAAGGCAAATCATTCCTCTTAAGTTTATTCTTGCACAGCTATGATTGGACACTTAGGAGGGAGAATCTTCAGTAGTCAGATTTATTCTCCCGTGCTTGTATCCTGGTGTTTTTCCTGGTGTTTTGGATTGGAAGCTACCTGTTGTATGTGTGTAGTTTTGGATGGCATTGCTGTCTTGGAAGTGTTTGTGGACATACATGGGAACATAAAGAGTCAACAGCCTATATTGTTACAGAAAATTGAACACTTGAAGCAAGTGTAAAAAGAAGTCTCTTCTGGAGCTCTTACTGTGAGGAGAGTGCTATTGATTCCATTATCACGAGAGAAAGTGGAATCTGTGCAATCAGCTTTTGAAGTTGCTGCAACTGGAAACTCTGGAGCCTTTGGGAGGAAAAAAAAAGATGAAAAGAAACATAAGTCATAGCTCTATGTGCAGTCAGCTTGTCCTGATGGCACGGGTGATCTCAGGAGAAAGGATTATAATGAGGGGAAGAGAAAGAGGATGGGGCAAGCAGAGGGATGTAGTTTTTCTAGCACAAATGCCCTTTAAAGAAAAATATGGGAGTTGGCGAGACTGTGGGAATTTACAAATACTTTCAACCAAAAGGCAAAGCCATACTATGAAGATATAAGTAGAAAAGTTTGGAGAGTTGCCCAGCTTCTTCATACTACGTGAAATAGAGAGAGAGAGTAAGATGGCAGCAAAGGACCTGGCTGCATCCTCTCCAAGTTCTACTGGGTTTACTTACACTTTCCATGGGTTGGGGACAGTGTGTGTACGTATGTGACAATTTTTTTTCCTTAATTTTAAAATAATGACTGTAAGAATGAAGTCCTCTCTCATGACCATTCTGCACACCAAGAGATACAGTAGCATTGCCTCTAGCGACTTGCAGAAGAAATGGTTAAAGACGGTTACTTAATATACAGGGGCTTATTTATGATATCATGATAAGAATAAAAGGCACAATTTGAACTTGCACATATACCACAACCTCAGAATAGTATAGAAAGTTTAGAAAAATGTCCTGGAGGGAAATCTGCTAAAATGTTGGCTGCTGTTGCCTTCAGGTTAGTATTGTGTCTACTTTCTAAAAAATTTCTTGTGCCACCTTTTTAAATCAGAAAAAGATAAATAATTGAGGGAAAATGTTAATATTTGACAATGACAAAAAGTTACATATGTTTGAAAAATTTAGAAAAGCAAAAAAGAAATCACCTAATTTTCTTCACCCAGAGACTACCATCTCCAACACTTGGTATTTGCTTACTATGCTTTCAAACATTTTATAATGTTAACATAGCACATGCACAGGGCAAAGGATCTGAATAGATATTTCTCCAAAGAAGATATACAGATGGTCAATAAGCACATGAAAGGATACTCAGCATTATTAGCCATTAGGGAAACATAAGTCAAAACCACAATGAGCTACCACTTCACACCCTCTAGGATGGCTAGCGTCAGAAAAACAGAAGAATGGGTGCTACTGAGCATATGGAGACACTAGAACCCTTATACATTGCTGCTGGGAATATAAAAAGGAAACAGACTGACAGTTTCTCGAAAGATTAAACACAGAGTTACCTATGACCCAGCAATTTCACTGCTAGGTATACACCCAGGAGGAATGAAAACATACATCCACGTGAAAATCTGTACACAAATGTTTTCATAGTAGCATTATTCACGATAGCCAAAAAGTGAAAACAACCTAATCTCCATCAACTGATGAGTAGATAAACAAAATGTAGTACAGTATATTGATTTAAAATCCCAAAAACTAATGTTTGCACTCTCTGATTAAATATCCTTTGCTCTCTAGAGCTGGGTTCCATTCGAGGACTTGAAGAGAGGTGTGAAGAAAGGGGAAGCACTATGGTGCACTGTGAAAACAAAGAAGTGTGGCCCCAGAAACTTCTCTTGGTGTTCCTGAAGACATTCCTTTTGCAAAGAGACAAACTCTGCTGTTAAATGAGTAATTCTCTGAGATCAGGGGGAAATCAGCAATGACTTTGCCCTGCCCTTGAAAGGATCTCTTTTATAGACGCACTCATAAATGCCATTCAAGAAGAATTTGCATTGAAAGTCCACGCCTGCAGAAGAGATGAGTCATCTCATCTTCATAAATCCCCAACCTGATAGAGGTATCACCTGTCACCTTGGCATTGGCCTTGCATGCCCCCCACAAAGACTTCCTGCAAGCCTTTCCTCCAGCCTACAATACTGCTTATAGTCACAGCCTACACGTCTTTCAAGACCCACTTAACTCCTCCTCTTTCTGAGGAGCCTTCACAGCAAGCCATCACCATCTCTTGGGATTCCTGTAGCGTTTAGAATACATTCATGTGTTCTGCCCCCATTTCGCAGTGAGATGGCAAACTCTGTGTGGCGAGAGGTCCCCGTTTGTGGAAACTGCCCATACTACATCAGTGTGGAACCAAACGCTTTGAAATACAGCACAAAGCGTTCAATCAGTATTTGTGAATCTGTCACCCATGTCTTCCAAAAGAGGTCTCTTTTGCCGGTGGTTCCTTTCATTATAGTATTAGTGTTTCAAGCATTAGTGTTTTCAGCAGGTGGATGGAGTTGGGATCAAATGTACCCTCTCACATTTTTCTTGTGACTTTGGGCAAGTTTTTTAATTTTCCTGAGTCCATTTTTTCGTTCACTAAATAGGGATAGAAAACATCTCAAAGGAATACAGTAAGGATTAAAACCACTCATTCTTCAAGTCTCACCTTAAATATTACTTTGCTCCAATCCCTTTCCAGACACCCCTCCTCCCCTCCAGGTCCAGATCGGGGGGCAGAGGGTCTCTTCTCTGAGCTTTCCAACACTCTAAGCCGGTGCTGTCTGATAGAACTTCGTGCCACGACGCTATTCTTTGATCTGTGCTATCCAAAGGTAGCCACCAGCCAGCTGTGGCTATTGAGCACTTGAAAAGTGGCTAGTGTGACTGAGGGACTGAATTTTACATTTTATTTAATTGTAATTAACTTCAATTTAAATAGCTACACGTGACTAACGACTGCTGGATTGCACCACACAGCTCTGAAGAATCCCCATTATAGCACGTCACACACTGTTGTTTAGCCTTCCCAAGACTGAGTTCCATAATGAAATTCCCTTTGACTGTGGTGGTCACCACTGTATGACAGCACCTAGCGCCGGATCTGGGAGACAGGAAGCTCTCAGTGTGGCAGCTATCATCATCTCCAGCATCATCCTGCCCATCTTGGTCTCCCACAGCTTAGCCCAGCACATGCTGTAGATGCTCAGTAACTGTTGTTAATTGAGTTAATTGATTTGCGGGCTTACAAGCCAACCAGTCATCTACTCCTGGAGAATGTCCAACCAAAGGGAGTCGCATAAATGTCTTTCTGATATATTTCTTTGTGTGCAGCATAGATGTTAGAAGCTCCTGCCTGGATTCAAACTCTGGCTCCTATATTTTCTGGTACACGACCTCTAGTATACTATCTTTCTGTGCCTCAGATGGTAAACTGAGTTTACAGTTTGTGCTTCCATTGTAAATTAGGGACATTAATAGCCCTGGCTCACTGAGTTGTTGTAAGGATTATATGTGTTGAGGTTTACGATTACCATTTTATAGGAAATATAGGGAACAGAAGACCATGTGAAGTTGTATCATGAAGAGAAAGTCTGCAAAATCCAGACTGTAAGAAGCTCTGTCATGAAACAGAGGCAGCCAACCTGTGGTCATTAGGGAGCAAATCTAAGGACCAGGAAAATACTCTGACATTGGTGATCTGGCTGCCAGAGAGGCTAGGAAAAATACCTGGCATTGTGACTCTTCATAGTAAGGGGCAGGCTCTCAGGTGAGGAAGTATTGGAGAATGGCTTCTGTGTAGCAATCAATAATGTGGCCTCTATGGCCTTTGGTAAAACCCCAATTGCAGCTGCCTTCAGCTTTGCATGGACTTAAGGGTAGGCAGAGCTGTAGAAAAGAGGGCCCCGGAGCTTCAAATTCAAATAGGATGTTGGCATGAAAGGTACAGGAGATGTGTCAGTTAACAGTCTCAACTGTTCCATGAGTTACAGCTTCCAACAAAACCTCAGTCCTTTACTCACACACAAATGAGAGTGGAGGGGCCCGCCCTGTGGCCAAGTGGTTAAGTTGGTGCGCTTTGCTTCGGTGGCATGGGGCTCGCTGGTTTGGACCCCGGGCATGGACCTACATACTGTTCATCAAGCCACGCTGTGGCGGTGTACCACATAGAAGAACTAGAATGACTTACAACTAGGATATATAACTGTGCACTGGGGCTTTGGGGAGAAAAAGAAAAAAAAGGAAGATTGGCAACAGATGCTACCTCAGGACCAATCTTCCTTGCCGAAAAAAAAAAAAAGGAAAAAGAAAAGAAATGAGAGTGGGAAGGCAGGTATTGGGATGGGGAGAGAATGAAACCACTGGAAAAAATGGCCTAGTTCTGCTGCTCTCAAGGGTTCCTTGGAGCCCCTGAGAACGACAGTCCTGGGGTCACCCTTCCATCTTCTTAGGATTTATCATTCTTAGGCTTCCCTGCTTGTTCTCCAATTTGGGTATCCTGAATTGTGGCTGATATATTTTTA
Source organism: Equus przewalskii (assembly GCF_037783145.1). NCBI lineage: Eukaryota > Metazoa > Chordata > Mammalia > Perissodactyla > Equidae > Equus > Equus przewalskii. The sequence goes on from NC_091852.1 coordinate 20,251,298, forward strand.
AATTATGTTTTAAAAGAATTTTTCAAATCCTTTTTAAAAATAAAATTAAGCAAAATAAGCAGGGTATACGTAGAACTACAAAAACAGTATCACTTCAATAAAATCCTAATTCTCTCCACTTCTGTTCATATATTCTGCCATCACCCTGGCCCACAGGGCCATCATCCCTTGCTCGGATGACCACAGGAACCTTTTTAACTGGTCTCCTTGCTTCAGCTCTTGCCTCCTTAAAATCCATTTGCCAAACACTATGCAGTGTGATCTTTTAAACAATGGACATCAGATCTTGTCACTCCACTGCTTAAGATCTTCCAAAGGCTTTCCAATGTGTTAGAAGGCCCTACAGGATCTGATCACAAAATATACCTCTTTGGTGTCATTGCAGACCACTCTGCCCCTTGTCCCCCAAAGTTCCAGCCGTACTTGTCTTTTTCTTTCTGTTTTATCAACACACTGAAATACTTTACGCTCAGGGAATTTAAACTTGCTATTCTCTCTGCCAAGAAGGCTCTTAACCTGAATCTTCCCCTGACTGTCTTCTTCCCTCTTCCCTCCATGTAGACCTTGATTCCTATGTCATCTCCCCCATGAGACTTTTCCTGACCATGGTACTGAAAGATTTGTGGTAACCACCTTCCATCTAACACACACACACACACCCCCCAACCTTACTCAATGTATTAATATATATGAAGTAAAGAGCTTAGAATAGCACGTTATAAGTCTTCAGTATCTTTAGGTATTATTTTTCCATTATACCACATATTATCTAAATTTGTCTTGCGTATTTATATATTTGCTTTTCTGTGGTTGGTCTACCCTTCCTCATTCTTAGCTCCATAAGGGTAAGGACTTTGTTTTGTTCATTTAGATATCTCTAACACCTACGATAAAGCCTGGCACATGGTAGGTGCTCAATAATCACTGTTGGAAGGATGAATTGACTGTAGGAAAAAAAATATATATATATATGACAAAGAAATAAGATGGGGGCTGGCCCTGTGGCTGAGTGATTAAGTTCACATGCTCTGCTTCGGCAGCTCAGGGTTCGTTGGTTCAGATCCTAGGCGCAGACCTACACACTGTTCATCAACCCATGCTGTGGCAGCATCCCACAGGAGAATTAGAATGACCTACAACTAGGATACACAACTATGTCCTGGGCTTTCAGGAGGAAAAAAAAAAATAGAGGAAGATTGGCAATAGATATTAGCTCAGGGATGATCTTCCTCACCAAAAAAGAAAAAAAAAAGACTAGAAGGTATCCACCAATGACACTGGGTAGTGGGATTCTCGGGAGACTTTTGTTTTCTTTTCTCCAGCTTTTCTGATATTTCAAATTTTTACAAAGTTCACGCATTCTTAATAATTGTAAAAGAAGGAGTTAATTTTTGCAAAACAACTTATGTTAACATGCTGTATGAAATGTCAATCAATTTCTGCAGGCATGTGGCACATTGTAATCTCTGGATCTGGGTATAAGCACCTCTTAAATCAGAAGGCATCTGACGTTCTTCAGGAAGAACTCTTAGTTCCCTGATCCTTAGTGGGTGGACGCATAGGCTGGTCCTGGTGAAAGCCCCCTGGGGGGGCTGACAAGTCTCATTCCATCAGCAGCCACATGTCATGTGACCGGCCACCCGCCTCTTTATCTCTAACTCCTTAAGTCAGGAGTTCCATTTGGCTACAGACCTCGACACTATGGAGGTCAGCCAAGGTCAGGGCACCAGTAAGAATGACTCACCCCTTGCTCCGTGCTCTCCTCTGGGCACAGGCTGGAGTACAATGAACACTGTGATTTTCCAGGCTCGGCTCCCAGGACGTAAGGCTCATTCTCTGACACATTGATCCATGAAAAAAACCCTGAAGCAGTCACCAAAGGGGTGTTTGGCATTTAGGAAAAAAAGAATCTTCTACTCTCTGGTGCTATCCAGTGTGGTTTTGATTTAAAGTTGACTGCCCAGTGTGAACGGGCTTTTCAGGCTTGTCCAGAGGAGAGCAATCATTATGATTTTTTTTTTTAATTTTAAGTACTTTAAAAAAATTTTTTAAGTAGTTTTTTTTTTTTTACACCAAGTAATTTTACTGGGATTATAATGGTTTATAAGGTTGTGTAGTTTCAGGCGTACATTATTATTTATCAATTTCTGAATACACTTCATCATGCTCACCACCAGTAGTTTAGTTTTTGTCTGTCACTATATATATGTGCCCCTTTATCCCTTTCACCCACCTCCCAACCCCCCTCCCCTCTGGTAACCACTAATCTGTTCTCTTTGTCCATGTATTTGTTATCTTCCACATATGAGTGAAATCATTCGGTGTTTGTCTTTCTCTGTCTGGCTTATTTCACTTAACGTCATACCCTCAACATCCATCCATATTGTTGCAAATGGGATGATTTTGTCTTTTTTTATGGCTGAGTAGTATTCCATTGTATATATACACCGCATCTTCTTTATCCATTCATCTGTAGAAGGGCACTTGGGTTGCTTTCACATTTTGGCTGTTGTGAATAATGCTGCAATGAACATAGCGGTGCATAAGTCTCTTTGGATCATTGATTTCAAGTTCTTTGGATAAATACCCAGTAGTGGGATAGCTGGATTGTATGGTATTTCTATTTTTTATTTTTTTTAAAGATTGGCAACCTGAGCTATCATCTGTTGTCAATCTTTTTTTTTTTTTCCTTCTCCCTGAACCCCCTCCGTACATAGTTGTATATTCTAGTTGTAGATACTTCTGGCTCTGCTATGTGGGATGCCACCATGGCCTGACGAGCAGTGCTAGGTCTGCACCCAGGATCTGAACTGGTGAAACCCTGGGCCACCGAAGCAGGGCACACAAACTTAACCACTTGGCCATGGGGCCAGCTCCATTTTTAATTTTTTGAGAAATCTTCATACTGTTTTCCATAGTGGCTGTAGCAGTTTGTACTCCCACCAGCGGTGTATGAGAGTTCCCTTTTCTCCACATCCTCTCCAACATTTGTTGTTTTTTGTCTTGGTGATTATAGCTGTTCTGATCGGTGTAAGGTGATACTTCATTGTAGTTGATTTGCATCTCCCTAATAATTAGTGATGTTGAGCATCGTTTCATGTGTCTGTTGGCCATCTGTATATCTTCCTTGGAAAAATGTCTGTGCATATCCTTTGCCCATTTTTTGATTAGGTTGTTTTGTTGTTGTTGTTGTTGAGCTGTATGAGTTCTTTATATATTTTGGAGATCAACCCCTTGTCTGATAAATGGTTTGCAAATATTTTCTCCCAGTTGGTGGGTTGTTTTTCCATTTTGTTCATGGTTCCCTTTGCTTAGCAGAAGATTTTTTAGTCTGATGTAGTCCCATTTGTTAACTCTTTCTTTTGTTTCCCTTGCCTGAGTGGACATGGAATTAGAAAAGATGTGGCTAAGACCAATGTCAAAGAGTGTACTGCCTATATTTTCTTCTAGGAGTTTTATGGTTTCAGGTCTTACATTCAAATCTTTAACCCATTTAGAGTTAATTTTTGTGTATGGTGCAAGATAATCATCTGCTTTCATTGTTTTGCGTGTGGCTGTCCAGTTTTCCCACCACCATTTTTTGAAGAGACTTTCCTTTCTCCATTGTATGTTCTTTGTCAAAGATTAACTGTCCGTAGATGTGTGGTTTTATTTCTGGGGTTTCAATTCTGATCCTTTGATCTGTTTCTTTATTTGTGTGCCAGTACCATGCTGTTTTGATTACTATAGCTTTGTAGTATGTTTTGAAGTCAGGGATTGTGATGCCTCCAGCTTTGTTCTTTTTTATCAGGATTGCTTTGGCTATTTGGGGTCTTTTATTGTTCCATATACATTTTTGGATTCTTTGTTCTATTTCTGTGAAGAATGTCATTGGGATTCTTATTGGGATTGCACTGAATCTGTAAATTGCTCTAGGTAGTATGGACATTTTAACTATGTTTATTCTTCTCACCCGTGAACATGGAGTATCTTTCCATTTCTTTACAGCTTCTTCAATTTCTTTCAATAATGTCTGGTAGTTTTCAGTGTACAGGTCTTTCACCTCTTTGGTTAAGTTTATTCCTAGGTATTTTATTCTTTTTGTTGCAATTGTAAATGGGATTACATTCTTGGTTTCTCTTTCTGCTAGTTCATTGTTAGTGTATAGAAATGCAACTGATTTTTTAAAATTGATTTTGTACCCTGCAATTTTGCTGTAATTGTTGATTATTTCTAATAGTTTTCCAGTGGATCCTTTAAGGTTTTCTATGTATAGAATCATATCATCTGCAAATAGTGAAAGTTTCAGTTCTTCCTTCCCAATTTGTATTCTTTTTATTTCTTTTTCTTGCCTAATTTCTCTGGCTAATACCTCAAGTACTATGTTGAGTAGGAGAGGCAAAAGTCAGCACTCTTGTCTTGTTCCTGTTCTCAGAGGGATGACTTTCAGTTTTTCCCCATTGAGTATGATATTTGCTATGGGTTTGTCATATATGGCCTTTATTATGTTGAGGTGCTTTCCTTCTATACCCATTTTATTGAAAGTTTTATCTTAAATGGGTGTTGGATCTTGTCAAATGCTTTCTCTGCGTCTATTGAGATGATCATGTGGTTTTTGTTCCTCATTTTGTTTATGTGGTGTATCACATTGATTGATTTGCAGGTGTTGAACCACCCCTGTGTCCCTGGAATGAATCCCACTTGATTATGTTGTACAATTCTTTTAATGTATTGCTGTATTTGGTTTGCCAAAATTTTGTTGAGGATTTTTGCATCTAAATTCATCACCAACATTGGCCTGTAGTTTTCCTTCTTCGTGTTGTCCTTGTCTGGTTTTGGTATCAGAGTACTGTTGGCATCATAGGATGTGTTAGGAAGCATTCCATCTTCTTCAATTTTTTGGAATAGTTTGAGAAGGATAGGTATTAAATCTTCTTTGAATGTTTGGTCGAATTCTCAAGAGAAGCCATCTCATCTTGGACTTTTGTTTTTTGAGAGGTTTTTTATTACTGTTTCAATCTCTGTACTTGTGATTGGTCTATTCAGATTCTCTATTTCTTCTTGATTCAGTTTTGGGAGATTGTATGAGTCTAGGAATTCATCCATTTATTCTAGGTTATATCGTTATGATTAAAAAAACAATTATTGTGAAAGATTGCAAACATACATACAAGTACTAAAAATAATACAATAAACAATTGAAATTGTTTGTTTCATGCAGTAAACCATGGTCAAGCTTAATAAGATTTTTGCCCATCCCCAGTCCCGTTCCTTTCCTTCCTCCTCTGTGGCAATCAGTATCAAAAAGTAGCCATTTTTCATTCTTCCACATGGTTTTATATATCCATGTATCCATCAACTTTGTTAAATTGTTTTGCTTGTTTTAAGCCTTTACATAAAGGTTACCCATACCTCACGTATTATTTTGCAACTTTTTTTTTTTTGGTGAAGACAACTGGCCCTGAGATATCATCTGTTGCCAATTTTCCTCTTTTTTGCTTGACGAAGATTGTAGCTGTGCTAACATCTGTGCCAGTCTTCCTCTACTTTGTATGTGGGACACTGCCACAGCCTGGTTTGATGAGGGTATGTAGGTCTGTCTTGGGATGCGAACCAATGAACCGTGGGCTGCCAGAGTGGAGCGTGTGAACTTAACCACTATGCCACTGGGCCAGCCCCTCATTTTGCAACTTGTTGTTGTTGTTGTTTAGCATTATATTTACAAGATTTGTCTTTATAGACACATGCGATGATCAGTTTTATGTGTCAACTTGGCTAGGCTACAGTCCCCAGTTATTTAATGAAACACTGATCTAGGTGTTGCTCTGAAGGTATTTTGTAGATGTGATTAAAATCCCTAATCAGTTGACTTTAAGTAAAGATGATTATCCTAGGTAATTTGGATGGACCCGATTCTATCAGTTGAAAGGCATTAAGAGCGGAGCTGAGGCTTCTCTGAAGAAGAAGAAATTCCGTGTGTGGACAGCAGCTTCAGCTCATACTTGACAGTTCCAGCCTGCCCTTCCTGATGACCTGCCCTAGGGATTTTGGACTTGCCTAGCTAGGCCCACAAGCATATAAGCCAATTTCTTGCAATAAACCTCTTACTATATATCTTCCTCTGGTTCTGTTTCTCTGGTTGAACCCTGACTCATCTATGTACCCCTGATTCATTTATTTGCATTGCTGTATAGCAAGTGTCAGCAAACTTTGCTTATAAAGGCCAGACAGTCAATATTTTAGGTTTTGTGGGCCACAGAGTCTCCGTTGCAGCTGCTCAATGATGCTATTGTAGCATGAAATCAGCCATAGACGTTATGTCAAAGAATGAGGGTGGCTGTTTCAACAAGGGTTTATTTACACAAATGGGCTTGGGCTGGGCTTGACCCATGGGCTATAGTTTGCTAACCACTACTATACTGTATGCCATTGAATGAATAAGCCACAATTTATCTATTCTCCTGTTGATGGACATTTTTTCTATATTTCCCCCATTGCTACATAATGCTGTAGCTAACGTTCTTTTTTTTTTTCATTTTTAAAACAGATTTTATGTTTTAGAGCAGTTTTAGGTTTTCAGCAAAATTGAGTGGAAGGTACAGATATTTTCCACATAGGCCCTGCCTGCACCCACGCACGGCCTCCTCCATTATCCATATCTCCCAACAGAATGGTGCATTTGTCACAACTAATGAACTACATTGACACATCATTATCACCCAGAGTCCACAGTTGACATTGGGTTCACTCTTGGTGTTGTACATTCTATGGGTTGGACAAATGTATAATGACACATGTCCACCGTTGTAGTGTCATCCAGAGTAGTGTCACTGCCCTAAAATTCCTCTGTGCTCCTCTTATTTATCCCTCCCCCCACCCCACCCCTGGCAACCACTGATCTTTTGATTGTCTCTATAGTTGTGCCTTTTCTAGAATGTCATATAGTTGGAATCATTCAGTATGTGACTTTTTCAGATTGACTGCTTTCACTTAGTAATATGCACTTAAGATTCTTCAATGTCCTTTCATGGCTGATAGCTCATTTGTTTTGTTTGCACTGAGTAATATTCCATTGTCTGGATGCACCCCAGTTTGTTTCTCCATTCACCTACTGAAGGACATCTTGGTTGCTTCCACGTTTTGGCAATTATGAATAAAGCTGCTGTAAACATCCATGTGCAGGTTTTTTGTGGACATATTTTCACTTGCTTTGGGTAAATACCAAGGATCGCATTTACTGGATCATATAGTAAGAATATGTGTAGCTGTACGAGAAACCTCCAAACTGTCTCCCAAAGTGGCTGTACCATTTTGCATTCCCACCAACAATGAATGAGAATTCCTGTTTCTCCACATCCTTGTCAGCCCTTGGTGTTGTCAGTGTTCTGGACTTTGGTCACTTTAATCGGTGTGTAATGGTATCTCATTGTTGTTTTAATTTGTATTTCCCTGATGACATATGATGTGGAGCATCTTTTCATATGCTTATTTACCATCTATATATCTTTTTTCGTGAGGTATCTGTTAAAGTCTTTGGCCCATTTTTTAACCCAGTTATTTGTTTTCTTTTTTATTGAGCTATAATTGACATATAACATTATATTAATTTCAGGTGTACAATATAATGATTCGATATTTTATACGTTGTAAAATGATCACCACAATGTCTAGTTAACAGTTATAAAAATTTTTTTCTTTTCTCGTGATGAGAGAACTTTGAAGATCTACTCTATCAACTTTCAAATATACAATACAGTATCATTAACCATAGTGACCATGTTCTACATGACATCCCCAGGACTTATTTATTTTATAACTGAAAGTTCATACCTTTTGACCACCTTCACTCATTTTGCCCACCTCCTACCCACCCCACATCTGGCAACCACCAATCTGTTCTTTGTATTTTTCTGTATCTCTGGGTTGTTTTCTTATTGTTTAATTTTAAGAGTTCTTTGTATATTGTGGATAATAGCCTTTGTCAGATGTGTCTTTGGCAAATATTTTCTCCTAGCCTGAAGATTATCTTTTTATTCTCTTGACGTTGTCTTTCACAGAGCAGAAATATTACTTTTAAAGAAGTCCATCTTATCAATTCTTCCTTTCATGGACTGTGCCTTTGGTGTCACATCTAAAAAGTCATCACCAAACCCCAGGTCATCTAGATTTTCTCCTGTGTTATCTTCAGGAGGTTTGTAGTTTTGTGTTTTTACATTTGGGTCTGTGTTGCATTTTTGAGTCACTTTTTCTGAAGGGTGTAATGTCTGTGTCTGGATCCATCTTTTTTGCATGTGGATGTCCAGTTGTTCCAGCACCATTTGTTGAAGAGACTATCTTTGCTCCATTGTTTTCCAGAAAGACTTACTTTTCACTGTATATATCCTTCTGAATGTTTCTGTTGGTATCAAGGTAGATGTGCACCCAGGGTACGTTAAGGTGAGTACTTTCTCCTCAAGGATCAACCAGGCTCAGATGCTGAAGGAGTTCAAAACACATCAGATGGTTCACCTGTGGGGGCATTATAGCCATCAGAGGTCCTAGGTAGACTGGTTGAGAACACATCAAGGTCACCTGAAGAATGCAGTGATCCTAGGGGGAGAGGGGGTGGCTCATTGGGCCTGAATGCCCGTTCAGTGTAGATTCCAGTTGGTTTCTGGTGGGTTTCTCTGAAATCCTGCCACAGCTACACCAAGAAATGTTGACACAAAATAGCTAATAACCATTCTACAGATAAGAGAAATAGGTGAATTTTACTTGAGCCAGAGTGAGGATTATAACCCAGGAAGGCCTTGGAAACCATTCCATGTACTTAACATTCTTGTACATATTTCTTTCTTTGTGAACACGTTCAAGAGTTTTTCTCAATCTATCTCAGAGAGGAATTACTGATCATGGGGTATGTGAGTCTTCAACCTAACTGATAGCGCCAAATTGTGTGCTAAAGAAATTGTTCCAGTTTACAGTTCTACCATTCGGGCACCAGAGTTCCAGTTTCTCCATATCTTCCATACCACTTGGAATTGTCAAACTTACATTTACAATCTAGTAGACATAAAGTTGGAGTTCATTTTAGTTTTAATTTACATTTCCCCAATGAATAATGGTGAGATGCATCTTTTCACGGGATTATTTTCCATCCATATAACCTCTTTGATAAAGTGTCTGTCCAAATCTTTTGGCCTTTTTAAAAATAGGGTTTTGTTCTCTTTTTATTGAGTTTTGTGAGCTCTTTATATATCATGGATATAAGTCCTTTGTTGGATATGTGATTTGAAAATGTTTTCTCCCTGTCTGTAGCTTGTCTTTTCACTCTCTGAAGTGTCATTTGCAGAGCAGAGGTTTTTAATTTTGATGAAGCCAATTTCATCAGTTCGTGTTTCTGGTGACATAGCTAAGAAATTTTTCCTTAACCTCAGGCCACAAGAATTTTTTTCCTACATTGTCTTCTAGAAGTTTTATATTTTTAAGTTTTACGGTTAGGTCTATGATGCATTTTTAGTTAATTTTTGTACAGAATACAGGATATTGGTCAAGGTTCATTTTTTTTGCACATGGATGTCCAGTTCTTCTAGCATTATTTGTTGAAAAAACTATCTTTATTGTCTTCGCATCTTTGTCAAAAATCAATTGACCATATATATGTGGGTCAATGTCTGGGCTTTCTGTTCTGTTTCATTGGCCTATATGTCTATCCTTTTGCCAATATCACACTGTTTTGATTACTAGAGCTTTATAGTAATTCTTGAAATCAGGTGGCATGACTCTTCAAATTTGTTCCTCTTTTTCAAAATTATGTTGACTATTCTAATTCCTTTGTCTTCCTATATAAGTTTTAGAATCAGCTTGTTGATAGCTACAAAAGAATCCAGCTAAGATTTTTATTAGTGTTGTGTTAAGTCTGTAGATCAATTTGGAGACAGCTGACATTTTAACAATGAACATAGTATGTGTCTTGATATATTTAGATCATTGTTTCTTTCATCAGTGTTTTCCAGTTTTCACCACAGATCCTGTACATATTTTGTTAGATTTATACCTAAGTATTTTTTTTGGTGTAACTTGTAAGTGGTACTTTTGAAAATGTTGCTTTCCAATTTTTCCTTGCTAGTATATAGAAATACAATTAATTTTTGTATTTTGACCTTGAATCCCACAACCTTGCTAAACCCGTTAATTCTAAAAATTTTTCCTTTGTCAATTTATATATTGGTTTGGGGGTTTTTTTTATTGATTCACAAGAGTTCTTTATATATTCTGTATATTCATTCTTTGTTTTTTTTAAAAGATTTTATTTTTTCCTTTTTCTCCCCAAAGCCCCCCGGTACGTAGTTGTATATTCTTCGTTGTGGGTCCTTCTAGTTGTGGCATGTGGGACGCTGCCTCAGTGTGGTTTGATGAGCAGTGCCATGTCCGCGCCCAGGATTCGAACCAACGAAACACTGGGCCGCCTGCAGCGGAGCGCGCAAACTTAACCACTCGGCCACGGGGCCAGCCCCTGTATAGTCATTCTTTGGATGAATGTGTATAATGTGTCAGATTAGTATACTAATCTGGAGTCCATTTTGTTCATTGCAAAATTCTTCAGGAAGCAGTTATTCACCTCAGTTATAGAAATATAGAGTACCCATACACTAATCCACTTATTCAAAAAATCTATTGAGTATCTACTATATGCCAGGCAATACTTTAGCTAAAGGAGATGTAGCAGAAAAAACAAAAAAAGAAGATCCCTACTCTAATGGAGGAGACAACAAACAAACAAGTAAATAAGCTAATTTCAGGTAGTGAAAGTGCTTTGGAGGGAATAAACGAAGGTTACAGGACAGAGGGACAGGCCAGAAGTCAGAGGAGAGGGTGGCATTAGACACAGTGATTGTGAATACCTCTCTTAAGAGGCAGCAGGGAAGCTGAGACCTGAGTGACAAGAACAAACTGAGACAAGAGCACTCCAGGGAGAGTCAGCAGCAAGTGCAGAGGCCCCAAGTGCATGACTGAGGAACAGGAAGAGGGCCAGAGTGTCTGGAGTTTCACTGAGCAAGGGAGGGTGGTACAAGAAGAGACTAAAGAGGCAGAGAGGGGCTGCGGGTAGGGAGAGGCCATGATGAAGGGTGAGACTTGATTCTCAGTCCGTGGGAAACAGCAGTGCATGTGCCAAGTGTCTCTGACATAAAGATGAATAAGACCAAGCCCTGCCCTCAGGAGGCCATGATCTGGTGACAGGGACAAACACATGAACAATTGTACTACAACGTGAAAAGTATCGTAATTGAGGTGGGTAAGCAGGAGGTATGGAGGTAGGAGGCGAGAGAGAGGCAAGGGTGATCCTTTATCCATATTTTGCAAGATAAAGAAGCTTCTATTTAAACCCTAATGTATAAAAATTCCCTTAAAAATAATATATATTACATATATTTAGTATAGGGTACCGTTTTATTTTCAAATTGCGATTAATAGGTAGAGATCCATTCTCTGCGCTCCCATTGTACCCTCTGCTTTCCCCCATTGTAGCACCCGCAGAGCCTGCATTTCCCGGCCTCTCTGCCCCACCAGTCTCTAAGTTCCATGATGGCAGCACCCGAGCCTTATCCCCCATTGTATCCCCAACGCCTGCCACAGGACCCAGGACATTCTGAGTGCTCAGGATAAGAGAACAAAACTCTGAGTCTAAAGCACACTCATATTTTACTTCATTTGCTTCTCACCACAACACCGGGAGGGCAGGCGTTAGTATTCCATTCTACAGATGAGCAAACTGATGATCAGAGAGAGTAAGCAACTTGTCCAACGAAGCATAGCTGTGGTTGTAGGGCAGCCTGTCAGGATCCCAGGGGCCCTGCCTTTTCTTGGGTTAGGTTTTTTTTCTTTCTTACCCCCCTATCCTATGCTGACTTTTGGGAATACACCACGGAACAGGCAGGTCACAAAGATGGGCTTGCTTCCATACTAATTCACCGGTGTATGTCTCTAGCTACTAAGATATCTCCAGGATATTAAAATTTATTTAATTATTTTTTATTGTAAAATGAATAATACATCCAGAAGAGTATAAAATTGCACAGTTTGAAAACTATGTATGCAACATCTTCCTTAAGAAGTAGATCATTGCCAGCACTTTAGAAGCCTCGTGTGCAACCATCCCTAACCACATCCCCTCCCTCCCACTTTGAAGTAAACATTTACCTTGCTTTTGGGTTAATCAGTCCCTTGCTGTTCTTTACAGATTCCCTACTTATATGTATGTATCTGAACAAAATACGTTTTAGTTGTAAAACACAGAGTAGCAAGCACAAACCCAGCTGTGTAAAGACAGGGCGATCTTACCTCTATTAGATGAAGACTCCCAGGAAAAGATAAGCTGAAGAGTCCGGGAACCAGAGTCTGCCATCACGTTCCCTGGGGGTGTATGGGAGTGTTTTCTAGGCAAGTCAGCAGGCAAGGTCATATCTGAGTCCTGGGGAATAAGGTGGGAGAAAAAGGGTTAACACAGGCCTGTGACTCACCCCTTCCCTACTGGGGGTGCCTCAGCCAGACCTCCCCGTAATCCGGGCAATGGTATTTAGGAGGAGAAAGATATGGGGAGACTCTACCTGTAAAATGTTTTCAACAGAAATTATCCGCTCTGTTTAGATTGGTCATTGTAAAGAAACATAGAATTTATGGATTAAGGAGCATGGCTGGCTGGAGAATGGGGAGGGGGCATGGTAGTCAGGTAAGCACTTCCTATCCGTATAATTAATGAATTACAAAACCAAGAGGCTCCAAAAGAGATATAACTTCCTTTGAGAGTAATTGCATCCATTGTTCAAAACTCATCTGTTGATCTGATGCCAAAACGTGTCCTAATGCAGGAGAAAAGGACAGCTTTTGGAAGCTAGTGGTTTTTCACCCTCCAGGAAAAGAATGTTCTGTTTGTGCCTGTTGCTTGTCTAGATGCTTTGAATCATTGGTAAAGTTTGATATTGAGTAAGATCTAGGATTCTCATAGTCCCATTAGACAAATCAACATTTTGCGTGAACTCAATACAGATCATGGTGCGGGCATCTGGCAGTATTGGAGAATGGCCTAGACGCTAGATGTCTAACAGAATTGTGGTCAAGGGAGTGTGGTCTCCAATCTGTGTCTCCTGAGTTCACCATGGATTCCCCCAGCTCTCAAGAACAGGGCAAACCAAGATAAGATGCCACCTCACATACATTAGGATGGCTTCTATCAAAAAACCAGAAAATAAGTGTTGATGAGGATGTGGAGAAGCTGGAAGCCTTGTGCACTGTTGGTGGGAATGTAAACTTGTGCAGCCACTATGGAAAATAGTGTGGAGGCTCCTCAAAAAATTAAAAATAGAACTACCATATGATCCAGTGATCCAACTTCTGAGTATATATCCAAAGGAAATGAAAATAGATATCTGTACTTCCATATTCGCTGCAGAATTATTTACAATAAACAAGATATGGAAAGAACTTAAAAGCCCATTGAAAGAAGAATGGATAATGTAGATGTGGACCAAATATACAATGGAATATTATTGAGTGCGTGGATGGACCTTGAGTGCTAAGTGAAATGCGCCAGAGAAAGACGAATACTGTATGATCTCACTTATATGTGGAATCTAGAAAGGCCAAACTCATTAGAAATGTAGACTAGAATGGTGGTAACCAGGGGCTGGGACAAGGGTGAGAGAAAACGGAAGATGTTGGTCAAAGGGTGCCAACTTCCAGTTATAAGATGAATAAGTTCTGGGCATCTAATGTATAGCATAGGATGACAGTTAATAATACTGTATTTTATACTTGAAAGTTGCTAAGAGAGTAGATCTTAGAGATTCTTACCACAAAAAAGAAATGATAATTATGTGACATGATATAGGTGTTAGCTAACGCTATGGTGTTAATCATTTTGCAACATATAAGTGTAACAAATCAATACATCGTACACCTTAAACTTACCCAAGTTATATGCCAATTATATCTCAATAAAGCTGGAAAAAATAGAATTACCGTATGATTCAGCAATTCCACTTCTGGGTACATACTCAAAAGAATTGAAAGCAGGGTCTCACAGAGCTATTGTACACATATTCACAGCAGCATTGTTCACAACAGCCAAAAGTTGGAAGCAACCTAAGTGTCCATTGATGGATGAATGAAGAAACAAAATATGGTATGAACATACAGTGGAATATTATTCAGCCTTAAAAAGGAAGGAAATTCTGACACAGGCTACAACATGGTTGAACCCTAAGGACATTGCGCTAAGTGAAATAAGCCAGTCATAAAAGACAAATATTGTATAATTCTACTTATATGAGGTATGTAGAGCAATCAAATTCATGGAGATAGAAAGTGGAAGGACAGTTCCCGGGACTAGGGAAGGGGGGACAGGGAGTTGTTTAATGGGTATAGAGTTTCAATTTTGTAAGATGAAAAGAGTTCTGGAGATTGGTCATACAAAACTGAAAATGGACTTAACATTACTAAACTGTACACTTAAAATAGTTAAATTTTTAATAATAGGTAAATTTAATGTTATGTGTACTTCACCACAATGAAAAAAAAAGGAACAGGGCAAAGCAGAACACATCTGCGGGAGTGTGACAGGTGTCCCTGCTTATCCAGGGAGCAGGGCATGGAAGGGAGACAGGCCAAGTGCAGATAAGACTCTAGGTTAGTTTCACCCAGACATGTTGCCTTTAGTTAGAGAGAGGACAGTGGCAGCAAGCATCGTGAGGATGATAGCTCTCATTTCATGTCACATTGCTCCATCTGAACTGGTTGCCCTCTCTGCTGCAGAGCTGTCACCCTGAGCTCTCTCTCTGCCGCTCTCCAGGAGGTGTTTTCACCCATTTGCTGTTGGACCTCCTGTTTTCTGTATCCCATCTTTTCTGTTCCTTTGTTCTTGGTGTACCCCCTTTTTTGGTGGGGTGTGCATGGGAGGTAAATTTCTTAAGACTGTGCATTCCAGAAAACATCCTTATTCTACCCTCACTCACAAAGATAGTTTGGCTGAGTATGGAATTCTGGGGTGGAATCATTTTTCTTCAGAATTTTGGAGGTGTGGCTCCATACCTTCTTGGTTCCAGGGTTACTGTTGAGAAGTCTAAACCTATTCTTACTGCTGCTCCTCTGTGGGTGACCTATTTTTTCCCTCTCTGGATGCTTTTATGATCTTATGTTTGTCTCCAGTGTTTTTGGAAACTTATAATGATGTCCATCAGTGTGAGTCTATTCTCGCTCACTACACTGTGAGTCCTTTGAATCTAGAAAGCATCTCCTTCAGTTCTGGACAATTTTATTGAATTATTTCATCAATGATTTTATCCCCTCTGTTTTTTCTATCCCCTCATTCACAAAGTCCTGTCATGTAATTGTTGAACTTTCTGGGCTGCTCTTCTATTTTCTTATCTTTTTCTTTCTTTGTCACTTGGCTCTATTGTCTGGGAGATTCTCTCAACTTTATCTTCTATTCCTTCTTTTGAATTACTTTCGTTTCTGCCATTAAAAGCTCTTTTTCCAAAAGCTCTTTTTGTTTTATAAATTTTCCTTTATCATAGCATCCTGTTCTGATTTTATGGATGCAGTATCTTCTGTCTCTCTGGGGATATTTATTGTGGTTTATGGAGATGAAGTTTTCTTCTCCCTGAATAGCCTGTTTCTTCCTAGTTATGTTTTCATTTGTTCCTTTTGATCATTGGAAGCTTTCCTAAGTTGTCTGGTGATCTTGGTTGTCTGATCCTGATGAAGAATGGGGGTACTAATATGCTGACTGGAATCTCTGAGGGCCTGGGTAGCACTGGTAACTCTGAGCATCCCTCTAGGGTGATCTGGCTAGGCTTTCTGGGGGCACTTTGATGCCAGCATCTTAGAGTCATTCCTCCTGGCCTGGCCAGATTCCCTTTGGAGAAGAGGCTTAAAATCTCCTGTCTGCAGGGTCAATGGTTGGCCACCAATGTTCTAGAAGACCAATGGGACAAGAGGGCTTGAGGTCTCTATTAAGTACTCAGTACACTTACTGTCACTTAATTTCTCTGTTATTAGCATGGTTCCCATTCCTATTTTAAAGATGAAAGGAATTTGTTTACTGGATGAGTTACAAATCTTTCTTCACGAAGAGATAACTCATACAGAACCACTTTTGTAGAGCCAGGGATGCTGAGATAAAGAGGAAAGATGGCTTTCTGGTTACACTGCTGTCTAGTGGACCCCTTTCCTGGACCACCTCTCTTTGGCTTCATTCATAAGCTTAATAATCCAATGTAAGAGGTTTCTTATTTGACTAGCTCTTCAGTTTTTACCAACTATAAGTGCATTTCTTAGGCTCTTAAAGCTTCACACCCAGTTGTTTATTGTGAGCAGGTGAGGTGCACCCAACGATTTACTATTGATGTGTCTCAGATTAACAAAGGGTATGACTCACAGAGTCATGTTTCCCCAGTGCAAACCGGGAATCCCTCTTTCTGGGAAGAGAAGCGGTATTTTTCTCCCCCTGTAACCCTGGGCTGTGAAACACAGCTTTATGAGGAAGGATATGAAAAATAACCAAACCTAATATGATTCTATGCAGAGAGTCACTAACCATGAAAATATCTTAGGTCACCGGAGGTCTCCAGTAGCACCTTTGGTAAACAGGACGAGGAACGGGGCTGCCGTGCGTTTGCTTCCTTGTTTTCATTTGAGACTTAAATGTTAGGCCCCAACTTACTGCCTCAGGGATGTCACCCAGTCTTGAAGGATGAGAAGGTGGGGAAAGAGGGAAAGAGGGATCTAGACAAGAAGGAATTATCAAGTAATCTGGTTTATTTGGAAGAATGGCAGTGAAGTTGGAGGATCTTAAGGATGAGGGTGGGTTTGTGGGCTGGGGTGAAGGGTAACTAGGGATTGACAAAAGATGAGTGAAACAACCCAGCTCAGGAGATAAGCTGGCAACCAGAGAGGGCAGGACGAAACCCCAATTGGGTGATTTAGGAGAGGCATAAGAACTAAAGGCAATAAGTAAGGAGCCTGAGATGATGATAATAAAAACAGCAACCAAATTATCAATGCTAGTTAGTACACCAGATGCTTCAATACATTATCTCCAGTCTTCATCCAACCTTCCAGAAAGGCACCATCGTCCCCACACTACAGGTGCAAAAGCAGAGGGTCCCCAAAACCCAGCGTGGCAAGGTCTGGCTGCCTCTAGAGTCAAGCTGCCTTCTTTTACACCAGGCTGCCTCCCAAGTCATGCCAAGTTCATTCACTCACTCAGCCAGCCAGCCAGCCAGCTTGTACCTACCAACCGCTAAGCTGTATGCTGAAAACAACAAAAATATTTGTCACCAAGTGGCAGAGCACCCTACACCCTTTTAAAATTCATTTACTTTCTCAAAATCTTGTCGATAGGACTGCTAGCACCACCCCAGTTCCTCGATGCTTCCTTTGAATGTGAGCCTTTCTCAGGTGGGTTGATAGAGGGCAGCCATCCTGACTTGAACACCAGTTCACAAGAGAGGTCAGGGAAGCTTTCCTTCAGGGCCATAGAACCTGCCACCCAAACCTGTCAAGAGCCAGAGTGAACATCTCCCCAACATAAGGTAGGAAGCGTTCCAGGGCTCCAAAGGAGTGCTCAGTGCCCTTCGCTGGTATTTAGATTCATAACCACCTGTTGCCAGTGTGGGAAATGCCAAGAAAGATTCTCGGCCCTTTTAATGGCCTCTGCTGCATTGTGGGATATGGATGGCTGCAACATTTTACCCAAGTCCTGGGTGAAACTTCTTAAACATTAAGAAGCTAAACTACCTAAAACACTAAGCCGTGTAAACCCTCCCCGAGGCATTCAGAGAAACATTCAAATCTTTACCACGATCCTTCTCGAAGCTCTCACCCACCAATCCTGTTTGCTAAACACAGCCACGCCGGTCTCTTGCTTGAATCGCCAAGCAGAATTTTGCATGTGCTATTACCGCTTTCTGGAATGCTTTCCCCTCACTCTTTGCAGGGTTAGCTCTGTCTTGTCTTTATGCTCAGTTTGAATGTCACCTCCTAAGAGAGACCCTAGGTCAAGGATCCTAACTAAAGTAGAGTCTCTCTGAAATCCTTCTGCTCAGCCCCTTCTGCCCATCACAGCATTTATTACAAATTAAAACAATTTTTATTTTTCTGCTTATTTTTTTGAGTTGTCCTTGCATTAGCATGAGCTCCATGAAGGCTTGGGGCTAGCTGCCTTGAGTACAGCGTGTGCCCTGCACTCTGCACAGTGCCTGGCAAAAGTGGCAGTTTGATATATGCATATGATGAGTAAACGAAAGTCAAAAGGACACACACAGGCTGACACTGCATGTTCTAACCCCGAATCTTTAGAAGAATCTTAAAATTCTCAGTAGATGCATTTCCATGTGGAGGATTTTTTATTGTGGCTTCTGTTAGATCCTCAGTAGGACAATTTCCAATTATGAGAATTCTATTGGATAGTGTTCACTGATTTCCTCATGAGCAAGTATCACCTACTGATCATTTTTTTTCACGGGTGACAGACTAAATGTTGGTTCAAATGAGTCACCCCGGGGAATTTGATTCTGAATTCTTGAACTACCAAAAGGGCAAACCAAAGAATCACACGGCCCCTTCCCCATCGCTTGTATAATTGCTCTGTCAAAGATTTAATCCTCGTAGGTGTTTAAGCTCTTGATTTAGCAAACAACGAGTGTTTGTTAGAAAATGGAATTACCTACAGCCTGCTTCCCGAAAGGGAAAATCAAAGGATTGCGGCAACAATATCACAGTCTTGCTTTGCTTCTGGGATACAAACTACCCAAGTAAATTGGTACAAATCTGCAGCTTCAAAGATGTGAGGCTGGACTCAATAGACCAGGCTACAGACAAACAAGAATTTTCACAAAATTTGGAATTTGGAGCCGCTGCTCTAGTACCGTGTGTGATCAGGCACCTACTGTTCGTGTTATTGCTAAGCAACAGGTGGCCTTATCCGTTCTTTGATTTATCGCGCTCTGAGTCTCTTCTTGTTCCTCTCTTTTGTCTTGCTCAGACTCCTTCTCTAGGACCTTTTCCTCCAGCTACTGCTTTGGTGTCAGTGTCCCCCACAGCTCTGCCCTCAACTCCCTTCTCAGTCTGCACTGTCTCCTTAGGCCATCTGGCCACACAGTTTCCTGGCTTCAATCCCCACCTGGAAGCTGACAGATCCCAAATCTCCATCTTCAGCCTGGGGATCTCTCCGCTGAGCCCAGATCTGTATTCCCAATAGCCTACTGAATGGACTGCAAGAAACTCAGACTTGACATTTATAAAATCAAATGCACTAACAACTCTTGATCTTCAAAAAAAGAAAAGATCCCTGCCTTTCCTCCTGTGAAAGTTACCATCTCCCACTTCCTTGCTCAGGCCCGAAACCTGGGGATCATCCTTGACTTATCCGTGTTCTTCACCCCCACATATTATCATACTCCAAATGCTTTTGATTTTACTTGCTAAGTAATTCTTGGACTTTTCTCCTCTGTTATATGTTCACTTCTTTGGTTCAGGCCCTCATAGAATACTTTTAGGTGGGCACTGTTCTAAGCACTTTGTAAAAATGTCCATTTAACCCTGCACAGCTATCTCATCAGTTATTATTACAAACACCATTTTCAGATGAGCACAGAGAAGCTGAGTAACTTGCCTGAGCTAGTAGTCAACAGTGCTGGGATTCGAACGCAGGAGTCTACATGCATAACCACGAGGTTATGCTGCCTCCATTGTGGAAATCTAGCCTGGAATACTACAGTGGTCTCTAGCTGTTCTTGCTGCCTCTTCTTTCTTCTTTTTCTGGAACCTTCCCTATAGCCACCCAAATGATCCCTCAGTAATGCACATTGGATTAAACTTGTTTACAACCTTTCAGTGGTTCCTTGTCCTCAATAAGGCAAAGTCTAAACTTCCTGGCATGATCTGCCTTGCTCTTCATGATTTTGTCCAGCTGAGCTCTCCAACCCCCACCCCTGGATTCAGTCATACACTCAACCTAGGGGCTATCTTTCCCTCTGTAACATACTCCCCAGGCACATGCCCAACCCTTTATTATCCTGATAAACACCAACTCAGTCTTCAAGATTCAAATTAACCTCTTCCTTATTTTCTTCTCTGAAAAACAAAGCATTGCTTCCTTTGACTTCCCATATCAACTGTATTATATTAATAGTAATTGTCTCATTGCAATGTAATTGTTATTAGCCATGTCTCTAACCCGCACTGTGGGATTCTTGAGGGAGAGAGAATGCCACAGACAACATCCTAGACATACTTGGTGCACTTTGCAGTTTCTGACACACAGTAGGTGCTCATCAAACACTTAGTTATTGTTTAAGGGATAAGTAACTTGGACCTGCAAGTAGGGAAAAGTGATAGCTTAGACGGTAGAGTAGAATCCACCCAGTGAATTTTATATGCATAATTTCTAGAAATTTCCAGTTGAGTCCAAACATCCACCTAATACTTGATTCTCTTCTACCAAATTCACTCATTTAGTAGATATTTCTTGAGTGCCTATTATGAGTCATACCATGCAAAGATGCGGACACCGCAGAGAACAAGACACAGTGTCTATTTCTGATAAGAATGAGTCCTTTCAAGGGCTTAGTCTAAGCGTAGGGTACTCAAAAAAGCACGGGCAGTACCCATGCAGTGTGGCAGGAACCATGGGCCAGGGAGACACAGTGGGTTATGAGAGCACAGGGAAGAGACACCAAACCAGGGCAGTGGGTGAAAGGAAGCTTCCTGCAGGTGGTGAAACCTCCAAGGGAAGAGGGTAGGGTGCTAAAATTCCAGAGAACAAAGAAGCACTGACTTTCCTGAGCTCTGATGTAACTTGATTTTGCCAAATAGGTAAGCAAGCGACAGAAGATGAAGAGCTTTGAATGCCACGCTAAGGACCTTTGGCTTTAGCCTAAAAATTTTGGGGACTTGTGAAGGATGTTAGACCAGGCAGTAGTATAACTGATATGTGTCTTTAGAAAAATCACCCTGGCAGTGGGAAGCAGGGAGACAAGAAGCTGCTCAGTAATCTAGGTAAGAGACAGGGAGACTCTGGCTGAAGGTTCCACAGGGGAGCATGCGCAGTAGGCAGATGTGAAATAAATTAGTGAGGTAGAATCAACACAGCCTGGTGACTGAGCTTGGAGAGTGAGAGAAATGAGAGGGAGGAGGCAAGTGTGGCTCCCAGACGGGTGGGATGGCAAAGCCATTCATGGAGATATGGAGTATGAGACGAGGGCCGATTGGTTGGGGGGAAAATGAGTTCTTATTTGGAAATGTTTGAGATTGCAGCGCTGGTGTTACATCCAAGTGGAGATATCCCATAGAATCTATTCAAAGTTCAGGGAGGAAAAAGAGTCTTGAGTTGAAGATAAAGCATGAAAAAACAACATAGGAATGTTAAATTAAAGAAGGGGGGAAGGACTAAGGATGGACCTTGGAGGAAAAGCCACGCAAGACGTAAGAGGAAATGCTGGTGAACCGACCAGGCAAACACCCAGATGCCCATATTCACAGAGAAGAAGTCACAAAGTCACACTGCTCTCAGATACACAGATACCGGTGTTTGTATTCGGGGGTGGTGGGTAGGCTATGCTAAGGCTGTTGAAGAGTAGGTTGCCTGTGTGTGAGCCCTTCGCCTACCACTAGACCCATGGCTTCTCAATAGCCAAAAGCAGCTGTAGCTTTAATGAATGAAGAACTCGATTTTAAAAAAAAAGTCTCTGACAGGGGCTGGCCCCGTGGCCGAGTGGTTGGGTTCGCGCGCTCCGCTGCAGGCGGCCCAGTGTTTCGTTAGTTCGAATCCTGGGCGCGGATATGGCACTGCTCATCGGACCACGCTGAGGCAGCGTCCCACATGCCACAACTAGAAGAACCTACAACGAAGAATACACAACTATGTACCGGGGGGGCTTTGGGGAGAGAAAGGAAAAAATAAAATCTTTAAAAAAAAAAGTCTCTGACATAAAGTCAGGAAGATAGAATGTAGTTGAGGGATGATACGAATACAGATATGAATAACAATCATTATCCCTGACAGCTAACTGTTCTTGAATATTTTCCCTAATGTGCTAGTATTTATATATTTGATTTCATCTAACCTCCAGCATGTATATTTTCATGTTTTGGGGAACACTGCTGCTGTACCCTGTGAAACTCATTAATAATACACAAGTCGAGCATTTCACTTGTCTTGAAGTTTCATTATGTTTCCTAAAAGAGAAAGAGAGTGAGACTGTGAAAACAAGAGGATCGAAGCCTTTTCTAAAGACTTATTTTGCAGCCTTCTGTAGCAATTCTTGCGTCCTCATGGCTGGAAATGTTTATCTATGTAATAAATGCAGTCCCACAGTATCCAAGCACCTGGAAAATCTAATTAGCCTGGTCTTGATCGACTGTGTGCAGGATAATGCCATAGTCCTCAGTCTGTTCTTCATCTCCTACAGCGTACTTACTGATATGAAAATGAAGCCACAGTAAGAGTTTCCATGAGTAGCTGCCAAACGGGCTTCTTATGGTATCCTGTTCGCACAGAATAATTGCCCATAAATAAGGAGGTCTCTCCACCAATCAGGGGCTAGGAGATAGACTGCACCCGAGGAGAAATCACAGCAGCAGGTTTTACGACTGTAACCCAGTTACACCATTAGCGGCAGAGCATTTTTCAACCCTTGCTGGGACCGCCCACCAGCATACTGCATTTTATAGGTAGCGACTACAGGGAAAGCATCAGGAAGAACAAATTTAAGACGTTTTGTTTTGTTTTCTTATCAATTAGCAAAATGCTGCCACCTTCTTTGGCACAGGTGTTGAAAGTGTACAAAATCCATCCTATAGAAATGGGCTAAACCACCCTTTGTAGGAGTGGGGAGAGCTTGATTGGGACATGTATTAATGGACCTGAGCAGGGCCAGGTTTACCACGAAACTGATGAAGCTTAAGCCTTCTGGCCCCTCCCTAGCTTGGGCTTCTTCCAAGGTCCTGTATTCATAATTTTGTGATTATCAGTTTCCTTTGTTTTATTTTAAAAAGGGCCCGAAGAGTTGCATAAGCTTCAGGCCCCATAAAATCTGGATCTGCCCCCAAGCGTGGGCCAAAAGCTGTTCCCTGTGGCCGGGCCCACTGGTCCTTCAGGATCCATTCTCCCTCATTCCTGTCAATGACTCAAGCACCCACTCCCACTCCAGGTTTTAGCGGGGCACGATTGCCCATCGAGAGACTATATTTCCCAGCCTCTTTAGAAGCAAGGTGGGGCCATGTGACTAGGATTTTGTCAGTGGGATGGGAGCACGACTCATGTGAGCAATTTCTAAGAGTGTGCGCTTTCTTTTTTCTCTTTCCCCCTTTTCTGCCAGCTGACAAAAGGCATTAATGGGAGCAGCCACCTTGGACCCAGAGAAGGAAGCTAGGTGTTAATGATAGCCGGTAATGATAGACCACATACCTCTGGACTGTCACATGGGAGACGTAAGCTCATATTTATTTAAGCCTCCATACTTTTTGGGTCTTTTGTTACAGCAGCTTAGCCTGTACCCTTCACTGCCAACGGACCCACTGGCTCTGGATTTATTTCAGAAGAAATGTGAAATGGAGAGAGTTGGCAGAATAAGGCTGAGTCAAGGCTTTTGAAGGGTATTGAAGAGTCAAAAGCCAGAGAACACAGATACAAACACGAGTGGCCAGGTGTGGAATCACAATTAAGAGAGGATTCAGAGTCAGAAGACTGATGGACACAGGACGAGAGTGGGAGCAACGTAGGTAGGTCCTGGAGCATTGCCTCTTGGTGCCGTGGCTTGACACTGGAGCTTGGGTGTGTTGAACCGGGTCAGGAGAGGAGTCTGTGAGGAAAGCTGAGTTATCAGGCTTTGTACCACCTGACCCCCACCTCCCAGCCCCACCTCATGGAACCGAGGATGAGTAATGGACCCTAAGCTATCACTTACAGGCTGTCTGGTAGTCCTTCATTGTTCTTCCCACAGATGTGTTCTACTCTTAATAGGACTGACTGCCCTAATCACACCCTTTCTCATATGGAGATTTAATGAGAGACCTAGAAAGAGACAGTCAGCAGTTGGCAACAGAAGTATAAGCCAAAAGACACTGAGGAAGAAGACAGTAAGAAAACTATAAGACAAAGGCCCCAGGCAAAAGATGCAGGGAGAAGAGTAATGATAGGCAGTAGGTGGAGCCGAGTCAGAAGCACAGCTCATTTGCTCTTGGGTTCCCCCGACCTTAGGATGGAGGAATATTGCTACTGCTGACCCCACACTTCATTGGCTCTTCATGCCACCACCTGGCTTTGCAGCTCTGAGAAGATAACTTGCCCTCTTCACTTCCCTATGTCACCTCCCAATAACCCCTTTAACTGAGATAAACTGAGCTGATTAAAGATACAAAGCTGAGATAGCCAGAAAAACCTGTATTGTATCTCCTCTACATTTTCCATTTCCATCTCAATCTGGATTCACTATCTTTATAACAAAGCTACCAAATAAAGAAGAATAAAAGTGAAGCCAGAGTTATTCTTTTGGTCATGAAGGTATAATGTCGAAGTTGGAAAAATCAGGAAAGTGATGGAGTATGCATATCCCTTCTTTGCATATAATTTGTCCAGATGAACCTCATAGCAGAACGACATTGTGTCATTGTTCATGTTCGCAGCAGTTACAAATTTGGACTAGTTTATGTGTATTCAGTCTCACTGCTGGAAGAGCTGTTAGAACATTACATGCTATTCTGGTTCCCTCCAGTGAATGCCAGCTCTGTTGGAGGGAGGGGAAGAGGTTTTATACCCTCTTCCAAAGACGTCTACTTTAAGGAGCTATTTTTCTGAAAAGGAAAGATGATAACCTCAATAACACCTGGCAGGCATCTGCAGAGCTCACAGCCATTTACCTTATCTGATTTGTCCTACAACTCCTTGGAGAGAAAAATGAGTGAGCTGAAGAAGCATTCTTTCAATTTTAGAAAATGAGTTCCTCGAGCATTCCTACCTTATCTCTCATTTTGCTTCCAGGCCCATTCTCATCTCCTGCTCAATCAGCCTCTTTGACATCCTTGTTTGTGCTTTTGGGCCACATGCTTTCATGCCTTGATCTCTGCATCTGAACATCCATCCTTCTGTCAGCCAAGACTCCGCTTATCCCAGGTCCCATTTGAGCTGGGGTGGCGGGAGGTTCTTTCTCTGGCCTCTAGATAGTGCTGGCACGTACATCATGTCGTCCAGCAAGACATCTGCAGAGATAACATGTTCCCAGCCAGGTGTTAAGCACCTAGAGAAGGGGTCAGCAAACTATGGCCTTGTGGACCAAATCTACCTGCCACTTACTTTTGTAAGTGAAGTTTTATTGGAATACAGTCATATCTGTGTTTACATCTGTGGCTGCTTTTGTGGTTCAACAGCAGTTTGGTAGTTGCCTGCAAAGCCTAAATTGTATACTCACCGGTCTTTTCAACAAATTTGCTGATCCATGACCTAGAGGAAGGGGATCATGCCCAATCCAACGCAGTGGAAACACTCAGGAAACTCTTACTGAGGGAAGGACAGAAGGAGGCACAGGGAGACAAAATGAATTGCCCCCAGATCACACGTTACAGAATGAGATGTGAGTAAGAAGGGGATTCAAATCAGAATATACTCAGAGTTGGCAGTTTCAGGTAAGGAGGCTGGGGGATTGGAGGGTTTGAAATAAAAGAGTTTGTTCTAGTTAACTATTGCTGGGTTATAAACTACCCCCAAACTTAATGGCTTAAAAGGACCATTTTATTCTGTCTCACAATTTTGTGGGTTGGAAATTTGGGCTTGGCTGGGTAATTCTTCTGTTCCACGCAGCATCAATGGATGTCACTCAGTAGTATTTAGCTGGCAGTTGGGCTGGTTCCAAAGGTCCAATTCAGGTTTCCCACTTGCCTGGTACTTAGATAGGAGTGGTTGCAAGGCTGGGCTCAGCTGTGGCTGTCCACCAGAGCATCTACATGTGGCTTTCCAGCATGCCAGCTTCAGTGTAGTCAGACTCCTTACCTGGCAGCTCAGGGCTCTGAGAGCAAGTATTCTAGAGAATAAGGCAAAAGCTGTGTCGTCTTTTATGACCTAGCCACAGAAGTCACATAATGACACTTTGACCCTTTTCTATGGGTTGAAGTAGTCATGAGCCTGCCCAGCTTCAAGGAGAGAGGACATAGACCCCACCTTTCCATGGGAAGGGTGTCAATGAATTTGTGGCCATGGCTTAAAATTAGCCCGGCGGTGGGGAATGGGGTGGGGTGGGAGGGTGAAGAAGAGGATAGAGTAGTTAGGGGCAGAGAACCAACACTTACTAAAGGCTTTTCATAGTTATTTCACCACAACCTTGTGAGCAAGGTATTATTATTCCCATTTTACAGCTTAAAAAAGTCATGTCCAAGATTAAATGACTTATAATTAACTTACACAAAATGTCTGAGCTAGTGAGTTACAGACTTGCAATTTCAAGCCAGATCCATCTAATTCCAACTCTGGAGCTTTTTCATTATACCATGATGTCTATCATAGAGAAACGAAGAGCAGTCAACATGGCAGACAGTGCAGTGATGGGGCTTAAAGGGCTAAAGGGAAAAGACCATGGTCTTACCTTCTTGCTCTTGAGATATAGAGTCAGTGGTGGCAGGAGGGGCCTGAGTGGCCTTCGGAGAAGACAGTATGTGCTGGCAACACCACCTCCTGCAACCCCAGTCTGAGAGGTGCCAGGTGTTCTCCAATCTCTTCTCCAATTCCTACGTCAGCTATGCTAGGCAGTCTCTGAGCAAGGTCATGCTCCTTTGACGTTAAAGAGGATGCTATTGATGGAAGAGCTCAAGCATTTCCTGTGTGGTAACTGGTTCTCACATCTCTGCCTTGAGACCCAACCTCTCGCATGGGCACTATAGGCCACCTCCACTTCTATGTTCCCCCACCACAGCCTCAATGTGTCAGGACACACAGCACCATTTCTCAGTGTAAACTTCCACTCCTCCTTCCCCCCTCAGTTCCCAGACAGGTAAGCAAGACTTCTGATTTCTAGTTCTGCTTGTAAGGAGCTTGGAAATCACCACTCCACCCAACAACAAGTAAAAAGCTAACAGACTGAAAAACCAACTCTTCTTGGATCCATAACAGAGGGGGAACACAAGGCAAACCACTGCCCCCAAGATCGGAGGGACAGGTGAATAGAGGGAGCCAAGACTCAGGAACAGAAGCCCTCACAGGACACATTGCTGGGGAGGAAAACCTGAACTGTAATCGATGAATTGCTGGAGACTCAGTGCAGACAACTCTGAGAGTTAAAAACTCTGGGGGAACCCACTTGGGGCCCCAGCAACATTGTGAGATTTACCTCCAGGACCTCAATCAGGTTCCTATAGTAAATTTCAGAAAAATCCCCTCTGTCTCCCACCAGCAGGAGAGAAAAAGGAACCATTTTGAAATACACCAGAGCACTCTCTTCTTAACAAGGCCTGCCCTCAGGGCAAACTAGTTAACTGGAGCCTAACCTGCTGGGGTGTTATCAGAGCCTAACTGTCCTGGGAGAAGGGAAATACCCAACTCCAGCCCATTCTAGCCATCATGTCCCACCTAAGGGGAGAGAAAAAAAACTGCAAAACACTTGTGAAGTTCGCAGTCCAGTCTATACTAAAGGACTGAGACTTAATCATAGGATTATAGAATGCTTCCCATTCCTCAACATCTTACCACCATGTTACTAAAGGCCTATTTACGTTAGTTCCTTTTACCCAGTACATCCTGTCCGGCTATCAAGAAAAAATTACAAGGCCTACTAAAAGGCAAAAAACACCATTTGAAGAAACACAGCAAGAATCAGAACCAGATGTGGCAGGGATGCTGGGATTACAGAGCAGAGTCCTCCCTGACTGTCCCCTTGCTGCTTCTCACGGCCAGGGACAGTGTAGAATGATAGTTCAGCCCACAGGCCTTGGTACTGTGCCTTCTGGGTTTGAGTCTCTGCTGTCTTTTTCTTAGTTTTTTGATTTCAGGCAAGTTATTTCATCTCAGTGAGTTTCAGCTTTCTCAACTGTGAGATGGCGACAATAACAGTATCTCCTTCTAGCATTTTTAGGAGAACTGTTCCTATGTTGAAGTGCTTTGAATAGCACTTGGCAGGTACTAGGCACTCAATAAATGTTAGCTCTCATTACGTCCAATTGATCCCCAAGTTCTTTTTCATTTATTCAGGGTCTTTTCTGTTACCACCATCACTGTCTTAGGTGGGGTCCTCATGATCTTATCCTTATAGAACTGTAATAGCTTCACAACAGAGGAGACCTGCGCCCTCGCTGCTTCGGCGTTCTGCACATAGCTAGTTGAACATCTTCAACATTTATTGACCCCCTATGTGCTAGCACTGCACTAGCATTTTAGAGACATTATCTACAACCTTTCTAATTCCTCCCTAAGCTAACGTGAGTATTATTCCTCCTTTTACAGGTGGAAACACTGGACTCAGAGAAGCAACTTATTCAAGGTCTCACAGCTGGTAAGTGGCAGAGTCAGGATAAGAAATCTGTGACCTTTATTACATCCTACTGTACTCTTTTATAGCATCATATTTGACATTCAATATGTCATCTCCCTGCTTGGAACTTAAGTAAATAAATAGATAAATCAGTGACTTAGGGGAAAGAGAGCTAGAAACTTTCAAAGTTTTCTATTACATATAGGATTTGTTTTAACCTAACATTTAAACACATGACAATACAGCCCCAAATTAATTTTCTAATCTAATTTTCTGTACTTCTTAGCCACAGCCTTCTATTCTAGTCAGGCTAATCAACTCACCTCCTTACCACAGACCACAGCCAATTCCCATTCTAAATTTTTGTGACATTCACTCAGCTGGAATGCCAGTCTCACATCCACCTAGCTAAATCGTACTCACCCTTCAGGTCCTGCTCAAACTCCATTTCCTCCATAGGGCCAAACTGATTGTATTAGAGACACAAGCTAATTGTATCTGATTGTCTGGAACTCTTGAAGGGCCTGAGGTTTTGCCCAACTTGCAAGCCAACAATTTAACCAGCTACAGTTTCATGGATGTGGCAGAAGACATGAAACTCCTAGATCAGAGACAAAGGATAGTTTTTTACTGACAGCAATAGTAGTAGCCAGAGTACCAGCGTTTTTGTGCCAATTCCCAATTACCCTGATGCCTACAGGGTAATGTGAAAAGGGCCAGGTGACACCTGCATACACAGCAGGCTGCACTACAGGAGAGGAACACAGAGCTTAGAAAATCTGAATCTTTTATAACGGACAGTAAGCACATCTCCCTTTTACCATCTCTATCTTCCAATGCTGTGAGCAAATCTGCACTTTGCTTCATAGAGACATTGCTCTATTTGCCAACAGTGTTCACTATACAAACATCCTTGGAGATATTGTGCAGAACAAAGGCTGTCAGTGCCTCTGCTCACAAGATGTGAAGAAATATGAGAGTCCCGCAGAGAATGGTCTCCCAAGCTGATAACCGAGACTACATTGATATCACCTTCCACTGAGTCTCTAATACAGTATTTCTCTAGCCTGAGTGAAGTACAAAGCCCTTCTAATAAAACGAAGTCTCATAGACTCCCTAGGCTTCATTTAAGCACTTCTATTATAATATTATTTAATTACAAGTAAACCTAGGTATATTCTCATTGTGCTAGTATCTCTCACACACTGGACAAAGGGGGAAAAATATATGTTAAATGCAAACCAAGACAAGAAACCAATCGACTTCATATTTATAATATTAAATTAATGTTATAGAAGTTATTGTTTAGCCAAAACTGAATTGTCGATGTCGGGTTCAGTAGCAAAAAGACAAACAACTTTCAGCCCTACTCCCTGACTTCTGGGGAGAGGTGAGAGGCTAGAGGTTGAATCAATTGCCAATGGCCAATGATTTAATCAATCGTGTCCATAAAAACACAAAAGGCCGGGGTTCAGAGAGCTTCCAAGTTGGCGAAGGCATCCACGTGCCGGAAGGCTGGGTGCAGTCCAGTTCCATAGGAGTGCTCCAGACCCTTACAGACCTCACCCTATGTACCTCTTCATCGGGCTGTTCCTCTGTATCCGTTATAATAAACTGGTAAATGTAAAAAAAAGTCAACAAGTCCAGATCTACATTTATCGCACTCTTGTTTTTTGATTTCTATAAATATCAATGTGAAAAATGCCTATTTGTAAAGTATTTTGTACAAAATTATGTCAATAACAATAAAGTTTTGTTTGCTAATTCAGGGTAATCATACCTTATATTTAACCAAAAGTAAAAGGCAACTTTAATATTATATTGCTTTATATACTCTGAAAAGTTATCATAGTCTCTTCAAATTTGTTAGTTCTGCTGAATTACCAAAATCTGGACTAAATATGTTTCTCTAATCTAATTATTGATGGCATTAGTATAGGAATTTGAATTTGACTACTGTAGGTACTATATATAAGTGGAATCATACAGTTTTTGACTTTTTGTGATTGGCCCTTCTACCTTGGACATAAAATAAAACACACACACACACACATGCGCGCATCAGGTTAGCCTTAGGCAATCACCGACCTTGGAAACAGCAGTTGAGGCTGTATGTAAAGATCTTTCCTGTTCTGAACTCCCACACGCGGTTGCTGTTTTCTTTGCCATCCTGGTTCCCATCACGCTGATCTGTCAACAAGGTGAAATGTTGATTCCATTGCCTTTGGTTTCCCAGACTGAAAGCGATTAGATTAGACCTGAAAGAAATAACTCTTCTTATCCATGAAATGAGGAGCAGTGGTTCTTACCCTTTTTGGGGTTTTGAGTAAGAACTTTTGAGGGTCTGATGAAAGGTATGTACCCTTTCCCAGAAAAATGCACAGGCATGCATACTTTTGCACATAGTTTTGGGGGTTTATAAACCCTGGTTTAATTTGAGTTCTCTCAAAAGTAGACCCTGAGATAAGGATTTGGGTATGAGCAGTTTACTTGGGAGGCAATCCCAGGGAACAGGATGAGGAAGTAAAACAGAGAAGGGGGAAACCCAATAAAGGACGTGCTAATTAGCAGGTACCACCGTGGGTGGGTAACAGAGGCTCCGTTTTGCTGGAGGTCCTCGATCACAATGTGCAGAACATCCTTTAGAACCGTGGTGTGAACTTTCCAGGGGTCCCACCCTGCTATGGCCATGGGCAAGTGTGCTCCTGTAGCCACAGAAAGCTCTCAGGCAGAAGAGACAGATGTTTGAGCATAAGGCTTCCAGATTTACAGGAATTGTTCCCTGAAGCTGAAGGTAATCTCTGGATGGGCCGAGGGGATGTGGGTGGGGCATTTACATTGCTATAGATCCTGAGAAACTCATCCACGCATGCAAGCTAAGAGCCTTTGGAAGAGGTCTATTAACATCCCTTCCAGCTGCAATAGCCTGCTGCTCTGTTTAAGCAGTGGGCAGCTTGCTTGTGCTCTCAGGCCTAAAGTTCTGAGCAGATACTGAAGTGGGCCTGCTCCCAGGCAGCCTGTAGCAGACCTCCACGCTGAGATTGCACCCAGCCTGCACAGCTTACCACGGCGCCATCTGTGCACATGATCCAGCTATCATTATTTACTCCAGACGTTCCTTCTGACAGCAGTGAGCAGTAAGGCCTGACCCGGTGGCCTCATGTGCTTGATTCCATGGTTTATGAGACTGAAGCACACGATGGGGATCTGCAAGAAGTTAAATGGAGATGGCCTCCCTGCCTCCTCAGATTGGATTCTCTGTTATTCATTTCCTCTGCCTTATAATTAAGGCCCGCAGAGGAGGCAGTCAATTTCATTAAGAATAAACCAGCAACAATGTGAGGACCTTAATGACGAGATGCAATTTTTAAAAAGTCCTAAGCATGAACATCAGGACTTTTGAGTGATGGCTTTCCTAATTGTCACATTGCAGGAGGTGGGAGCAGAGCAAGAACAATTAGACAGGAGCCGAGAGCTTAGGTTAAGGGTTGAATTATGTCCCCCTAAAAAGATGGTGAAGTCCTAACACCCGGTACCGCTCAACGTGACCTTATTTGGAAATAGAGTCTTTGCGGACGATCAAGTTAAGGTGGGGTCCTTAGGGTGGTCCCTAAACCAATATGACGATGTCACTATAAAGAGGGGAAATTTAGACACAGAGATGCACAGAAAGAAGACGATGTGAAGACACAGAGAGAATGCCATCCACCAGCCAAAGAAAGCCGGAGAACAGGTTCTCCCTCAGAAGGAACGAACCCTGCTGACACCTTGATCACAGACTTCTGGTCTCCAGAACTGTGAGACGACAAATTTCTGTCATTTAAGCCACCTAGTTCATGGTACTTTTTACAGCAGCCCTAGGAAACCAACACAGGCTCTAAGTTAGGAGACAAAGTGACTTGAAGCATAGGGAGAGGGATGGGGCAGTAAGAGGGAGTAAAGAACACAATACAGGTAAAAAACAGCAGGAAGTGAGGTTGGGAGTGTGAACCATCACCTTGTGTGTCTCTGAGTTACCATGGATCAGGAACACGACTCAAGAAAGCAAAGTCTAGGTGCAGGCAATTGGGGGACATGCTATCTCTTTTCCTGGGAATACCCTCCATCTTCCTCCACCACTTTGGGGAGCTGAGCCCTTGAAGAATTCTACATCCTCCTCTCCCTTGCCCTGAGTGTGTTGAAGGGCCTCCTATCTACCCACAACCTGAACCTTATCCCATCAGAGTATTTGTCCCTCCGCATTTTAGTAGCCTCCCTGATGATCTTCTCACTAGGCTGTGACCTCTCTGAGTGCAAGGACTTTTCCATTATTTTTTTCATTATTGCATCCTCAGCATCAGAGACTATCCCTGATACATTATAGGGAGGCTCAATAAATGTTTGTTGAAGAAATGAATGAATAAATGGGTGGATGGATAAAAGCATAAAAGGCATGGACTTGATGTTAAGACAAAAATTAGCTTGCCTCTTGGGGTTGTGTAAGTATTTCCTGGGCTGGAGGTGATTGTAGGTTGTGGCTTCCTAGGTAAGAACTTGGTCAGCAGGACCAGCAGTTGGGAAGGGCTATGACTGGTTGAGCATTGCAACACTGTGACTAGAGCCATGCAGACTTTATCCGTTTGTTTTTATTTATCCATTGTATTCATTTATCCATTTGTGCCCAAACATACTTGAAGGGCTATAGTGTTCCAGGCACCTAGGGGTACTAAGATGGGGACAGTAAAATTCCTTGAGGAGCTGTGTAGATTGGTAGAAAAAAGAGACTTGTAAATAAGGAAGGGCAAAAGTGCATTCCCAAAGATATTTGCTGCATCATTCTTTATAATATCAGAACATTGGAGAAAACCTCACTGCCCATCTACGGGGATAAATGGTTAAATATAATATGGTATATTAATCTGATGGAACACCATGCAGCAAATAAAAATGAATAAAGAAGATCATCAAGTACTATTTCAGGTAGACTTTTTAAGTTTAAGCTATGAGTGGTAGATAATTTGAAATTAGAGTGGCTATGACTGATATAAAACCTGAAATTAGAATATCCTGAACAGAAATGTATTTCTTTTCATGTAAACAAAGGCCACAGGCAAGCAGATTGAGATGGTGGCTCCACAATCATCAACTTAGTTTCCTTCTCTTGCTATTTCTCCATTCTTAGATTGTAACTGGTCCAAGAGAAGCTACTAGAGCTCCAGCCATCACCTCTGTAATCTAGGCTGCAGGAAGAAGGAGTAGATAAAGAAGGGAAAGTCTCTTCCCTTTACAAATACTTTCCAGAAGTTGCACATGATGCTTCTTTTTCATTTGTATCAGAGTTGAGGTGGGGAGCCAAGTTATTGTGAGTGTTAGAGAATAAAGGATTTATTGTGGAAAAATAGACCTTACACTCTTGGAGGAGCCGTGAAAAGTTGGAGGGTCAGAAAAAGCACTGACATCTGGTCATTTTGAAAAGCTAAGTACATTCAGCTACTGAAGGGGGAGAGTGGAGAGATCTATAGGAAGCTGCACCACCTCTGGGAGTCCTCAGCCAAGCATCTGAAGGTGGGTCAGCAGGGCCAGAGGTTGGGAAGGAGAACTGGACATGCAACGAAAGAGAGTGAGTTCCAGCTGGAAACTGTTGGGCACCTCTGCATCCCCCATCGGTTATCATACTGGACAACAAAATGACCATTAGAGATTAAGGGCTACTGCCTCACTTCTGCTGCCTAAATTTCATACAAGTTCCTTTTTTGGCCAACCATAACCTGGAACCATACCCAAAATGTTATTCTGGGAAACGTAGCTCCAAGTTTAATCAAGCTGATCCAGCACAAACCACCACAATGCACTCTTCATCAGCCTGGCATGCATATACACATCTTTTTTTTTTTAACTACATTTTCAAATAAAGACAGCAGTGAAATCATGCTTCCATATAACATGATGCAGCTGTCCCTCATACAGTGGAAAACTGCAAACCCTTTTGCTGAAAGAGGATGCACAGAGGCTCGTGTGTCACTTTTGTCCATCACTGGATGATGTTCAATCCTCTTCTAGCTGAGTCACACTCCATCTGATTAATTTAAATACTGAGATATAAAGTCAACTGCTACTAAAACAACCTAAGTTAGACAGTAGGAGAATTGGAGAGGGAAAAATAAAAATCTGCTGGTTAATATATATTACAAATATGTTCATATCAAAGCAAGGAAGAAACAGGCATAAGTACTACCCTCCTCATTTCTACAGCTGATCATGTGGTGATAGTCGATATTTATTATTTCTCTCTTTCACTGACATAGTCCATACTTCCTCTTCCCTCAGTAAGCAGGTCATCATCTGGCATGATGGGGTGAGCCAAGCCTTCATTCCAGAAAGGTCTGAGCCGTTAGCAATCCTGGTTATATTAGATGTTGTAGTTTTCCATTAACTTTTGTCACAGGACACAGGATGGCTAAGAGGCAGCCTAGAGGATCCTCTGTGATCCAGACATGCTCTTCCCTGCCTCCAATTCTCCTTGGTGATCAGGATCAACCACCCCAGCCAGTAAAATCAAGACTTTGGCGGGGGGGGGGGGGGGCGAGGGGAGACAGGTATTTGTCCTTTGGCATGAGTTGTGTAAAATGATCAGAAGAGCATCTCAGATTCTAGTTAAAAACCCACTGTTGTGGGCTGGCCTGGTGGCATAGTGGTTGACTATGTACACTCCACTTTGGCGGCCCTGAGTTTGCGGGTTTGGATCCCAGCCGCAGACCTGCACGCTGCTCATCAAGCCATGTCTTGGCAGCATCCCATATACAAAATGGAAGAATATTGGTAGACATGTTGGCTTAGGGACAATCTTCCTCAAGCAAAAAGAGGAAGATTGGCAATGGATGTTAGCTCAGGGCCAATCTTCCTCACCAAAACAAAACAAAACAAAACCCCCAGAATGCTCACTGAAGATCTTCTTATGTAAAGTCCTTAACAATGGAGAAACAGATCTGTTTCCCAACAATGATGAAAATAAATTACATTAAAAAAAAACCCTTTGTTGTGTCTCACAGTGAAAGCATTTCTCTCTTGGGATTTAAGACCTCTAAACCAACAGGGCTGAAAGTTATGGGGCCAAAAAGCAAACATTTTGCTAACGGATCTCTAGGGACAAGCCACTCCCATTTCCACCCCTTGATTCCAGTACACATAAATCCTGGCTATGGGAGAAACATTTCCATCCATTGGTTGATAATTCAAACACATATTGCATCCTGGTGGATATTACCCTGCCTCTGAAAAGTGTTGCCACATAGATAGTACTATAACTGAATCTATTTTTTTCTGTATATATTTAATGTGTACAACTTGATTATTTGAAATATGTATACTTTGTGAAAAATTCACCACAATCAAGCTAATTAACGTAGCCGTCACCTTACATAGTTACCATTTTTGAGTGTGTGGTGAGAACACTTGAGATCTACTCTCTTAGCAAATTTCAAATATACAATACAATATTGTTAACTATAGTCACATCATTGTACATTAAATCTCCAAGACTAGTTTATCTTACATAACTGAAACTTTGTGTCCCTCAACCAATGTCTCCCCATAATCTCCTCCCCACAACCTTTGGTAACCATTATTCTTTTTTCCTATGAGTTTGACATTTTTAGATTCCACATATAAGTGAGATCTGCAGTATTTGTGTTTCTCCATCTGGTTTGTTTTACTTAGCATAACATCCTTCAATTTCACCCATCCATCCTGTTGTTGCAAATGGCAGAATTCCCGTCTTTTTAAAGGGTGAATAATATTCCACGATCTATAACATTTTCTTTATCCATTCATCTGTCAATGAACATATGAGTTATGTCCCTATCTTGGCTATTGTAAATAATGATTAAACAAACATGGAAGTACAGATATCTCTTTGAGATACTGACTTCCTTTCCTTTGGATGTATACCCAGAAGTGGGGCTGCTGGATCATAAGATAGTTCTACTTTTAATTTTTTGAGGAACCTCCATACCATTTTCCATGACTGTGCCAATTTACATCCCTACCAACAGTGCACAAGGGTTCTCTTTTCTCCACATCCCTGCCAAAACTTGTTATCTTTTGACTTTCTGATAATAGCCATTTTGACAGGTATGAGGTGGTATCTCATTGTGGTTTTGATTTGCATTTCCCCGATGATTAAGGAAGTTGAGCACCTTTTCACGCACCAGTTGGCCATTTGTATGCCTTCTTTTGAGAACGTTTACTTAGGTTCTTTACCCATTTTTTAGTTGGGTTATTTGTTTTCTTGCTATTGAGTTATTTGTGTTCCTTGTATATTTTGGTTATTAACCCCTCATTAGCATATAGTTTGCAATTATTTTCTACCATTCCATAGATTGTCTTTTCACTCTGTTAATTACTTCCTTTCTTGTGCAGAAGCTTTTTACTTTGATGCAATCCCATTTGTCTAATTTGGTTTTTGTTGCATACGCTTTTGGGGTCATATCCAAAAAATTGTTGCCCAGAATGTCAAGAAGCTTTTCCCCCATGTATTCTTCTAGCAGTTTTATGCTTTCGGGTCTTATCTTTAAGCCTATAATCCATTTTGATTTGATTTTTGTGTATGGTATGAGATAAGGGTCTAATTTCATTCTTCTACATGTGAATATCCAGTTTTCCCAACACCGTTTGTCAAAGAGACTACCTTTCCACATTGTGTATTCTTGGCACTCTTGTCAAAGAAGTTGGCTACTCACACTACTCTCAATTCCCTTACATGAGAAACTCATGGTCTGGGGAGTTCTCTCTTGGCACTGAGCTGTGCTGGCCTGGGGGATGGGGTGACACAGGCAAAATATAACTATTCTTATTATCCTTTTCATATGGTTATTTTATTTCTCTCTCTTTTTTTTTCTTCACTGTGTTGCTGCTGCTTCCTAACTGGATTCCTCAGCTCTCCCAAAGCTTTTTTCATTAATGGATAGCTGTCTAACTGTTATGTGTGTTGGCGAGGGTGGCGGCGGGGGGCGGGTGGAGGAAAGCTAAGATCTCCTACTCTGCCATCTTGCTGATGTCACCCCCATAACAGAGTCTTCAAAGGCCAGCCCACCATTCTATCAGGCCAGCTGCTTCAGGAACCTGGTAAGATCAGTGAATTAAATGAGCATAAGCCCATCACCACAGCTGAATTGTTATAAAATGAGGTCTATGGTCAGAGAAAATCCTGTGTAGGGTACTAGGACAGTGGATGAGGCATTCTGTAATTCCAAGAGTAGTGCTTTTGGCAGAATTGTGAATAGGAATAGTAAATCCATAGCTATGATGGAAGGCATTTGGTCAACCTACCAATAGATAACTTGTTGGATCTCTGGGAAATGGTACCAAATCAGGGCTCAGTGTTGATTTCTGCTGTTGGCACATTTGGTACCCAGCTGTAGCTATGTTGTCTTCAGTGAATGTAAGTCAAGTTGCTGAGCCCGTGGATAACCTTCCCTGCCACCAAAGCCACATTGTTGATCAGCCCATTAAGCAGACAGGAGTTGTTGGAGGAGAAGGTGATATACACAGAATAGGTTGCCTTGTGTACTTGGTTATTAAGATCTTCCTCTGCTGAGGTTGTTTTTTCGTGAACGTTTACATGAAGAACGTTATATGAAGACAAGTATCTTCATACTCTGTGCCCGTTTGGAGAAATCTATCTACATAACCCTTCCTCAGACCTCCTTGTCACCAATTTTCCAACCGTGTTCCTTCCAAATTTCTAACTGTTTAGCTCCTGTCCATGAATTGGTGATTCATACTCCTGATTATCTTTCCTTCCAGAAAAAGATAAACTAAACACATTGCTTAAAGTTCTGCCACTGGGAGGATTTCTTGTCACCTCTGTCCTTAAGGACTGCCTTTGCATAGGGGTGTAGTGCTCAGCTAGCTGTCCACTTTCAGATAATGCTAGAATATTGGGCAAGATAATTTGAAACTAAGCCTAAATAATTCTTTCCAAATAAACTGGTCTTAAGGAATAGATCATGAGGATGTGGATGCAGGTCAGTAAAAGAAGGAGATAGCAAGGGCAGGAGCCATTCTAAACTGCTTGTTTAGACAACTTGCTTCTGCCTTCAGGACACGCATGAGTCACTTTCACTTGATGGAGTACTGCTCTGCATGCTCAACTTTATGACTCATGGGTCAGGCAATACCCAATTAGTGACAGGCAACTCAGGTCACATGCCAACTTGGTGGCCCATGGTCAAGTGTTCAGTCTATACTAGGACTTAGTTGCAAGATAGAAACTATTTCTCAAAAAGAGAATAGTTGAGCCAGCCCTGATGGCCTAGTGGTTGAAGTTTGGCATGCTCCACTTTGGTGGCCTGGGTTTGGTTCCTGGGCATGGAACCACACCACTCGTCTGTTAGTAGCTGTGCTGTGGCAGTGGCTCACATAGAAGAACTAAAGGACCTAAAACTAGAATATACAACTATGTACTGGGGCTTTGGAGAGTAAAAACAAGAGAGGAAGATTGATAACAGATGTTAGCCCAGGACAAATCTTTCCCAGCAAAAAGAAAAAAACGATAAAAAAGAATAATTACCTGAAGAGGATGGTGCAGATTTACTCCCATATTCTAAAGATATGCACTGTAATCCATGTATAGGGGCCTTTCCAAAGGCTCCATACAACATCCCTTTTTGCCACAGATGCTTCAAGCACCAATGGATTTGTTGGGCCATATGGCTCAAGTGGCAGAGTAGCTTGTGTGGCTGCCTAGACATCCACCAAAACTGACAACCTTTGGGTTATTTGGTAAATGGGTCAAAGTAGCACTCCCTAATAAGATATATGTAGCCTCCAGAATTCAAAGAGGCCCATTATGCCTATTTCTTAGTAGTAGGAGGGTCCACATGTAGCAACTTGCCCTTTACCTTGGGAATAATATCTCGACATGGTCCAGACTCTTGGGAATTTCACCTGGGTGGCAGACCCCTGATTTTTTGTCTGATTTATTTCCCACCCTCTGGCCTGAACATGTCATACCACGTTGTCTAGGGTAATTGCTACTTCCTACTCTCCAGGTCCAAACAGCATGATATCATCAACGTGGTGGACCAGTGTCATGTCCTGTGGAATGCAGAGACAATCTAAACCCAAACAGACCAGATTTTGACGGAGGACTGGAAAGTTGATAGAGCCTTGAGGTAGGACAGTGAAGGCATATTGCTGAGCCTGCCAGCTGAAAGCAAATAGCTTCTGATGGTCTTTACTGACAAGTGTATAGAAAAGTGTTCACTAAGCAGTTGTCATCCTTGAGCCCACTTAAGTGTTGTGAAACCTGCTGAACTTGAAAGATGCCAAGTATTTCCCAAGTTGTATGCCTTGTTAGTATTTCCAAGGGTGATACGGAACGCCCGCTGTTCTCCTTTTGTTCCTCGTTCTCAGCACAGTTTCACAACTCCTTCTTTGCATCAAAATGAAAATCAGGAATATTAGAGGTATTGAATCTCTGAAAACAAGTCACACAATGGGTACTTAGTGACAGGACATGGAGTTAATCTACGAATTTTGTTATATTCCAGAATGTGGAAGAGCAAAGGCATGCCAAGGTTGTAAGAAAATTCAGACACTCACTTTAAATAATTTTCTGAGAAGATCTGCGTAAAAAAAGTACTGGTGTATAGAATCACTCTTTCTCATTGACTTCCATTGCATTTTGATGCCGTATGAAAAGACGGAAAGGTGAAGGCAAGATTAAATCAGCTGGAACGAGTTTCCTGGGCTGGTAGCTAAGAGGTGATTTTGATGAAGGAATTTTAAGTGGATGGCATCAAATTCTTCCTGGGGAGAATGTCACTCTCTAATAGGAAGGAAGTAGAATAATAGAACAGCTGGCCTGGAAGGGACCTTAAAGGCCATGCAGTACAATTCTCTCATTTAACATGTGAAGAAAATGAGATTCACTGTGTGGAGTGACTGGACCACAATCACATATCTAGAAATGTGGAGTTTCAGTGAAACTTAACAGCCTGGGCCTTCCTCTGACAGGCTGTACAACCGTGAGCAAGTTGCTTACTTCTCAGTGCCTCTGTTTTCTCATCCGTAAAATGAGGTCAATTACGGTGCCTACCTCATAGGGTTGTTGTGAAGACTAAATGAGGTATTTAATATGAAGCTCAGAGCAGGATGGCACATAGCAAACGATAAATGTGCACTATTACTAACTGTACCAGGACAAGCTTCTGACTCTTCCACCAGTGTGATTTTGAAGAATCTATGCCATCTTTGAAATGACATTTTGGAATCTGAGTCCCCGTCAGAGTAGGATGGTACTAACTTCTCTTGGAAGCAATCAGACCTCTAACAATGGCCTTTTCAAGCTGTCGCTTGTCACCTCTAGTCAACAACTACTTTCAGAGTAATGGCAGCTGCTTTATTTTCACCTCCCAAATCTTGGACAATGTCACTTTTGGCTAGCTCTCCGAGTCATTACAGGGGAGGTGATTCTGAGAAACATATTTCTCAGTTGACAATAGGACAGCACAGTGGCTCCTTTCCATAATAAACTCTATGTCAGTCCTTCTTTCTCTTGAAAATAAATGACATGGTATGCCGTTTGACTGTTCTCTACACACTGCTGGCATCACATGATATAACTATTTTTCCCCTCCCCAAAGCCCCAGCACATAGTTGTATACTCTAGTTGTAAGTCCGTCTAGTTCTTCTATGTGAGCCGTGGCAACAACATGGCTTCTGACAGATGAGAGGTGTGGTTCCACGTGAACAGAGCCGTGGAAGCAGAGCATGCCAAACTTTAAACGCCAGGCCATCAGGGCTGGCTAGAAACTTTTTTTTCAATAATATGAGTGGCTTGCCTTGTGGAGAGGCTCAAAACTCCTTGAAGAGTTATCAGCTTCTTCAGAACTCAATGTAGCCATTTGAGATCTCTTTGAGGTGTCAGCTGACAACACAGAACAACTTGTATCATGAACAGGCATTTGAAATATGCTGTGCTGAACTGTAATGTGTGACAACGCATTCCATTCTTTTAATCCTGTGTTTTAAGAGAAAATAGGTGTGAAGGATTAGAAAATAGCTCTTTCAAGAATTTTTCTGACATGTTTATTTTAACATGTTTATTTTAATCAAATAAAGTGATGTATTCATCCTCTTCTGGCAGTTCTCAAGAATGGGTACCCTGAAAGAATTAAGTTAGATCCAAACACAGGAATTTATTTTCAAGTACTTCCTAGTGTGATAACTTTTTAGATAGCTGAGGTGCATTCAAGCCTTCCTTAGACATTTTTTTGCTATACAGGGTGGTAGGAAGGGCATAATCTTTGAAATCTAAAGGGACTTGATAGAAATCCCTCCTCTGCCAACCACCAGCTTTGGGACTTCGCACAGGTCAGCACAGCAGAACCTCCACACGTTCCTTCACCTCACCCTGGGTGCGCTCTTTCCTCTCACCCTTTCCTAGTGTATGTTTATTTGCCAACTTCCTCTAAATAATTAATTCATATTAATGTGTAAATGACATAGGAGGTAAATTCTGACCTTTAGGAAAAGAAGATCTTTATTCCCTTCTTCTCTCCCCACTTTTATTCTACACTGAAGAGAGGATGTGCTAGCCTGCTTTGATCAGCATCCCCGACAACAGCGGGGTGAAATTCTAGGGGACCCTGGAGGGCTTCTAGGACAGTCCACGGAACGGTGTGTGTCTCTCTTTACGAATTTCCTTCCAGGTGGAATGGTAAGATTACATGGGGCTTCTTGGGACAGCATCAGCCTTTTCTTCTCTCTTTAGACGTTCTCTCTCTTGTGCAGCAGGCAGACCTGAGAGGGCTGGGGAGAAGAGTGGAGTGAGGAAGAGGGAGCCAGCTCTAAGCGTTCCTGAATTCCCTTTCCTCTGACGTTGGAGGTGTACGGCTTTTAATTGGAATGATAGGTTCTGATGTTCATATTTAGACATGTTGGGTGGGTCTCAGATGAAGCCGTCCCTGATGCCCAGCCCAGCACGTCGTCACTGAGGAAGTTAAACGAAAGCATCACTTTTTCTTGCTCTGCCTACTGTTTGTATCAATCTCCTTTGAGCACCTTGTGGGGAAGGAAGCGGTGGCTGGTCCCAGGTGACATTCAGCCCCCCAACTCCACCCCTTGCAAAGTGCCATCTTAAATTAAGCTCATCCTAGTCTGCCACTCAGTTGTATGGTTTATGGTGTTACTCCCTGCCCAGGAATGATGACATATAATAGGGGAGGAGGCCTTTAACCAAAAAATGGAACTCTTTGCAGAGATGAGTTCTAGACAGAAAGCAGGAAAAGAAATCCCATTAAACAGACATAAGGTCTTCAGAGTCACATAGCAAGCCCATCTCTGCTGGTGCCCAGAGCGGGCAACCCAGGCAAGTGGCCCCCCTCACAGTGACGGGTCACAGGCTGTCTGGAAGCAAATAAACAGGTGGCCAAGAGCGAGATCAAGACCACTGTTCTTAATCAGTGACTTTTTGCTACACACGCTTTATCCCATAGTTCATGACTTTGGGGAATTAAAAGGAAAGGGACACTGATGAGAATTCATAATGACACCACAATCAGGCCAATAGTAAATAGGATGGATCTGGGTAAGGCTGCTCATGGACAATGTTTTAGGAATCTTTAGGACTTCTCAAGCAGCAAAATTCCCAAGCAGAAGACAATACGGGCTGGAAAAGAAACTGCGGGCAGGATGGCAATTCAGATTTAACATCTATAAAGGGTCATCTTCTCCTCTTGAAAAAAAATGTGATCATTTATGTCAGTGAGCTTAGAATGGGACTCCTTGGCTTTTCTTGGTTGACGGGGTAACATAGAATTTCCACCCGTTCCTCCCACGAACTTTGCCTCAAACAGGTACTCAAATGAATTGACCTTAATTATGGGTGCATTGTCTCCTCTTTTCAAAAAATTTAATAGACTTTATTTTTTAAGAGCATTTTTAGGTTTACAGCAAAATTGAATGAAAGGTACAAAGATTTCCCATATCTCCCCCTGCCCCCACACATCCACAGCCTCCTCCCTTATCAACATCCCCCACCAGAGTGGTACATTTCTTACAACTGATGAACCTGGATGGAGACATCATTATCACCCAAAGTCCATAGTTTGCCTTAGGGTTTACTCTTGAGGTTGTACATTCTATGGGTTTGCACAAATGTATAATGACATGTATCCATCATTATGGTATCACACAAAGATTTTCATGGCCCTTGGGGGCCGGCCCAGTGGCGCAGCTGTTAAGTTTGCGTGTTCCGCTTCTCGGCGGCCCGGGCTTCACCGGTTTGGATCCTGGGTGGGTGGACATGGTACCGCTTGGCAAAAGCCATGCTGTGGTAGGTGTCCCATGTATAAAGTAGAGGAAGATCGGCATGGATGTTAGCTCAGGGCCAGTCTTCCTCAGTAAAAAGAGGAGGATTGGCAGTAGTTAGCTCAGGGCTAATCTTCCTCAAAAAAAAAAAAAGATTTTTATGGCCCTAAATATCCTCTGTGCTTTGCTAATTCATCTCTCCCTCCCCCCAGCCTCTGGCAACTACTGATCTTTTTACTGTCTCCATAGTTTTCTCTTTTCTGGATTGCCATATAGTTAGAATCATACCATATGTAGCCTTCTCAGATTGGCTTCTTTCACTTACTAATATGCACTTAAGTTTCCTCTATATCTTTTCATGGCTTAATAGTTCATTTCTTTTTTAGTGCTGAATAATATTCCACTATCTGGATATACCACAGTTTATTTATCCATTCTCCTACTGAAGCATATCTTGGCTGCATCCACATTTTGGCAATTACGAATAAAGCTGTTATAAACATCTCTGTGTAGGTTTTTGTGTAGAAATAAGTTT
Source organism: Equus przewalskii (assembly GCF_037783145.1). Taxonomy (NCBI): domain Eukaryota; kingdom Metazoa; phylum Chordata; class Mammalia; order Perissodactyla; family Equidae; genus Equus; species Equus przewalskii. Next base: position 20,295,596 of record NC_091852.1, read on the forward strand.
TAAGTTTAAAGGAGCACAATTGTTGGATTGTAGGTAAGAGTATGTTTACTTTTGTAAGACACTGCTAAGCTGTCTTCCAAAGGGGCTGTACCATTTTGTATTCCCACCAGCAATGGACGACAATTCCTGGTGTTCCTCATCCTCACCAACATTTGGTATTGTCAGTGTTCTGGATTTTGGCCATTCTAATAGATGTGTAGTGGTCCACTCCTACCTTTTTTAAAATTAATATTGACTACTCCCATATATATATAACATGTGTATTCAATCTCCCATTTCACAATGGCCACTTTTCCATTAAATGAAAGAACAATATTTTTACAGCCTCTTCTCCTCTCTTCGAATATTTTACAAAAAGAAAGTAAAAGTTATCAAAGCACAATCAAGAAATTAAAGGAAAACGGAATTGTTCCTCCTTAGAGAAGAAATATAAGCTATCCTTGAGAAAAATTTGGGTGGTCCCAATTGTCTGGAACCGTGTGTACAAGATTGGATTTACCTGTTCCAATAATTGGTCAAACTCACCACTAAAATAATTTTAACCTGGCTATGGTTCTTTGCCTCCTCCTCTCTCCTTTTTCTCCTCCTCTGCTTTCTCTTCTGTTTTGGGAAGTTGGGGTAGATTTTTTAATGTAATTATAGATTCAATTTCTTTAATGGTTATGTCTGTTTGGTTTTCTATTTCTTTCTGACTCAGTTATGCAAAATTATATTTTCCTGGGAAATTATGCATTTTGTCTAAATTTTTAAATTTATTTGTGTAAACTTCATGTTATTCTTTTATTATTTTAATGTCTGCTTTATCTTAGTTTATATTCCCTGTTTCATCTTAATATATTTATTTGTGCTCCATCTCTCTCCTTTTCATACTTTTTCAATTTTTCCCCAAATATGTCTACTTTCTTAAACTTAAAATATTTGATTTGGTTGATCCTCTCTATTACGTTTAACAGGAGGAAATACTTGTTCCTCACTCCTGTGGTTTATGTATGAACAGATTTCCCTAAATAATCCTGACTTCTTTCCCCCCCACCCAGTTCCTTACGCCTATGCATGAAGGTGAACTTCGGTATCTGTTGTTGGGTGATAGCATTGGTTCTCATTTCTTGATTGGGTGAGTGTAGACCAGCAAACATACTAAGCACTAGGAATTGGATCTCTTTCCACTCTCCAGACTAGTGCAAGATAACAGTCCTGGGTGAGTGCATCTCACTCTCTCTAGTGTGTAGTTCCAAGTTCTACAAATGGAGCCTGGGCAGGGAGTACTGGTAGACCCATTTGACTCTTGCTCAAAGTCACACCCTCCAAGTGTTTATCATCAATAAAGTTTATCACAATCTTCATACCTATGACTCGTTGTTGATGTCTCATGGATTCAGAGTTAGTGAGAGAACAGCAAAGTCATTTATTTGGCTCTCTCAAACTCCAGCAATATTTCTGTTTTTAATTTTACTAATTTGTGCTCTTTTTGATTATGTGGTCCCCTTTTCCTTTGGATTACTTCATGTTCCTTTCAGCTGCATTTAGTTGTAGTACTATTCCCTTGAGCTTTTAATTTCATTGCCTACGTTTAATTCTAAGCAATTCTAATTTCCATTATGATTTCTTCTTTGACCCAGGAGTAATTACAGATCTGTTTTTTAAAGATTATTTTTTGATTTCTGAACAATAGCACATCATGTGTATGTGCATTCTGATGACTATAAAAAGCACTTCAATTCCAAAAGAAAAGAGATCTTTATAAGACATGAGCATTTAAGGAAAAATCAAGAAAACAACTTAAACATCTGACTGTTAATAAATCAACCCAAAATAATTTGAAGAGTCAATCTCAATATTTTTCTAACTCTGAATTCCACCCTTTAAGTCCCATAATTTCTGCAATTTGCAGGCACTTACGTGAATACTTTTTAAATGGTTTTTTCCCATCGTGATATCCCTAATGTAATATTTTCAATCATTCTAGTTTCTTAAAGTTGGTACTTTATACGATGTTGGAAATAAAATGGACCTAAAGTGGACATCTCCTTCAATGTGTGAAAACATAATTTATACTCTTTTTTTCCTGCGAAAGATTCATCCAGAGGTTTATTATTACGCCTTCATAGCTTTCCTGAGCATTATTTGAAAGGATATCAAGTTGAATGTCAAATGGTTCACTTTCTTCCCATGTACTATCATTTTTAAAAAGCACAGTTTTGTTAAAACCCACTTGAAGTGTGTTTTGATGTTCAAGAGAGAGACCTATTCTAAATGGAGATTTCCCCCCAGTAATCATGTTCCCAAGTAGCATAGAAATCAGCTCTTCATTGCTGTTCCTGAACATAAGCAATAACTACTTTCACTGGTTATCATACATTGTTCCACCAAATTAGTACCCATCAATTCTGACTACCTTGTTCTGGATTTCCTAGGTGTCTTTGATTTCTTAAGTAAAAAGGCAACAAACTGTGTTCTGCTGGAAACTGTAACGATTCCTTGTGTGTGTGTGTGTGTGTGTACATTTTAACATAACCAAGATAATTAACATACCTAAAGCTAGTAATAATACCTTGATATCATTAACTATCCTGTCCGTGTTCACATTTTTCTGACTGTATTATATATGTTTCTCAGACTTCGATTCAGGAACCAAGTAAGACGCATTCTTTGCAGTTGGTTCATAGGTCTCATAAATTTCTTTTAATCTATGGATTCCTCCTTTTTTCTTCTTTTTTTGAAACTTTTTTGTTGAAGAACATGGTTTGTTTGTTTTGTAGAATTTCCCACAATCTGGATTTTGCTGATTGCACTCACAAGGTATTAAGTTTCCCTACTCCCTTCTATTTCCTATAAGTTGGTAGTTAATCTAGAGGTTGATCAGATCATGTTTTTGTTTTATTTTGTTTTGTTTTGCTTTGTTTTGTTTTACAAGACCCCTCCATGGTTGGTGTTGTGTGTTTCTGTGAGGAGGTACGTAATGTCTAGTTGTCTCTCTTTTTGTGATATTAGCAGTTTTGGGTGAGCATTGTCTAGATCCATTATTTCCTTAAAGTGTGTAAAATAATGATATCCTAATGCTATTACTCTTTTTTCAGTTATCAGCTAAATTCTTCTATAAATTCTCTTGTAAATACTTTTGGTTACCCTGAGTTTCAGTTCACACAGGAAAGTTACGGTAAATGATGGATTCTTTCTCTTTGTTTTACCGGTTTTCAAAATAACGTGGTTGATCTGTATATCTATCATCATACCCTGGCATCCTCCAAGGTGATCATTGAAGTACTAGTTATGAAGCAATGGATTTTACCACATTTAATTTATTTTACCTCATTTTAGTTATTATCCTTATTCTTGCTTAAATTGTCCCATCTTGGTCAATGGTAGCTTATTCAGGTTGGCTCTTAAGTCATTGTAACCTGACAGTTCCTGTGGTCTGTATGACAAGATATTCCAGGTTCATTTTGGATATTTATTGGACAGATCTGGAATTAGCTATGTCTCCAAGGAAGCCTGGTTAATTTTGGTGCAAACTGGTATTTTTGCATCAAGAAAAATGGATGCTAGGGGTGCTTACTGTGATGGAATTTCGTCATTATTTCTTGGCATCTTCAGTTAATAGAGCATCTCTGGTTTCTTTATTTTTGCCTTTCGTATTCCACAGTTATACTATGTTGTATCTAAGTGTCTTGCTTTGACCATTGCTTCTCTTTACTCCCTATTCAGTCCCTCTGAAACACCTGTTAGATGTATATTAGACCTTCTTATTCTGGAAACACTATTTCTTATCCTCACTTTAATACTTTTCACCTCTTTCTCTGTGCTACAGTCTAAGTAATTTCTTCTGATCCTCGTTCCAGTTTGTTATATTCTTCTCCTCTGCATTTTACTTATATTGTTGTTCCCTTAAGTTTTCAATTTCGTTGACTACGTTTACGTTTTTAGAAATTTTTTTGGTCAATTTTCAATCCAGCTTGTTCATTTTTCATAGTTGTTCTTTTCATATGTTTTTCTTACCTTTAAGTCTTAATTATTTTAAAAATTTATTTTATAGTCACTAACAGACAATTGCATTTTCTGAAACTCTGGGAGTCTCACCTTCTGTGTCCCTCTAGAGAAGATCTGCGCGTGCACACAGTACTGTGACCCACCAGAGACCTCTTTGATCTTTATTTCTCAGTTTAAGGCTCCCTGAGTCGTGTGTCATGTAAATTCGAAATCGCAGCCCATGCCTACTCCATGTGAGGACATTCCTGTGATTAAAAATTCTTAGGGGAGATATATAGAGATATATTTTTTCCTGCCAATACCTAGACTGAAACCAAGAAGTTTCCTGGTTGTTGTGGCCTCGTACCAGTGGGCAGAGTTGTGGCCCCTCAGGGGTCTTGGCTTTACGTAGGAATTTCATTTTCAACTCCCCACTTTGCAGGAGTCCAAAGCCATGAAAACGTAAGACCCTAAGTTCCCAGGACCCTTCTTTCCCAAGCTTCCATGGTGTTGGTCTATCCGCTTGTCAGTCTAGTTGTCAATTTCCTCTTCATTTTGGACCACTGATAATTTCCTTGTTTATTTTTATTTACATAGTTTTTTTGCAAGCACTATCCATTTCAGAGAACGTTTTTGTAGTTTATCTGAGATTTCTATCTGGTCTGTATTAAAAGGGTTTTCTGGCTATGCAGTTTGGCAGAATGCCAGAGACAGAAACCCCTGGTCTAATTCTACTTTTTCCAAAAACTTCATCTAAGTCCATATTAATTTAAATATCTAAATCCATAAGCTAGTCAAAACATCAACCTTTAATTGGAAAAATATTGGTGTATCGTGTGGATCAGGTATTCTGATTGACAGTTGATAGTGTCATTAGACATTCTGGTTCCTGTGGGGAAAATAATTAAAGGGATTCTTGAGAGTGGAAATATTGTTTCTTAACTACATTTCACAGTTAGATGTCCACTCTCAAAACATGTATATGATTAAACAGCATTCTAGGTACATTATTTCCTGACTTCGAAAGGCATAACTCTCAAATTGATCTCTTTGTAACTATCTTTGTTTTTAGTTCAGTGGTTCTCATAAGTTGTTCCCACAGAACACTAGTTTTCAGTGATCTGAACCAAAATGTTCTACCACCAATATGAAATAATGGATCCACAAATTGCAGAGAACTCATAGCTAATGAATATCAATTTTTCTCAATTTAAAAAATTTCCTTGTGGTGTTTTTCTAATATTTGTGGACCCAGAATTACTTGTTAGTTACTACTTAAAAAAGGATGAATTGGTAGGAAACTTCTAGTAACAGAAAAACTCAACTTGATTTGTTAAGGATATCGTATCTACTCTTATCTGCGAAGGAGCAGAGACCTACACAGTTTATGTAATAAACTCTCTGTTGCCAGAAGTAAACCTTTCTACGAACCTGAGAGTTGCCAACCCTTTAAGGTACTTTCCAGTTCTCAAATTTCATTACTCTATTTTCAGCCCAGCTGATTACTTTGTTAAAGTCATTCTATGAGGGAATTAGACATATCGATATTTCATAGCATTCTGCAAAGGGCACTGTAATTTCTAGGTGTTCTGACCCATGAGAAATACAAGAAACACTACCGCAGAACAAAGTTTTTCAAAACTTGTTGTCACTAGCAGTGTTATATTGCAAACAAACACACAAAATCAGGAGAATTTTGAGAAAGTTATAATGTTCTAAACATACACCGATAATGTTTAAAAGCTGCTCATACGCGTCGTCGAATTTCAAAGCGGTCTCTCAAAGAAACCCAGACTGGCATCCAAAAAGATCATTCAAAAATAACTCGAGATATTTACCTGTCTTTTGAGAACACATTAGAGTGCATACCTCTCAGAATTCCTCTTTTATCTCTCATCCATTTCAGACATACACTGTAGCAACACCCGTGTTTCTTTTCTCAACACTCTTCAAACTCCTCCACAACTCTAACTCAAGTTTCTCTTATTCTTTTCTCACCCCATCTGTCTTACCCATTTTGTAGTACAAAAGCCCAACATATTGGGCCATCTGGCAAGCTGGGACCTACCTCAGCGGGGGGAGGAGAAGAAATGAAGCAGATAGAACCAGAGTCTTCTTCACTATGAGCCTTGGAACACTTACGTGCTTGATAATTTTCCTCCTGACACACATGCATGCACGTATCTGAAGAGTATTATACATGTGTCTAGTAAGAGCCATACCATGTGTGAGGTATTTGTGTTAATTAAATTCTCTGGGTATCATTTTTCTCATCTGCAAAAGGGCAATGGAAAATACTATCTCTTTCCTAATGTGGTCTTGAGGGTTAAATGAGATCATACTTGCAAAGCATTTAGGAATAGTGCGTGGTACATGGTAAGTGTTCAAAAAGTGTTAGTAGGGGCCAGCCTGGTGGTGCAGCAGTTAAATTCACACAGTCCGCTTCGGCAGCCCGGGGTTTGCCGGTTCGGTTCCCAGGTGCTGACATGGCACCGCTTGGCGAAAGCCATGCTGTGGTAGACATCCCACATATAAAGTAGAGGAAGATGGGCATGGATGTTAGCTCAGGGCCGGTCTTCCTCAGCTAAAAAAGGAGGATTGGCAGCAGTTAGCTCAGGGCTAATCTTCCTAAAAGAAAAATGTCAGTAGTTATTATTACTTGATAGTAGTAGTAATCACATATGTAGCAACAGTAATGCTGTAAAGATACAACTTATGCTGGTTTATAGGCAATATGCAAGCCACCTTAAGCAAAAGTCAGGGGTAATAACATAAGTAAACATTAGAATGGTAATGTTGGCGATGGGAGATGTAATACAATCTTACACTTTCCTTTTTAAGTACTTTTTTATTCAAACCATGACAACGACATAATATACTTTTATCTATCAGTTGAAACATTGGTGTTATTTTTCTACCTAATTTAATAACATCCAGCTTGTATTGAATGTTTACAATGCACTGGGCACTCTACTAAAATTTTAATGTATATTATCTAATTTAAGCACTACAACAACTGTGTAAGATAAGAGTTATTATCATCTTCATTTTTTAGGTGAGGAAACTGAGGCTGCAGAGAGGTTTCTTAAGAGCACTGGAGGCATTTTTCTTTCTTTGTGTGTCTATTGTCTAGCGTGGAACCTCCCATAGCTTGGAACTTTTTTTTGCGGTAACATTGGTTTATAACATTATATAAATTTCAGGTATACATCATTATATTTCAAATTCTGTGTAGATTACATCATGCTCACCACCTGAAGACTAACTACAATCCATCACCATACACCATGACTAATCACCCGTTTTTCCTTCCCTCCTCCCCGCTTCCCCTCTGGTAACCACCAATCCAATCTCTGTTGCTATGTGTTTGTTTCTCATTGTTTTTATCTTCTACCTATGAGTGAGATCATATGGTATTTGACTTTCTCCCTCTGACTTATTTTGCTTAGCATAACACCCTCAGTGTCCATCCTTGTTGTCATGATGGCTGGATTTCATCGTTTCTTATGGCTGAGTAGAATTCCATTGTGTATATATACCACATCTTCTTTATCCATTCGTCCCTTGATGGGCACCTAGGTTGGTTCCAAGTCTTGGCTATGGTGAATAATGCTGTGATGAACATAGTGGTGCAGGTATCTTTATGTATTCGTGTTTTCGTGTTCTTTGGATAAATACCTAGCAGTGGAACAGCTGGATCATATGGTATTTCTATTCTTAATTTTTTGAGGGATCTCCATACTGTTTTCCATAGTGGCTGCATCAGTTTGCATTCCCACCAACAATGTATGAGAGTTCCCTTCTCTCCACATCCTCTCCAATACTTATTGTTCCTGTCTTGTTAATTGTAGCCACTCAGATAGGGGTGAGGTGATATCTCATTGTAGTTTTGATTTGCATTTCCCTGATAGTTAATGATGTTGAACATCTTTTTGTGTGCCTGTTGGCTATTTGCATATCTTCTTTGAAGAAATGTCTGTTCAGATCTTTTGCCCATCTTTTAATTGGGTTGTTAGTTTTTTTGTTGTTGAGATGTATGAGTTCTTTGTATATTTGGATATTAATCCCTTATCAGATATATGGTTTCGTAGCCTGGAACTTAACAAAGATTTGTTGAATGAATGAAAGAAACAGCTAAACCTTACTAGTCTTTATTTTGGTCCGGGCCTTACACCCAAAACAAGTTTTGAAAATCAATTACGAAAGTAGACACAACCATACTTTAGGAACAAACCAGTTTCCCCAGACCATTTTAGGAAGAAAATGGAGGTTAAAAGTGTGAAACAACATGAGCCTCTTGGTGGGGAAAAATTGTAGAATGCGCAGATATTAAGATTGTCAAGGGTATCAGGCTAGGGTGGATGGCTAGGATCACAGAGGAAACAATTCCACTTTATGCGTAGGGTTAAAGTGGAGTCAGAGACGCCATCCTGCTTCCTTCACACTAGTTGTGTTTCGAGGAGCAGTTCTTGTTGGCCTGCGCTAGGGAGCTGCTGAAATGGAGACTGAGGCACAGGCTGCCCATCAGCACACAGAGATCCTGCTGTGCTCTCCTAAGACCCGTAGTCTGGGGAGAAAGGTAGGTTTAGGAGTCCAGGCAAGCCACCCACCAACTCAGGGCTTCCCCACTGGGGTTTGATGGCATCTCTTCCTCCTTACCCACTGCGTGATATACAAGGGCTCAGTGGTTCTCAGGATCATCACAACTCTACTGTTTTGTCCTGGGCGAGCTAGAAATTATACCCAAGTTGGCATGCTCTGTAGGCTGTTGTTAAAAATGCAGAGCAGCAGCTTTATCCACTCCTGGCTCCTTTAAAGAAACACATCTTCCTTCCCTGAGGAGCCACTAAAGCGGTGGTTCTCAAGGCACGCCTGAAGCAGAGCACCAGCACCAGCATCACCCGGGATCTCTCAGGCCAGGAGAATTGAATTGGATACAGAAAACAATGTTGAAAGGACTGGGAGGTAATGTTAAGAGATTCTTCCCTAGCTGGTTTTTTTATTTTAGTTTAAATATTTATTTTGGATGGCCACAGACCAGTGGAAAAATTCTCAAAATTGCAATTTACTGTGGAGGCTTAAGATTTAAATGAAAGGGAATGAGGTCACACACTCAGGTAACCATTTAAACGGATTAGTAAGGATTGACTTTATGTTGAAAGTCTTGTTTGGAAAAAGACTTGCCACTTTTTAAGTATCTTATAGAGCTGTTGGAGAGACTGAGGATGAGATAATTTGTATAAAGGTGTTTTGAAGCCATAAAACTTATGAAAATGTTAGTGTAAGGTGGTTGAGAGTTTGGGCAAGAGAGTGGTTGAGGCAAGAGGGAATGAGGGGGCCTGATACAGATTATGAAAAAGGGACTTGGGGTCTTTGTTCTTTCACTCACCTTATTATTTATTAGGCACCAAATACACACAAACACAAACACACAAACACACACACACACACACTCTAAGGACTATGCCAGATGCTGGGAATAAAATGTTGAACAAAAACAGACATGGCCCTTGCTTTAATGAAGTTTAAATCTAACAGGGGAGACAGATATTTATCAAATAACTACATAAATGAATGGATAATAAATAAATCTAAGAAAAGTATTCTGAAGCAAAAGAATATAGTTCTATGACAGCACATAACCAAGGAACCTCTTCTAGATTGGTGGAGGGAGGGAGTGAAGAGGGAAAGAGGGATGTTCAGGGAGGACTTCCCTAAGAAAGTTCTGGTGCAACTGAGATCTGAAGGAGGAGAAGAGGTAAATTAGGTCAGGCGGGAGGATAAAGGGTCAAGAAGGAAAGTCCTACAGACAGAAAGAACAGTATACAAAGGCCCCGTGCAGGAAGGCCCACATGGTGTATTTAAACAACTGAATTCAGGCCAGTGTGTACTGAAGAACATAAGGGTAAGAGTGGGGCAAAAAGAAGCTGATGAGGTCAAGCAGAGACCAGGCCATGTAGGGCCTTGTAAATCCTGTGTGTATCAAGCAGAGATTGAGTTCAACTCCTTGAGCCAGAAATCCAATGATAGTGAGTTTAAACCAATAAGGGTTTTGTTCTCTCATATACAAGAAGCCTAGAAGTAGACAGTCAGGTCTCATATGGTGTTTCCACAGAGTTATCAGGATGCAGGCTTCTTTCATCTTTCTACCTTACCATCTCTAGTTCTAGCTTCCATCTTCAAGTTCTCAAGAAGGTTGCTGGCATTCCAGTCATCACATCCACATTTCAGGCATGAAGAATTAAAAGGACAAGGTTAAAAAGACTTTCCTAGTCACTCCATTTCTGCTTACATCTTATAGGTTAAACCTCTCTGTATGGGAGGTTAGGAAATGTCTTTTTGTGTGTGTATGTGAGATACATTGCTACCCTGATAATATAAGATTGTTGCCAGGAAGAAGGGGAAAATGGATATTGTGGACAGGCAGTCTTTGCCACACCATATTAGGGCTTTGGTTATTTTCCTATGATCAATAGGAGGTCAGTGACAAGTTCTATGGAAGGACATGACAGGATTGGCTGCAGTGTAGTGAAAGAAATGGGGCTGGGAAAGCAGAGCGCATGGGGAAGAATTCCAGTAAAACAGAGAGAATGTGACAGCAGCATTGATTTGGGTGATAGCTATGGAAATACTGGAATTGGGATTGTTTTCAGAGATATTTTGGAAGTGAAAGAGATAGTAGGCCTTTGTGATAAATTAGGTGTGGTAAGTGAGGGAGAAGAAGGCATCAAGGATGATACGAGCTGGATGGAAAATGGTGCCATTCACTGAGATAGGGGACAAAGTAAGAGGAGCAGATTTGTTGGGATAGATCATGAACTTGGTCTTGGATGTGTTGAGGAGGAACTCCTTCCAAATGGAGATGTCATAGGTAGTTGGGCATGTAGGTCTCAGATCACAGAGAAGCAGTCTGTGCCGGAGATATAAGTTGGTGCCCACTGATATGTAGAGGATAATCGAAACCATAATTGATAATGGTTTCCCTGAGAGAGTGCACAAAGCGAGAAGAGGGTCTAGGATGGAGACGTGGGGAAATCTGACATTTAATGAAAAGTGAAGGACAATGAGCCAAAAACAGAGACAAAGTAGGAGAAGCCAGAGAGGTGGAAGGAACACAAAGAGGTGATGTCCTAGAGCCAAGAAAGTCCAAGCAAGAGAGACCATGTCCAATGCCCATGCGTGGTTAGTGGGATGAAGACTGAAAATGTCCTGGATTTCACAACATGGAGACCATTGGGGATCTTAGTGAGGACTCTTGGAGGAATGTTTGGGCTAGAAACCAGTTATAATGGGCTAAGGAGTGAATCAGGTATGAAAAATGGTAGCAATAAATATACAATTTGTTAAAAGGTTGATTCTGAAGGGAAAGAGAGAAATAGAGTAGCAGGAGTGGGAATATGGCCCAGGGAGATTATTTTCTAATATGGAGGGGCCTAAAAGGAGTTAAATACTAATGGGAAAGACCTAGCTGAGAGGAGAGAAGGGATAATGGATACATCTAAAGTTTCCTCCTAAAAAAGGTGGGAGAGTATGGGATCCAAAGCACAGGTCATGGGGTGACCCTAAAGAGGTTGAAGAGAAGGTGTAACTAAAATTGGAGGACAGACAAGGATTTGGGGTCAAATAGTAAGATATTGCAGTTCAGGATGCACAATATCTTGCCCTTCTTCTCTCCAAAGTAGATTGTCTTAGGGAAACTGAAGTCACAAAAGCATTATAATCCTTGGGAAAAGTGCAGATCACATTAAAGTTGTCATAAAATGTTAAGCACTTCCATTTCATCTTCTCTCTCTCAGGCATCTAGTTCAACAAGACCTCGATAAAATGTTGTAGCTGGAGTTAGGGTTTACTGAACCTTCGTAAAATCATGTAATCCTTATAACACCCCCGTGGAGCGGATGCTATTGTAGTCTCAGTTTTAGAGATCAGGAAGCTGAGGTTTAGAGGAGCTGAGTAACTGGTCTGAGATCATGCACTATTCAGTGGTAATGACAGGATTCAGAGTGTTATCTCGGCCTGCTGCGGGATTCTTACTACCATGCTGGGCTACAAGCCTTACCAGAAAAGATGCTGATTGACAAGTCAATTCAGACATAACCAGTCTGAGCAGGGAGCCAGGCATCCTTCCACCCAAGATTAACACCTGTGTGTGTGGCTTGAAGGCGATCATAGCATTATCCCTTAGTTAAAGGTTTTCTCTTCTTGAAGTGCCATAGACGGAATGGAAATGATTATGAAATGGAAAGGCAAGAAAAATCAAGAGAAATGAAACCAGAAATGCCACCCAAAAAGGGAACAAGTTTATTTAAGGTTAATCTACATAAACAGAAGGACAAGTGTCAATATTACCATAAAAATGGTCGGGCAAATACATACCAGGTGGGACTTCCAATTGCTATTCTGGGATTTCCAGGCCTTTACTGTGCAGCCTGAGGGCAAATATCTGCCAGGACTGAAAGGCAATGTCTGTTTCTACTTCACCACAGAGCACTTCTCTTCCTTCTGACCTATGGATCTTTTCCAGAAAGGTTTGCTTATTTCAAGGAAATGCCATACACATCCAAGACATCCAGCACGTTAGATCTGGGCAGCTTCCTTGAGACAAAATGGCTGCCCAGAGTTTCTCCGAAGGGCAGGTGTTCAGTCATTTTCAATAGACCTCAGGGAAATTTGACCCGTAGCTAGAGGATATGCGCATGAATTTACTTCCTCTTTTTTTAAGCTCCAGTGACTCCACCAGCAAAATGGAGGATGGAATAATTGACGTCTGTCTCTGGGTTCTCCTGGGAAACACCAGGAGTGTTGTTTTTCTAGAAAGAAACGAAGCCTCCAGGGTGGGGATTCTCTATCACTATTTCTGGAAATCTAAGAAATGCTTTTCAGCCTCTCTTCTTCCCTCCTTCCACTCTACCCAAAAAAGAAAAACTTCCCCAAACCTATAAACCCTAAAGAAAGTTAGAGATAACACAAATAGACATTTTTTGTTGTAATTCCTTCTTCTTTCACTTCAGCTTTTCTGTCAGAAGGAATTCATGTTCTGCAGAGGTTGAATCAGGAAACTTGAGAAGACATATAATTATTCAGGGTGCTTTTGTCCAGGGGTGCCAGGGGGCTGACTTTGGGGTTATACAAGCCTGAAAATTTAAGGCACATGAGTGATTGCCTCACAAGAAAATTTCCTCTTTCCAATGCTCTCAACTCAGGGGCTATAGAATATAAAATTCCTTTGATGTCACTTCTTCATAATCTTTCGAGGCAGGTTATCTCTGCCTTAATTTATGTTTTTCAATTTAAATTATTGGGGAAAATCCTGGACCTGGGGAATGTGATGCTTCTGCCTTCTTGACTTAGAACTTTTGAGTGACTTTGGGTTCACCGATCTTACTAACCTTTCCCAAGGCCTCAAAATCTCTTTGAAGGATATTGAAATTTAACTGAAAACAAGTGTATTAGGGGATGAGGCTGGCAGAAGAAGACCAGGAACTACAGAGTAGTTATAATTATAAATGTAATAATAATATTAACAATAACCTATATTTATTTCCCATGTACTAGGCTGAGTATTTCATAGGAATTACTTTATTTAAATATTTACAATAACCTTATAAAGTTGGTACTAGTATCATCTTTCTTTTCCTTTTTTTTTTTTTCCTTTCTGCTGAGGAAACAGGTTTAGAGTGGTGAAGAAATCTGTTGTAATCAGAACTCCAGTCCAGACCCTGGGTCTTGACCACTATGCTACCTTGCCTCCAGGAAATGTCACTCCTTAGGTGCGGAGAGCCATGCAGAGGAGGAAGCCAGCAAAGCTCACAGGGAGGAGAGGTGACGAGGCTACTTACACTGAATTCAGAGCTGGACAGAATTCTGGATCCCATCCTTCACCCTCCTGGCATTAAACCTGATTACGATCTACCATAAAATGAGAGCTGACCCGTTTAAGGCTTTTGAATCCAGAATACTCTATAGCTTCCTTTGTCCTCTTCATCTATGAGGTCACCTCCAAGCACTCAGCCCTCAGTGATCTCTCCTCCCTGATTTCCTGCAACACTTCCAAGGAACCAAGCTCAGTTAAGAAATGTCTTACAGTGTTTTATTAAATGTTTATATAGTTACTTCATTTGATCTCCACTGAACCTTGTGAAGTAGGCCAGGGCATACATTGCATTTTCATTTTTATTATTCCCTTTTTATAAACTAGGAAATTGAGTCTCAAAGAGGTGAGGTAACCTGTGCAGGGTTCTGAGCTAGTTCAGGGTAGGGCTGGGACCTTAACGTCAGGACCTTCAGCCCCGAGACCTGACTGGTTCCCTGACACCCTGCCCCTCCCTTCAGCATCAGGAGGTGTTCACAGTGCCTTCTAGGCATAGGCTTTTGAGTGGAGCACTCTGGGTGGGAAGCAGAGGTGGTCTCCACCCTAGGAAGGATTACTATTTTCTTTGGGAGATGGCCTCATTCTCATCCAATTAGTAACCACACAAACAGTTCCTTGTTTTTTTAAAAACTATTTTGCAGGCTCAGTTGGGTTTATACTCCTTTCTGTCCCCACTGGGGATTTTGTGTCCTGCTCTACGCCCAGTAGGTGCTCAATGTGTCTTGGTGTCAATGAAGCCTAGATTCTTGACTGGGCGTGGCAGCCTGGAGGAAAGAGCGGAGACTTTGGAAACAGGCCCAGTTGTGCCCAAGTCCTGCCCCTGCACTTTCCGGTTGTGTGACTCTAGGCAGGCGCCTGGCCTCTCAATGCCTCGGGCGCCTCAACCTAAAAGGAAGATCATAGTCCCTACGTCCTAGGATGCCGGCCAGAATGCTGAGGTAATGCAGCTACGGTCTGGAGCACAGCGCACAGAGGAAGCAAGCAGGAGATGCTCTCTGTAGTGGTTATTAGGACATCTACCTTATCACCTTCTTAAAAGAGTTTCAGCTCATCCTTGTTGAGCCTGCAAAGCTTCCTCTCGGTATTTCAGCACACGCATCTGTTGAATCTGTCATCACAGGCGGTTCTCTTTCATCTTCATTCAGGGGAGGAGGACGATCACATTCAAAACCGTAGTTCAACCACGTGCAACTGAGCACTGTAACCTCCTCAGCTGCAGGATGCATAGTAATAGGATCAACCTGAGACCCTCCTGGCAGGTGTCCACCCCGCCACCCCCCAAGTTCACCAAAAACACAGGTTAAATTTGGAACAAGGGTCTTCAAACCAGAACCCCCTTTCAGCTATTTGTGGCACCCTTTGCTAAATGCAATTGCTGAGGGAGCTTGTAAGTATTTCCAACAGGACGAGCAACTGCCAGAAGCCAAGTCAATACCTATTCGAAGGACTCCCAGAGCCCCCTTAGTAGAGCACAATAATGTGGACCAAAGCCATTTCCCAAAGAGCTGGTTTCTCCCCTCCTCTGTGTCAACGTTGGACACAACTGCTACCAGAACCAGGCTGCTGTTCCACAAGATGCGTCGGAGGCCAGATGATTCTGGCTCGGTAATATCAAATCTGCCTGCTTGTTTTCCTCAAAGCAGTCTTAGAAAAGGGAAACGTTTCCTGTGTTGAAATGGGACCACTGTTGGAAAAAGTAAAACACAGTTCCACTGCAGCTCAGTGTACTCAGCTCTCCATTCCCCTTATGATGGAGCACACAGCAACACAACTCCTTCATGTCCACTATCTGGAACTCCATCGCTTCATGTGTCTCCCATTTACCCATCTCTGTACTGCAGGTAGGAGAGGACAATAAATGGCCTTGAGTTCCAGAGTCACCTCCCATCTGGGACGTCCCAAGCCCAGAAGCGAGCTCCCTCCAGTTCTTCAGCTCTTTTTCCCTCTCCCCTGCCCTGCTGCATAGAAACTTGGCATGGGAAGAAGTGTCTGTTCCTACTGTGAGCTATGTACTTAGCATAAAAAGCCTTAAAAATAATTTAACGGCAGCTCGGGCTGTCCCTGGAATATATCCACGGAGCCTCTTGAGCATGAGATGTTTGTTGCTCTACCCTGGCATTCGAACAATTGCTTTTCTCATTCCTGAACCTACCTATAGCTATTTTTGAGCTCTCAGAACATGCTAGACTCTGCACAGAGGTTAACTCGCTTTATCTTGTTTAAACCCAACAAAGACCCCATGGAGCAAGGACTGCTATTACGTCCATTTTACTGTTAAGGAAAGCAAGGGAAATTAAGTAGCTCTAGAACCCTTGTTGCTAACCTCTTTGCCACAGTGTCTCCCAGTTATAAAATGCTGGGAGTTTTGTTCTCTTTAGGGATGAAGTATCTTGAGGATGGGGATCAAGTCTTAAAGTTCTGTGCCAAGTTCACAGTTCGGTCCTCACTGCTAGTGGGTGTTTCACATGCTGTAATCAGTCTATTTCTCAACAAGAATTTTTTTTTTCAGATTTTATTTTTCCTTTTTCTCCCCAAAGCTCCCTGGTACATAGTTGCGTATTTTTAGTTGTGGGTCCTTCTAGTTGTGGTATGTGGGATGCTGCCTCAGCATGCTTGATGAGCAGTGCCATGTCCACGCCCAGGACCCGAAGTGGTGAAACTCTGGACCGCCGAAGTGGAGCGCGCTAACTTAATCACTCGGCCACAGGGCCAGCCCCCGCAACAAGAATTTACAACAAAGTGCATCTCTGTTTAGAGCCTTGTAGGTTTTCAACTTAGTATCAAACCCTATGGGGTAGACAAAGGAAGTACACAGTCTATTTGAGGGAGATTAGTCCATATGAAATACAAAATCAATTAAATGTAACTAAAAATAAATGTTTCAGCATCCAGGGAAAGGGGAGACCAGTATCATGGAGAGGTGGTGGTGTTTGAACTGACCCTTGAAGAATGAGGCCAATGTCAAGAGGTGGAGAAGGAGAGAGAGGGGAAGGGGTGTGAGAAGTGTCTTGGAGACTTGCAACAGTATAATACGTACATTGTAATTTCTCTTCACCATCAAGCCTGGGAATTCTAGAAGGCTTACAGTCTCTTGATAAAAACAAAATACATCTTAGCTCATCAAACAGACTTTTCTCTAAAACCTGGGATGGGAGTCAAAGGACCCACATAGGGTATGTTCTGGAGGTAAGAGGACTGGTCTATTTCTTTCCAGTTTTCCTGTTCTCCCTGTCTATCCTCTTCTACTTCTGATTATTTTATCTGAACTTAGTTTTTAAAAACTGTGTGGGACTGGAATTTGCCACCCCAAGATATGTCTCTTTGGCATGAGGATTATTTGGGTCTAGTTACTTTTAAAAACTGCAGATATGAGAGAAACTCTCAAAAGCAGAAGTTACACTTTGTAAGAGACATTTACGTTTGTAAAGGAAATCTCTTATCTGTAAACGTGTCTCCCTCTCTGTACCAGGAAGAAGGGGGATGACCTTATTTCTAGAAACTCTTATCAAAACAGAAGGCAAGGACTTAAATCTGCATAATAACCTTACATTTGTTTACTGCGCTTTTTCTGGTAATCTCCTATAACTTACTCCCCCCGCCCCCAACATTCTCCTTTGTCTTTAGCTGAGGGTGGTATTTAAGATGAGAACTTCCACCATTTGGGCAAGTTGCTCAGTTTGCCTGAGTCTCTCCCATGTATACATGTTATAAAGAGTTGTTTAATTTTCTCCTGTTATTCTGTCTCATGTGAATTTGATTCGTTGTGTGGACAGAAGGACCCAGAGCAGGTAGAGGAAATGTCTTCCTGCCCTACAAAACTGAACATACAGAAGCTTTATGAATGGAACAAAACAGTCCAAGTTGGCATCCTGGCTCTGCCACCCACCAGGCGTGTGTGGTCATTGAGGATGATGATGGAGAACCTTGAGTCAGCATGTCTCCTGTGACAGGTGGTGTTCAGGGCACGTACATGTGTTAACTCACTGGATCTTCACAAGAAAGACAGTTGACTAACTGTTATCACATCCCTTTTACAGATGACAAAACAGAGGTTTAGTGAGATTAAGTAACTTGCCCAAAGTCATGCAGCTGGTCATTAGCGGAGCTGGGACACCAACTTTGGAGGTCCATGTGACCACTACGTCTATGTTCTGAGCCGCTAAGAACTTCCTAAGTCACTGACCTTCTTGGAGTCCCAGTTTCCTCATTGGTAAAACACTCGTAAAAACACCTCTGGTGGAGGGTAGGGAGGAGTCATGTGGTAATGCAAGTGAAGCATCTGCCCATGTGTGGACAAAGTGGGCGTTCGTAGTTCCTGATCTTCTCCCAGCCTCATCCCGATACACTTGTTTTCAGGTAAAGTTCAATCATCATTGGTTTTCACCATTCAAAAACAGTGAAGGTTTACATTAGTTTTGTCTTGTATTGTGACTTTACACTTCTTCAGTGTTCTTGTATTTTTTCAACCCCTGTGATACCACACAAAGAATTGATGCTCAATTACTTTATCTTTTAGCTTTTCTCTTTCTTCTCTCTTTCTCTTTTGCGCAGCTTTACAGATGTCGTTGAAGGTGAAACTAGGAAGTGCTTCACTCAGAGGAGAGTCTATAGGTAATGAAAGGTGGAATAAGGCTCTATTGTCTTGGGTGGGGGTGGAGAACCCAAGGTGCCCTTAGGTCAGGCATTAAGTACTGTTCTACTGAATACTCACAGACTGGGCAGGTGTTTGAGCAGGTGGGGTGGCCCTGGGGCAGGTGCTGAATGGGGCACACAAGTGGCTAGTATATATAATTACACCTTCATAAAAATGAATGCTGGCCTCTCTCCCCTGCTGTGTCTTAGCTACGGGAGCTAAACTAAATATTTTAATTAGTTTCAGCTTCCAAAAGAGTCTTAGCAGGCCAGACTTCCGAATCTGCCTCCTACTGGGAAAACACTTTCAAATCCCACCAGTTGGCAACGAATCCCTCCCAAACAAAACCAGAAACTAAAATCACCTTCCTAACTAAACAAGTTACTGTGCTTCTTAGATAGAAGTCTTTTTTATGCATTTGGAGGCTTGGGGTGACACAATCTTGGACAAAAGCAGAACCCCCAGATCTTTTCTCACTTACCGTGAACTGTAGAATGTCAACAACGCTAAAGCACAATAGGAGTCCTACAATCCAGCACCCCTTCATCTGATTTTTTAGAAAAAATAGGTGAGTCCCAGAGAGTTTAAGATCCCTAAATATATAACTAGTTCATAGTAGATTCAAGGTAAGGTTTCCTTTCTTTTTCTTTCTTTCTTTTTTTAAAGTGTCCACATGTTGCAATACTCACTCACGGCTATCACCACCTTATGAAGGAAGTGACAATATCCTGCTTTTACACAAGAGGGATTAGGGTGGATACCCGATTAAGCGACTTGCCCCACATCATGAGTGGCAAGTGCTAGACCTGGAATTGAGTGGTCTGACTAGCTGACTCCTAATCTCTGTGTTATTCCCCCTGGGGCCATTTTAGAACAATGGAAGACAAAATTTAGTGTAGGCATGGAGAAGAAAACGCTCTTGCTAAGAAACTCCACCATCTTTTAACATAATTCCCTTCCTTGACTTCCATACAGACCATGATCTCTGCGGGGAGAAGGGGCTACATTTGAGTACAACTCAGGATGATGGCAGATGGATTGGAACACACAGGGTAAAGAAAAGGGAAGAAGCGAGGTTAATTCCTACTTTTTTTTTTCTCCCTAGCAACTCGGTGGATTATTTAGGCCAATTATGCTTTTAGGAAATAGCCCTTCACATTGCAATGCCTCTTCCACTTTTTCAAAGAGCTTTCATCCCTCCATTCCTGTTGACATCAACGATCCCACTGAGTTTTCTTGAGGCTAGTTTTAGAAGAGACTGGTTCAAGTATTTCTGGGATAAAGAAAGAATTTTTATTTTATTTCATTGTTTCAGGTAGCATTTGTTGTCTAAATATTCTTCTTTCTTCAATCCCAATAAAGTTAAACTAAATTTTCAAAACAGATTGGGAGATGTTATTTTAATTATAAAAGGTATCCTTACAAAATTCTTTAAAGCAATGAACTTTTCTCGGTATTCATTTATCTATTCAACGAATCTATTTTGAGCACCAACCATGTGCCAGCCACTGTGCTAAGTGTTGTGGGTATGGTGCTGAAGTAAGCAGTCTCTGGAGAAGACATATGTGAAATATGCAGACATGGCTCCGAATTGTCACAAATGGAATGAGCAGGAACAACAGTGGGCAGAGGAAATTGACTTGATTTTGGGTGGCCAGTGAAAGCTTCTCTGAGGAAAGAACATTTATACTGCAACTTGATTGATACAGAGGGGCCAGCTAGGTAAAGAATGAGGAAAGGACGGAGCCAGCCCCAGTGGCCTAGTGGCTGAGTTCAGTGCACTCCACTTTGGTGGCCTGGGTTTAATTCCTGGGTGCAGACCTGCACTGCTGGTCACTGGCCATGCTGTGGCAGTGACCCATGTGCAAAGTGGAGGAAGACTGGCATGGACGTTGGCTCAGGGTGAATCTTCCTCAAGCAAAAAGAGGAGGATTGGCAACAGATGTTAGTTCAGGGCAAATCTTCATTAGCAAAAAAAATGCATGAGGAAAGGAGAAGAGGAAAGAGGAGGAACACACTCTTGGATTAGGGAAGAGCATCTGCAAAGACTTGGAGGTAGGAAAAAGTCTGGCAAGTTTGAGAAACAAGCAGCATGACTGGAGTGTAAACAGCAAGGGGGAGAGTGGTCAAAGATGAAGTGGGAGTAAGACTATGTTTAAATGATCTTTTATTTACAGATAGATAATCACTTCACAAAAAATGCAGGAAGTAGAGAAAGCTATCTTGTTGAGAACCACTGTTTATGTAAGAAGTTTCAGAAATGAAATTAGAATTTTCTCCCTGGAATTATAAAATTAGTCAATGAAGAACTGACTGGATTTCCATATACTTATTTTATCATACAACTGGATAAAATGTGCCACATTTGTTTCTGTGTAAGTTAAGAACTTGTTGGGTGACTTTCTAGCAATTTTTTTAAATTTTAGGGAATAATCTGTGGGCAAGAAATTCCAAACTGGTGGCCGACTTTGCTGACCTTGGTCCACAGACATGGTTTCTTTGACCTGAACAGTGTTCTGCAAAATCTAAATAAGTTGCAGTGGCAGAGACTGCTATTTCCTTTTGTAATTGTTGCATGGTTGTACTAGATTTCCCAGCTTCCCCTGCATGTAGGAGGAACCACATGACTGAGTTCTGCCAATGGAATGTGAGCAAAAGTTCTCGTCAGCACTTCTGCGCCTTGCCAGTGAAAATTCTTCTCCCAGTGCTCTCTCTCTTTCTCCATCTGTAGCTGAATGCAGAAAAGAAAAGTTATAGAAGATGCAGAGCCACATGAGCAAAGGAGCCTGGGTCTCTGAATAATTGGACAGTCTCCACCATGACCCACATTGGCTGTAACGGGAGTGAAAATTAAAACTTCATTGACTTCACCACTGAGATTTTGAATTTGTTACAATGGTGTCTTTATTTAGGTCCCTCCATAATCAGTTCTGTGATACAGATTGGTATCCATAGTTTACAGATTGGTGCAAGTTGTTTATTTGAAAGTGATCCCTGGAAAAATAATAGAGGAGTGGGCAAGAGAGAGGAGGAAGGAATGGAAACCAAGGAATGTACAGTCTCCATCAGTTTCTGCTGTGGGCAGCTGGAGCTTGGTCTCACATGGGAACTCTGGGAGACAATACAGGAAATGCCTCAGATCTATCCCAACTGAGAGGTGAGGAGATTGGGATATTTATGCACTCCCTCCACGTCTGTCATTGGTAGAGAGCTGCTTCCAAGACCACTACCTCTTCAGCATTCTGGGCCTGCCCTGCAAGAAAGCCAATTGTGTACACAACGTCTTCAGAGAGAGTTAAAACCGTATACAGCAGGCAGCCTGGCGCGCAGAGACAAGTGCTGAGAGGACATGAGTGGGGCACCAACAGCTTCTGCTAAAAACATTTAGCCTACACTGACTACATTTAGACTACACAGCCAACGTTTAAAATTAGATGACTTAACTTAAAAATCTGAATTTCTGACTTCTCAAAAATTAAGAAGATAGTTAACACTGGGTCTGCATTTCTGTTTGGCAATACCTGGCTGGAGCTGACTAGTGACTGCCGCTTAGGATGGGGGTAGGGTCTCTAATTCTCCATAGTTCCCACCGCATCCTACTGTTTCTTAGTCCCAACCTATTTCCCTTGGTTAGGTTACTTTCATGGTCCATGAGGTAGGCGCTTGAATTTGTAACCCTGGTGTTCTACTAGGAAACAGCTTTTGTTTTCTCCCTTTCGTTTTTTCCATTTCCATTCAATTGCATTTTCTTTCTTCCCTACTCTACTCTGAAACTGCCAAAAATACATCTTGGTGAAACCTTCTCCAACCACCCTCACCTATCTCATTGACCACATGCCCATGGTCATCTGGAGCTGTACTGTCCCATATGGTAGCCACTGGCCACATGTAGCTATTTCCATTTAAGTGTCAGTTAATTAAAATTAACTAAGATTGATTAAAATAAAAATCCAGTCCCTCCATCACATCAGCCACATTACAAGTGCTCAATAGCCATATGAGGTCAGTGGCGATCATCATGAACAGCACAGATACAATACGTTTCCATCATTACAGAAAGTTCTGTTGGACAGCACTGATGTACAGAATGTGCTATAATTCTTAGTTCTGGTTTTTCTTGTAGGTGCTCTTGTGTTTTCCATAAGCATTTACCCGTTAAGGTCAATTCCACTCCAAAAATGAGAGAGTTTATTCTATATATTGTGTATTTTTCCTCACCATCGAGTACCTAAGCAAATTGCCTGCAATAGTATTGTGGACATTTCTTAAGTTCCCACATGAGGTTCTGTACCAGGGTCCCCTGTGGTCTCATTCAGAGAGACAGTGTGTTCTCCTGCCCCCTCAGGCTTGTGTGGAAGCCTGAGGAAATTGCTTAGGGTAGAAAGAGACAGGGACGATCAGGTACGATTTCAACATCATACCCGTTTAGGATTGGAAGGCAACTCATTAAGACTACTTACTGCTTCCCACTTAAACAGGCATCAAAGTATGTAACCCATACTTTGATGATTTAATATGGTTTTTTTATGTCCTTATTTAAAACTCCATAGTGATTGAGGCAGCATAACATCAAGTTCAAGTCCTCTGACTTGGGAGTCTGACAAACGGGGGCTGAAATCCCAGCCCAGATACCTATGACCCATGGGCTCTTGCACTATTTATCTACCTTCTCTAGGCCTTAGGGGAATAATGATATTTACCTCCCGGAGTTTTGTGAGGATTAAATGAGGTAAATGCCATAGGAAGTGTTATAAATGCTAGCTATTATTACTAGCAGCAGAAAATCAAATTCAAAGACAAAGTCATCAAGACAAGAATAGACTTCCAGGTGTGCACCGTGCTGGAAAGAACCAAAGTAGAAAAGCATTCAGAGAATTCCCTCCCAGAGAAACATTTGCAGAGTTACGGGGATCCTTTTTGACAAACACTTGCTTTCCTTGGAAAATGTTAATGTATTTCCATTAGCATAAAGACTGGGATTACTAGGTAAGCATTGTGCCTTCCGCTTGTCCTACTCTTCCAAACAAATAATAACTCGAGTTAAAGCTACCATTTGGTCAAAAAAACAAGAAGATGATGGAGATAGGATGACCAGCAAGAAAAGGCCTGGAGAGCTTCAATGACTCAGTTTTTGTTCAGAAAATAAAGTCATTATAGGGAATATCTATCTCTTTTTCTGTCTTCTCCATCCAGTCTTATATACTTGAAAAGAATAGAACATTTTGAGTGAAATTACTGCCTTCTTTTTCCAAAGAGGTAAACAGTGACTGGAAATGTCAATGTTCTCCAGCACCTCTGAGGCACGACTCTGTCCTTCTCCTGGTCATCAAGCTGTGAAAAATCGTCGTGCTGCCCAATTATCTCGCTGAGAAATAGGCTAAAGGCACTTGCTGCTGAATGGAACAGATCATGGTAGGCCTATCTAAGAATGGCATTTTGGCCAATGGCCATGATGTCACGATGGAAACTGATTTAGGCTGAGGCTTAGAAGTGGCATTTGGTAGATTTTCCTTCCTTACTGTGCCCAATTTATTATTAAGAAAAGATGTTCAAAATCAGTTACTAGGCGAAATAAGGTAGATTAGAAAAGAGGATATGTGGTATGATCTTATTCTGGTAAAAGAATGGAGAATGTCCATTAGAGTTCTTTGTTTGCAGCCACAGAAATTCACTCTGGCTCACAAGAAAAGGAATTTATTGGAAGGATGTGGAAGTTTACAGCAGTATTGGTTAGCTCTTGCTGCATAGCAAACCCCTTCAAACTTAGTGGCTTAACAAAATCAATTTATTTAGCTCAGTAATGTAGGCCGGTCTTCCCCATGTATCTGAGGGCAGCTGCATGTCCAGTAGGGGGTTCTAATTCTACAAGTTGGCTGAGGCCCCTGGTCTCTCCTCCAAATGGTTTCTCATCTTCCAGCAGCCAATCTTGTTCCTATAGTGGAGTCAAGGTTCCAGGAGAGGGGAAGCACACAGGTCTCTTGAAGCCTAGGCTCTGAGCTGGCACACCCTCACTTCCTCTGCCTTCCACTGGCCAAAGCAATCAGAAGGCATTCCAGATCCAGAACTAGACTCCACTGCTTCATAGGACTTAGCCTCCTGCAAGGGGCTTGGGTATGGAGGCCACTAATTGGGACCATCAATGCAATTGATTTACCATAATGAATTGAGGGAAAATCTGAAGAACTAATTCTCAGAAGGCCCAGGACCCACGGCTGCTCCAGCTGTCTGGGCAATGGGAACTAACGGGTGATCTCCTTAGGGTTCTCCTCTCAGGACAAAGGAACTAGAGCATTTTCAGTCCTAGAGGCTCACTTAGAGGAAGACTGAAATCTCAGAGTGGTCACCTGCCTACTGCTTTGCCAGCAAAGAATATGACATCTGGATTGGCAGTCCCACTAGAAATGAGAGTCCGTTGATTGAGGGTCCATCCCCAGGGCAAAACAGGGGTGTTAAAAGTTATAGAAACATGCAAACTTGCGGCAGGAGAGATGGAACTGAAAGTTATCTGGACTTCAGGTATTCTTGCCTCAGCTCTCCGCTCCCTCCCTTCCCTCTCCCTCCCCTCCTCCTCCCCCTACCACTACTATTACACACACACACACACACGTATGCGTCCACGCATGCACACAGACACACACCCCTTCCATCTCATTCCAAAAAGGAAACTTCTTTGAGGGGCCTGCCCCATGGCCTGGTGGTTAAGTTCAGCGTGCTCCACTTCAGCAGCCTGGCTTTGGCTCCCAGGCGTGGACCTCCACCACTCGTCAGCGGCCATGCTGTGGTGGCATCCCACATACAAAAAGAGGAAGACTGGCACAGATGTTAGCTCAGGGCGAATCTTCCTTAAGCAAAAAGAGGAGGATTGGCAATGGATATTAGCTCAGAGCAGATCTTCCTCAGGAAAAAAAAAAAAAAGAGAGAGAGAGAGAAAAGGAAACTGCTTTGGGTCTCTGTTTTCCCATCTGTAAAATGACAGGTGGAGAGGAGATTGTCCATTTATGTCTAATGGATATGTACATAATTCCAATTTACCAGATACACTATTTTATCTCCTGTTTGACACTCTTTGTCCCAACATACTATATTTTAGCTCTAAAACCTCAGACCTGTTCTGAAAGCACATGGCAGCGAAGGGTTTCCTTCAGCTTCCCCCTCTTTGATCCCTATCCCCAGATGCTGATAGGACAGTCGGCTGGAAGATCATAGAGATCTAACAGATGTCGCTCCATCCCTGGGGAATGCTCAAGGCTCAAGGCTTACAAATCACAAATCAGTCTGTGCGGAAAGTATTCCTCCTCACCCTCCACAACTGCCAGACCCTAACGAGAGCGTTCTCTCTCCGGATACACTTGAAGGGGCCACTGACAAGTGCCTTTGACCTGGCGGGTTGGAGTTAGGATAGTAAAAAAAAAAAAAAAAAAAAAGCACAGGACATTCAGTTAACCAGAATTTCAGACAAACAAGAAATAACTTGTTAGTATATATTACAGATACTGCCAATTTGAATGGGACAGACTTATACTAAAAATATATTTATTTTTATCTGAAATTCAAATATTATTTGCCAAGTCTGGCAACCCCAGTTAGAATAGATTCCTAATGTTATTTGTTCCTCCTACCCCACCCCACCCTCAGGCATGGAGAAAATATACAACCTGAACCAGACTTTGGTCAGAGAAAGACTTAAAACGTCTGACTATTTTGAAGCATCTGAAAGAAATCATGAGGGGAAACATTTTATAAGAGGATATTCCTCATTTCCTTGTGGTCATGACAGTCTGGAACAAAAATTAGAGTCTGGTTCTAAATCGAAGGCAAAAGTAGTTCTTTTTTCTTGTTTTTATTTTTCGTTCACAAAAGTACAATGTATTAAAAAAAATAAGAAGAAAATCTATAATAAACCATAGGCAGTACATGAGAGATATACCTGAAAAGGGGAAGTAAGATCGACTACTTCAACGTTGAGAGTTCAGTTAATGAAACTGACTCATAATATCCTTGAAACCTCCCAGAACAGCCATATGACTGTAGGAAAATCTGTGAATTAGCAAATACATACAAGGAAGGTATGATGAGAAAGGAAGACAAATTAACTACTGAGCATGGGAAAGGCAGATCTGGAGAGGAAGGTTTTGGCAGTGCCTGGCTCCCACTGCCAAGGGGGGAAACACCAGCTGATGTGATGGAAAGCCAAAGAGAATGGAAGAAGAACTCAGACTCAGAAAAAACTCGGTTCAAGTGTACCTTGTATGCTGTTGATATGTTGAGCACAGTGAGAACTCTGGCTCCTTGAAATATCCAACCTTGCTCATGTACAAACCTTGATGATCGATTATAGGTGAAAATCATAGAGAAATGCCCTCCAATTTTGTGCCCCGAAAAAACTCTTTGGGGTTTCATGAAAACAGAAGGAGTGGCAATAACTAGGAATGGCAGTTGTTTCCCCCTCAGTCATTGTACCTTCGAACAGGATTTGGTGTAGCAACCATTTAATTTGTTTGTGTCTCCTGGCACTAATGAGGTTGATCTACTTTAGCCTTTATTGACAAGGAGGAAATGGCAGGCAGGCAGGTGTCCAGACCACTAACCTATGAAAGGACAATTTCCTCCATGTTTCCAATGGGTGGGATGCTTCAGCTGATAAAACTCTATTCTTCGGTTATGTTTCCTAAACAGAGCCCAGTTTAATTCTCAAATTCGCCGGCAGATCCTTTCACACACCTCATGTTTATATTTTTTCCTCTGACCACTCCAGTTTGAAACCATGGAATCAAGGTCAAGTTGCTTCATTTACTTTTTATTTTCCAAATGCTTAAGTAGCACATGTTACATGCCAGGTACTGTATTAAAATAATAACTCATTTGAACCTCCTGTCAGCTGTATAAGGTAGGTACCACCATCATCTTCATTTTACAACTGGGGAAACTGAGGCAGAGAGTGGTTAAGAAACCTGCCCAAGTAAGTGGCAGAGTCAATACTCTTGACCACTTTTGTCATGTGTACTCATCTTTGGTACATGCTGACATAATGTGCACCTCTTGGCTATACCATTGTTAATTCTCCTGATTCCTGGAGGACTAAATTTTCCTGGGTGGGCGAGGTGAGGATGGAGTTTCAAGGGGATGCATATTGCTAAGTAGGAGGGGAAAGATAAAATGTACCATGGCTTCTCTGTTAACCTTAGGACAAGTTAAATCAGTTGTCTCAAGGAATCTGGTTCTTGGCTTCCCAGTATGAAGTTTGGGGACCGCCATTTCAAAGATGGTTATGTAACTTCAGAGAGGAAAAACTATCTTAGCAGCTGTCTCTCTTCTTGAAACTTGGCGTCTATGCATCTGAAACGTTCAGAAATGCTTTGGATTTAGCTGAAGCCAGGGATAAATTCCTTTTCTAATGTTAAGAAAATTTCTGTGTGAAGGAAATATTATTATCAAATATATGATGTAAGTGGGGTGACCATATAGCTCATCATCCAAATTGCAACAAGTTTAAGACTAAAAGGAGGCATTATTAAAATTTATGCAAGGGCAAATTGGCATTAAACCAAGATTCAACTGGGCAAACAGAAGGTGTGGTCACTGTCATGATGAGTGAACATAGAACTAGCATCTTCAAGCTATGACAGAGATTTTATTCTGGGCAAGCGCAACTAGGATATCATGCGACACCCTTGCTGTTCCTGTCCGCCGTTGTCATTGATATGTCAGCCAGGCTTTGGAAGTGCTGGGAGAGCCTGTGGTGGTTTCTGATAAGAACTGTATGGGGCCCTACAGACCTGCCTTTGTCCATCACTGATATGGTCACTTAACAGAGCACCTGAGACCCCACAGAATTAGGCCAAGTTAGTGCACAACCCAGGGAACCACGGACTTGCTGATTTTCAACAGATGACCAACTGCAATCGGAACTTCCAAATGGATTTTTCTCTGAGCCCACTTGATATGCTCCAGCTCAGTGGAGGGTGACAGGATGTCAAGGAGACTTGAAACCCTGTCAAGTGAGTGACAGCTGAAGGAAACAGGAACATTTAGCTTGGAGAAGAGAAAACTGGGGGCCCCAAGGGGTGGCATCAGATAACTGACTCGCTGCCACGTGCAAGAAGGAACAGGCTTATTTTGAGTCGCCACAAGGGCAGTATAAAATGGAAACTCCAGGCAATCAGATTGCAGCTCAATTTAAATGATTTCTCTTGTCTGCTGTTTTTTAAAATTTGAGAGAAATGTTTTAAAGAGAAAAATAGCACATTCTTTTGTAAAAAAAAAATTATTCAAACAATAGCAAAACATATAAGGTGGAAAGTAAAAGGCCTCCTCGTTTTCTCCTGTCCCAGTCTCCCCGCCCAATGCCACTCCTCAGAACAACCCGAGATATCTATCCTCCCACGGCCCCATCTATGCACGTGCAAACACACCATCTGTACATGTACATATGCATACTATATGTGTACATATATTTTTCTCTATTTTTGTTGTATTCTCAAAAATATAGCCATAAAATGGGCATATCTCAGGAGGTGATGAAGAGCCCTCAAATGTAAATTTCTGTTATTTTGAATGATGTTACACAGAG
This sequence comes from Equus przewalskii, assembly GCF_037783145.1. Lineage (NCBI taxonomy): Eukaryota > Metazoa > Chordata > Mammalia > Perissodactyla > Equidae > Equus > Equus przewalskii. The sequence goes on from NC_091852.1 coordinate 20,324,636, forward strand.
CTGCCTTGCTAAAGGATCTGAAATAGTCATATATAATTTTAATTATTGACTGTAAATATTTGAAGTGTCCCACCGTTTTAGTCAACGTGCTTTGACATTTTTTTCATTTTTAGGCGCCTTGAAAAACGGAGGTGGACATTTTGTTCTGATACCTGTTCTTAAGAGAAAGGATGTTCAAATGAGTTTAGCTGTTCAAAACTGGAGGGGCTGTCCAGGAGTTTTAGTCACTGATTACATTCCACCAGAGGTTGGTTAACCACTTCGTTAGGATGTTGTAGATGAGATTAAGGCTACAGATGGAAAAGGGGCGAGAGTCGGACTTGTACGCTTCCAAGATCCAGTTCAGCGCTCTGATTGCCTGACTTCCTGCGCATGCTCAGCTGGGCAGCGAGCAAGATCCAGAGGGAGCCCTGTGAATAGGAGCATCCAAATGGCCCCCGGACTCCCACCCCCACCCCCACCGGGAACAGCCAGTGAACACGCAGCCTGGCTGGTTCCCGAGGACACCCACTGGACACGTGGCTGGTGGACAGGAATGCCTGCAGGCAGCAATGCATGTTCCAACTGCCCTTTGGACCTTGGGCGCTTTCAGCTTAGGTACCACAATTTAAAAGAAAACAAATCCTTCTCTAAACACTGCAGGTTCTACATTGACAGCAAATACTGTACATTCTTAAGAGCCTGGCAGGGCAGGAAATTACTTCTTCACCCATTTCCTATTTTGATATTTCATCAAGATGGAATTTAGTGGCTATGAAAGACAACAGTATTATGTTTGACCTTAAAAAAAGAGACGTTGGTTAGATTTTTCGGTGTTCAGAATCCCCTACTGTGTATGGGTTGGATAGATGTATTTCTTTTCTTTTTATCTTGAAAAAAGAAACCAACCCAGAAACATTGCAAAAAGAGCACATCGAAGATCTGTATTCTCTTACCCAGATTCACCAATTATTGACATTTTAACAATATTTACTTTATCTCTCTATGTACATATATACATATTGATATTATTGTCAGGAGTGGCTATAGGCTGAATGTTTGCGTCCCCCCAAATTCTTATGTTGAAATCCTTACCCACAGTGTGATGGTGCTAGGAGGTGAGGCCTTTGGGAGGTGATTAGGTCATGAGTGCAGATCCCTGATGATTAGGAGTAGGGCCCTTCTAAAAGAGACCCCAGAGAGCTCCCTTGACCCTTCCCTGATGTGAGCATTCAAAGAGAAGTTTGCCACCTGGAAGAGGGCCCTCACCCAATCATGCTGGAGCAATGATCTTGGACTTCCAACCTCCAGACCTATGAGAAATAAATTTCTGTTGTTTGTAAGTCACCCGGGCTATGGTATTCTGTTATAGTAGCCTGCAGGCACTAAGAGAGGGAATATTGGAGGTAGTTGTAGACATCACGACACTTCCCACCTAAACGTGTCTCTCCTAAGAACAAGCGTCTCCTAAGAAGACGAGCAGAGTCTAATGACCAAATTTAGGACATTTAACATGCAGGTAATACTCTTACTGAACTTACTGAACTCAATCATATTCACATTTTGCCATTCTTTCCAATATTGTCCTTTATAACATTTTCCCAATCCAAGATTGCATATTTGTACTTAGTTGTCACGTTTCTTTACTCTCTTTTATTTCAGGGTAGTCCCTTGACCTTCGTCTTTTGCGATATTGATATTCATGAAGGCTACAGGCCAGTGGTTTCCTATCGTGTCCTTCGATTTGAGTTTTTCTGGTGTTTCCTTGTGAGGAAATTAAAATTATGCACATGCTGTGTCCTTCTCAGGACATCACATTAGGAGGCACCTGCTGTCAGTTTGTCCCATTCTTGGTGATAGTAACTTTGATCATGTGGTTAAAGTGGTATCCAGGTGATCTCTCCACTTTAGGGGAATCTTTCCATTTTTATAACTAATAAATAATCTACGAGTAGACATTGATGATGTCACCTAAATTTCTTCACTGTACAGGTAACTTTTTCCCTTTGTTGTTATCTATGGAGAGATCCTTTAGACCATGTAGATAGGTCATTTACAAACAAACTGGTTTTAGCATCCATTGATGGTCCTTGCCTGAATCAATTACGATATCACTATGGTGGTAGATGCTTTTGGAAAAGGGAATGTTGTAATATTGAAGTTTCTTCCCTGCATCCCTCTCTGTCATTCCTCTCCTAATTGACATTTTACCAAATTTACTTTCTCTCTCTCTCTACATATATACATATTAATATTATTGTCAGGAATTGCTGTAGGCTGAACAATTGTGTTCCCCTAGGGATACTCCAGGCAAACTACTTGGGCTAATATGACTAAAGCTCCCTGACAGCACCTTCTTTCCGCCATCTAAAGTTTGAGCTATGCCGGGAGGATGAGACAGCCATGGTGCAGCAGAAAGAGCTTTGGTTTGAGCGTCAGATGAGCAGAGAACCTGGCATCTCTACTTGGAGATTCTACAGGTTCCTCTAAATGAACATGTCCCTAACTGAACTCCTCTGAGGACGTCACTCCCTCAAAGCTATGCCTCCTCCAGAGTTCCAATTTCAGTGAATGCCACCACCATCTACCCAGATGCCTAAGCCAAAAATCTGGGCAGCATTCTCTACTCCTGACTCTTCTCTACTCTTCACCTCTAATTAACCAACCAAGACTTGTATGATGATAACTTCTGAACATCTCCAATAATTCACCCTCTTCTCTCCAGCCTTATTGTACCACCTGGTCCAGACTACCATCATCTTTCACCTGCTCTTCAGCAATCGTCTGCTGACAGTCCTCCTGCCTCCAAGATCTTGTGTACTACAATGCATTCTTCTCACTTCCACCAGAGCGACCTTTCTGCAGTATAAATCTTATCATGTGTCTCCCTTCAGTAACTCCCCATTGCTATAAGGATCGTGTAGTTAAAGTGATAAGTCTCAACTCCCTAACATGGTATACAAGGCCCCTGCAGCTTAGAGCTGGTCCACTTCAACTGTGATATTTTTCATCATGGCACCACCTCTTACTTACTGGCCTCACATCTGGCAAGACGGATCAAGACAGGCACAAGGTGACATACATATGGCGTGTGTTCTTGAAAAAACACATGCAACTCCTCAATGTGCACATGCAAAGCAATCTTCCCTTAGGAAATTATGGGAGCACCTTTGACCCTGACAATAGAAAGCTGCCCCCAAATTGTAGATCCTCCTTCTTAATTCAAGAGAGAAGTACTCACCAGGAGTTAGTCCCTTAGTTTGCTCATCTGGGCAGGTGCAGCCATTGAAAAAGGTGGACCACCAGAGGGCGCACCATGACCCCACAACAGGCTTGAGCAGGCATGGGTTCCACATTTATCTTATCTAGAAAGAAAAGATATTGGAAACATATGAGATACATTTATTTATGCTTTCTGACTACCACGTGCATCCCAAATCCCAGGGCAGCCACACGTTCTTTTATTTTTATGCCGTATCCATGGTTTCAGGACAAACATGCTAAGAAAAACCTTTCCCATCACTGACTGAAAAACGAAATATGAGAGCTCCTGCTATTTTTTTCCCCCAAAAGTCAGACCATATTTTAAATGGTTTCCCTTTAGGAAAGAACTCTTGATTCATTGAAGAAACTTCTAAAACTCTGTATGGCACATTACTCATAAGTATTAGAAAATTCTCAAGAATATTGAGGATCAGGCAAAATGATAAAATATGATTAATAGCTACCTCTTATTGAGAATTTTACTAGGTCATGGATACTATGCTAAGAGTTTGATATGTACTATAAGTAAATATAAATATACTTAACTCATATAATCAGCTTTGAAATTAAATATTATTGTTCTCATTTTACAAATGAGAAAATCGAGGCCCAGAGCACTTCAGCAACTTGACTAAGATCAGAAAATCAGGATTTGAATGGGACATCTTATAGGACTATCAGATATCAAAGTCCACTTTCCTACTCAGTGTGCTACGTATCTTGGCAACCTCTCATCTTTCTCTTAGAAGCCCATTGTCTCCATTTCAGGACTTTCCCCTTTTTCTCCCTTCCTCCCATGAACACACTTACAGTACTGGGTATGACTCCAGCAGCCATCTGCCATACTCTAGATCCAAATAGTCCCATTGTTTTCTATAATTTATTTACCTTTTCTGCCCAATAAAAAGTGGACTGTCTCGTGTCTCATTCCTTTAGGACGACCACTGTTTCACGGTAGAGTACCTTTTAGTGCATGGTAGTCAGGTGGTCAACAAATACCTATTGAACATCTCTGTGCTAGGCCAATATGATTCCCACACACACGGGGTTCAGTAAATGCTTGTGGGATGGATGGACGGATGGGTGGATGGATGAATGAACAAATGAATACTAATATGCAGTCAGTGACAATAGAGGAAGTGTCAGGTAGAGGACAGAACATGAGTTCTGGAACAAGAAAGTTAGAGTTGGATTCTGGCTCTACCATTTGGGGGGTACTTAATATTACTCACCAAATATTTCTGGCTATGGTCATTTCAGGCACTTGGTAGTTCTATATCTCCCATTGCTTAGTGTTTCTAAATTCCCAAGAGGCATTAGTCTTTGGGATATGGGAATAAGAAATCAGAATTCCCAGGAATTCTGAAGCCATAAATTATTCTGTATTTTTCATGACATTTTATTTACAAATATCTAAATAATAATGAGTGACCATAATAATGAACACAATCATTTTTCTGTGATAGGGTTATACTGTCAGAAGTTTTCTGTAAAAAATGATATAATAATGAAAGCCTGGTTTGTCATTATTATGAATTGATGTGACAAGATTTTATATTTCAATAACATGTAAAAATAATCTCTTCCTTATATAGACATTTGATAGAAAATATTAAAAGAAGGGGACAGTAACTCAAGATAAATACCAAATAAAAGTTATCAAAATTGAATATACTACAAATATTTCTATGTTACCATTACATTTTAGAAAACTTAGATCCCACAAAGCATTAATTGCCTAAGCAATTTCCTTTTTTGCTTTGATGTTTATTCAATTGTCAGGAGTGCATCCAAGAGCATCTTTCAGTTGAGCGTTAGAGTATATATTGCTTCATATAAGCTCGTGTCCCTTTTTTTTACATATATATATATATGGGACGCCTACCACAGCATGGCCTGACAAGCCGTGTGTAGGTCCACACCCGGGATCAAAGTGGTGAACCCCGGGGCTCTGAATCGGAACGTGCGAACTTAACTGCTGTGCCACTGGGCTGGCCCCAGCTCATTTCTTTTTTAATGATGAAATTTAAAAATATTTATTTTTCTTGTCTGCTTGCCATGGCTTTGATTGTGCCGCTGAAATTGATATCGCTTTTGCTAGTTCAGATTTTTGTTCAATTTTTGATCCTGTCGAAAATCACAACAATATTCACATCATCTGTTTCTTGCATTTCTTCAGTCAAAGCATTTAGAAAGAACTGTAGCCTAGTGAGAATATTCAAACACAGGAAAACACCAGTGAATGTTACTGGGTTGTGTTCAGATAAAGTAACATTCAGATCTCCTAGCCAAGTTCATAGCACTAAATAGAAGCATGTGTTGACATTGCCAATGTAAGGATTTATCTTGTTTCCAAAACTTATTTCTTACAACATCGCTCACAGGATCTGTATGAAGTGTACTATGTGTACAAGCTTACTGATATTTATTTTATTTCCAAGAATGGCTCACCCAGCAGGGCCGTGAACACACACTTATAACATGGCAACAGCTGCTAGCAAGACAGACTAATTAGATGGTTTTGGCATCTAGGGTGTTCCTGTCCCGGTTCCTGAGAATGTCGGCCACAACCTTTGATCCTGCGCATCAGTGTTTCTTGGCCTTGCTTTCAACTTGACAAGAGTGAGTCCTTCAAACCAGGAACGGCTCTCTGTTGATCTTTATGGTTTAATTCTTGCAGGAGAATCATAATCTTTTCCTGCTTTCCCAATTGCTTGACTGAATTTTACTGGGACTTGGGATTTGGAAAACATACATTTCTGGAAAAATGTCACAGTGACGTTCCCTCACAGACATATGACCACTGCCTTTAAGAGGGAGGTATAGCATGTGAGAGGCCAACGGAACACGTTACTTCCAGGCAGAAACTGTGAGAACCATTATGATATTGGCCATGTTCCCCTTCCCCTGCTGCTCTAATCCTGGAAGCGCATGTTGAGTTAGAACCTCCAGAACCAGGGTCCCTCAGTGCCTATGGTAAGCAGAGCCACAGACAACTCACGTAGGACATGCGACACACACGAGAAACTTCCGTGAGATTTTGGGGCTGTCACTACAGCATAACCTACAGTGCCAGGCCCCCAGGTGTCGGGGAAATTACTTATCTTCTCTGAGTCTCAATTCCCGTATTTGAAAAGAGAAAAAGTAATTTCTACATCAGGTTTGTTTTTCTGTTTTTTGTTTTTGGTAAGGACAACGCAAAATAAGTGCAGGTAAAGCTTCAAATACAATGTTTAATATGCAGTAGATGCTCAAAATATTCTTCCCCTGCAAAGGGATAAAGAGAACATCCCAGAAATAGATTATATAAAAAAAAAATAGAAGTCAGAGTGGTATCAGACTTCCCAAATGCAACATTGGCAGCTAGATGTCAAAGGAGCGATGCCTACAAAATTCTGAAGGAAAAGTCTATACCCAGACAAACCATCAGCTAAGTATGAAGGTAGAATACAGCCATTTTCACAACATTTTTTACATCCCATGCACCCTTTCTCAGAAAGTACTCCACCAAAATGAGTGAGTTATTCATCCAAGAAGATCCATGGAGTTAGGAAACAGGGGGACCCAATCCAAGATGGAGGGCATCCTGTGGAGAGCATCCCCACTTTGATGTCTGGGCAGAGCCTGGCGAGCAACTGGCCAGCCTGGAGCACGAGGGTGAGGCTCCAGGAGACCTAACCAGGAATGATATTAAACTCGTAGGAAAGCTGCTATATGTGGAAAACGGTGCTGGAGGGAGAGTACATTCTGTTGGTGAATTTGAAAAGAATTTATGACAGTATCTGGATAACCAAGGAAATAAAAAAATATAGGGCAATCTTTAACTTCCAGAACAAGAAAATTCTGAAAAAGAAAGGAAATGAAATCATAATATATGACTTGACTCAGCAGCAAAGAATATTTACATGGTTGTAATAATTTGTTTGCTGATTGTTGATTTAATCAGAAACTTAAAAATAACTGCCAAATATAGATGGGACAGGGGAGCAGAAGTCAGGGAAGTGGTAAATCTTCATCTTGCAAATTAGGAAATCAATAGATTATACCTAAAGTTGGTAAATCAAGAAATTCACTGGGGTCGGCCCCGTGGCCGAGTGGTTAAATTCATGGGCTCTGCTTCCGAGGCCCAGGATTTTGCCAGTTCGGATCCTGGGTGCTGACCTAGCACTGCTCATCAAGCCATGCTGAGGTGGCATCCCACATGGCACAACTAGAAGGACCCACAACTAAAAATACACAACTAAGTACCAGGGGGCTTTGGGGTGAAGAAGAAAACGAAAAGATTGGCAACAGATGTTAGCTCAGGTGCCAGTGTTTAAAAAAAAAAAGAAAGAAAGAAATGCACTATGAGCAGAGTATTTAAAACACAGAGGCACAGGTCAGAAGTGGTTACTTCTGAGAAGCTACAGTCAGGAGAAGGCTGTTTCCATGATAAATTGGGTAGTGCTATTTGACTCTTTAAAATATAGACATGTATTACTCTAAAATAAAGATTAGTTACGATTTAAAACCTAATAAATATATACCTAAATCCATAAATATTTACATAAAGCCCTGGGTTTCAGTCCTGAGTCAGCCACTAGCAAGTTTTGTGACCCTGGGTAAGTCCTCCCTGAGTCTCAGTTTCCCCATCTGTAGGTGGATGGTTGAGCTCGCTAGCTGTATGATCTCTGAAATCTCAAAGGCACTATTATCAAGTGCAAACTTGTGGGGCCCACCGGGTGGTGGAGCGGTTAAGTCCTCGTGCTCCTCTTGGGCAGCCTGGGCTTCACAGGCCTGGATCCCGGGCATGCACCTAGCATTCCTCATCAAGCCATGCTGTGGTGGCATCCCACATAAAAAATAGAGGAAGATCGGCACAGATTTTAGCTCAACAACAATCTTCCTCCCCTCACCCACCAAAAAAAGAAAACTTGTAAAATACCTTGAAAAAGACAGCTCATTTTTAGAAACGCATCATTTTTCTCAGATAACATGCTAAAACACACCAAAACATTTTACGTTGAAAAAAGGGCGTACAAAGGCTCTGACATATTGGCCATGCTTTATCATGGAGCATTTTTACAGCCTGGCAAGCTTGGTAAGAGATCTTCTTTCAGTGCATGCAATGTGGATAAATAAATACAACATTTAGTGTTCTCATTTTCACACTCCCCATTTTTTTTTTTTCCCTTCAGGACAGTTTCAATAGTTATTGAACCGGAACTCAGTGTCCAGACAAGCAATCAAGAATAATCTTCCCACTGGAGAGATCCGTGTGTGTCCAGCGCAGGCATAGGAGGTCTGGCGTGGAACTAATGAAGCACTTCGATGGTTCAGAAATTTTCATTATAGAGAGTTTATTCTCCACCTCACCTCAAGCTCTCATGAGGTGAAGAAAAGATAAACCAAAGTCGAAGCTATACCTAGACAGAGGATTCGCCCCACTGTCTGCCTCTGGCTGCTTTTTCTTTCTTCCTTCTCCACTCCTTTCCATGCACCGCCACCCACACAATCCGTCAAGATGGATGCCTGGATCAGTGATTTCAACTTACTGTCTCCCTTCGGCCCCTGAGGCACAATTTGTTCTTCTCCAGGGTCGGAGCTCACTTCCCTGACTCCAGGTAGTCCAGCTGTGAGCAGGTGAAGGTAGCTGGGTATAATTTTCAAAGAATTATTCTGTGTTCTGGCAAGAGCAAGGCCCTGTGATCTGCCTCCCTTGAAACTTCCACTCAGAAACGTGAATCTGATCCCCCAGACTCCTGCCTCAGAGCGCTCGATTGACTTCGGTGCTCAGAGTCCAAGGCGAGCAGGAGGGAAGGATTTCCTGGGCAGCTGTTGGAGGTGCACGTGCAGGGAACTGCTGCTCTTCCAGCCTCTTCACTGATTACGCAGAGCTGAGGTTTGTTGCACTTTGCATGAACTAGCTCATTTAATGCCCTAAACAGCCTTATCCCCCCCCAACTTACAGGTGAAGAAACTGAGGCACAGGGAGGTGAAGGAGCTCATCCAAATCTGCACAACTAGGAGTTGGTGGAGTCAGATATGCACGGAGGTCCGTGTTACTCTAAAGCTGGTCTGCTTGGGCTGCCTCTCTCATCTCCCCAAGGTCACTGCCTGCTCTGTGTGCCCAAGACTGGGCTGGAGGTGGAGATCGGGCTGTGTGGGGAAGGCCAGGTTTGGCTGGGTTTGAGGGAAGCTCAGAGCTTTGGTGACTGAATGCAGATTGTCGTGAGACATCTTGGCTGTTTGTTGAATGTCTTTCCTTGGTTTTGGTCAACTTTGGCCATTCTTGGTCTCCTTCATCCCTCTGAATCCCAGGTATGGACTGAGAAGTGACTATAGGTGACACTTAGAATAGTACACCAGGAGAGAGTTCCAGTCTGTCTTGGCCACAGCATGTATGTGCTTATATGCCAAGTTACCGGACATGCAGTCTAGGGGCGTAGAGTGGCCTTACTGCTCTTGGTCTTCTTTTTCACACCTTCCATTTCCATTCCTCCATGCCTGTCTCCCTGCTTGTGGCGCAGGCTCTCTGCTAACCCTGGTCCTTAGTCTGGTCTATGGTACCTTCTTGGTCCCCAGGCTCTGAGGACTGACTTAGATGCTGGTTTGTGCTGCCCTCCCCTCTGGTTTGCGAAGAGAACTGACTGGGCACAGTCTTCCAAGCAGCAGGGTTAGGCCCCCAGGGGGAGTTGCTGAAATCTCCCAGAAACCACCTCTGGGTCCTGGTGATATTCCTGTGGTGCAAGAGGCCCACGTCATGGAGGCTGCGTCAGACAGATGCCAACCTCAGCTGAACGCCCTGGGTTAGATCTTACATAATGGCTCTTATTATTTGCTTTTCAAAAAGCCATAGTGAGGGCTATAAATGTTTTATTTTAAAATAATATTTCTTGGGGCCTTTTTTTTTGGTCAAATGTATTACATATGAATTACAAAAAATTTTTTTTGAAGCAGAAATAAGAAAAATAAATATTCTCTGTAATCCCACCAACTGGAGATAACATTTAAAAATGTAGAGCATTGCATTCTTTTTTTTCTGGGCCTATCTATATTCATTTTTATTTCTAAAAATAGAATTATGTCACAGTCGCTGTTTGTGTTACCTGAGGTTACCCTAGCCAGCAGTCATTTCTCTCCTTTCTGCTTTGCCAACCAACCCTGATTTTGTTCAGATATAGGACAGCCATGTGCCTGAGGGAAGGCTGGGACCTTCTCCAACCTGAGGGAATGAAACTTAATTGGTCTAGGCCATTCTTGATAATTCCACTCATCTTGCCAGAGATTGGCTTGGGAAAAAGCGTGTGACATTATTTTGGCCAAAGAGACATGGCGGAAGCCTGTAGGGAGCTTCTGGAAAAAGTTTCTTTGCTCTTAAAAAACAAGAAAACCGACTTGCAAAAACAAACTTTCCATTTTCAAACCCAGGATGTGTCTGGAACAACGGCAGCCATTTTGCAAACTCGAGTGAGGGAGCCAGCCTGAGGGAATCAGCCAATTAAAGAAAGATCGTCAGAACCAGCACTGTTGCTCCCTGTTAAGCTTCTGAATTAACCAACCTTGCAACCATCCCCAAACTGGGCATCTTGTTAGATGATGAGATAAATAGCTTTGTTGTTTATGCTATTTTGAATCTTTTGTTACTTGTGACCAAAAGCATTCTATCAGACAGACTTTTTGTTGTCATCAGATATTCTACGACATTATTTGAAATGGACCTATACTATTCTTTTTCCTGGCATGCCACAATTCATGCGACTCCTTCTCTTTTTTTGGACACCGAGTTCATTCCCATGTTTTGCTATTACAGCCTTGCTGCAGGAATTTCTTAGCTTAAATTCTGGGTTAAATATTATGAACAATTTTAAGGCTTTTAATACCTATTCCAAATTGCCTAGGAGTCGTTATTGACGTGTTTTGTACTAATCTTTCAACATTCTTCATGAAGCTCTAGCTTCTCTTTCTTCACAGTGAGCTATCAAAAGAATCATTATCAAAAACTATCATTCCTGCCCGTGCAAACTTATTATCCAAAATGAGCTCCATTTCAGCAAAGTGCTTTTTCTAATAAACTTTAATACTTTATGTCCTTCAATCAGCTTATACTGAATTCAAATTATTAGAATCACATGATGTCATTAGATCCCAGGGCCAAGTAAGTGCACATGTTTGGGCTGATGGCTCTCAACTCTGGCTATAAACTTGACATCACCCTGGGGAACTTCAAACAAACAAAAGACGTTGCTGAAGTATAGTTGATGCACAATAAACTACTCAGATAAAAAGTGAACCGTTTAATGTTTTAATATATGTATATATGGAACCATCACCGAAATCAAGATAATAAACATATTTATCACCCCTAAATTACAGGGGTCACTGTCCTTTGTTGCCTGAATGTCCAGTGCCTTAAAAACTGTTTCCTATATTTTGTCTGTTTTTTGAGTTGTCTCACGTGGGAGGGAAGATCCCCTTCTTGTTACTCCATTTCGGGCAGCAGCAGATATTCTCCACATGCGGAGCTTTTATAAAACAATCTTTGGGCTCCACACCAGAACAAATGAATTATAATATTTGGGGGAAGGGCTTAGAAGTATTTATATTGTAATTAAGGTATAATTTACATGCAATGAAATTCATCCTTTTCGGTGGACAGTTTTGGGAATTTTGGCCAATGTATACAATCGTGAAACTATCATGACAATCATGATATATGGGGTCAATTTAAGGCTTCATGAATATTGATTATATCATGAATATTAGGTGCCTCTTGGTCCTTTCATTCTTTCCTCTCTACGTTCAGCATCTACATGTTCTACAAACTATCATGTCCCCTCGGTGACCAACCTACGTATCCATACTTCCCATTTATGGCTTCTAAGGCAGCATTGATTTTTCTCGAATACACAAATACACATTTTGTTGTGGCACACATTAATGCCATCTTTCATGTGTAGCTATAAAAGATCAAGAACTGGCCCTCCACGTGAGGAGAGGCATCACTCAGAGGATGTGAGACAAAGGGACTGCATCAATGAGGACAAGAGCAGAGCGACATTGTAACTGTGGGAAATAATAACAGTGATAAGGAAAAGTTATCTTGTTTGGTGCTCCCAAGAGCCCTGTGAAGGGGTTATTCTTATGCTCATTTTCCAGATGGGGAAATAAGCACAGAAAAAGTAAATAATTGGACAAGGCAGTCAACTAACCAGAGGCAGAACTGAGAGCAAAACCTAGTTCTTCTGGCTCCGGTTTCAACCCTCTTCTTACATATTGCAGTTGGGATGAAATGGTCTCTACCTTCTCAAGTTCTTTGACAAGATTAGCGGCCCTAGGATGGCAAACTATCTGGAGACAGAGCAGATGTGAAGTGAAAGGGAAGAATTCTCACCCCCTCCCCAGCGCATGCAGTTGCACAGAACACCAATGCCTACGTCCAAAGAAATTCTCTCTCCATTTGGCAGCTTCCCCTCACCCTATAAAACCTTCTTTATAAGCCAGAGGTGAGTGATCAGCTGAGAAGGGCAAAACTGGTTTTCAGCTGCCTCCTTTGCTTAGGTGGTCCAGGCTTCAGTCTGGAACGTGGAATTGGCTGCCAGTTGTTGGGTCTCAGCCCAAATGGAGAGCAAAGATTTCAATATAATGACCTGTTTCAGACTTCCGGAGTTCTCAGCCGTAGACCTACTTGGTAGATTACATAGAAGCGTCCATCCACTTCGGAAGCCTTTCTTCAGTCTCTTCCCTTCTCTGTGCCTGTATCTGAGGCCAGTGGCTCTCAAAGTGTGGTCCCCGGACCAGCAGTATTAGCATCACCTAGGAACTTTTTCTTTAATCGAGGCAAAATTCACATAACATCAAATTCACCGTTTTAAAGTGTACAGTTCATTCTCATCTAGGACATTCTTAGTGTCGTGCAACTATTTCCTCTATCTAGTTCCAGATCATTTCATCTCTCCGAAAGGAAAGCCTGTACCCATTAAGCAGTCACCTCCTTGCTTCCCTTCCCCCCAGCCCATGGCACACACTAATCTGCTTTCCGTCTCTATGGATTTGCCTATTCTGGACATTTCATATAATGGAATCATACAATACGTGACCTTTTGTGTCTGGCTTCTTTCACTTAGCATAATGTTTTTTAAGTTCATCCAGGTTGTAGCATTTATCAGTACAGTCATATGTCACTTAATAATGGGGATGTGTTCTTAGAAATGTGTTGTTAGGCAATGTCGTCATTGTGCAAACATCACAGTGTTCTTACACAAACCTAGATGACACAGCCTATTACATACCTAGGCTATATGGTAATCTTATACTATATACTAATCTTATGTACCACCTACCACCATCGTATATGCAGTCCCGTCATTGACCAAAATGTTGTTATATAGCGCATGACTGTATTTCTTTCCGCAGGTTCTAGGAATCTTTTAGAAATGCAAATTTCCTGCCTCCCCTTGATCTAGTGAGTCAGAAACTCTGAGGATGGGGCCAGCAACTTGTGTTTTCACAAGACTTTTGGTTATTCAGATGCACCCTGGACTTTAAAAACCACTGGTTTAGGAGCTATCACTCCATGCCGTTTAACCCAGAAGGAAGTTACTGGGTTCCTAAATTCAGAATTTTGTTGTACTGCCCCAAACCCAGAGTTGGTACAGATGTTTTAAAAACAAAATGTTTTTGTGTGTTCTTGAGTTGCAGGAGAGGGCTGTCAGGATCTGGCAAATTCATTTCTTGTCTTAAAAAACATATCAAAAAACTAGAGCACATTCTTTCAAAATAATCCCAAACTGTTTTTAATCTCTCAATGTTAGCTTCAACCTTTTCCATTTTGTTTCCATCCTATTTATGGAATCGCTAATTGCTTCCCAAACATCTCCAGATGTGCCTTCCGTTACCCAAGCTGTACATTGTGGGTGCCTGCAAACAGGTCTGTCTGCACTCGCTCCTTCCTTCCCTCCCCCGTTACGCAGTACAGATTTGTCCTGCAAACACACTGTGCTGTGCCTAGACCCAAGACTTTCAGTTGCAATGAACCTAAAGGAATTTCTATAATTTGACACCCAAATTCCAAATTTCTTCTATTTCCCACTTGTGGTGGGAAATCCATGGAGGAAATGCCTTGTGCAGTCCACCTGGCCCTCTGCTGGTAATTTGCTGATTTAGGAAGAATTGTCTTGGATGGCATGGGAACCCATCATAGAAAATGCAAGAAACTAGGTGTCAAATGACCTGGGTTCAAGTGCTGACTGGATTCATTCCCTCATTCATTCAACAAATACAGTATTTATTGAGCACTATCTAAACTATCTATTGGTGAGAAGACAGCAGTGAACAACATAGACACTGACCTCTCCACCCCTATTTTGGGGAGCATAAAGTCTAGGGGGAGATCTGAATAAGCAAAGAGGCCATTTCAGCACGATGTGAGAATGCTACAATGGGGGAGTTCCTGTAAAATATGCTACAGAGTATCCTGGGGAGGCACTTACTCCAGTGGTGGTTGTGGTGGTGGTTGTGGTGGTGGTGGTGTCAAAAAAGGCTTCAGGGAGAAAGAGATGGCTACGTTTAGACATGAAGGATAAGTAGAATTAGTTAGGAAGGTTGGGTGTTGGATGGGGCAGGGGTGGTTTTAATGGAAGGGGCATTCCAGAGAGAGAAAATGGCATGTACAGAGGTAGGGGTGAGAGAAAGAACGTGTCTCATGCTAGAAACCAAAAGAATTGTGAAGTTGCTGGATTGTAATGCTGGAGGTGGGCCTGGCAGGAGATAGGTCTGCAGCCTCTTCTGTTGCGACCCTGAGTCATGGCCAGGTAAGCCATGCTGCCTTGTCAGGAAGCCCAGTGGAAATCCACTGAGGGTTTTAAGCCAAGTTGAGATTTGATCTGCTGCGGGTTTTAGTGGTCACTTGGACTATGTAGGGAGAGTGAGTTGGAGGGAGTCAGAGAGGAGTTGAGGAATCCAGTTAATGGACTCTTGGACTGGGCCCTCTCCTGCATGGCTAGGAGGAACGTCAATTAGACAAACACTTGCAGAGCAATTTGGAAATGTCTAGGAAAGTCAAAGATGTGTGTGCTCTGTGATCCAGAAATTCTGTTCACAAGAAGATATGTACAAGATCTCATTACTGCATTCTTTGAAAGAAAAAATTGGAAGCAATCTAAATGCCCATCAAGAGGAGAATGAATACATGAAACATGCTATAATTATACAATGGAATTTTATATAGTAGTTAAGATGGATGTACTGGGGGCTAGATTTATCAAATTGAAAAATTTCAACAACATAATGTTGAGTAAACAAGCATAGTTTGTAGAAATACAGGTACAACCTGACACCCTGTACCTAAAGTTTATAAGATACACCATTATTTTTTTTTTCTTTTGCTGAGGAAGATTAGCCCTGAGCTAACATCTGTTCCACTATTCCTTTTTTTTTTTTCGCTTGAGGAAGATTAGCTCTGAGCTAACATCTGTGCCAATCTTCTTCCACTTTACATATGGGTTGCCGCCACAGCATGGCTGACAAGTGATATAGGTCCGCACCCAGGATCTGAATCCGTGAACCTGGACCACTGAAGCAGAGGGCACTGAACTTAACCACTATGTCATAGGGCTGGACCCAAGATACACCATTATTTTGTGCACCATTAAGAGAAAAAATGTTGAGAATTAAACTCTGACAAAATGCTTTCTTCTCACTTATAATTTGATACTTTACACTTGATTAGGTAGAGTTTTCTTTAAACCACATATGACTCTTAAAAGGAAAATATAAGTGAAATAAATCAGTTCAAGTGTTCCCCAAACTTTTCCACATCTAAAGACTGGCTCTGCTGAATCCTTTTGACTCAAAGTCACTGATGTCTGTGTTTTCCCACACAATAAATCCTCTATTCAACTAGAGGATTGGTGACATAGCATTTCTGAAAAGAATCCATTAGAAAACTGTAAGTCATTGGCATTGGGATCTTAAGTGATTTTTGGAATTAGGTCTAGCTAACCTCCTTTAGAGTCCTGCTCCTGGAACATTGCTAAACATTTCTGATTGACCACATCCTCAACTCTCTCCTCATGACCGTTTGGCTCCCGAGGGTAAAAAGAGCGCCCCACTCTTGCCTCCATAGTTTTGTACAAGTTTGTTCCTACTACTTTTTCCTGTTGGAGGATATGCAGGTAGTACAGCCATGGCACAATTGCCACCTGGCTGACAGCTGTTGTAAGATGTCATCAATCGTAAGAGCATCCTGATTTCTAAATCAGATACTAAATGTGATAAATCTAAATCAGATACTAAAATGTGGGAAAAAATGTATGCCTTAGAACCAGTGAAATATGATACATATTATTTATGAAAAAATATATATTTATAAGGTGTAAAAACTATGCACGGAAATGATAAACACCAAATTCAAGATGGCTGTTACCCCAGAGGGAGTGATTATATGGAAACAGAGGGGATATGATTAGGCACTGACGCACAAGGAGCTTCAAATGAGCTGCTAACATTCTAGTCGTTAAGCTAGGTGGTAGTTACACAAGTGGGTGTTTGTATTATTCTCCACACTTTCTGTATGGCCAATATTTCATAACTCCTAACAAAGGAAACTGTCATACTAGTACAATTCTGTTACTTATTGGCTGTGTGAGTTGAGAGAGCCCCTGTCACTTCAGCTTTTTGTTCTATGTTGTAAAGATGGTGATGCCTCTTCTTCCTGCTTCAGAGGAATTTTGGGTTGTTATGAAGGTCAAAATAGCACATGCCGTGAATACTTTTGTTAACTATAAAGCACAATGGAGAAAGGTTGTTGAGACTGTCATCTCATAAGTTTACCAAACCTCTTACTAAGGATGTGTGGTAGATGGTTACAATAGTGGCCCCCGATGGATCAGGCCTCCCTGTGTCTATACCTCTTCTGCAACATGACTCTGCTACTCCTACCATCAAATGGTGGAGACTATTTCTCCACTCCTTGGATCTGGGATGGGCTTGTGACTTACTTTGATAAATAATATGGTGAAAGTGACACCGCAAGTTCCAGAGCCTAGTCCTTGAGGGTAATATATCTTTCACTGTAACACTCTCAGATTCCTGAGACCCCCCCCCCCACCCACGCTGTGAGGGAGCTTGATCTAGCCTATTGGAGGATGTGAAGTTGAATTGAGAAGAACCAAGATGCCCAGCCAACAGCCAGCACCAACTGCTAGACATGAGTGAGGCCATCTTGGACCTTCCAGCCCCACTGACCCTCCATTGGAATGCTGTAGACCAACAGAACCCCCAGTCTACCCACAGCATCATGAGAAACAATGAATCATCATTGGTTTGGGGCCACCGTGTTTTAGGGTGGTTTGTACTATAGCATGGTCTGCCTGAAACAGGATGCCTTTGAGAGTTAGGTACACTGACCTCCCTGATTTCCCGTTTGGTATAGTCTATCTCGCAGACCACAAGACACCACTATCACCTACTGTATTCTATGTCAAACAGTAAGTAATTATTAAGCATCTACAGTGTGTAGGTTACTGGCTAGGTGCTATGAAGACTACAAAAAGGCACGTAGATAGACAGCTCAGTTATAACACTTAAAGGACCTGTAATATCATCAAGAAGACAAGACATAAACTATAGAAAGTTAAATAAACATATACTAGATTGAGAAATACATGCTATCCAGAGAAAAGTGAACATTTACGAAGTTCTTACTATGTAGCAGGAATTATGGCCTAGGTCATTTAATTCTTATGACAACCCTATGAGGTAGGTATGACGATTATTCCCATTTTACAGATGAGGAAACTGGGGAAGCTGTGGTAAGTAAGGTGCCAGAGTCACACAGCCAACAAGTGGTCGAGCCAGGCCTGGGACCTGGTAGGCTCACGGTACTCACATGGTGAGCCCTGGACTAAATGAACGCTAGCAAGAGGCAGTGCTGAGTACCAGGGGATTGATGCTCTCAGGGCAGGAATTGTCAAGAAGAGGGAAGAGGCCTTGGCCAGCCTTGGGAGATGGGGAGGTGTTGGAATGGAATCAAGGCAGAGGTTCCAGGCAGGGGTTATGGCATGAACACTGTGGGAAGGAGAGGGAAAGCAGGGCAGTGTCTGAGGAACCACGGCAACAGCGTCCATTTGGATCAGGACCCGCCTCCCTCAAACCCAGGGTGCTGGTGATGCCCTTCCTGGCTGCTCACGTCCCAGTGAGACCCCCCACTGCCTGGCTGAGAGGAGGCCCAGGAGAGGAGGGCTGGGAGGAGCTTGGACAATGGGAGAAAAGGGCGGTATCACTGGTTGGCTGTGGGACAGAGCCAGAAAACAGGGATGGGAGGGCCCCAGGGCCACTTGAAATTCTCCCCGTCAGCTGGGGTGGGGCAGGTGCAGGAAGCTAGCAGGAGCTGTCTTCCAGCTGCCCGTGGAGCCATGTCCCTCAGCCAGGACAGCACAGAGCCAGTGCAGGGCAGGTGTGCCAGGCCCGAGACCAGCCCCATTTCCACAGTGGCTTGTAGGGCGTTGGTGCTCCTCCTGGTATGTATGTGACAGTCCGTCTTTTCCTGCTGTCCTACACCAGCAGCAGTAGCAGCAGCCAAGAGCCATTTCCAGGAAAACCTTGCCTATCACTCCAGAGGGAAAGGCATACTCAGACACACTTTTGAAATTCTCACTCCTAAGCAATCTCTGGATTATAATGGAACGTGTTAGTTTGGTTTGCTGTTTGTACCTTTGGCCAAAATATGTCACTTGACCTTATGAACACCCACTGAACCAGTGGGGTGGGGGTGGGTTGTTTGCAGGTGTGGTTACTGTTCGTGAGGAGGACTCAGTAGCATCCTGGGAAAAGCCAGAGACCACAAGCGCACTGTCTGCTCCCTCCCTGAGACCCTGGAGAGCTCCCTGCCACGCACCCCCCCCCCCCCCGTCCCCCCTCCCGCCCCCACCCCAGGGCTTCAGGAAAGGCTCTGAGTGAAGAGGCATCTGAAATGGGCCCTGAAGGATGGAGATGATTTTGACATCCGAGGCCAGAGGAGAAGGTGGACCAGGTGGTGGGGTAAACTGAGCAAAGCCTGGAGCTACACACATGCAGGGGAGGGTCAGGGAAGAGAAGGTCTGGTCTGAGGATGGAGCTTGGGGAGTAAATAAGACAGGGAGGGTAAGATGACTGGGTGTGGGTGGGGAGCCAGAGCCTGGAGCATGCACAGTTTGGAGACACAGCATTTCATTCTGAAAGCAAGAGACAACAAGGACAGCATCACATGAAAGCAGCAATTCTACTGGGCCGGTGCTTGCTTCAGCCCTGTGGCTCTCGGGTAAGAACAGGTGGACGAAAAATGGGCCACTGTGAGAACATCCTGCGTATAACAATTGGAAGGCTCTCCCCAAACAAACTCGTAAATGCAAAGGATATAAAAGGTTATATTCTGGCAAACTTAAAAAAATTATACTTATAATATATGGTCAAGTAGAAAAACTTGAAAATACAGATTAAAAACAGGAGGAAAAAATAAAAGAAATATCACATAATTCTACCATCCAGGGGTAATATATCATTCAGACTTTTTTCAATGTATGTATATAAATATACATTACAGAGATGGGCTCATACTGTTTTAGAACCTGTTTAGAAAATGCAATCTACTGTGACTATCTTTCCATATCAATAAATATAGCCCTCGGCATCATTTTTTAAAATACTGTTTATTATTCCATATTGAAGAACATCTTGAACCTCTCCACTACTATTTGTATGAAAACCTAAGTGTATCCATTCAAGCAATGCGTTCTTAGCCCCGTGTACAAAAGAGGGTACTTGAGACTTGTGCCCTCCTCTTGCCTTTCTATATTCTGTATTTAACTCCAGCTTCCTCAAAAAAGAAATGACATGAATCAGATATTTTGCAGCTGTTTGTGATCGACATGAATTCTTGAAACAGGGGAAATTTCAATGGCTTTAATACATCCTGGAAAATATTATGGGTAGACTGAGCCGTAGAAAATGCCTTTTCTACCAGGTCAGCTGTACCTGAGGCTTCCCGCAAAGCCACCTGCTGATGTCAGACCAGCCCTGAGGAGATGAAAATGCTGAGCAGAAGTGTGGCCCCATGGTTTGCACAGCACATCTTCTCTGGGACCATATGCACGATCAAGTACGTCTTTTAGGTAAAGGCATCTTTAAAATGATGACATTATAAACAAACACAAATTTGAATCTCACGAAGAATGAAGCATAAGGAGCTCACTGCTTCCCTCTAGTGGTCATGTCGTGTTTCGTCGGGTCCCTCAGCGCTAGTTGCGTCCGGTCCCAGGAAACCCAGCGCCCTCTTGTGCAGGGGAGGAGGCGGCCTCCACACTTTCGAGATGGCAGAGACACACAGGATGCAGGGGCGAAGCCAGCGGACCAGCAAGGAAAAACTGGACCTGACGGATTGAAAACCACGGAGTCACCTCCGCTAGAGCTTCTGGATTTCTTCTCCCTCAGAGATTTCTTAAAAGCAGAATAGAATCAGTTCTCATTCCTTTAGGATGATTGGATTGCATGCTTTTTGATTAAAAACCTTTTGTTATTGTTCTATTTATTCTGTTATGTTGGACCATCCTTTCGGAATTAGCCAGTTTAAGGACAGTGTTGCCCTGTTTATCAGACACGGTCTGTGACTGCAGGGAACCCTCCAGAGAGTTGATGGTTTAACTCCTGACCCATTAAAACCTTTGTCAGGTTTGGCAGAGAGAAAACAGTGATTAAAGGCTTGGGATCTGATCAGACAAAGCTAGTTCCCGTCCTGATTCTGCCACATGCTTTGTGGCAGACAGGCCTCCGACTTAAGTTCTCGAAACCCCACTTTCCTTTCTGGTAAAGTGAGGATAACCATAGTTGCTACTTTGCACAGTTATTGTGACGATCTAAGGAGAATAGTGAGGTGTGTAGACAGCGCTCAGCTCATTGTCCTTAGCAAATGTTAACTATGACTATTTAACCGGGAAGATGAACATTTTCAAAAAGTGCATTACGTGTTCGCTGCCTTCTTAAACAGAGTACAATGACTACATTAACTGTTTTCTCTGGGACTGAGATTTTTTCCCTGTAAAAATCGACTCTGTGCTCCTGAATAAGAGCAATAAAGTGGGAAGTGGCTGAAATCTGGCTATGATTCTACTTTTTTCCCCTACAAAGCTGATGGTCTGCATGTGAACTGCCCGCAGACTGCAGTGCTTTCTGAGGTCTTATTTCTATTCCCATTTTTACCAGTTCCCTCACCATCTTGCTGCCTGTCTCCAACGCCACTGCTGACCCATCCTTCTGCCTAATCTGCAGCGGAATCAGAAACGAAGTAACATAGCTCATTAGAACTCTGCTTTATGCAATAGATTAAATAGACGCCAGTCCAACACCTGAACTGTTCCCTCTTTTGCAAAACACATAATCTCCTCTCTGAATACACGCATATCTTTTAGTGCCTCTGTAATCCATCCCCAGGGGGTAGGAAGGTGTTAAAAGAACTGAAATCGTAAAAGACGTCTTGGGATGGGCAGCTGATCCTGGGAGCTGGGAGTTTTGGAAGCAGCCGTTTTGATTTTTGCCTCCTCACAGGTGCCTGGCTTCTGCTCCCTGGGCTGGAAACACTGCCCTCTAGTGGTGGGGAGGGCAGGGTACTGCACGTGGTCGCCGTTTCACAGAAAACGGTTTTTTAATATATCCTGGAAAATATTATGAGTAGACTGAGCCGTAGAAAATGCCTTTTCTATTAGGTTAGTTCTACCTGGGGCTTCCCACAAAGTTATCTGCTGATGTCAGACCAGCCCTGAGGAGATGAAAGGATAAAAGGAGGGTAAGCAGGGAATGCCCAGAGGAGCATAAGTGGAGGAGAATCGGAACCAGAGTCAAGATGGGAACAAAGATCACAGCGAGGATAGGCAAGCTGGGTCTGTAATCCAGAGCACACACAACAAGGTCAGAAGTGAGGGTCTGGTACCTGGAGAGGTTCAAACCAGGTAATTCTGGATTTCTGGATGAGGGTGGTGGATGCTAGCTCGATATAGTGGTCATATTAGATGTGACGCTGGTTTTGTTGCATGAGAATAGACCTAATGACTTTGATAACTTGGACAGAGGTGGGGGGCAGGGAAGGGCCGGGAGGGGTTATTTGAAACAGGCAAATTCCCTAGATAAACAGATGTGTTTCTTAAGGGGATTATCTTCAAACAGTGCTCCCCTATCGTGTTTCCCAAACTGCGTCCCACAAAACAACAGTGTTCCATGAGTTGTCATTAGCTGGTCCATAAATATGGTTTCCTAGAGTCAAGTAATTTTTGACAATTACACACCATAAGTGCTGAAAAGCTTGTCAACCCATCCAGACCACACTGCCCTTCTCCCTGGGCTCCTGGCATGGTCCCTTTGGACTGCTTCTGTCCCTTGACCAAGGCCACAGCTTTGGTCAAGAGGCCTTCTGTCTCTGGCAGGGATAAGGGTACCCTCTTGGTACAGCTCTGGGATATTGTGCTGTTCCTTGTGATATCCCTATACCCTGCCCACACCTTTATAAACAGTCCTTTTATAAAACTGTCCTTAAATTACTCAGATTGAATATGCCCTCTCTTTCCTTTCAGGATCCTGACTGACACACCATATATTTCATTAGAGAACCATGATGCTAATGCCATTTTAAAGCCTATTTATTTTGTTCATTTCTTCACTGTGGTCTGTTCGGTTCGCACGTAATCACAGTGTCTGGCACCCAGAAGGTGCTTGTCTTAGACGGGGTTTTCTTAGAAGCAGACCCTGAACCAGAAATGTGAGAGCACATGATTTATTAAGGATGTGTCCCTGGGAGAAATTGCTAAGGGAGTGGGGGGCAGGGAAGAAGTCAAGCAATGGTGCAATGTCAGGAGAAAGTCCCGGGCTCTGCCGGATCCCGTGGGGAGCACTGGAGCATAAATTGCACCTCGGAGTTTGCTTCCTCTTGAGGCAAGCTTTGCACGTTCCCTCCCACAGCACGGTCAGTCATTGGGTAGCAGGGGCCACTGAGGGCACGGCGGGTCATAAACTCCCAGGCACTTCAACTCCCTAAACGGGCAACTTCAGGAGTCACGGTCAAAGCTTTGAGGAAGGGCAAAGCTGTGAGTAGCTGGCAGGGAAGCCCACAGAAGCGGGGTCTGGGCACACAGAACCAAGGGATCTGTGGGGATCTGGGAAGGTTATCTGATCCCTAGCATTCTCATTAAATGTGTGGTAAATAAGTGAATCAATGAATGAGTTTAAGCCCCTCAAATTCCTCTGTATAGATAGGTGGGGCATCATTTTTTGTTTTATATTACAAAAAAATGTAATATAAATTTGTATCCATGTTATAAATTTATATACAACTTATTTAAATTTATAATGTAAATTTATATTTACATCCCATTTCCTAGAGTTCTATGGATTCGATTTTGGTGAAGAAAATCTTCACCAAAGTTTAGCTAGAGAGCTGATTTTTCCTTGTCCATGACACTGGGCCATAGAACTTCTCGTAACTGAGACAGCAGGACTGAGTCCATTGCCAGAGTCAGACCTTCTAAAGAACCGGAATAACCAGTGCATGACAAGTGTCACCTGAGAGAAAGATGTGACCAAGGAGGTCATGGACCTAGCATAAAATGGATAGGAAGGGGTCTAACATGACCCAGGTCTGCCACTAATAAATAGCTGACCAAAGAGAAAGAGAGACCCTGGAGGTCCATAATGAAGGCAGCGTGGCAAGGTGATTGTGAAGACGACATGAGGAGGGAGAAAGAAGAGATCAATGTGATTATCCCTGGGAGGAGCAGGTATGTCAGCAGCAGTAATACAAAGTCTACGAAATAATTTTTATGGCAGTAGATCTCTTACACGATGATGAAGAGAACATATGGACATATGAAAGCCCCAAAACTCAAAGATGGTGGCTCTGTCCTCACTGCTCATAAACTGAGAATTACGCCACTACCCACTATCCCAGGGGAAGGAGGAAAGATTAGAACCCAAATGACCTTCATTCATGATGTTTATTTTAGTTGAAATGTGTAGTTATTTAGTAGAAGTACTACGTTTGCCTATGGTGAGGTGGTGATGTTCAAATAAAGATACTTTTCTTTCTTATGTCCTATTAAGGAACCCCAAGCATGGGTGGTGCTGGAGTAGAAATGTGTATATTTGAGGCATGATCACATATAGGTCCTGGGTCATCCGGTCTAGAAGATCGGGCAGAAATAGCCATAGGAATCATACCCAAAATAAGATCCTGATATACAGATTTTGTAGTAAAAGTCTTGTGTGTTTTAGTCTTAGAAACAAACAAGGAAACAAAAAACAGTGCATCTTGATTCTTACTATGTTCCCAGCAGTTGAGGGTACAGGATAAGTGACCTCAGGAAGAGTGAGGTGTTACCGTGCCTGGGAACCCAGGCCATTTCCTTCCCACCATGTTGGAATCCAGAAGGTCTGTCTGCTTCATGTGTCCTTTCCTCTGTGCACAGGTGGACATTGATTTAAAGGATTAGGACAAGAACTGAGCTGACCCTTGTAACACCCTTTCAAGGAAGCAGAAATAGAAGCTCTGACCACAAACTTGGGCTGACGTTTGCAGTCTGAAAATGTACAGCTAATCCACGCTATTATTACTTCTGAGCATTAACCACTAAGTAGTAATGGAATTTTGAGATTTTTATAGCCCAACCTGTAAGTATAAAAAATGGAACTGAAAATAAACTCAACCTGTCAATCATGCATGGACACCTTTGATATGCCTTGCTCTGCATTTGGAGAGAGTGGTGTGGGGGCAGGGGCAGCAGATTGAAAAGAGTGTGACAGAATCTCTAGTCTCAAGAAAATGAAAGCAAACATCTCTGATAGAAATGATGGGCTAGTAATGAATCAGTAGCATTATTTGTGTTGAAAGCTTGAGATAAAAGGTGTTAGTAGTTTTCGAGAAAGAGATTTTCTACACCTTCAGAAATATTGCAGTGGGCAGGAAAGCCACAAGCATTTGAGTCCATCCATGCTGTCTTGTTAGCTGCATGTAAGCAATATCCCTGCCCCCGGCCTTGGGGAATATTCCCCATTGCCAACAAATGCTGCTAGTGGAAGCCTGCAGCAACGTTTTTGGAGGCCCTGCCCAGACTCAACTCATCAACCAAGGGTCCAAAGAGAGACTTCCTTGGAGTGGACTCAGAACTCTGCTCCTCCCCTTCATCATCTCCTAGCACCGTGGTCCAGTTAATGTCCTTAAAATTGACCCATCCTATGAGAACTCTTTTTTCCTTGCGGTTACCCTGCTATGTAGTTGGAGCTGGAGCCCCATTCTAGCCACAAAAATAGTGTGGGCTATTCCACTAGGGACTGGGAGTTCCAGGGAGGAAGGAGTCATAATTTGGGGTAGATTATCTACACACTTCTGATGACCCCTTTACCATCCTCCATTACCATCACCACCAGTGTTCTTCATTATGAGTGGAAAACAGCTGACTGTGCGTCCATTTGTCTCAGCAGACTAGGAGCTGCATAATCAAATACCTACAAGTCACTCGGGTAACGGAAATTCCAAAAGTCTGGTGAGTGTCAGGCCTCCTGAAAAGGCATTGAAATTCAGAGTTTTCTGTTCATTTGCTTACTTGTTTTTTGTTTTAATATTGTGCTGGTCGGAAAAACCACATCTGCAGTCCAAATTCTAACCACAGGCCACCAGTGTGTAACCTCTGATATAGACCACCCTTTCTGTCATGGACGGCTTTTAAAGTAAATTTGTAGTGTTGGTGTCCCAGAGGAGGGCTTCTCAACCTTACTTGCACATTTGAATCACCTGGGGTGTTTTTAAAGTATACCCATAAATGAGTTCTTAATTCTTCTCTGGACCAATTCATTGAGAGTCTCTGAAGGTGGTGTCTGGGCATCAGCATCTTTCAAAAGCTTCTCTAAGACTCTACTGTGCAGTCGGGTTGAGGACCGCTGTCTGCAGGCTGCCTTGCTGCTGCTCTCCCAAACCCATATAAGCAGAGGCAGCACTAAGAAACGAGCCATAGGAAGTGTCCCCAGTACCCTTTGGGTGAGGCCCAATCTGGAGAAGACACATTCAGGGGTGTTGCTAGTGGGCCTGGCAGTTCCTTCAGACTGTTACAGGCCTGGCTTATTTTCCTAGACCTGACTGGTGCCTAGAGTGACTGACTCAGCCTTGAGAACTCTATCTAGACATTTCCCTCTCTATAATGTTTCCCCTCCAACTACCCACCCTCCAACAACTCTATCTACCACCAAACCCAGTTGATGAGAGTTAGACCTTGACTTCCAGCAAGGCAGGAATCCAACCCCCTATGACTTTAGGGGATGTGGCTAAAAACAAAGGTGGTTGAGTAGAGCAAAAGAAGAGAACAGATCCAGAAGGAACGACAGAATAAAGGACAAGATGTTTAGGACAGAGTAAAAGGGCAATACGTTGGCTAAGTGGCAGGTAAGGGCTTAGCCCAATGGCAACTTCCAGTCGGACCATAAAAGTCCTACATGTTTATGTCCAAACATGGTCACAGTGAATTGTGTATTAGTGTCAAACTATTAACGCCACGTTATCAAAATAAAACCTGCTCTCAGCTTAAGGGTTAAACCGAGTTCTTAAAATGGTGTATCCAGGGTCCTCTTTTGGTGGGCTCCACAAGAAGTAACTTAGAAATGAATCTTTAATAGAAAAAGTCCCCTCAGAATCTTGAATTTGAATGTAAGCCTGAAAAACATGATAACCCAACTTCCATTTCCAATTGCTATTATGAAAGGACAAAAACTGCCATTCCCATGCCAGGTCATCATTAAAAATCAAGATAAAAAAGAGTTGAAGGCATTTTAGTTCCTTCTTAATATTTCTAGAAGCTCATTCCCAATTCCTAACCTCTTTATTACCCAACTGGGGTTTTGGCCTTTCACCAAAGGCTTCCCTTTCTCACTCTCTCTCTCTCTCTCTCTCCCCTCAGCTTGGACATGACATTGACCCTCAGGCTTAGCAGTGGTTCGTCTCTTCTTTCTCCTGTAGATCCTTCCTAGTCTGTGGGAAACAGAAAACCTGGGGGCTCTAGATAGGATCGCCATTCCCAGGAGAATATTCTCTGTTCCCGCCCCCTCTTCCCAGTCTCTGCTTGGCGGATCCCAGCAGCCCCCCTGCTATGATGACTCCCTTGTCTCTCTCTGTTCCCATTCCTTTGGATCAAGGCTTCATTTCCTCAGAATCATTTTTTCCTCAAATAAATTTCTCTGTCATATATTTTAGTGATTATTTATTTATCCATCTGTCTTTCCCAGCCAAATTTGTATTTTCTGAGAACAGAAACTATGTTTATGTCATTTTGTACTTTCTTGCATCCAGTATATTATGTGGTCAATGAGTCATTAAACATTAAATGAAGGAAATAAAGACAAAAATGAAAGAAGCTGTTTTCCTGTCTTTGGTTCTTTCTCTAAGGGTGATGGCTGTTGGTTTTTTCTTTAAGGGAACCAGACATTTTGTCCAACTGTGTGCATAAAGGCACAATTAGAAAAGAAACATTTCAAAACACAGTTTTGCACAACGGTTTCTCCCTTCTGCTTAGGCCAAAAACAAGGACTCAAAGAACCCAAAGTTAACATTGATTTTGAAAATATGTTTATTTGGTGCTTCTTGGTGATTTACCACAGATAGCCTCTAGACTGCTGGGGCAGATGAGCAATGAATCAGCTCTAATGAGTACAATTGTGAAAATCACCCCCACTGGTTTGTTACAGAGCCCTAAAGCTGTTGGAATGAGCAGCTATTATTCTTTAAATCTCTGCAAACAGTAATAATTCAATAATCTGAATGCCTATGAGTCATTAGATCTGGGCATTTTACCCAGGATGTTTGTTGTCTATAGACATAGAATACTGACTGGTTAACTCAGTAGCATGGGGTTGTTTACTTGATTAACCAACCTGGAAACGCCCATCTCCTAGCAAAGACCAGCGTCTAGGGGAAAAGGGCAGGCCAGTTTTATTGATTGGTATTCTATTAGAAGCATTTCTTTTGACGCTGTCTTTTTTGGTGACACCTTCTGTTCGCAGAATGGGTTTGCACAACTTTTTGCCAGTGTTAGGAAAAAGAGGACTTCCACTTTCTTTAAATGAATGATCTGTTTCATGAAGGAAGTAGTTAGCCTTGCTATGCACTGCTTAGGGAGTAAATGCCCCAGACCACACAGCCTGGTGCGTGCGCACAGCTGTGAGAGCTCGCAGGCAGGTGAGCCAGCCCCACATCCGTCGAGGGATGTCTCTCATATGACACCAAACAAACATTTGAAACTTATTAAATAAGGACTCGAAGTTTTAAAAGCTTAACTCAGAGTGTACATTTTGCAATTCGCCCCAGAAGACTGCGTGTAGCCAAGTAGTTTCTACAACGCCCGCTGTAGAATCTTTGACTTCTTCTGAAACTCCAGGATAGCTCCATGAAAAATCCCTTCCTTCACAATTCTACTATCAGAAAACTAATCCTTGAGAAAGTTAGTTATTTCTTCTGTGTCAAGTTTCTCACTCTCTAAAATGGTTGTGACACTTGGCCCTACTTTCTAAACTGTCTTTAAGTAATAGAGAAGTATATACAGGCAGGCATTGCTTAACAATGGGGATCCGTTCTGAGAAATGTGTTGTTAGGCAATTTCGTCATCGTGTGAACATCATAGAGTGTTCTTACACAAACCTAGTTGGTACAGCCTGCTACACACCTAGGCTATGTGGTACTGATCTTAGGGACCACCATCATATACGCAGTCTGTCCTTGACCGAAATATAATTATGCAGCTCATGACTATATTCACAGACAAACATGATATTATATATATAAAACCCTAGAGACTCCACCAAAAACCATTAGAACTAAAAAATGAATTTAGTAAAGTTGCAGGATACAAATTCAATATTATATTACTGTTGGTGGGAATCTAAATTGGTGCAGCTACCATGCAAAACAGCATGGAGGTTCCTCAAAAAATTAAAAATAGAACTATCATGTGATCCAGCAATTCCACTTCTGGGAATCTATCAGAAGGAAATGAAAACACTATGTGGAAGAAATATCTGCATACCCATGTTCACAGTAGCATTAAGCATTATATCCAATGGCCAAGACATGGAAACAACCTAAGTATCCAATGATGGATGAAAGAATAAAGAAATTGTGAGTTTTATATATATACACACACATACATACAATGGAATATTAGTCAGCCATAAAAAGGAGGAAATCCTGCTGTTTGCAACATGGATGGACCTTGAGGGCATTATGCTAAGTGAAATAAGTCAGAGAGGGACAAACACCATATGATTTCACTTATATCAAAAAAAAGAAAGAAAGAAAGAAAGAAATCAAACCTATAGAAAAGGAGATCAGATTTGTGGTTACCAGAGGTGGAGGGTGGGGGAATTGAATGAAGCTGGTAGAAAGGTACAAACTCCCAGTTATAAGATAAGTAAGTACTGAGGAAATAATTTACAACGTGATGACTATAGTTAACACTGCTATACGGTATGTTTGAAAGTTGTTATGAGGGTAAATCCTAAGAGCTCTCATCATAAGGAAAAAACCACTTTTATTCTTTTTGTATCTAAAGAAATGATGGATGTTAACTAAACTTATTGTGGTAAATCATTTCACAATGTAGGTAAGTCAAGTCATTTTACTGTACACCTTAAACTTACACAGTGCTGTATGTCAATTGTATCTCAATAAAGCTGGAGGGGGGAAAAGGTTATCATAGAAGTTGAGTGGGCAGGGCATTTTCTAGTTCATCTACTCCAACCACCTCATTTCTCAGATGAGGACAATGAGCTTTCTTTCTTTCTTTCTTTTTTTTTTTGTAAAGACTGGCACCTGAGCTAACATCTGTTGCCAATCTTTTTTCTTCTTCTTCTTGTCCCCAAAGCCCCCCAGTACAGAGTTGTAAATCCTAGCTGTAGGCCGTTCTGCTTGTGCACAGTGAGCTTTCGCATGAGCTCAAGCTTATAAACTAGTTAGTAGCCAAACCCAAACCCAAATTCAGGTTTCTGGATCCCAAGCTCAGAGCCCTTGCAGTTACATTGCCATAAAAGTTATACTGTTAAATTTTCATTGATCGCTTCTCAGAAATGTGATACGTGAGGCAGGATTTCACATGCTGGATCTTGGCTTGAAGTCAGGAGAAAAGAGAAAGGGGTTGCCAAATGTCAAAGAGAATCCTAAGGGGAGAGAGCCAAATGGGGTCATCTGAAGAGGAGGTCGGAAGACTTATAAACACAACTGATGGCTAAGATTGCTGGGAGGAGGAGGCACAGCATCAAAATTACAAGGAGATTCTTGGAATGGTTACTTTCCAAAAGATTGACTTGCCTGTAGGAAAGGAGTAAAAAATCCCACAATATATTAGGGTATGTCCTTTGTTTATCTGTTCTTCCATCTCTATTGTCTGAGATGTTGTGAATGGGGGTCTCTAAGTTTCAGAATAAACATACACAAACACTATGAAAATTCCACAGCTTGTAAGTCCCGGGAAATGATCATTTAACACCGCCCCCCCATACAAATTCTAAATACGGGTCAAATTCCATTTTAAAACAGTCTAAGAAACTGCCCCCAATTCCTCCTCTCCTCCTCTTCTTCTTTATTGACTTCTCTGAAATAAATGGATCATCATGTAGGCTTTGAAATTTAAGCAATTTATTGTAATGGGACTTAGTTGTCATGTTAGCTAAGAAGAAATCTCCGTAAAAGGACTGCTTCACAGAGATGGACTCAGACTTTAACAGCACAAAGAAATGCTTTTCAGTGTTCCTTCTTTGGAAGTTTATCTCTTGCTCTGTATACACAATCATGATCAGCCTGTTTTATGATGGCTGGTAACCGACCCAGGCTACAGAAACAATTATTGTAACCATGTCAACCTGTCAGGCTCCACTTGCAAATACACGCACACACACACACGTGCACGCGCGCGGGGGCGCTTTGAAGCTGGGAATCTTCACTTTGCAGGTTGTAAAACTCTGAATTACTTATTTAAAGGGAGAAATATGATTTTGTGATTGTAAAGACTAATGAAATTTTACATGGTTGATGATTTCATTTGTTACTCCAATGTTTAACAACCTTTTTAAACTGCTTCTTAGAAGGGGTAGATTCATTCAAACTCTCATCCTCTGAAAATTACAATAAGCCACTTTGGTGAACATAGTCTTCTATATAATCATTAAGCTTCTCTATAACGCGTATATTTGTATTTCTGTAAGATTTTTTTGTGTGAGTGTGAGCAATAAAGTTAGAACAGTTTCAGGGGAGTTAAGTACACAGAAATGAATCCATTCCAGGCAATAAATCAGAAAGTCCTTTTTGATTCTTAATTAGAACACTAAGTCCCAGAACTTACCTTAGCCTGTAGAGACCCTTTATGAGAATCAATTCAGTGGGGTGGAGAAAAATTCAACAATGCTTCTTCATGTCGTGGTCAATCTTAGAAAAACTAAGCTACACTTTCCAACTTTTCCCAACTTCTCTCCTTTTATGAGAAAAACAGCAAGTGCTTAGAATAATTTCCCAAGTTTTCTTCCAAAGGACAGTAGCTCTCAAATGTGGGCGAACCTCAGAATCCCCTGGAAGGCTGTTAAGACAGATTGTGGGGTGCCACCCCCAGAATTTCTGATTTAGTAATTCTGGGGTGGGGCCCAGGAATTTGCATTTCTAGCAAGTACCCAGAAAGGGAGAGAATGCTAAAGCAAATGTAGCAAAATGTTAATAATTGGTGAAGCTGAGTAACAAGTATTTGGGAGTTCTTTACCCTTAATGCAACTTTTCTCTAAGTTTGAAATTCTTTCAAAATAAAAATAAAAAAATAACTTTCCAAAATACATAAAGAACTCATACAACTCAACAACAAAAAAACAAACAACTCAATAAAAAAATGGGCAGAGGATATGAGGAGACATTTTTTCAAAGATGATTTACAGATGGCCAACAGGCACATAAACAGATGTTCAACATCACTAATTATTAGGGAAATGCAAATCAAAACTACAATGAGATATCACCACACCCATCAGAACGGCTATTAAAAAATACAAGAAATAACAAGTGTTGAAGAGGATGTAGAGAAAAGGGACCCTCATATACTGCTGATGGGAATGCAAACTTGTGCAGCCACTATGGAAAGCAGTATGGAGATTTCTCAAAAAATCAAACAGAGAAATACCATCTTATCCAGCTATTCCACTTCTAGGTATTTATCCAAAGAACATGAAAACACTAATTTGAAAAGATATATGCACCCCTACGTTCATCACAGCGTTATTCACAATAGTCAAGACTCAGAAGCAACATAAGTGCCTATCAACGGATAAATGGAAAAGAAAGATGTGGTTTTATATATATATATATATCTCACTCAGCCATAAAAAAGACAAAATCGTGCCATTTGCATCAACAAGGATGAACCTTGAGGGTATTATGCTAAGTGAAATAAGTCAGACAGAGAAAGACAAATACCATATGATTTCACTCATATGTGGAAGACAAACAAAGAAATACATAGATACAGAGAACAGATTGGTGGTTACCAGAGGAGAAGAGGAT
Source organism: Equus przewalskii (assembly GCF_037783145.1). Taxonomy (NCBI): domain Eukaryota; kingdom Metazoa; phylum Chordata; class Mammalia; order Perissodactyla; family Equidae; genus Equus; species Equus przewalskii. The sequence continues at coordinate 20,357,448 of NC_091852.1, forward strand.
TGGGGTAGGGTGAAAGGGGTAAAGGGGCACATATATATGGTGATGGATGGCAAGTAGACTTTTGGTGGTGAACAAGATGCAACCGACACAGAAGCCAAAAGAGAGTGACGTACATCTGAAATTTACACGATGGTATAAACCAATGTTACCTCAATAGAAAAAAAAATTATAACATGAAACAAAAACTATTCAACATATGGGGAAAAACAAAAGGAGGAAAACCAGTATGAATAAAGTCTCCTTGGGCACTTGTCTTGTGTTTGAGTCATGCTCAATATTTAACAGCCAATTTACTTTCTTCTTGACTCATCATTATCAATAGTAATAATAATTATCAATAGAAGACTTGTAGAGTCTGAACACACATGGATTTCTGAAGCAGACACTTGTATAAGTGGTTAGAACATGGGCTTTGGATCCTGACGGTCCTGATGTGATTCTTGAATCTGCCAGTTACCAGCTCTGTGAAGCTGGGAGTCATTTAACCCAAGGCTACCACGTGGTGCTCCAGGAGGTGTAATTTACACTGAAGACAAAGTGAATGATGCACAGTGCAAGGCTGTGGCCCTGATTCAACTATTCTGAACCTCGCTTTCCATATCTGAAGAATGAGGAAAATAATCATCCCAGGGTGGTTATGGAGATTAGATGACAAAGCTTGTAAAGAGCTTAGCTCAGTTGCCTGGTCCATAATAAGTGCTCGAGAAAAGGCAGCAGTATTGAAGATGGTAAAAATGATCACTACTGGGAACCATTGATTCTCCTGAAGGAGGAATGATCTCCATGGTCCCTTCCAGTTCCAATTCTATGATCTAGAGACTGTTCCATTTAACAAAAACAACATTGACTTGTCTTTTTTATTATTATAATTTTTCTCCTAAGAGACTTTGATGAAATGTCATAATGTTAGTTATTTAACTTATGCTAAAGAGAGAAGTTTGTGATTTTCCCACTCTACAAATAAAAATAGCATTTTCTTTGAAGTGGGTCACATGCAGGACCGTTTCTTAGAGATATCAAGACCCAGAACCTCACTGATATGCCTCTGCAGGCTTTATTCCTTCTAGGTCATAGTGCATTGGGAATTTTTAGGAAATAAACATTTAGTTAGTTATTTACCTGAAGAGCAAATAGGTTGTTGTTGGAAAAAGCCATGCTAGGCAGCAAACCCAATTGCCCAGATGAAAATAAAATCAGAGAAGAAGTTAGTAGACAAAAGAATGAAGTTCAGGATGAGGGTTGGGAAGAAGAGTCCAGAACTCCATCTTTGAGTGACAGATGTACACTAGCATTATATTTCCAGCCCAAAAGACCCCTGAGAGGAGACTAGATTGCCGTCAGGGAACTACGTGGCCTAGACTCATCAAAAAGGTTTTAGAGGCCTCAGGGAAGAGACAGTTTTCTACTGGAGAAGAAAAGGAGGAGAAATCAGAACTGTTCTGGTCCCAGCTACATCTCCGGGTATCTCTGAGGACTTGGTAAATCACTTAACCTTCTCATCTCATTTATAAAATGAAGGCGCTGGATTATAGCAGGGGTTTCTCAAATTATTTTTAAGCCATGAAGTCCTTTGTTGAAATGAGTTTTATGGGAATCCTGATGAAAATCAGATAAAGGTAGAGGTGCTCTGGGGAAATTGGGTAGGTGAGTCCAGAGGTGACTATGCTCACCTCTTACCTCTGGTAGCAGTGGAAGGAAATTGGAGAGAATGCAGGGATTCCTCAAAACAGATTGAAAACCTGTGAACTGAATGAGGTGCCTTCCAACTCCACTTCACCTCCTAGCTTTGATCTATTTCCTCAGAGGAATGACCATATTTGACACATAATTACGTAAAGCTTTCATCCTCAAACTCCTTCATGGTTTCCTTTATCTTCTGACAGTTCCACATGGAAGCCATTATCTAGCTAGCTCTGTTCATGGGCAAATTGTAAATCTATTTGCCCAAGGCTTTTGAGAAAGATGATGTCAGGGCCAAGATTTAAAGGCAGCAAGCCTTGCCTCCGGTTCACAGACAGAAATAAGAGACTAGTTTTAATGCTTGTTCCAACTGTGGGTACTGTAATTCATGCTGATTTTACTTAATTCACAGTTTTCCATTCAATCCTAACCTTCCAAATAACTGGGTTTCTAGCACCAGTTGCCATGTATGGTGAATCAGTCATGAAAAACTTCATACAATTCTATTTATTAGCTGTTGAGAAGTTACTGAAAAGCTTAGAGGGAAAGCAGATGGCTTAAAAAAATATTCTTTCCTGGTGAATTTGGGGTATTTTCCTATGAGAAATTACAGATCATTGTTTTCTGTTACACCTTTAGTCAGACAGATGGCACAAGACGGAGAACAAGAATTCCAGAGAGTTTCCATGGTAATTGCTGGAGTCTTGGCCTGTTTGTAATGATGTGTAGTGCAGTATCTAGGGCAAAGGTGGAATTGCTCGTTCTGTAACACCCACTCATCTTAAGCTATTCAGATGGCAGGTGTTGAGACCCCATTGTCTAAAACGCAATCTCTTAGTTATTGTGGGGAGGAATGTCAAAGACAACTACTAATTGGCTTTTCTTTTTAGAAGTTTACAGTATTGAGTGAAATACATGTGAACCCTCATTGCAAATTTACTAATTTTCAAATGGTGAAACTCATGTGACCTGAAGTAGAAAAAGAGCGGAGGGGCTAAGATGATACTGTTATCCAGCTCTATGACCTTGGGCACACAACCTAATCTCTCTGAGCCATCAGTTTCCTCATCTGTAAAATAGAGGATGCTGTATCCACCTGTTGGGGCCACCTCGCAGAGATAAGATGGACTCCTGCCTGCAAATTTGGTTTGAATGTTAAGACTGATGATGCCACACAGACACCAAGAAGGCTTGAAAAGGCTTATAACTCATAGAATGAGGCTTTCTGGGAGAGAGCAAGGTGGGTTCCCAAGCAGGTCCAAGGATGGCTCAGGGTTTCAGGGAAAGGAGACTGGCTTTGGGGTTTATGGTAGTGAGGGGCTGGGATGGGGGTGCCCCCTTCCAGCTGGGGTTTCTATGGTTTGAACTTCCCACCGGTGCCAAAGGAGGGAACACCTGGGCTTTTTTATAAGCTTGTGGGGCAGAAGGACAAGAGGCCTGGTAGGGCTTGAAAGGTGTCAGAAGCTACGCATCAGACCTGGGGTCAGATTCTCTATTTACTAGTGTAGAGGGTTGTTGTGAGGGTTAAATGAGATTGCCCCCAAACAGCCTTTAACACAGGGGCCAGCAAACAGTAAATACTCAGTAAATGTTACCTTTTGAAATAAACTTTGTTTCTTAAAACAATCACTTTTTAAAACTCACCCCAAAAATGCAAGAAACACCACCTGCTTTTTCCTTGTTCCCGTTCTTTATACTAGATGCATTTTTAAAAGACTTCAACTTAATCTCTACGTGTGAAGAAACAATTACCAGCAGTCCTCCAGCAACAAAAAGGCTGTGTTCTAAGCATTCTGTTTTAAATCGATTGTCACTTGGAACGCATTTTTCCGTGGAAACAGTGTTATAAATAGAGTGAGGTTCCCAGAGGGATGCTCAAATTCTTCCTAAACTGTCATATAGCTGAAACAGTCCTGGATAGAACAGGGAACTCTGAATCCTAGAACAGTACTCGGGCCTCTTGGAATCCCGAGCTCTTTCAGCTCAGGGCAACCCTGGGTGAGGCTGGACCCAAGACTTTTGGAAACCTTGGTGAGGAGGAGCTGGCTGAATTGGAGCTCAATGGAGCATGGTGTGGCTGATGGGGGCCATATGCAATTATGACTGTACTTCCAGACAACCTCTACGTCAGACCCCAATGGAATTGTCTTGTTGGGCTTTGGGGGCTGTCCCTCATCTCTGTGGGTAGGGTAATACTTGCCCTGAAGGGAAGAGATGCTTCAACTCTCAGCCATCCTAAGGAGGAGCCAATCCAGGAGCACGACACGAGCACTCCAGTGGTGGACCCTAGCCTAGGGTGAAGAAAAACATGGTCCTTTTTCTCTGGAGCTGATTCTGAGTTGTGGGGAGGCTTCAAGTGGGTGGTTGGGCAGAACTATCTCTGGGCACATGAACAGGCCAGAACCAAGTAGTGAGCCAGCTCAGGAATCAACCCTAAAATGAGTGTGAGCGCGTGCCAGAGAGAGAAGGTATGCTCTGCATTCTCTCTCACCCATATCTCCAAGTGTAATGGATGGCTTGGTTCTTCAGGCCTGTAGGGAAATATGAAGGTGAGACCAGGTAGAAGAGATATCAGCATCAACGTAAAGGAAGATGATGTGGGGGTAGAAGATGGCGACCTTCGGAAGGGAAGAACAGTCTGGGGACCACTGAGCAGGCAAAGGACAGCTCGCACAGATTTGCAGAAGAGAGTGAGATCAGTCCATTACATAGCACCTGCTATATGTCAGAGACTGTTCTAAGCACTTTGTCTTTATTAACACATTCAAACCTCCTAATCACCCTATAATGCACTATTATCCCATTTTACAGATGGGCAAACTGAGGCATCGGGAGGTTAAATAACTTGCTCAGTATCAGACAGCTAATAAGTGGCAGTGCCAGAAACTGAACTAGGCAGCTTGGCTCCCGAGGCTGGGCCCTTAACCACTGTTCTTTACTCTCCCTCCAGAGCAGCACTCACCAGGCGCAGCCCGAGAAATATGTGGAAAGGTGTGCACGACAAAAGGCCAGATCTCCTGATAGGAAGCAGGATGGAGGCTGGCACAACTGTGAGTGCAAGTGGCTTTATGCTCTGGCGTGGTCTAGGATGGACATGCTACTCATCTGTATGCCTGTTCACATTCTGAATTCATTTGTCTCTTCTTTCAGTACAGATGCATCAGATATTGATGGATGCCAGAGATCTGTTTACAGATAAGCAAGATTTGGTACCTGCCCTCAAAATAATCCTGAGCAGTCTTTGTATGCCTTTCCTTTTGTGTCCTTTCAGATCCTTATACCTCAAATATCATGGAGTATGCTCTTTACTTTCTATGTTGAGAACTTAATTGTTGCTTTGACTACCAAATAGCTCACACCCGAGAGCCCTGGTAAGCTTCATTTCAGCCTCCAGGCCAACATCCCATACCAGCCTTCACCCTCCAAAATGACATGGCGGGTTGTTGAAAGTTAATTCCTCCTGGAACTCTGTGATAACACTAAAATATGTCCCAGAAGCTCTTTTAAAGGTTCACTTCTACGCATAGATTTCACTATGTATTTACAGACACTTGCGTGTTTTCGAAGACGTCATTAAAGTTTTCCCTCCTCATAATTATGCCCCATGTGAATAAAATATGTGCTCTGAAAGTCTCTGGACTTCTTGCTAAGCTTTGTACTTGGTAAATGATTATTCAAGCAGTCTCCATAATTTGACTACTGTTCTCAATTTCCCGTGGGTATGAGGAGGAGAGGTGGCTGGGGAAGAGTGTTAAAAATAAAGCAATAGAGTAATAAACACAATTCTAATATTAAAAATGAAAAAAATGCGTGCTAATGACCATAAATCACAGTAAGATTTCCCCCAAACTCCGCAATTTTACGGACCAATGTGAAACTAGGTATAGCTTTTACCAATGAATCTATGTTTAAAAGTTAGATTGACCCTCATTGTCATTGCATTACCAGCCTGCTTTCCTCAGGTGACACACAAGAACCAAGAACCAAATGACCATCTTCTCTAAACGTCACACATTTGCTTAATAATAACGCTCTCTAGCATTTGTATAGTGCTTACTGTGTCCCAGTTACCACTTTATGCCCTCGACACAGGGTAGCACATTTAACCCTCACAACAACCTTGGGAGCTAAGTACTATTCTTGTCCTGGGGAAACTGAGGCACGGAGACCCACATTATACAAAGTCATCCCTTCATGCTATTTGCTACAGCCACATACTACCTCTGCTATTAGGTATTGAATTATTTTTTTAACTTGAGGTAGTTTTCTTTTTAAACTTAAGTTTATTTCAAAAGGAATCTTCATGTCTCTAACTCCAAATGGAAAGTCAGTGTCACTTGCCGTAAATAGGGGGTAACTATGAAAATGGGTACAACAAATGCAAAACAATGTTATTAACTTCTAGCTTGATTGTCTTGCTAGCCAAAGTCACAGATTTGCTCTCTCTTTCTGAGGAGGAAGGGGGGAGTGGAGAGAAGCAAGTGCCATAGAGGTGTTAAAAATATATTCAAGCCAAAATATAGAGACAAAACAAAACAAATAAAAATAAAATTTAAAATACCTATTAATGCCAGAGTGAGACTTTCTCCTTGATATAGTCATAATGAATGAAAGACTTATCAACAATTTTCTTATTGTGTGCTCTGGATTCCAAATCCGATTTTGTCCCTTCCTCGCCCTGTGTCACTTCACTGTCCTGAGCCACAGTTTTCCATCTGAAAATGAGAACAACCTCAGACACAACATATACACGCAGCCTGGTACACAGTAGGTACCAAAAAATCATTATCATCTGTGGTCACTTCTTGGGTCAAAGACACGCCACATGTCTTCATCCTGTGCTTGATATAAAGCACAGACAGGAGCTCTCTCGCATCTTCTTGCTTCAGTGGGGCAGAGCCAGGCTAGGGGTGGGGTGAGTGTGACAATTCACATGCAGCGGTGACAAGGTAGTGATGTCTGGAGGGCTGTTGATCCCAGGAAATTGCTCCTCTGCTTGGGTCCTAAGTAGGTGGTAAGGAGAGACAGGAAACTTCAAATTTAAATATCTTAAAACTGTGGGAAAACAAAGGAAATCACAGAATCCAGTCCTCCTCAGGTCATAGGTCAGGACTCTGAGCCTTTAGGCGCAGGACCCTGAGTGTGGCCGACTAGCAGTGAGAGTCAGCCAGACAGGCCCCTCCAACCACACTGTGCTCTTCTGGTGCTCCATCAGCCTCCTTCTCCTGAAAGGGCCAGCTCCAGGCTCTGAGAGTTGGAAGGCCCTGAAGACATAAAACCCCTATTTCCATGCTCTAAGCCTCAGGATCTTAATTTCCAAAACGATCGTTGGCTTCAATGCTATCTACTAATTCGCTAAAACGTTTGTGGCCTTTCTTAGAAAACCAGAAAAATGTGACTTTCTTGCCAAGCTCTGATTACATCAATTCTCTAAAAAAACAAACCCGTACTAAGGGGAAATAGTTCTACTCAGGGCTCTGGTCTGTCTCAAGGGAATTTTGATTCCCTTCAGACAGCACTTGCTAGGCTGCATGCTGTGGAAAAGGGCCTGGCCTTTCCAGCCTCCTCTCCCGAGGAGAAAGATAACGATGGGAAAACAAAACAGGAGCTCAGGTGACAGGTTAAAACCCGCACTGAGGGGTGCAACTAAGCTGCAGATAAATCAAGAATGGGAAGCCCCAGACTTTTCTCAGCAAGAGGGGCCAGGGGGCGGGGGGGTACGTGCCTGTGGATTGGGCGAGAAGACCCGGGAGGAATTTAGTCCCAGGAGAAACAGCATCGTGAAGTGGTACCAGCTGTGAGTAAAGTGTTGGGCCCCAAACCCCATGCCCATGCTTATTCCGGGAATGCTTCTCAGAATACGATTTGGATAATTTTGGGGAAACAGTTTTTTCATACAAGTAGCAAACAAGGCCCACAAAGGGCTCAGCTGGGAGGGTGAGTGAGTGAGCCCCTGGCCGGGGAGGGATGGAGGGCACGGAACGCACCTGTCTCTTTTTGAAAAAGTAGCAGAGGTGCATCTCCTTAGTTGTTCCCAGGCAGGACCGTGGATGCAGAATTGCCAGGTCTGCTGGTTGTTAAGCTATTATCTACTTTCCTGTATTCTGCGGAGTGATGCTGGGGCCTCTCTCCTTTGTCAACCGCCTTCCTCTTAGGTACCGCCAGAAGGGGGCACTAGAGGGAGCCTGGAAGGCACGAGATGGGCACAAGGGACTTGCTCCCTCCTATTTGTCTGCTGGAACCACCTGCCTCACCGTGGCAATTACCTTCACCCCGCAGCAACAGCTGGTTTCGGATTCCAGCTTGCCTTCCCATTCCCAGAACCAGCTTGACTGTGCCCCCACAGAAGCACCAGCAGCTGCCAGGTGGCTCCCCGTCCTCAGAGGCCTCAGCTCCACAGACGCCCCTTCTTTGGGCGTCTGGGTCTTGATCACGCATTCATCCCCTTCATTCCTCAACCTAGCATGGAGGCTCCTTCCTGCACTTACTACATATGGGTTAGCTCAGTGTCCCCTGTTTTTACTTTTAGGCCTCAAGACGTGTTTGATGAATCCCCTCTATTAAATCTCTGAAATGCCCTGTGTGGGTTTTCTTTACTTGACTGGACTCTGACTGATCCATTAATTCTTCTGATTTTTTTTTTTTTTAAAGATTTTATTTTTTCCTTTTTCTCCCCAAAGCCCCCCGGTACATAGTTGTGTATTCTTCGTTGTGGGTTCTTCTAGTTGTGGCATGTGGGACGCTGCCTCAGCGTGGTCTGATGAGCAGTGCCATGTCCGCGCCCAGGATTCGAACCAACGAAACACTGGGCCGCCTGCAGCAGAGCGCGCGAACTTAACCACTCGGAAACGGGGCCAGCCCCTAATTCTTCTGATTTTAAGAGAAACCGAATATCTATTTTGTGGAATCACGCACTTTTTAGACATTGTGAAAAGAACAATATGTATATTGAAGACCAGACTCAGCCTTGTAGCAGATGCAGTGGAACTCCCCGAGGTGAGGGCTGAGGCACCCCTCTCCAGGCGCTGGGAACGTCACCCATGGGCGGCTCACACTGCAGCCAGCCCCGGATCTCCACTCCCCTGAAGGGAACCAGCTGATCCAAGAATAAGCCTCTTCTCAAGGGACAGCCTATGGCCAATGACTGGCTGAGCAGGGAAACAGAGGCCGGACCCCTAGCTTCCTTTTGGGACAGCTCCGGAGGGCCAGCAGCTCCAGAGCTCCCTGCAGGACTGGCTAAGGCCTCTGGGTTGCAACCCCTTTGTGAGTCATCTCGTCCCCTTGCCCAAAGCAGCCTTCTTCACTTCCTTACCAGGGAGCCCCCTAGAGCACCCCCCAATAACCCTGCATGCAGTCCTTCATCTCAGAGTCTGTTTCCAGGGGATCCAATCTAAGCCAAGCCTGCTTTAGTTTGGTGTATAGAGCGTTACACTCATACAGGAAGCATGGGAAGAAATAGAAAGACTGCCAACCTCGCCAAAAAATATTCACCTGGGGGCTGCCCGGTGGTGTAGTAGTAAAGTTCATGCACACCACTTCGGCGGCCCGGGGTTCACAGATTCCAGTCCTCGGCAGGGACCTATACACTGCTCATCAAGCCATCCTATGGTGGCATCCCACATACAAAATAGAGAAAGACTGGTACAGATGCTGGCCCAGCGACAATCTTCCTCAAGTGAAAAGAGGAGGATTGGCAACAGGTGTTAGCTCAGAGCCAATCTTTCTCACCGCCCCCCACCCCAACCCCAAAAAAATTCACCTGGAGGAGAGAGGAAAGAAATGAGAGTGAAAGAGTAAGAGCAAATTAAAGAGAGGGAGAATCACTGGGAGGGTATCCATGAAATACTAAGTGGAGGTGAAGCGAATGGTACCAGAAGCAAAGTGGTCATTAAGAGCATAGTGACTTCCCTGCTGCTTCTCCATGACCCACAGCAGATGTCATTCCCTAAGACCAAGAAGACATAGCAGCTGCCTCAGCCTTTTCTGTCTCCCCAAACCTGAAAGGACAGGGCAAGGGAAATAGCGCCAGGGACTTTATCTGAATGCAACTTGAACTTGCTCCATCAGCAGAGGCCTCCCTGTGGCTAATGGGGGAATGAGCACCTGTTCTGCCTTCACATCTGGCCAGTGGCATGGAATAGCAGCAAAACAGCCTGTGCTTCCTCCCTGATGATCAGTGCTGGGGCTCCAAGTGATGGAGATGCTGACAGAGTCCCAGCTCACGGGGGCAGCGGAAGGAGGATGCCAGACTTCAGCCCCTGCTGACACCTTGCCAGCCTAGCTTAGCTAAGAAAGAGAACCAATTGTTTAGGCTCTTCAGCTGCCCCAGCAGGAGTCTATACTTCCACTGTCTACTGCACTGGTTGGTGCAGAAGAGAAGATGGATCCCGGGCGAGGTTTGGCCTTTGTAGTTTCTACAGGATCCGGTCCATGAGCCTCCGTGGCCTGTCCTAAGATAACTCTTTGGGGAACAGGAAGTTGCTTTTTCATTAAAGTATAACACGTCCCTTTCCCTCTACCTTTCTGCAGCTCACCCACGTTTGTCTGATCAGCAGGCTGGTCAGCACAAGTCAGGATCACGTCAAAGGGGAGACGTGGGGAGGCAGGGGTCAACCACACTGTAATATTTAACTCTGTTACTTAAAAGCAACTGGAGAAAACTCATTTTAATTTTCAACTTCAAAGAGAGGCCAAGGCCAAGGGGATTATTGTCGTATCCCCTGGGGACATATGGAGGTGTAACGTGTTAAAGGGCATGAAAAATAAAATAGGTGGGGCCTCTCTATTATCATGAGTCAGTGGCCTTGCTGGCTCCTGGCTGTCTGTAGCCCTGGCACGGGCAGGGAAGCAGAAGAGACAGAAAAATAACAATTGGCAGAAGTATGAGAGAATCACGCTACTTCAGATGTCACTAAGTCACATCTTTTAATGTGTGTTCTGATTAACAGAGCTACAGAGAAGTCAGACTGGAAGTGAACCATTGTAGGAATCTGATTAGCCAGCATCTTACTCTCAGATGAGTGGCAAAATCAGACTCCTGGTGAACATACACGCTTCTGTTAGGTGAAGTTCAGCCAGAGTTGACAGTTCTTCTTTGGAATATTAAACAGGCCCAAACCTCCCAGAATATTTCAAATGGCAACATTCCACTTTCAGGCAATCAGGTGTTCTTTTAAAGATGTAACATCACAATTGGCCACCATAGTTATTTAAAGAAATGTCTTTAACATGGCCTCATTTTTTATCTATTCTGCAGAGAATGATTGAGCCATTGCTGTGTACCAGACCCTGGGCTTGGCGCTGTAGTACCAAGGCAGAAGAGGCAAGGCAGATACCCTAATGGAGCTCATAGTCTCATAGGGAATACAGACCTTCGGCCAAGAAAATAATTACAATTGTGCTGTGTGTTATGTTGGAAGGCCTTAATCTTATTCAGGAGCCAAGGGAGGCCTCTCTAAGGAGGTAACAGCCTTCTGAGATTTCAATTAGTAAAGGATGGTTCGATACATTAAGAGATAAGGAGAGAAAAGCATCTCCAAGATGCCCAAACATGAGACAGTATGGCACGTATGAAAAAGCAGAGAGTGGCCCCAGGTGGGAAGTGATGAGGGCTAGGCAGAGCAGATGGTCAGGGACCAGTTATGGAGCGCCTTCCACGCCCAGTTGTTGACTGTGGCTTTCCCCTTCAATTTAAGTGGGGAAATGACATGGCTAGTAGACTTCTCTGTCTGTAGAGTGAAAAATGAATTGGAAAGGGATAACAGATGACGTGGAGAGGGAAGTCAGGGAGAAAATGCTCTTGTCCTGCAGCGAGATGACAATGGTTTGGATTGGGATGGTAGCGTCTAATGGACAGGGGTGAAAGATATTTCAAAGATACCTTTTTGAAAAACATATAAAGGTGAAATAAAATTTGGAGAGAACGTTGGGTGTGAAGGGCCAAGACTGACTCCTACGGTTCTAGTTTGCCTAGATGGGGACATGGTAGTGTCTTTTCCTAATGCAAAAAACAGGAGGAAAAGCAAGTCTGGAGTAGACAGTGGGGTGAGGGTGGGTGGGGGCAGTGGGGTCAGGCCTGAAAGGGAGGATGATGAGTGGAGCTGTGCTTGCGAATTTCTCTGAGCTTTCTGAGTGCACATGTTGAGCAGGCAGCTGAAGATACAGGTCTGGAACTGATACGGATATGCAGGTAGGGATAAAGGTAGAGACAGAGGTTTGAGAGTCATGGAAATAAATGAGACTACATAAACCTGTGGCTCTCAAACTTTTTTGTGAGGATTTACCATAAGAAATGTATTTTACATCACATACACACCAGAAACAAATTACCCCAAACAATCCCCACCTTTGCTCTTTCTCCAGTGCTGGTCATAACCTTCTATGCTGATTTAGTGGCCTGACAGTGAGTTGCTACCCACAGTTTGAAAAGTCTAATTTAGAGAATGCATGATGAGAAGAAAAGAGGGCCCAAAATAGACCCCCGAGGGATTGCGGTGTTTAGGACTCAACTAGAGAAGGTGGTACCTACAAAGAAGATAGAGAGGACCCCATAGAGAGGTGGGTGGAAAAGACCCAGGGGCCAGTGAGGTCTCTCCTCACATTTGTGAGATGGATACAGCAGCTCCAAGGATCACAGCCTCAGGAGGCAACCTCCGAAGCCAGGAAGTGGCAAGTCTCTACCTTTAGCCCCACTATTAAAGCAAGGAAATGCTTCCCAGAAGCGCCAACTAGCCTTCCCTTTTATCTCATTGACCTGGATTGGTCACATGACTTAGGCCCAAGCCAATCACTGGCAAAGGGAGTAGAATTTCCGTGATCGGCTCAGGCTGATTAACATTCTCTCTCCATGGGGCTAGGGAGGGGTCACTCTCTCTGAGCACAGGAGAGAGTGAATACCTGCCCCTTAGGGCTCTAACAAAGAAGGGGCTAGGAAAAGCAGTTACCTGGACTACTTGTTACTTAAAGTGTGGCCCAGGGACCAGTAGCATTGGCATCACCTGGAGCTTGTTAAAGCTGTAGAATTCCAAGCCCCACCCCAGGCCTGCTGAATCAGAATCTGCTTATTCTCAGAATCCTCAGGTGATTCACGTGGACTTGCGATGTGAGAAGCGCCCGCCGAGACTCCCATGGCAGTCTGCCATATTGCCTCCTGCTGCCCTGCTCTTTGTCTATTCCTTTTCTCACTCGTTCTTCCATCACAAATCTCTGAGTGCCACACGTGCTTTCCACGGTTTTGCTTAATTTACTCTCACAGGTCCTCTTGTCACTTTCTGCGTGAGGAAGCAGAGCAGAGTTTTAGTATAAACACAGCAACCTTCCAGCTGTGACCACCCCAAACCATCACCCTATTCCTATGAGGTGTGAAATCCTAGCCCGGGACTGACAATGTCACTTGGCTGCTGGAAAGTTCTGTATTCTTTGATAACAATGGCAGGACTTGAGGGTTTTGTTTGGTTTTTAAATTTTTTGGCAGAGCCCCTTTCACTGACACCACAGGGTTGCATATTCGGCATGAGAACTTCTACACGCAGGCAGTGTGGATCTCTCCCGGAGATCTCAGAGAATATTGAGTACTAGGGCAAACTCTTCATTTAGCAAGTCCTGTCCAGCATTTGAGGCTGTGAGACTTTTAGAGACACATAGAGGGCCTAAAAAAATTTCAAAGAAAAACAAATTTGGTTAAATAATTGTAGGATCAAACCTAAGAGGAAATGTTAAACAAGTGAACATACCTTAGGCTGAAGAAAGGAGGAATGAAAGGTCATTAAACGTGTAGAATGGAGTGACGTTTTGCTGAGGCTTCACCCAGCAGTTCTTTTCAGTAATTTGACAGATTGTCAAAGGATTAACATGTAATGACTTTCTCAACTTTCTTCCTGTTCATTCATTCTTATTTATTGATCACCTATTATGTACCAGACACTCCGCTCTGACGATCTTGTTGTTTTACTTAGTGTGAGAACATATCCTTCTAAGAATCACAAACATGTCAAGTTGGTAATTCATTTGAAACAACATTAATTCATTTGAGACAACATCTCTGATGTGGTTTTGATAAAATGCAGCAACCTCAATATACAGACACTATTTCCTTATGTGGCCTTGAAACTTCCGTGGTCTGTGCCCAAATGACTTTTTCCATCTCTTACTTCATTGCTCCTCTCACCCACTGCCTCTCCTGTCCCATCGGTCTACCCATCTTTGCCTGGACATGCCAAACCCTTTCATGCACTTCTCTTAGTTGGAAGACTTTTCTCCCTGAAATAGCCTTCAATGTTTTGAAACCCTTCAAGCTTTTAAAGCTCATCTGTGTTCTCCCCTGGAAAGGCTTCTGTACTCTTACCATTTAAAATTCATCATTCTTGCCTCTGTGTTCCTCTGACAAGTGCTCAGACCACGGTTTGGCACTTACTCTCCTTTGTGCTGTGGTTGCTTATTTGCATGTCTCACAGTAAGCTTCCTAAGGACAAAGACCATGTCTTATTCTTTGTGTCTCCTCAGCACCCTGGGGCATGCCTGGCGAGGTAGAGTTAATGCTGCTCACCAAGTATTTCTGGCCAATAGAGTCTTCTGGGTCTCTGGTAGGTTTGCACTTCTTGGTCCCCTGTGGTTAGATAGGGACAGGTGGCCAATTATTGTCAACGAGTTGTAAGAAAAGTGGGGTGTGACACCTCTGGGCCAAAATTTTAATTACCAATGCAAGACCCTTCAGTGTCATCTTTTTTCTTGGCTATTGTGACTATTAATGTTCTGGAGCATAGCTCCTCCCTCAGCTGGGATGACGTCAACTTAGAGCAGAGCCCCAGCTGACCCATGATGGACATGGTGACTGAGCAAGAAATAAGCTTTTGGGATTTAAAGTCACCGAGAACTGGGTTGTTTGCTACAAAGCAAAGCCTAGTCCATCCTGACGGATAGACTTGTAAATGGTGGGTGTGCAGTAAATATCATGAGTCCACAATTTTAAAAAAATCCATTAGAAGCACAATTAATCATTTTATCAATTTTAAATTAATCAAGTAAAATTTCCAGCCTTAAACTCAGCTGTCAAGAGAGGCACCGTATGTATGATGAAGAGCGTATGATATAGAACCAGTTACATGTGGGTTTGCACACTGTATCTAAATGATGATACTCAAATTATTATGACAATTGTTTTAGATGTATTTTTCACATTGGACCATGCCAAGTGTGGAAAACTATATGTATTTCAATTTAAACAAGGTATTCGCTGCTACTCCTTCCTACACAGCAGTGGCAAGTTGTCCTCTCCACTCTTCTTTCACTCATCTTTCACAGAATAAATAAATTTGTGTCCATATTGTTTTTTTTAAAAGATCTGTGAGACCACTCTATGTGAAGATATAATAATTTGTGTCTAAATCTCACATTCTCATTCAGAGAGAGGAATATTTTTAATGAATTATTCAATTTCCCTCCATGCTAGACACTGGTGACTCATTAAATAAACAAATGCATTGAAAAAAGGAAAGAGGAAAAAATAAGATTCTCAATTTGTTTTCCAGTTTTTGTGGATAGAAAATGGGAATCACCTGCTTTTGAGGCTCTCAATTATATTTATAAAATATGAAAATATAATCCTGGGTTTGAAGATAAATCTTCTCTGTGAGTATGATGTCTTTTGCCGTCTCGGTTTGATTTCTAACGCTTGTTCAAGCGTAGTGAACTATTCGTCCCAATAGGGCTTAAACGAAGGTTTCTAACAATCTGAATGTCACAGTCCCATGATAGTTTACAGTTACTGTCCTGGCATTTTCACAACTTGATTACGCTCCTGGCTGTGAGGAGACATAACTTCAGTCCCTCAACATAAACGGAGAATGACTCATCCTTCTGAGGCAGTAAATAGCAACTTGGGTAGATCAACACCATCTTTATCCTTCTCAGTACACCTGTAACTTAGAAACACACCCCGGCTGAAATATTTTAAACACATTGTGAAATGTGCTGAAAGAAACACTGCGTTCCAAAAATAGCTTTCTGTTTCTAGGGCTTTAAGAAGAGGGAGGAAAATCGCGACTTCCATATTTCCTAATCCAACCAAGGGTCAACTTCTGTTATAGCAGCAAAAATTTAGGAGAGAAGGAATCAAATCAAATGACAGGAATGCACACAGTTAGTGTTCTCTACTCCCCAAACCAACCTCCCTCCCTGCTTCCGCCTCACCCCCTACCCCAAGATTCTGCCTTGGTCCTCATCTATTCAACTGAAAAAAAAAATCGGATTAAATCAGATTAAATCTGGCTACTACATGCCAGACATTTCAACTGGTCTTAAGGATCTATTACATTTTTCTCTGTCCTCAAGGACCTTATTATTTAGTACTGAAGAAATAAAAGAAAATTAGTAATTATACTCCAGTATGATGAACTAGGAAGGCTCATTCAAAACATGCAATCATTAAATATAACGTTTTCAAAAATACATGTTGTTCTAGTGAAAAAAAGCAAAATACAAAATTACATACACAATGGGATCCTAATTTTGTAAATAACACTCTCTCATGTCCTCATACACTCAGAAAAATTTGGGGGATCAAGTTGGCAGGCTGAGTGCATCTGTCTACTTTTCCTCCCTCCCCAAATTCCACTGAAATCCCAAACAAGAAAAGGTACAATCAAAGATCAGAAAATATGAAGATTTCCTGGAAAACAGAACAAAGATAGAATTGGATGGACACAACAATAAAAGCAGAAGAAAAGCCAGAAGGCTAGTGCAAAAGGAGAAGATATTTTGTACACTGGTCTTCCAGAGGAACGTCAAGCTCAGAGTTAACCAGTAGTACGATGTTGGGAGAAGACTTGCCAATAATTATCTGGCCAATCCATTAAAAGATTGCATTATGAACTGCTGGGCCTGTCATGATCCACCCATGTCCTTCGTATGCTGAAGTTCTGGCAACAGTGGTGTTTGCTCCCACGTTAAAGCCTCAGTAACTGCTTTAAACAGTGAACATGGGTGATCTCCTTTCAGAAGTGCTGACTCTGGACAAAGGAGAGCAGAATATGGTAGCTCTACAAGGACAGCAATAAGAGATGGGATGGGAAGAGGCACCAAGAAAAGGAAACAATGAAATGCTTCTGATATGAGAGGTTCCTACACCCCGCATGCCGGAGAGGGGGAACCTCCCACACCAAGATCATCTCCCTACACATCCGCAAGATTCTACTGTACACACCCTGGAAGCTGGCTCCTGCAGTCAGAAGCTTCATACACTGGGATGATTATTGCAGCCAAGAAACAGAACAGCAGCCACGTGGAAGAAAGAATCAGACTTCTGGATTACTGAAAATCTAGTCACTGTTACTTAAAAATTGGCTTGCATATACAAACAGGCACAGATGAATATTAAATTAATGAGCTGGAACATTGCACCAAGGGACTCTTCCAGAACAAAGTGCAAAAGAGAGAAAGAGATTTCTAGAGGCTCCTACATCCACTTGAAGAGTTTCTAATGGAGGGAAGAGAGGGAATAGATGGAAGGGCATTCAGAAGTCAGAGAGGACTGCTTTTCAGTGCTGAAGAAACACCAGACACCCATGAATTTTTATGTTTCTTATTTGCTTCAATTCATTTCAGTTTCTGAAACTTTGGTGCTCGTATTGTCCCATGTGGGGCTAGTATACTGGTTCTCAACCACGGGCAAATTTGATCCCCATAGACATTTATTAATGTCTGGAGACATTTTGGGGTGCTATGATTGGGTATCTAGCTGGTAGAGGACAAGATTGGTACTAAACAGGGCACAATGCACAGGACAGTCCCTCCTGCAAAGGATTATGTAGCTCAAAATGTCAATGGTGTTGAGGATGAGAAACCCTGGGCTTGTGGGGGCCCTTTTGTTTGGGCTCTTGCACCTCTTAGGCATGAATCCTGGAGTTTTTGTTAGCTTCCTTGCTTTCTGGTTCAAGACTACGTCTCCTAGGTCTTCTGCCTGAGACCTAGAAGCAGCCATTTTTACAAAGATGCTTGGGTTTTTTTTGGTGGGAAATGCTAGGTTGAGACCACAATCTGAGCGCTATGGATGCTCATTCAGCTGGGTTGTCATCGCTTCTAAAAGTCTTTTCAGTGCTGGATTATATGCCAATTATCAGAAACAGCAAAATAAGCCATAAATACACACTGCTTTTCTAAGCTAAAATTTAAGATTGTGCAGATCTTACTTCACTTCTTTGACTTTTATTTGCATCTTATGCTAAAAATTTTGGTCCATACTAACATTAACTTATTTGGTTTATCATACAGCATACATATAAAAATTTTAAAACAATATATTCTCACTAAAAATAAGGCTACTGAATGTTTATTAGAATTTATTTGTAGGTTTTGTTTTACATTAGAGTCTTTCCCACTAAGTGAAAATACTGAACTTTAAATTTACTTAATCAACCTGATAAGGAGCGTGGTTTGTTTTCTTCTTTTTTTTTTCATCTTTGGTTTTTCTGTAGTTTGAAAATATGTCTAGGTGTAGTTTTTTGGCATTTTCCTGCTTGGTGTTCTCTGAGCTTCCTGAATCTGTGGTTTGGTGTTTGATGCTAATTTGGGGAAGTTCTCAGTCCGTGTTATTCCAAATGTTCCTTCTGTTCCCTTCTGTCCTTCTCCTTTAGGTAGTCCTATTACACATATTTTACACCTTTTGTAGCTGTCCCACGGTCCTTGGATGTTCTATTCTGTCTTTTTTTTCCCCCCCAGTTTTCGTTCTCTTTTTCATTTTTGAGGATTCTATTGATATGTCCTCAAGCTCAGAGATCCTTTCTTCACCTGTGTCCAGTCCACTAATAAACCATCAAAGGCATTCTTCATATCCGTTACAGTGTTTTTTATCTCTAGCATTTCTTTTTGGTTCTTCCTTAGGATTTCTGTGTCTCTGCTTACATTGCCTGCTGTTGTTACATGCTGTCTACTTTATCCATTAGAGCCCTGAGCATATTAATCATAGTTGTTTTAAATTCTGGTCTGATAATTCCAACATCCTTACCATGTCTAGTTTGATGCTTCAAGTGGTAGGTTTTTTGCCTTTTATTATTCCTTGTAATTTTTTCTTGATAACTGGGTATGATGGACCAGGTAAAAGAAACTGCAGTAAATTGGCCTCTAGTAATGGTGGTGAGGTCGGGGGAGGAGAAGTGTCCTGTAGTCCTATAGTATGAGAGTGATTAGGTCTCAGGCTTTTTGTGAGCTTGTGCTTCTGGGCTGTTAGCTTCACAAATGTTTCTCAGCTCTCTTTTCCTCCTGCAATTGGTTGGGAGAGGATGGCTAGAAGGCTGGATTTGGGTATTTCCCTTCTCCCATATCAAAGGCCGGAGTCAGTTAAAGTTGAGTATTTCCACTTTCCTACATTGGGTAGGCTCAGAAAAAGCCCAGCAGGCTAGGCTCCCATTGACTAGTTTCTCCTGAGGGTAGACTTTGTTAAGAAGAACAGAGTGCTCTGGACTATTTCAAAACGGTTCTTTTCCCCCTCCCCCTGCCGGAAGCACGAGGGGATTTTTCCCCAGTGTTTACTGTGGGAACTTGGTTGGGCTCCTGGAGGTACATCTCACAACACTGCAGGGACCTACCTTTATCCTACAGCCTCGATATCAATACAATGTGCTGTCAACTTTGAAATTTTTACCAATCTGATAGGTGAGAAATGGTGTTTTAGTGTTTCTCTGATTATAAATAAGGTTGAACATCTTTTCATTATTTAAGGACTATTTTCATTTCTTTTTCTATCACTTATATGTTTACATATTTTGCTCATTTTTATATTGGGTGCAATTAATTATTCTTTGGAAATGAATGACAATAAGAGCATAGAACATAAAATCTTGTGTGACTTAGGCCAAAGTGACACACAGGAGAAAATGTATAGCCTTAATATATTTACTAGAAAACAATTGATTGCCAATAAATTAAATTAGCATTCTATGGAAGATACTACAAAAGAATGACAAAACAACCATTAAAAGTAGACTAAAGAACTTAAAGATAAAAAGCAGAAATTTATGAAATATAAAACTAATAAACCATAAAAACTAATAAACCATAAACCAAAAAGACCTAATAAACCATAAACCAAAAAAACCTAATAAACATTAAAAAAAAGCCATAAACCATAAAACTAATAAACCAGTAGAGGCCTAATTTACTGAAGATACAACTGAAAGAATAACAAAGAAAACTTTAAAAGTAAACTAAAGATCTAATGATGCAAGCAGAAAACTATGAAATATAAAACATAAAACAAAACAAAGTCCTTTTGAAAAAGGCCTGAATAGTAAAACCAAATGTGCTGACTTTTGGAAAAGATCAATCTATGAACAAGCAGCTTGAAAAAACTAGAAAAATAACTTTGGTCTCATCAAGGAGGAAGAGGAAAGACGCAAATAACGTTAAGAACTGGAAAGGTGACATGCCTATAGAGTCAGAGGAGATTTTAGAATTATGAGTTTTATACATATACATACATACATACATACATACATATATGTACTTACCACTTATATCATATATACATGATACATATTACTGTGATTATTTTTTTCAGTTTTGGTTCTCCTTTTTATTTTTGAGGATTCTATGGATATGGCCTCTAGCTCAGAGATCCGTTCTTCAGCTGCGTCCAGTGATTTAGGCCATATATATCATATATATAATTGGTAAGTACATAAATGGAATGTTTTCTAGGAAACTATAAATTATAAAAATTGATCCAAGAAAAAGAGATAACCTTAAATTAATTCCTAGACAATTTTGAAAAAGCGACCAAAATTTACCAATTTGAAAAAAATGGTGCGGGTGGCCAGCCCAGTGGCACAGCAGTTAAGTTCACATGTTCCGCTCGGCGGCCTGGGGTTCACCAGTTCAGATCCCAGATGCAGACATGGCACCACTTGGCATGCCATGCTGTGGTAGGCATCCCACATATAAAAAAAAAAGTAGAGGAAGATAGGAATGGATGTTAGCTCAGGGCCAGTCTTCCTCAGCAAAAAAGGAGGATTGGCAGCAGTTAACTTAGGGCTAATCTTCCCAGAAAAAAAAAAAAAATGGTGCCAAGGATGTTCTGTTTCTGCCTAGGATATAGAAAGCTGGAAAGAGCTTTGATCTCACTCTAACAACAAGAAAACATCTGATAATCTGAAAAATCATATATTTTTTTAATCCAGCAGAGAGCAGAGGTTACAGGGAAAACAAATATCCGGAAATCTAAGGAAAGACATGAACCTCCAAGGAAAGCTGGGACATAAGTCCTGGCTCACCTGTGGTCAGTCACAGAGAATAGAGACAGGAAGAAGAGATATGGAGTGTCATACAAGCTGGTAAGAAGAATTCAGCTGAAATTTTTAGTGAATTGTTAAACACCAAATGTGGGCTAACTTGAGAGTGTAGACACAAGGAGTTTGCACCCACTTCTAGACTATTCTTCATGGACTTTTACCAATTTGCTGCATGAAAGTCAAAACCCCACCAGAACTCCATTAAGCTGCAGGTTGGGGAGAGAAGGACAGCAAACCCTCTTTCCTCCAGGGCAGAGGTGAAAACCCATGGGTCTGGGGTAAGAGAAAAGAAAAAACCCTCTACATCTAGGGAGGGTCAGGAAACCATCCTGAGGCCAGGTCATTGGAGGAGACTAGTGCTAGAGAAAGTTTAGGACCACCGAGAAAGCCCCCACCCCAAAGATCCAGGACCACAGAGCCTACCTAAGACTGAGGTGGGCCAGGAAAACAGGGAACCCCCTGACCCCACCACCCAGCCAGCAAGCACTGATAACAAGCAACAGCAGACTACAGCTGAGGGAATGGCGAGTGTGAAGCCCCCTTGCAGGCACACAGTGAAGGTCTGAACTCGAGAGCGGGAGAGGAACATTGAGAAGAAAATTTCCAGCAATGCAACCCTCACCCCAAGCACCAGTTAACACAAGAGGAATTTGAAACCAGTAGCACTGAAGGTAACCACAGGGACAGCAAAACCCAAACTCAGCTCAAATCTTGACTAGATTCACTCAACCTCCTACACTGATAGGTGAGCATAGGAAGAGATGTGCCCGTTTCCAGGAATGACACAAATACGCCTTATCCTAGTCTCTACTGTCCTACATACAGTACCTGGAATTCAATTAAAAAATTACAAGATACAAAAAAGTGAGGAAAAAAAGGTCTTGGACCCAATGGTTTTATGAGTGAGTTCTACCAAATCTTTGAGGAACAATAATTTTGCTATCATTTAAGCTCTTCAAGAGTATTAGAAACTAGGGAGGTAGGAAATAGAAGATCAATCTTAGAATTTCATGAGGTGGGACACAGAACCCACATCATATTTACAAGTCACTGACCATCATGTCAACTGGTGTAAACTCAGGCCATCAAATTCCGCCCTGTCTCGAGGCTTCTGCTCTGATCCAAAGAGGCCACAGAAGTATGGTCTCCTTTTAGTTTTCTGAGGATCCACAAAGCAATTAAATCTCTCCTGGTTTATTTGTGGATTAAGTTGGAAGCTGAGCTCTCTCTAGAACAGAATTTGTCTTCTTGTTTGGTCCACAGACATGACCCAATCTCCCAACCAAAATTTTTGTTTACAGAAACAGGCAGCCAGCCCATGATCCAACTTAATTTTTTAAAACATTGTTTGAAAAAATGATTTATTATGATTCCTAAGTTTTTTGGCACCCCCATTAGTCTCGCACTCTAGGAGAGTACCTCATGGGCCTCACCCAGTTCTGGCCTTGCTCCGAGTCCTCTGTTCTAGAGACTCGCTAGGTTCATTCCAGGGTGAGTGTGAACCTTACGTGCTGGTCCAATATCATCTTACCTCACAATGCCACACGTTTTCTGAGAAGCTGTTTGTCCTCTGCCAACCTAAGAATGCCTTCATCTAAATCTTCCTGAGGGAGTGAGGGGGAAAAAAGGGGTAGGGAAGAAGATTCAAAAGCAAAGAAAACAGGGAGAGGAGGAGGAAGTGGCCGGTGCTCAGTGAACCTGAATGTGTGAAAGGCTAATCCAAAACCACTCATTAAATCACTACCATGAAATCAGATCCAGGTGACATCGCTCGTTACGCACATGCTCACCTTCCTCACCTCCCACAAAGCCTCACTTCCTAAACCAAAGTGACCTTCTGAAACCCAGCCATCCTGCCTCTGCTCTTGGCCCCGTGCCTCTCCTATGCAACGGCATCTACACACCCTTAACTTTCTTCCCAAGTCCCCATCTACTCCTCATCCAGAGCAATATGTTCTTCCTGTTTTCAAGAGAAGGGGATTGGCCCATGTGCCCAGTAAACAAAGACTGGAGTCCAGAGGGCTACGTTCCCAGGCATTTAGGTATTACACAGGCCAGTTTGAAAGAAGGGTGGGTTTCGGGGGCCTCTGACGTAGAAGGCAGAACAGTGCTTGGAACTCAGCTGCACTCAGTGTTCAGAACAGTGCCCTTGGGTCAGTCATGCTCAAAGGAACAGAGTGTTGAAAGAGGGATTATGTCTTAAGATTGTTTGGTTGCCAAACATGTTATTACCTACTGCCAAGTCAGGCTCTTTTGGAGAATGATAATAATAAATAAATAAATTGGTATAAAAGCAAGACCTCATTTCCCAGGTGGATCTCTTGTGGAGGGGATGGGAATTGGGATCAGAGGACTTTGGTTTGGCTTCCACTGGTCCCACAATGTTTCTTTGTAGACGGTGGGCCTCTGTCCATATTTCTCCCAGAGTACCCATCTTCCCATCAGCTCCGTGTGGTCTCCATGAACTGGATGAATCATCTTTCTCTTCCAGTTTCTCCGTCTCTAAATGGAGTCAGTATTATTGGCCTGTTACTCACACTCACTGCTGGGTAAGTGGCAGGAGAGGTGGATGACAGGAAAGTTGGCCTGGGTGTGAAGGCAGACCCAGAAGACACAGCAGGACCTAAGGAAGCCCAGCCAAAGGCCAAAGGTGTCCTCATGCTGACTCTTTAGGGTGATTTTTTGGTGTTTGACTGGCTCTTTATTGGATTCTTTTTCTTTTTCCCCAGCCCTGAAGATTTGGCCTGCTTTTTCCTCCTGTCATTACAACTGCTCTTCTTTTGGGGTCCCTGCCCCTTCAGGACTGATGAAGACCAGGATGCTTTCTCTCAGTTTGTGCTACCTCACCATCACTGAAGCAAACACACATCGACTTTCATTTTTACTTTTCAAAAACATTTCGCTGCTAGTGATTGTGGGAAAACAGGGCATACCACAGCATAAATAACAGGCAAACCAGAGCAATAAGACCTTTGTAAAATTCCAAGTCATTGGTTTTAGTTATGCTTTGTCATTTTTGAGGCATCAAAGGGGAATAATGCTCCCAGAGCGGTGATGTATGTAGTTCAGAATGGAAGCAGAATCACAGTAAAAAAAAAAAAAAGAAAATTATGATTATTTAATAATAATAATAAACACAAACATGCAAAAATAACTTCTACATAAATCCTTCACTAGTATGTCACAATTACCATGACAAAGATACATGGTCCCCAGCAATACTCCATCTTTGCATCTTGTTTTTCTCCTTTTCTCATCTACTCCCTTCAAATATGCAGATTCTCCTATACTTTCTCCTGGATGCCCCACATCACCCCAGGTGAACTCCTCAAATGCTCCGATGCCAGGGACTTGCTCTTTATTTCACATACATTTTAGGTCAAGTAACTACCTCCTTGCATCCTCCTGCCACCTCTTGGATCTTGCTCTTTCCTACTCAATTCCTCACCAAACAAATAAACAAAACAACAACAATGAGACACTGCTCTCATGACAGGAGCCTCCTTAAAGGCTTTTGGAGAGGAGGAACCTGTCTGACAAACTATAAGGCACTGGCCATCCGTTCTTGGGACTGGAGGAGGGAAAGCATAGAGAGACTCATTTGCTCATATATTCGTGTGATCGCAGGAAATAGGCCTGATCTGTCGTAATGCCCAGTCAGATTCATCTTCCAGCCTTGGCTTATAACAAAGAAGCCCGACCCCATAGGTGGGCAGTTCCATCAAGAGTGCCATCCCTCCTTATTCTAATGCTTAATAGCGGCTCTGGGGCTCTACCATTTACCTGTTCTTGGGACCCAATTCCTAGTGCAGACCTTTCAGTTGGGAATGTTGGGTCTTTCCCAGCAGTGATGATAATAACAGTAATGATGAAGATGATTATATTTAACTTGGCTAGGGCACTTTCTATGCACCAGGTACTGGGTAAACTCTTAACACGATTGTCTCCCCTCATTTCTAGGTCCTGAAGAACTGTCTTAGTTATCCATTGCTGCCTAACAAATTGCCACAAAGCTTAGCAGCTTAAAACAACATACTCTTATTATCTCACAGTTTCTGTGGGTCAGGAATCTGAGCACGGCTTAGCTGGGTCCTTGGCTTCAAGGTCTCTCAGCCGGGGTCTTCCCTGAGGTATAGTCATCTCAAGGCTCACCTGAGCAAGGATTTGATTCCAAGTTTACATGGTCGTTGGCAGGACGCAGTTCCTCCCTGGCTGACGGACTGAGGGCCTCAGTTCTTACTGACTGTTGGCCAGAAGCTGCCCTCAGTTCCTTATCCTGTGGGCCTCTCCAATATGGCAGTTTCCTTCTTCACAGGGTGCAAGCCACAAGGGCAACAGAGAGAGGCTGCTAACACAAGGAAGTCACAATCTTTTGTAACTTAATCATGGAAGTGACATTCTATCACTTTTGCCCTATTCTGTAGGTTAGAATCTAGTCACTGCATTCAGCTCACACTCAAGAGGACATGAATACCAGGAGACAGGAATCATTAATTGGCATCTTAGAAATCTGCCAACCTCAAGATGGACTGGGGAAGAAGGGAGAAGGGTTGTTTTAAGATTGCAAGGATAATATCAAGACCAGAAGATGAGAATTGTTCAGGGCAAGGGATGAAGCTAATAAAGGTAGGGGTTAGGAGCTGGAATGGAGAAGTGCCTTATATCACTTCTGATCGTTTTGAGAGTGTCTTTCTCTCTCTCCCTCTCTTCTAGCCCGTGACATGGCGGTAGAGCTGACTAGATGGTGGGTATAAGGCTAGAAGGTGGACATGGAATTACTGGGGCACTACACCGAGACTGCTTTTTCCACTGAGAAAGTAAATGAAAATGATGGTAATGGAATCGTGGGGTAGAGGGGTAGCAAAGAGGAATGAAGACAATCTCCCTGGATGAAAGTGACCCAGAGTCCCTCTGGGCAGCAGACTTTGCCAAAGCATCAAATAATAAAGGAAGGAATCAGGGCATGAACCAGATCTGGAACACGGTGTCTGCAACGAAAGATGGTTGAGATAGAAAAAACAAATTCCAGACCAAAAACAGAAGGATGGTTCTGGAAAGAGTTTTTGAGGCAACGCGACATAGAGCAATGGTGTTGAGGAGAGGACAGGGAGCATTCTTTAAGCAGTATCTACCAAAACAAATTTTATTTAATATGTATTCTATGAAAGGAAAAAGATTGCAGGACTTCTCAGAGCCTTAATGTGTTAGTGTGTTCTGTGAAACCCTAAGCTGCGTGTGAGGGAGAGTAGGGATTGAATAGGCAGAGCTTTTCGCAAGTGTTTATTTGTTTTTCCTGGAGATGGTAACATGCTGCATACTTTAGGGAACACTCTTTTATCAAATGCCTGTGGCCATTTTTGAGAGCAGAAAGGGTGGGATTTGGTTCAAATATTTCTAGTAAGCCAAGAATGGTGGCCAGTGGTTAAGCAATAAGCAAAAAATTTTTATCAAATGACTATGTATTAACCAGAAGTGACTCTAGGATCTCAACATTTGGGCCCAACAATGGGAAAGACACAAAACCAGAATCAGACAGAAGTTACCAGGTCATGACCTTTTACAACCATCCCCAGAATTCTCCCCAAATTCCTAAAGCTCTGTCTCTTACAATCCTTATCTCTGGCTCTCTCCTTCCCCCTCTGCAGATGCTCATCTTCTTGTCAGCAGAGAAGGAATCAGGGAGGTCACCCATGGGCTTTTCTCTTGGAATTTCTCCAATTTCACAGTGTGAGGGCAATAAGGAGAGATTCATTGAGAGAGGCAAGACAAACATGTCAAGAGCCTTTCCAAACGTCTTTTTAGCACAGAGAAAGAAGAAATCAGCAAAGGACCCCCTGCCAAACCCTGAAGAAGCTAGTTCATCAAACAATGCTGATTTCTCCAGCATTCGTGGGGGATTACCCACTGTGCGCATTAAGAGACCAGCGCCCTTTTAATCAAAGGATGGGAGACCTTCCCTCAAGTAACTGGGGCCACCTGAGGGTCCTATCCAGCTTGGAAGAGCGAGACAGCGCTGGGAAGCCACTCATTCTTGGAGTACCTGATGATATGTTTTTAGGTTAATCCTCCAAGGATATTATAGTTACTTTCAGTGGTTAATGAATAGCCTCTAAGTGCTTGCTCCATTTAATTGTCCAAAGGCCATTTGGTCCCAGAGTGTATAAAGCTGTGAGCTGGCTAATGAGAGCATTCTCTCCCAGCAAAGGAAGCAGAGGAGTGGCGGGGTCAGGGAGCTGGCTTCCCAAGGAGCAGGGATGCAGAACAGAAATCGCCTGCTTCTCTGTGCCCTTGCCCTCCTGACAGGCTTTCTGATGATCTACCTGGGGGCCACCTTCATTTCCTCAGGCTCCACATTTGACTGTCCTGGGAACCTGATCCTGCCTCTTGGCTTTGTGATCCTTCTGAGTGGAATTTTCTGGAGCACCTACCGCCAGGCGAGTGAAAGCAAAGGGGTATTCAACCATGTGCTCAGACAACACCTTGCTCATGGGGCCCTGCCCCTGGCCACAGTGGACAGGTATGTGCCAAGAAGCCAGAGGACTAAGGAGGGCTGAGATGGGGACTGAGTTTTGGAAAAGCTGAATGACTTCTAATTCCACTGTGGAGCAACTTGCATGTCCCATGGGGCTATATGTCTGTATTCTCCAAACATTTATTGTTGGGAAATTACCCTGGGCTTAGTCCATAGGAAGAATGGCGTGGTCTTTGGGGAAAACCATGAAGTAAGGGGAATTTGCCTCAGAGAAGCATCCTCCTCACTTCTCCCCGAGTGAAAACTTACCTAAGTCAATTTAAGAGGCCTTCCTCTTAGGTTCTTTTGTTGTGTCACGGAAGATGTCATTAGAGGCAGGTGATGGTTAGTTAGTCCCCATAACCTGACTACCAAGTTATAAGGAAAGCAAGTCCCAGACCAAATTTTGCCACACAACAAATGAGCAAGCCAGCATAAAAGCAGCCTTGCACCCTCTTCATGAGGTCAGTGAAGGCCCAGCTTGCCATCCTTTCAGGTGTTCTGATCACACCTTGCATGAAAGATTCATTCGAGGCAAGGCAATAATATTCCAGAGGTAAGATTCAGTTAACCTTACCATCTCACACCCATTCGGATGGCTATTATAAAAAAAAAAAAACGGGGGGCTGGCCCCGTGGCCAAGTGGTTAAATTCGCACGCTCCGCTGCAGGTGGCCCAGTGTTTCATAGGTTCGCATCCTGGTCACGGACATGGCACTGCTCATCAAACCATGCTGAGGCAGTGTCCCACATGCCACAACTAGAAGGACCCACAACGAAAAATATACAACTGTGTACCGGGGGGCTTTGGGGAGAAAGAGGAAAAAATAAAATCTTTAAAAAAAAAAAAACAGGACACAAGTGTTGGTGAGGATGTGGAGAAATTGGAAACCTTGTGCACTGTTGGGGGAAATGTAAAATGGTGCAGCCGCTGTGGAAAATGATGTGGAGATGCCTCAAAAAAATTTAATGTAGGATTAGTATTTGATCCAACAATTCTACTTTCATATAGACAAAAGAATTGAAAGCAGGACTTGAACAGATATTTGTCCAGCAATGTTCATAGCAGCGTTCTTCACAAAGGTCAAAAGGTAGAAACAACACATATGTCCATCAGTCAATGAGTGCATAAACAAAATGTGGTACATACAAACAATGGAATATTATTCAGCCTAAAAAAGGAAGGAAATTCTGATGCATAATACAACATGAGTGAACCTCGAAGACATTTTGCTAAGTGAAATAAGCCAGACAAGAAAAGACAAATACTGTAAGATTACAATGAGGTAACCAGAGCAGTCAAATTCATAGACAGAGAGTAGAAGAGTGGTTACTGGGGGCTGGGAGTGGGGAGGTGGGGAGTCATTGTTTAAAGAGTACAGACTTTCCATTTGGGATGATGGAAAAGTTCTGGAGATGGATAATGGAGATGGTTGCACAACAACGTGAGTATACTTAATGCCACTGAACTGTACACTTAAAATGGCTAGAGTGGTAAATTTTATATTATATATATATTCTAACATAATAAAAAAATTTCAGTTAACCTTATGGTCAGTATCAGACAACCAGAAAGCTCCTAATTCTTAGCTGAACTTGGGACCATTTAGGGATGAAACCTCAGGCATCATCCCTAAGGTGCAAGTTGCAAGACTCCATACATTTTCTTGCCCTCCTCATCTATCTAAAATATTTTAGCCACTCCATGTATCTTGAATACAAGTAATTTTACCGATGTTGGTTGAGTTTTTATATTACTATGCTAATTATGATATACGCTAATATACTAATTACAATAACCAAACCCATTTCCAATGTTTATTATACTAACTAGTGAGGTCCCTGGGTTTGATCAAAAATTAAGATAACCGGAGCTGGCCCTGTGGCGTAGTGGTTAAGTTCGTGTGCTCCACTTTGGCATCCCAGGTTCACAGTTTCGGATTCTGGGCGCGGACCTACACAACCTGCCAGCCATGCTGTGGCAGCAGCCCACAGAAAAAGTGGAGGAAGATTAGCACAAATGTTAGCCCAGGGCTAATCTTTCTCAGCAAAAAACAATAAATAAGATAATTAAAGTGACTGTAGAAGATGCTTCTAGAGTGGTGATTTTTTTTTTTTTGTATAAATGTTAAATGATTGCCCCTGAAATGTGAATTCCTGGTAAGAGTAACTGATTACCTTCAGGAAGTACTTTAAATTTACCAACACAGGCATAACGTTACACTGTGCTGTTCTGAAACATTGTAAAGTAAATTATGGACAACAAGACACTCCCATTTTACTGTCTCTTCCTGTTGCAAGTAATGGATGCCCAGCCCACTCAGAATGGCTACTAAGTCAGTCAACGGAAAGTTACATTTCTCAGAAGGATTTGTATTCACAATGGGTACCGAGGTAGAGGTATCAAATCAAATGTGTCTGCAATGGTGGGATTCAGGGTCCTGGGAATGTGAATTGGCACAGGAGGTGGGGATTGGGAGTCATTGACGGGATTTTGGGTGGGCAGCAGTCATCCTGGAGCCTCTCAAATCAGTCCAGGGATTGGCTTAACTTTCTGTCTTCAGTGTCTTCACACATGTGCCCCATGACACAGCCTTGGCTATTCTGAGTAGAGAATGAGATTTATGCCGTACAGTAGACAGCTCCTTCAGCTATTTGGCATCAGGCCTGGTAACATTTGGAATGGATCTGTGGCTCCAAATGGCAGTCCCTGTTCTGTTGTGGTTACACACCATAAACACTCCTTGTAGGCACTGGAAGGATTTGCTCTATAAATACACAACTCAACCGAGATCACCCTCTCTCTTCCTTACCTCCACCCACCCCCAATCCCATTCATGATGGAGAAGCCAGAAGGATTTAGCAATTAGTAACATTGGGCAAGATTACCAATGAGTACATCAGCTCTGGCTTGAAAGGCTGCTTTAGCCGTTGGCCTGTTGGCATGGAAAGAGCTGCATGTGAAACCTACATAAAGTCGTCAGTTGAAGTAGTTTGAGAAATGAGTATTTTTTAGGGAAACTAGCTGCTGAGACTTAAAAGCGTGATAGGAGAAAGACAAGCATCTGATATAGTTCAGGAATCTGCATGCAGCTGATTTTCATTCATTATTTTGTTGGCTGTGAGGATCCAAGACAGTGAGTGCAATTGAGTAGCAGACAATGTGTGTGAATGAAGACAAGGATGTGGATGGACTAAATAACTGGGTAGAGAGAAGTTCCACAGTCAAGGTCCCCATGATAAGGATCTCACACTGAAAGTCCCTGGTTCCAATGAGTAAGAGAGAGGGAATAGCTTGGAATAACCCACTGGGGAAAATATGGCTATAGAGGCATACATCCTATGGTTGATAAAGAGGATTATGCTGAAAGAACAGCACATTTTTAAAAAACTGGGGATGCCAGGGAAGAAGTGCATCTGTTTCAAAATCAATGTTTCTTAACAGTTTAACTTCACACAATGTGATTTGAGAGAGGCAGACATATGCTTCTTTGGCATTAACCACTCAAATAACACATGTGTTTGGTGGCATTTTGTCCCCCAGGCCAGATTTTTACCCTCCTGCTTATGAAGAGAGCCTTCATGCCGAAAAGCAAACCTGTCCTGCAGAGGGAGAGGCCTCGAATGTTCCTCCACCTCTGTACACAGAGATGGGCCTTGAATTTGAGGATGAAAATGATGCCCACCCAGAGGCTCCACCGTCCTATGAAGAGTCTGTAGCAGACAGGGTGGCAGCAGCAAGGCCATCTCAGGATGCTGAGAGGCAAAGCCCGGAGTGCTGAAGCAGGGGAAGTCTCCAGCACTCCTGCCGCACCCTCAAGGGAGACAGCTGCTAATAATAAACACAGGCAAGGGACTGTGGGAGGAAGAGCCACATCAGGGACCACACATGAGAGACAGCTCGCTGAGGGGGTGCTGTGTGTGACAGCAATGCAAGTCCACAGAGGTGCTTGGCCTGCAAGTGCAGGGTCCGGGCCCTGGAAGGGTATGGTCAGCACTAAGTAAACATTTCAAAGGATTCGCACTAATCCCAACCCAGGTGAATTTTTGGGCTGCAAAAGTGTTGT
This sequence comes from Equus przewalskii, assembly GCF_037783145.1. Classification (NCBI taxonomy): domain Eukaryota; kingdom Metazoa; phylum Chordata; class Mammalia; order Perissodactyla; family Equidae; genus Equus; species Equus przewalskii. The sequence goes on from NC_091852.1 coordinate 20,388,985, forward strand.
TGAGAGAGCTATGTTCCACAGAAGGGCTTTCTGGTCTCACTCAACTGCCCTCCCATCACCTCTGTGCCCAACAGGCAGGAATAGATGCTGCTCGATGGGATGGCTATGTGCCTTCACGCCTACATCACCTAATAATCACAAAGGGAAATTACGCTAGAAATGAAGGGGCATTCTCATTTATTTTGTGGGTTGTTCAGTGTCTTGTTGGCTGGTTTCATAGTTATCTCCATTTTCCATACAACCAGAGTGACACAGTAATTTATTCTGTGGGAGATTTACCCTTGGGACCCCTGAATGTTGTTTTATATTATCTTATTTTAATTATGGGTATATTACTTCTATATGAAAGGAAAGTGACTGTAATATTTGCTTTCAAAATGCTTAAAACACCAACTTTTAAATGAGTATTTTTAAAACAGAATCATTGTACAAGCGGATTTGACAAGATATTTTTAGAGACTCAAGTTGAATACACAAAATACTTAAAAATCCATAATACACTGAATTCAGGAAAAAAAGAATTTTTCCTAGCCATAGGTTGTATCAATGTAGAATTTGACATAAGTTTTGAAAATTTTTAAAATAGACCCCTATGGTTCAATGACTTCTCTTGTAAATCTCTAGAGTTTGAAAGCAAGGAGACTAGTATGTAGTACTTTGATCATTAACAGGAAATTCTTTGTGTCTCCAAATCTAGATCCATCCCTTTTTAGACTTGGGACATTTATTTTAAAACCCAATCATTCCTCTTTAGCTTTATTATATTTTATTCTATGTTTTAATGCAAGAGGACAAGTCAGGTGGTGGAAAGAGATGCAGCCTGATGCTCTTGAGCTTGGACAAGAACCTTCATGTCTCCAGCCGTCAGTTTCCTCCTCTGTCAAGTGAGGAATTTATGTTTGGATTAATACCTACCGGTGATGAAATGTCTTTTACACGGAGAGCTCTGTGCTGCAAACTTTGTATGCATTTTATTTAGCCCTCATTTTATCTTTCAGAGATCGGTGCTATGGTTATTCCCATTTTACAGATGCACAAGCTGAGACTTTGAGAAGTTAAGAAACTTTTCCAATAACACACAACTGTTACCAAGAGGGTGAAAAGGGTCCATAGAGGGACGCACGAGGGCTTATTTACTTCAAACTTTGATGCTGGGTTAACCCTGTCTTATTTTCCTCCTCCCAGGGGGCAGTTGGGACTTCTCTCCCCCTTTAGAAAGTGGGCCCTACCAGGAGGTGGAGCCCCAGGGATGCTGCCGTGCCTAAAGCTCTTGTCGAGGCAGCAGAGGCGGCTTTACGGTTAACCAGCTGGTTTCTTTTTTAAAATGTAAATAAGCCCCCATGTTTTCTGCTTGGCTCTCGTTATGGTGTAGTTCCCTTCCATCCGATCATTATACTGCTGAGGAAAGACGGTTCCTAATCATTACAGACAGCCCCTGGCGAGTGGGCACAGGCAGGGCTGTGGACAGTTGGAGGGAAGGATGAAGATCTTTCAAGGAGGAAGAGGGCTATCCAGATGGGATGGGGCCTCTGTGGCCTCCTCTTCCCCATTATTGCTGAGTACACGAATTAAGCAGGTCTTGACAAGTGCGCAGGAAGCCACCTAAAATGAAATCTCGGTCCCTTGCCATGAAGCATGAATCTGGGCATCTGTGATTTGCATCCTTGACGTCGAGGGCATGATGGATATGAAGGTCACTCACGGTTGTTCAACAGGAAGCAATCATTTATTAGCAGTGCAATTTTATTATTCCTCTCTTGTCATCTCTTTCTGTCCCTCTACTGAGATGGTTACCCTGAAATTTCCCCTGGGGTCTGAGCACATTCCCTGACCTGAACAACTTGATCACTGGGCTCTCATCCAGAGTTTGCAGTTGTAATAGATGGTTTTTCTAACTGCTGGCAGTCATGTGAAACTAATGTTAATTTTGGTTTACATAAGAACACTGTTTTAATCTCTTTACTGCAATAAATTTTGTACTTAAACATCCACGCTTTTTGTCATTGTTTTGTTATCAGAAAAAAAAAACCAATAGAGGAAAGTAAGTCAAAGTTTTATTCTCCAGGAAAAACTAACACAGCATCCAGATGAGTTAATCTTTTTACAAACCCCAACATTATTGAACGCCAACTATTGGTTCAGAAAATAAGCTAGGTGCTTTTTGAAAAGAAATACTACTAATAGGCATTTATTGCTTTTTTTTTTTTTTTTACCACATGTACTCTGGAGTAAGCATCAACAACATGGGTATTACCCAAAACCTAAATTTGAGAGCCCCAGCAATTAAAACCCACCGGGCAAGTGAGACAAAAGTGTCCTGTTGTGGTTAGTAAGAGTTCCTTGGCCACCCTTGGAGGAGTCACTCAGGGGAAGCAGACATTGCATCCCTTCTTCCGCAAGTTTATGATAAAACCAATGGTGAGAGATTGAGAACCATGATTCCATGAATGGCAGGGAGGGCACCTGGACTGTGAGAAAGTGGAGAACAGGCAAACCTCCACTGCAGAGTCTTTGCTCATCCCCTCCTCTCCAATGTCAATGGTAGGCTCACATCAACAGGGAAGGGAAGTCCTCAGAGTTGATGGTTTTCCATTATTTTAATCTCATGATGTCCCTCGGAGAAGCAAGTTTAAGCACTCACTGCCCCGTCCCCCAGAAGATGAGCATGATAAGGTCAGTTATAGAATGCGTTATGCTGCATCTCTCGCACATCTTGGATGTAGTGTGTATATTTTTAACCCCTCCACTCGAAAACTCACAAGTGCTTTTACTGACAATCTTATTCATTCCTCAAGATTCTGCTTAAACACAGAGTCTTTGGTGAGGTATCTCTCCAGCTCACCTATATTGCAGGGCATATACTAGGTGCTAAAAGGCATGGAAAGATTATAAAGACATGGGTTTATGAGGCATATCTTCACAATATTCTATAACCTTCCGTGACAACTTAAGCTGATTCACATACCAAGTGGGCTGTCAACTGCATGAGCCATTTGCACCGACAAGGACTCCAGCTGGTTGGAGTGGAGCAGGCATTCTGCTAAGCTCTGATATCTTGGATAATCTCTTGCTGTTTGTAACTGTTGAAGGGCCAAAGACTTACTGGCAGTTACATCATTTCCAAAGGTGCGTGATTTCTCAGACCCTTCTCCACTCAGGAATGGAAATCTCCTCAAGGCAAATGTCTGGGATTTCAGTGTCCATGTGATCAAGCAATAAAATGGAGTCGTCTCTTATGTCACTACCAGGTCTCGCAAGTGCTTTTCAAACTCCCAACACCTGCCATGGCTGATGGATATTATCGTCAAAGTAATACCCATGCCTTACACTGACCCACAGTTGGCCAATCAGAAGTCACCACAGCATTATCCTTGTCATTGCCTGAATTATCTGCAGAGAACACTGGCTCGGTGCAGCCACCTGCCAGACCAATGTGCCGCCATGGGCGTGGTCATCAATCTGAGGCTTCCTGTGCAGAAAGCCTTCACGTCATGTCCAAGCCTTTCAGTCTGCAACATCATGCAACACTATTTGTCCTATGAATACTGCGGATGTACGCTAGGTCTTGGATCAATAAGATCTGATAAATGATCTCATTTTAATAATGGCTGCCTACCCATTTTCAAAGTCAGCTAATAAACTCAAGAATCATGGATGAGGCAAAACAACTTTTTGTTCTAGAGGACTGGCTGACATCTGGCAGGATATTCAGCATCCTTGGTCCCCTCCCACTAAATGCCTCCCTGGCACATATACACACACATTTCCAAACATCCCCTGCATGGAGAGTGGTACTGCCCTGGTTGGGAACCACCACATTATACATACTGTTGCTTGTCCTTGTTCTGGGGCACATGGTGTAGTGAGTGAACCCCTCAATATTAGCTGATCTCAAGAGTGTCCCTGACAGTGGCTACATTCTATCCATAATCTCTTCTATGACGGTCTCCACAAAATTCTTGGACCTCTCCAGTCATTTACTCTTAAGAAATACTGGTTGCTGGAGTTTCACCTTTAAGAACATAAAGAACACTATGTGTAGAAGAGTGACTTCTGGTCTGTCACCTCTCCTGAGGATAAGAGGACGCGCACGTGCAGCTGCTTCTTTCCAGAGCTGGGCCCAAGCACTTGCTCTGCCCGATATTCACAACCTTGTGTCTGCTTCAACTCCAGTCACCCAAGCCAAACTCTCCCTAGACCCAAAGAAGGCCTCCTCTCCAGCCATCCCACCTCTCAACTCCTAGTCTTTGTTCTTGCTACAGTCACCCCTGGTGAGATTATATAAATGGTTATAAGTCCCAAGAAACTCTACTCATTGAGAAACTCCTCAAGTGCCTAGTGTCCTGCCATCTCTGAGTCAATCTCTGTGTATTCCCATGGCAGGTTGCTTGTGCCTCTACTGCAACATTCATGCCTACCTGATTCTTTGTATATGTTTGTCAGAGCCTCTTGTTCCCAAATTACAATCTCATAGGAGCAGCAATAACGTTTTATACACCTCCTTGCTCACCAAAAACAGGACTCTGCATAGAGTAGTTGCTTAATCAGTGTTTGCTAAATGAATGAAGGAGTTAATGATGAATGAATCTATTTTGGGGCTGCTGGACACACATACTCCATAATGAAAGAAACAGGATTTTTAAATGAGAATTAATGTACATTTGAACTTGAAAGTTAGAGATAATTAATAGTTCAGCAACTTGAGAAAAAATAGATACTTTCTTACTTAGAGCTGACTAAACCGAAGAATGGATCTAATTGTGCTGACCAACACAGAGCAGAGTAGCGAATGGATGGCCATCATGGACTCCACTTTAAAGATGATGACAACCAAAGATCTAAGGCAAATTTTATTCCAGGGCTGATAAGTTTCATAACTCGTTCTTTAGAATCTCAGCTCAAAGCCACCCTCCTATTATTTTAAAATGAAGATATTTACAATGAAAGACTAGACACCATTTTAATTTCCGCTGGCTGCCAAAGGCAGTTTTGAGCAACTCATCTTGTCTGTCCCATTTATTTAATAAATTCCCAAGGTCACAATAATGAAAACCAGCCCCTGCAAGTGTTCTGAAAGGCAGACTTATCAGAATAGCTGACCACCACCGGAGTTTCTCAAATGGCGAAACAAACAGACAAGCAAAAATCCACAATCCTTGCACAAGGTTGAAATAAGGAATTTCTTTTTTATTCGATACTAAATGTCCTAGCAAGTTTCTGAGAGAAGCATAGATAGAAAACGGAAACAAATACCTTACTGGGAATGTTTCCCTGCTTGCACTAATCGTGACTAGAGCAATAATGCATTGCTTAACAGTCAAAGTGCATCACGTCATCTGTGCAAATGACACGATAAGTGAGAGTGCCGTTCCCAAGGAAGCAAAACATATGCAAACAGGTCCCATGCACCAAGTGTCTGGCTGAGCACAGACAGAGGCTGCTAGCGCTGCAAGATCCTTTTCCTAGGCAAAGAAAGCCCGTTGCGACCCTCTGCTTTCCAGCAGGGTTCCCCCTTCTCCCCTCCATCTCATCAGGCCCACAACTGTACCACCAGTAAGGTTTTCTTCCAGCATCCACTTCATTTCCTACTTTTATAGCATCTCATTCTCTCCTTTTATAGCCATTATAAGCAAGGTCTGAACTGTGTCCAAACAAGTGCATTAAAATAGGCCCTTATTGGGAGATAAGACCACAGAGAGAGCTAACGTCAGAAAGATATCAGACATGGTGGTATTTTGCCTTCGTAGAAAAAATTAGTATCAACCCATGATCAACCTATGTGATGTAATCAAGGAAGGGCCCGGAAAACGTGAAGCATTCATCTGCAGAGTTCTGCTGAGAACCTGCTTCCCGCCAGCATAGTGAATGGCTGAATCTGAAGGAATGCAGCCGGCTTAATAGCTAAAATAATATTATTTACAAAATAAGAGAGAAAAACACCCTTTGATATGTTTTGTTGAAAGTGTGCCTTGTGATTTGTAGAAAGCTTTAGAAGATGTGAGAGAAGGTGGTACAGAGACTTTGGGGAAGGGAGGGTGGAAGAGTGGGCCATCAGGTGCTTGGGGGGCATGAGGTGGGCTATTAGGAGTTCTACAACTTTCCCCCATGGAAGACCTGACCTACGATGAAAAGCTAAGTCTTCAATGCTGAGGAGGGTCTTCTCAAGTCTGCCCAGGGGTACCTATGGCTTAGGGTCAGCTTAATCCTGGCACTGAGCCTTCCTCCATGATTTCAGAACCTTTTCTCACCTGGCACCACTGATGCACAGATGCCTTGACTAACAGATTCCCGGGCTACTTATTCTTTCACAAAAGGAGAGTCTCCTTTGTATGAAAAAATATAGATGTCAAATGATAGTGCAGCTTTAACAGACAACTGAAGACCCTGTTGCATTTGGAAGAACTGTCCAAAACCAAAACAAAGTAGATTTTTTTTCTTTTCCCACCTATCCCCTACCCCCCATTAGCAAATTATCTTTTGTTTCTTTTAAAGTCATAATAGGCACAAACAGGTAGCAAGAAGGCCTGGGTGAAGTGTCTCCCGCGAGCGCTCTCTTTTGGCCCTGATGAGTGAGCTTTCCTCCATTCAGGTGATGACGGTGGGGCCCCTCCGGCCAGTTCTCTCGTGAATCTGGGATATTTTCAGCGCAATGGCTATTAGAGGGCTCAGCACGGCCTGGGAAAGGAAGAAGAAAGTCTGTGAACAACTCGAGTCAGTCACTGGAGAGCCACTGAGAAGGATTTCTATGGCAAACATCTGGATGCAATTCCAATGTGTGGCTTGCAGGCAGAGTTATTGCGGGTTGGACACCTGTTCTCTGGACCGTGGTTTCCTTCTCCATAAAAGGAACTTGGAATGGGCAGGCCAGGGTGCAGGGGGAGAAGATGACTTCCAAAGTCTTATCCAGCTCCTAAAAAAACATTGATCTAAGATAGGAAACTGCAAACCCAACTACCAAACACTGGAGCATTTCCTGAACAGAGCTTTGGGAATTAAGGGAGTTCAGAAAACCCTACAGTTTTCCTCTGCTACACTCCCTCCCCAACACGTACACCCCCTCCCACATAAACACACATCAACTGGAGGGAAGACACATCCTAAGACCAGGGGCCTGAAGAACTTACTACCTTGACGTTTCAGAGAAGGCAGACCAATCCATGGGCAAGTGCTACATAAATAACTGCTCATTTCTTCCCATCAAATAACGTGGTGGCTCCTGAGGCACCTCAGTGTCCTCTAGAAGGAGACGGCATGGATTAGAGGCCTAAGGAATAGATTCTTGGAAAGGTAAAGGACAAGAAGCGGAGTAAGAATGCATTCTTGCCCTTTAGCTGCTTATCATTTCATAGGAGTGAGGCATTGTTTTCCAAGGTGTGGAGCACATGCCACTCAAGACGATTTTAGATGGTCCAGGAGATTATTTTAGATGGTGCGTGGACACAGCGTTACTTACAAAATGTGAAAAAAGTCACTCTATTTTGGTGTGTCCTCGGTGGCAGCAGACACAGGGTAGCCCTGAGCCATAAGTGGGCAAGCCTTGTTTGGAGGGACCTAAATGCCAGGTAGAGTGTAGGGATTTAATTCACTAGCCAAGGGGACATGTCAGGGTTTTTTGAGCTAAAAGGTGACACTATTAGGGCTGTGCTTTGAAAAGATTGCTCTAGCGGCCAGTCCAGTAATGAAACACGTATGTGGCTGAATGCACTAAATCATCTTACCTTACGAAGACGGGCTGGATGGACACGCTCATCTAATCTTGGAAGCCAGAAGGGAGATGAAAATCTAGAGCCATTTTACAACAACACAAGCAAACGGTGCCTCCCTCTGGTTCCACATCCAAAAACTTGCTATACAGAAACAGAGGGGCTTCTTTTCCTTTTAAAACCCAAATGGTGCCCAGAAAAATGTCCTACTGGCACATTTTGCTGGGCCATGTTCCATGTGATGCCCATATAGGGGTATCTCTCTCTTTAGGAGCCAAGTACCCATTTGATATAGAAGTCAGATTATTAGCTTTCGTGCCTCTTGTAGTCTTTCCTCTTCCCCTTTTTTTGGCTAACTCTTCATTAACAGCTATAGAACGGATTAAAAGAGCACAGAGAAAGAAAGTGAAGTTAAAACCATCTCTTTAACTGAGGTCCTGGAGGATGAATAAAGATAAACTTAAAATATCCTATCAATTTAAGAGAATGCAGTGAAATTGAATTTGAAACATCAAGAACTGAAGAGTTAAAACATATTTTGTTTGACATCATCATAAGTTTCAACGTTTAGGATTTTCTACTCCATATCATCAAATGATGGTACCTATTGGCAAGAGGGTAGGGAAGCACATTTGTAACCGATACTGCAAATATTGTAGAAGTTCTCCTAATTGAGCGCCACTTAACCCTACAGATGAACCTATGCTTTCCATTTCTTCTGAAAAACATCCTGATTGATGTCCACAGCACACTGGATATCTGTGGCCAATAGATCACTCTCTAATATGCTCATCTACTTCTGCCTCTGGCAGTTGAGTTATGTGCTTATCAGGGGTCAGTTAAATTTATTCCTAAATGTGTTAATGCCTATTGTACTTGTTATTGAAACCATGCAATTATTAAAATAGATGTAAATCAGTGAAATGTGAATATAAATAGGAAGAACTCTTTCTATGAAAATTAAGTTGAATGTTTTGGAGCGAATTAGGTAGTGGCAATTAAATAATCCTATCAGATTAGATGTGGGTGGAATACTGTAAAATATTGAGGAGAAAAAAAGTATAGGAAATTCTTTCCTCAGATTGTTTCACAAGTGTCTTGAAAATGCCACTGTACTATAAAGAAATTAAAGGCAAACATTATAGATGATGAATTATGAGTGGGAACCTTTTGAAGAAAGTTAATCACATCATCACACCGCCAAACAGTATGCTCATATTCAAAGGAAAAGTCTTGGACCGAAGTGAAAAGATTGGCAAATGAACATACAATTATATATTTTGTGCTAAAAATACAATCGCCAAGATAGTATGCATTTAATTACCTCTTTTAACTCTCTTTCTGGATTGATGAGCCAAGCACTTGTCCCTTGTCCTGATCATGTCAGACAAGAAGGCTTCAATAATTATGCAAACTTAAGGGAAGGAAACATAGTCTTTGAAACTCCATGTGAGGAAGACCTTGAACACAGGGCCTCCCGCCTGGAGCAAAGAGCCCCAGGCCCACCCAGCACAGAAGCCAGGCAGCCATCTTCCCTCAAAGGACCATGAGGGTTTGGGAAGAAGGACATCAGTGATGGTTACCATGGACGGAACACTAGTGAGGTCCTTTCACCCATTTTCCAGGAACCCAGAAAGTCTTCAGATGTTGGTATGACCCTAAAGAGTTCTGAGGAAAGGTCTCCAATAATGCCCAAGACTGAATTTTTTGCCAGCCTTGTGGGATGGGAGCTTCAAGTCATAATTAACTTAAGGATCATAAGGTAATGTGTTTTTTCTTGCCTGAGTGTGTAAATATATATGTGCCGTGTAGTTACAACACAAGGGCAGGAACTCTGCCTTTTAGGACTTAAAAAAGTGCCTGCTACTTAGGAGGTATTCGGCAAATATTGGTGGAGTAAATGAATGCTATATCAGTTTGATGAAAAGAATATGATGCGGCAGATAGAGACTTCTGTGGCCACTCACGGAGGGCGTTCTAGGCGAGTGGAAGAGTCAACAGTACTGGATTTTTATTGTCATATTTTTCTTTAGAAATCACAGCTTTAATACATCTGAATCCCAGACACTTCTCTCATTTCATCAACCATGTATCAATGGAAAAGAGAGAAGGGGAGATTTTTTTCTAAAGCAATTGGAAGGGCCCTCAGAATGGGGGATTAGAAGAGGAATTAAAAATTAGAAGCCTGCAGATGTGAGATTTCTGAGGTAGAACTGGAAGCACAGAGCTCGAGAAGCAAAGAGGAACATGAGATGATCTAGTTTCCTTCCAGATGATCTCTAAAGAAAAGCTCTGTTAACTTCTGCTAAGAGAGCCTGAAGCAACAGCTTTGCTTGAGGTCTGGTCTCTGAGACCTGGCCCTACAACAGGACTCACTCTTGGGTTTCTTGAACTAACTTTGGTCTCTTTGTGTTCTAAACTAAATCAATATTTTGAACCAAATTAAAACAAAATCACATTAATAAAATAAACTCACCCAAAGTCCGTTTTTCTTGGATCATTTTGAGGGACCATCATTGTCCAGCTTTCTACCACCAAACCTCTTGCAAACCGAGATTAATTTTTTCACCAAATCAGCTCATGGCCCCACCGTCCCCTCTCTGCTACTAGCAGATCCCACTAAACTCTCCATCGGCTGAGTTGGAAGTGCTCTTTGGTGAGTCTTTCTCTCCGTTTTCCACATCCAAGCAGTTGCCAAACTCACCGATCACATTTCCACAATGGCTCCCATCCACCCACTCCTTCTCAGCCCATCGCCCCTTCCTAAACACAGTCCTCTTTCATCCCTGGCTTGCAGGACTCAGCTACCTGTTCTCAGCCTCTCCAGAGTGAGCTTTTAGGAATCCTGATGTAAAAGTCTGGGATGATTTCCCAAGGCTGGTCAGCCACCCTCAGCATGGCTGTCGGGTTCTTGATCACTGGGTCTTACCCTCTCTGGTAGGCAAAATAATAGCTCCCCAAAGCTGTCACATCCTAATTTCTGTCATCTGTAAATGCGACCTTATTCAGAAAACATGGGTTTTGCAGATGTGATTAAGTTAAAGATTTTGAGATGAGGAGATTATCCTGGATTTTCCAACTAGACCCTAAATGCAATTACAAGTGTCCTGATAAGAGAGTCAGAGAGAGATTGTATGCCACACACACAGAGGAGAAAGTGATGTGAAGTTGGAGGCAGAGATGGGGGTGATGTGGCCACCAGAGGCAAGGAAATGATTCTCTTCTAGAGCCTCTGAAGGGAGTGTGGGCCTGCCAGCAACTTGATTTCAGAACTCCAGCCTCTTGAACTGTGAGAGAATAAACTTCTGTTGTCTTAAGCCATTCAGTTCATGGTATTTTGTTACAGCAGCCAAAGGAGATGAATACATCCTTCCTTTCCACAATTCCTCCTCAATCTGTGGCCTCCTGCTCGTCTCACCCCCCTGCACCCCTTAAACTGTGATGTCTCAGGGGAGGCAGCCCCCACTCTCTCGGTCCTCCACTTTTACATGTGTTGTTCTTTCAGTTCAGAACAGTGTTGCGATCTCACCCGTCCCTCAAGGCCTCCTTCATGAGATCTCTCCGATTCCCCTCCCCCACCAGGTGGGATCTCTCCGTTCTCTGAACCCCTCACTCGCTTCTCTGTTGATTCCTTTGTACCTCGATTTACAGGAATTTGTATGTTTTTTTCTCTTCCTCTATCACACTTTAAACTCTAAGCTACCAGAAGGCAAAATTTTTCTTAAACGTGTCTCCCTCATGATATGTGTGTTGCCCATAAGAGACGCCAAAAAAAGGGAAAAAAAAGGTGGGTTTGGGAAATTCTGTAACTGGTGAGTTCTTGAGTGTTTAATGCAGTGGGTGATCTACCTGTAAACTACCTTGTGCTCTGCACCCGCTTCATCAGGAAGAATCACTGGGAAGAGAGGAAAGTACTCATCCATTCCCCTACCTCACCCAAGTAAGAGACCAGCCTTTTGTGTGTCTCGGGCCAGGACCCTCTCTGCCTGCCAAAGGTCGAGGTGCTTGGGTGGTTTGAAGGAGCACTCCGTGCCAATGCAGAGCAGGGGGTGCAAGCTTCATGACCCAGCTGAAAGAAGAGGAAAGCTGTCCAATCAAGAATGCAGCAAAAGGAAAACTTCTGGAAATGGTGGGAACCCCTTGGATGTAGTGCCGCTGAGGAGGGAGGGATGTGCGGGGAGAAGGATGGCCTGTGGGCTGTGGCCAGGCCCCTGCTTAGAGCAGTGCCACAGACAAATGGCAGGGACAACACACAGAGGTAAGGCAACCAGAGAGACCTGCACTCTTCCCCAGGACAGCATGCACCCTCTCCCTGCCTCCATCCTGGCTGTGCTGTTTTAATAATGTGGAAATGGGAGGAAGCCCCAAATGGCCACTACTGAGCTTCCTGCCAATTTCAATAGGAATGACCAAACTAGAGATAGTTTGTTGCATACAATATGGAAGTGTGACATTTCTTGCATCCCAGGAGTCGTGCAGCAATCCCTACCTGTTATGACTATAAAATCTGGAGTCATCCTCTGGCTTTGTTTCCAGGACATCCCAGCATTGGAGAAAGTTTCTGGTTACACTGCCCTTCAAATCCTGGACACTCACACCATGTAACAGAGACAGCCAAGTACAGAGATCTAGAACCGTCGGGGCCACTTCACAAGGGCCCTGCCCAAGGGGGTTAGTGGGGATGGAAATCTATCCCAAGCCCTTCTCAGAAGATGGCAAAGGGCTGCATCTTCCCAGAGGAAGGGATATCTTCTCATGAAGATGCCGTCCACCAGCCTCATCGTCCTGTGCATTCCCGCTGAGGGCGCCTTTTTCTAACACACACAAAGGTGCCCTATAGGCTAGACACCACTCTGTTTACAGTAGTCAAGATTTTAGGTAACAAAGATGAGTAGCTATTTTAAATCCATTTGAGAAGCATCTAGAAGAGAAATTATTACTGAAAATAAAATCAAATACATTTTTGCTAATAAAAATTAAGTGAAAATGCTAAACGCTGAAAACATTTTGCTCTTTATTATAACACATACAAACATAATCCTAACTTTAATCCACTTTCATGTAATTAACCTACCTTGATCCCAAATGGGCCTAAGTATATAGAGAACATAGAATATGAAAAATGACTATAGATAAATAGGAATTCTGAGCCCCACACTAAGGGAACCCATCTATCTTGTCAATATCAGCAACCAGCCTCCACGAAAGCTCTCTTCAGAGGGGGAGAAGCCATTCCAAGATATAAGTGTATGAAATACTCCCCAAAAAGTTCAATCGAAGCAAAACTAAACTAGCGTTTTTGGAAGAGCGTGACAAGCCTAACAGAAGCCACGCCAACCAGGCCAGTTTGGCCTCCTTCTCCAGCATCCTCTTCACTTTTGCAACTGAGTTGGGATTTAGGAGGTGAAAGGCAGCACTTAGGGTGCAAATCCAAAATAAAATAGAAGAGGCATGAAGCTGATTTTCCTATTTATTCAAGTGTGAGCTCCATCTGGCTCCACTCTCGGAAGTATTGTGTGTGGGCATGGAGAAGGGGAGAAGGCAAACGTGCTTGCCACCATCCATGGGCACAGCTGAAAGGCATTAGGCAGAATCCCGGTGCCCTTGTTCTGTAATGCAAACACAAACCAACCCACAAGAGTTTAACATCTTCTTTATCCATTCATCCATCAATGGATGCTTAGGTTGCTTCCATATCTTGGCCATTGTAAATAATGCTACAATGAACATAGGGGTGCATATATCTTTTCGAATGAGTGTTTTTGTGCAATGGAATATTACTCAGCCGTACAAAGAATGAAATCTTACCATTTGTGACAACCTAGATGGACCCAGAGGGCATTATGCTAAGTGAAATAAGTCAGACAGAGAAAGACAAATACTGTATGATCTCACTTATATGTGGAATCCAAAAAACAAAACAAACAAAACAAAACAGAAGTAGACTCATAGATAGAGAGAACAACCTGGTGATCACCAGAGGGGAGGAGGGAGGGGCTCCAGCAAAATAGCTGAAGGGGATTAAGAGGTACAAACTTACAGTTATAAACTAAATAAGTTATGAGGATGTAACATGGGGAATATAGTCAATAATATTGTAATAACTTTGTATGGTGATAGATGTTTACCAGACTTACTGTGGTGATCATTTCATAATGTACCTAAATGTCAAATCACTATGTCATACACCTGAAACTAACATAATATTGTATGTCAACTATAGTTCAATAAAAAAAGAAAAAATAAGAGTTTACAGCTTAAATTTCTGCTCCCTTGTTCACTCTATTGCTTTTCCTCTTTCCCCTCTTTTCTCTTTTTATACTCTCGTCTGCCACCAAAAACATTGCAAAAGAGTGAGAAATGACTAATTGGTTGAGAGCACCACAATTTACACCTACCATCCTAAATTGTCCCTATAGCGTCTTCATGTTTCTCTTCATTGGGTATATCCACAACAGGCTGCAAAGGTTTCCTTCATGTGGCATATGCATGCCAGTAGAAAGGGAAACCAGAATTGCCCAACCCTCCCGCCACTTACAAAATTGTTAGAAATACAACTGCATGGTTGAAAGCAGAAGTTAACAAAAGAAAATGACCCATGTCCTTCTAGTTCCTGTTACTCAAAGGACTCTCCTTGTAAGCATTTGCCTCCTCTTTTTCCCTCTCTTCCCTAACTACTTCCAAAGCCAAGATCTAGGCTATCAGTCCTTGTTGCCATTTTTTAAAAACTGGGTTCCTGTGGTTGGAACAATAATGTGATTCAGCTTGGCTTTCTGCATATGGATCCCAGGAAGCCTTGTCCTTAGAGGTGAATGAAAAGCGTCTCGAGAAGTCTTCCAATGATTGGTCAGCAGACTGTTACCTGAGGACGAGGGAAGAATCACCTGGGGATACTGCTGTGGGCTCCTGTCATGGAGATGCTGTTTCAGTGAATCTAGGGACCAGGCAGGGCATGTGTAGCCGGGACAAGCTCCGGAAGTGATTCTCATGCATACAAAGGCTTGGACCACTCTGATAAGGTGTTGTGCTACTTACTCTAGAAGGCGCAGTGTAGAATAGTGGTGCCAAGCACGGATGCTAAAGAAAAACGGCCTGGGGTCAAAGCCTGGCTCTACCCCTTTTGAGCTGTGCAACTTGAGAAAGTTATTCAACCTCCCTGAGCCTTAATTCTCCTTACATGAAAAAAGGTGCACTTCATAAAGCAGTGCCTGGCACAGAGGGAGGATGTATAAACATTGCTGTCATCATACAAACCAGTGATTGAATTGGACTAACACTGGAGCACCTTCAGGGCAACCCATGACCAAACAGGGGTTGGGCTGACCCATGACTTGACCATGTGTTAGGTGGGGAAAGAAGTTAGGGCCTAAGAGAAACGGGAGATGCACGAATTGAACACATGAATGAGTTGAGCTTGGGATTAATTCCACCTCCAGCACTAACTAGACAAGATTCTTAACCTGTGTCTCATTTTTGAAATTGGAATGCTAATATAGTTCCTGCGTCAGCGGGTTGTTTTAAACATGAAATGAAACAAAGCATATAAAGCACTAAGCGAAGTGCCTGTCACACCGTAAACAATCAATGGTGGGTACGAACAGCATTATTATTAAATGTCACCAGTCAGTTTTAAATTATGATGTTTTCATTGCCTAATTATTTACAGGCATCAAAGCAACTCTCAGACATAGACTCTGTTTGGCTGGCTCTTTTCCCTGTGGGCCAGCAATTAGAATTCAGATCTAAAGGCCATACCCTGTCTGCCCTTAAATTGCCACTAAGCCACATTTCAGAGATGGTCTTACAAATAGCATCAACAAGCATAGAAGAAGGGATCTTTCTCATATCATCGCATGGCAGGGGTCCTCCTCCTCCATGCAGTCCACAGCTGAGAACAGCATTCAGAAACAGGCTGACACAGTTGTTACCAGGTAGTTAGATGTATAAACAGCACGACCCCCAGCAGCGTCCCCAGCCTTGCCTTCACGGCTCTGTCCCTGAAGGCTGTCGGGAGGCCTCACCCTGTTAAATATGCGCTTGGCACGGATGCACATCACATACGTTCCTGCTCTTGCCTAAGCTGTCTTGGAAGCCAGAAGCTGTTATGTTTCCTGGCTGGGTTTAGGTCACAGGCAACAGAATTGGCTCCACAGCGAGACAGAGAACTGATTTTCTGGCTTGCAAAATCTCAGGAAACCGAAGCGCTTCCTCTTGCCCTCATCCATAGCTTGTGCCTCAGGTTCTGAAGTTTTGACTCTTCTTCAGGGATCTTTCCACAGCTGACACTGAGAACCCACTATGGGCCAAGCACTATTCCAAATTCACATCTTGAGTTAATCTTTATAATAGTCTATGAGGTAGGTGGTATTATCCCATTTTACAGATGGGGAAACTGAGGCTCAGAGGCAGTACATTAACATTACTTGCTCAAAGTCACATAGCCAGTAAGTGGCAGAGCTAGCTCTGGGCCCAGTCAGTACTGCCATTTGAACCGCACAGCTGTGCTGGTCTCACTATCCTAGATGGCTCTTCTCCTGAGGGAAGAGTTTTCATTTTCTGAAAGTTTAAAAAATACTTGTCTTCATGCCTTTACTGTAAAAGGTTTCTGTGTTCCAGGTACATTATTTGAAAACTATCCCTTCCCAATCACAGGGAAGCGGATAAAAGTTACACACTTGAATTACATATAAAGCTAATGCTTGTACTTCTGGAGCCCTAGCGTATTTGAGTTCTAAACGAACTCATCAGATTGTTCTCCCTAGTTAGCAAGAAATACAGTCAGCACATATAGCCTATGTTCGAGATTTTTCTTTAGCAATACTCTTTCTGAGATGAAACGATTTCCTTTTGATTCGTATTTGCAGAATTTTTATCATGAAGAGATGTTGCATTTTATCAAATGCTTTTCTGTAACCATTTTGTTATACTTTCTACTTAAATGCCCTTGTGAGAATACTCTGAATTGTTCACTCCTCAGTATATAGTTAAGTTTTACACATGTTCCCTGTGGCATGAAAAGAATCGATATGTTGACGTTGTTTGGTGTAGTGTCTATCTATGTGCATTAAATCAGGCATGTTAATGATATTCGTCAAATATTCTACACTGTTACTAATTTTTGTGTTTACTTGT
This sequence comes from Equus przewalskii, assembly GCF_037783145.1. Taxonomy (NCBI): domain Eukaryota; kingdom Metazoa; phylum Chordata; class Mammalia; order Perissodactyla; family Equidae; genus Equus; species Equus przewalskii. The sequence goes on from NC_091852.1 coordinate 20,405,820, forward strand.
TCTAATAATTACTGAGGGGGTGTTAAAATATTCCAGCACAATTGTGGATTTGTCTATTTCTTCTTAAAGTTCTGTCAATTTTTTGCTCCATAAATGTAAAATTGTTGGGTTTTCCTGGGAGAATTAGACCTTTGGTCATTTTGAAGAGTCCCTATTTATCTTCAGCAATATTTTTGACCTTTATCTGAAACTAATGGAACTAGATTTTTGGCTATTATTTGTATATACATTTTTCTTATTTTTTTTGAACTTTCAAATTTTCTGTATTTTTGCTTAAGACGTGTCTCATAATGAGCTTATGTTTATCTTTTTAAATAATCCAGACTTTGTCTTTTCCCTGGAGCACTTAGTTCATCTACATTTAAAGTAATAACTAATACATTTGTGTTTAAATCTACCATCTTGTATGCTTTTTATTTGACTTACCTGTTTTCCTTTCTTATCTTGGATTGATTTTTTAAAGTTATTCCATGTTTTCCTCTCTTAGATTGGAAGTTATATCTTTTTCTACTGTTTTTTTTGTGACGGTTGCCTAGAAATTTCACTGTGAATCCTTGATCTATTAAAGTCTAATAATGATCTATACCTTTACTTTCCTCCAAGATGTGCAAGGATCTAAGCATTCCTTAACCACAGCTCCTCTCATGGTGCTTATAGCTATTGTGGTTGTATATTTTGATTCTCTATAATATGATAAATATTTTTAGCACCAGAAGACATTATTAATGTTTTATACATCCAATGTTCTTATAAACCAACCCCTAATTCTAGCTTTTCTTTGCTTTTTATTTCTTGCTGCTTCTCTGAGTTTCCATGTGGGATAATTTTCCTCCTAACTAAAGAATACCCTTGAGAATTTCTTTTTGTGTGGGTCTGCTGGTAGCCTATTCTCTCTCTCTCTCTCTCTTTTTTTTTTTTGGTCTAAAAATGTCTTTATTTTGCTTTCATTTTAGAAAGATAGTTTCCAGGTTGTCAGTTATTTTATTTCAATCTTCTGATTTTCAACGTTGCTGTTGGAAAATTCGTTGTCAATCAAACAACATGGTCTTTGATTTTATTTTATTTTTTTTGGTGTTTGTCTTTGACTTTCTGCAATTTTAGTCTGCCGTGTCTAGATGTGAATTTATTGTTATTTAGCCTGCTTTGGCTTCTAGACCAGTGGACTGATCTCCTTAATTGGTTCTGAGAAATCCTCAGCTACCATCTTTTCAAGTTTTACTTATACCCTTGCCACTCTCTCCTCTCCTTTGGAGATTCCAATTAAATTGTGTTAGACCTCACTGTGCACTTCACATCTCTTCCCCTCTATTCTACATTTTCTACTGATTCTGGTGCATGTTGCTTTGTCTCTTCAAGTACCTTGTAGTCTTTTATTGTTTGCTGGCATTTTGTTTGAAACATTACTTCTAGAAATAACTTGAGACCTAGGATATTAGTAGCTTCCTTCACGTCCTTTTACGAGACTCGTGAGGGAGCTAGCAGTTCAAAGCCATGGATTTATAACCCGCTGGATTACAGTCTGTACTCTACCTTTGGAATGGTTCCCTTCAAGTTCATAATCTAGAACAGTGTTGTTATGCCAGGCTGTCTGCCTTTGGTGAGGCCTTTACTCGAAGCAATTTTCCTTCTGACACATGAATCTGCCACTGAGGTCTGCCTCTTAGCTGTCTCCGTTGGTTAGCCCTTTGGGTGGCACAGGAAGGTGGTACTAGACCAGGTACTCCCCCTGGACCTGACACCTGTCACCTACACTCCATGTAGTTCAGCAGAAGCAGCAAGCATCTCTCCTGGACAGGCAAATGCGCAAGGCTAGAAAGAGCCCTGGCTCATCTGCCTGAGCTCCAACCTCCTTCCTAGTCATGTTACCATCTTATAAGGTCATTAGTCGCTGATGCTTTCATATATTTCTTTCAGCTTTTTTCTTTTCAGAGGGAGGGTTACTTTGAGTCACCTAGTCCACCACTACTAGAAGCTAGAAGTCCTTTACACAGGGTTGGGTTTTCTTCCGTTATCATTTTCCTGTCAATACTTAAGAATCAAATTCCACATGAAAATCCAGGAAATCTGGCACCCTGGGCTCACATATAAATGAGGCAGTAAGTGGAGAGAGTGAATGTCACCAGAGTCCCCACCACGCTCTGCCATCTAAACTAGCCCAGTCGAGGATGGGCTGCCTGTCTTCATGGGCATCTGAATTTGCTACCACTGAACCAGCAATAATGTAGTAGCAGCAGTGAAATGATCTCAATATTAATGAGAACACATTTTACTTGGATTGTTACATATCCAGGGATCTGGACATTCTAATTTAAATTTTCTCTTTTTTTGAAATAGAGATTCTCACTACGAGGAGCTTAAAGACTATGAGGGAGGGCTGGCAGGGTTGTGTGAGGAGCCCAGAACACTTTTGGGGAGTAAAGGGACTGAGACCCTTCCCAACCTCTACTCCCTGAGATTCAAATTCTCAGCATGGACTGAGCTGACCATGACTAAGGCACAAACGATAACTCAGTAACTGTCTCCTCTCAACCCAGTTCTCCCGGGGGTACACTGGAGCTTGCCTGAGCCCGGCAAAGCAGCTCTGCGAAGGAAACCACAAAGCAGAGATGCTGAGGCCCCAGCCCATTCTGGCTGGGAAGAGCCCTGAGAGAATGGGCTCTTTTCCTCTCCTGCCTTGAGGAACCGCCAAGGTATAGGCACGGATCTTCAGTGGCCAGATGGTAGAGGCCCACCCCACCATCTCCTTTCAGGCCCACCCGTGGGGAGGCCCACTCTGGGGTGTGATACTGCTCCTCCAGGGGAAAAGTTAACAGTCTGTCTGCACATCCCACAATTGCCACCCCGCAGCCCCACTTGATGTAACCCATTCCAGGTAGCATTGTGGATTCCCCAGTTTCTAGAGGGTACAGCCTTCTAAGGGAAGACTACCCTTTGGAAAGGATTTGAGGGCGTAAATGGGGTAGGAAGCCTGAAAGAGAGACTAGACTTCCCACTACTCTGGAATCGTGGGGCTCAAGGATTGCATCTGAGAACACTCTCAGAGGACAGGTTGGGTGTATTACTGGTTGCCAGACTGAAGATGGGCACCCTGATTGCTCTAATTTATTTTTCATAGGTGGGTGTTCATCCTCACATTTTTTGATTGCACCTAGTATAGCACCCTAGTTAAGACCAAGGGCTCTGGGACTGGAGTCTAGATTCAAACACCAGCTATACTACTTAGAAATAATAGGCCATTCAAATTCTCAGGGCCAAAGTTTTCTCACTTGCAAAACATGGATGGATAAGTACCTATCACATTGGATTGTGGTGAGAATTAGATGTAACACACACAAAACATAGCATTCTACCTAGCCCATATATAGGCAGGCACCTGATACATGCTAATAACATTCTTCTTGTTCATCTTGAAGCAGGAAACGTGGCTTGTTAGAACAGTGGGGTGGAAGTGAGAGAACCAGCATTCTAGCCTCAACAGGCTGACCTGTTAGCTAGTCAACGACCCCTCTGGCTTCTGCTTCCTTGCCCTTAAAATGGAGTTCTTATTATCTTTCCTGATGGAAGATCAGATAAAAAAGATCAAGGATATCAGAAGCGTTCTCAGCTCTTTGAGTGAAAGACACCCAACGAGGCTCCAATCAGAAGCAAGATCTCTCTGAGTCAGCGGAAGCTCTCCGCCCCAAGAAAGCTGGCCTGCCTTTCTGCTTCTGTGCCCTGGGGCCCCATCTCTCCAGCTGGAGGGAAGGCAATCAGACTGCAGTTGGACAAGACTTTGCTGAAAACAGAAGGAACAGTCGTCACTGTACTTGGAACACATTCCTGAAGGGTGTATCAGTTTCTAAAGCAGTTAGTGAGCAAAGATGGCTATGCAGAGCACAAGTAGCAAGAGCAAACTGAAAAGAGAGAGAATTTCTGCTGTGAGGGCTGCCTGAGTCAGATGGCAGAGGCAGTACAGCAGGAGAAGCACCCTAAGAAGATTGAAATAAGCCCTCTACTCGAAAGGAGATTCTTCCCCAGCATATCAAGATCATTAGTGGAATTTATGGACAGTTAACACACATTTTACACAGTGAGTGAGTTTCTTCCGCTTTTGACAAAAGAACATGCTCTTCTGTGGACTTTACCTTTAAGACACAACTACCGTATAACCCTTAAGTATTTTAAGTATATTATTGACCTTTACCTTGTAATTGAAGTCGTGCTAGACTGTCTACCCCAGTTTTAGCAAGCCTTCCTATGTTGGTAAAATCAAATTAGAACTTTCTCTACTTCATCCCCAGGTTATTTTGAATGTCTCAGCTTGGCTAGTATAATTGTGTGAAGAAAACACAGTCTAACGCTGAGGAGTTGGTGTTAAGGTAGGGTTTCTATGGAGATGCAAAGTGAAACTGATTTTCTTGTTTCTCTTTTCATTAATTGTTCTGAGAAGCAGAAACAGTTCTTCAAAGGTCTTGGGACATTTGTCAGGGTTATTTTCTGCACTTTGGGTAATTTTCCAGAAGTAGGAGGGAATAGCAGAGGCCAGTCACCCCTATAAATGCTTCCTAGTGGTTTGGCATTAGAGGGATTTATCGGGTCTGGAGGGAAAGTCAATCTTCCTAAGTGGAGGTGGAAATAAGATCGTGAAGGTCATCATAGCAGGAATTCTCAAACTTGAATGTGCACGCAGATCACCAGGGGAACTTGCCAAAATGCAGAATCTGATTCAGCAGGTCTGGAATGGGGCCTGAGACTCTGCATTTCTAAGAAGCAACCAGTGATGTGGACACTGCTGGTCCGAGGATGACCCTTTGGGTAGCGAGAGTTTAAAGTGCTGATGAAACCAGCATAAACTGCATCTGCTTTTAAACTTTTTATTGAATCTTATTTAAAAGAACGATGAATTCATAATGACTGCAAATTCTGTGCAATATTACTATGAGACACATTATGCTAATATAAATCAGGGTCAGCGGCTTGAGTCACCAATACAGAATGCCCTCGAGGGTCAAAGACAGTATAAAATGTACAGCTGGAAAATCTTAGTAAATCATCAAAGTGTCTTAGCTTTCGTTGACCACCATACTGAGCACCCTAACTGTAATTCTCGAGAATGCTACTAAAAGCAAACAAAGATGAAAAGCAACAACAGACTTGTTGCTCCCAAGGGATGTGGGGCTCCCTTGGGGAGTGGGTTTGAGCATCTGAAATGTGATGGCGCCTTGTTACCAACTCCTGGAAGCCGCAATCACACCAGAATCCAATGCCCAGGCGCTCCCTGGCTTTGTACAGCTGCATTCTAATGTGCATGCATTCCAAGTATTCACCAGGCTCTCTCACACTTTCCTTTTTCCATCCCATTTCTCCATGAGCTTTTCCTTAATGTTTTTCCTTTCTCTTCCGACATAGTTATAGCGCTGCTCATCTGAAAATCATTCATAGGCAATTGCTTTAAATAGAAAAAAGAAGGAAACTTCCTATAAGAAACCAAAAACCCGAAAAAAGAATTCAATTTCATGAGTGCAAATGGTCTCTCAGACATTTTCCTTCCATGTTTCATTGCAATCAAAAGCCATGGGGTTCAATCTCAGAAGGCCAATTTTGGAGATTTCCAGAGATATTCGATATTGTTTTCTAAAACTTTAAAATTCATCTCTCTCTCTATGTATAAACACACATGAATACAAATTTAATTTTACCTTTAACAAAATGTATTTTTAGCCGAGCTCATTTGGATGTATGCTTCATGAATGTAATCAGAAATTGTGCATAATGTTCAAAAATCTGTAAAGCCAGGGCCAGCAGACCATGGTCCTCAGGCCAAGTCTGGCCCACTGCCTGGATTTTGTAGAGTCTGTGAAATAAGAATGGTTTTTACATTTTTAAATGGTTGGGGGAAAAAAATTGGAAGAAGAATATTTTGTGACATGTAAAAGTTATATGAAATTGAAATTTCAGGGCCCGTAAATAAATTCACTAATCCATTTACGTGTTGTGTGTGGCTGCTTTTGTGCTACAACGGCAGTTCAGAAGATGCAACACAGACCATATGACTGGTGTTATGGGTTGAATTGTGTCCCCCTCAAATTCGTGTGTTGGAGTCCTAACCCCCAGTTCCTCAGAATGTGACCCTCTTTGGAGATACGGTCTTTACAGAGGACATCAAGTTAAAATGAGGTCGTTAGGGTGGCCCTAATCCAATATGACTGGCATTCCTATAAGAAGGGGACATCTGGACACAGGCAGAGAGGGGAAATGATGGAAAGAGTTATAGGAGGGAGACAGCCATCTACAAACCAAAGAGAGAGAGAGGCCAGGAACAGATCCTTCCCTCACAGCCCTCAGAAGGAGCCAACCCTGCCAACACCTTGACCTTGCACTTGTAGCCCCCAGACCTGTGAGACAATAAAGTTCTGTCGTTTAAACCACTCTGTCTGTGGTACTTTGTTACAGCACCCCTAGCAAACTAATACAGCTAGCAAAACTTAACGTATTTACTTTACCAAAAAAGCTTGCCAACACCTACTCCATTGGGCTAATGTTTTGCCCTTAACACTTGGAAGCCAGCAAGCACATGCTCACAACCAGCAACAGAGACTCCAGAAATCCTCTCTTCAGTGAGCCTACCCTTGGTCTCCCACCGACTCTAATCTTTAAATCCTTTCTCTCTGGCAAATGAGCTGGGAACAACCACCCAATTGCACATTTTCTTGGATAAAATAAGATTATTGAACAACGCCAACTCAGTACCTCTTGCTTCAAGCCAGGAGGGCAGCAAATTTGTTCCACAGGCTCCAAGGATTCTAAAGGATGGGAGGAGTGAGAGAAGGAGAGGAGAATGGAGAGACGGGTAGAGAATCTCACTTCATTTTTGAATCTTTCAGTAGCGTATGGTATATCTAGAACACCGTGTCGCAAGGACCCTGAGACCCTCTTACAAGACCAAGATCTTTAGAAGCTGCCAGTTCTCTTGAGACACCTCCCATAGATCCAGTTGGCCCTCTGAGAATTTAAGGGGAGAAGATAAGATAAGACAGGTTAATGCCATGCGAAAACAAATTGCTAATTCGTCTGAGACTCTTTGACCTTTATATGATCAGAAAACTGGTCTACATAACTATTAACAAAAATAGCAGCAAGAATAATACTATTAATGACAACTAACATTTATTGAGCACTTTTTCTGTGCTAGGCATTGTTAAAAGCACTTTATATGAATTATCTCATTTAATCATCACAACAACCCTAGGAAATAAAAAGTTTTCTTATCCCCATTTGACTGATAAAGTAACTCAAGCTTAGAGAAATGAAGTTACCCAAGATTACAGAACCGGAGAATGGCTGAACTGGGCTAAAGATGAAAGATGGGGGCCAGCCCAGTGGCGCAGCAGTTAAGTGTGCACATTCTGCTTCAGCGGCCTGGGGTTCGCCGGTTCGGATCCCAGGTGCGGACATGGCACTGCTTGGCAAGGCATGCTGTGGTAGGCGTCCCACATATAAAATAGAGGAAGATGGGCACGGATGTTAGCTCAGGGTCAGTCTTCCTCAGCAAAAAGAGGAAGATTGGCAGCAGATGTTGGCTCAGGGCTAATCTTCCTCAAAAAAAAAAAAAAAGACCAAGGATATATGATTCCAACGCCCAACCTTTGAACAGTGGGCCATTTGACTTCAATGGTTTGTGAAAAACAAAATCTTGGTGCTCCCAAATAATTTTATCCTCCTGAATAAATGACAGTGGTTTCGTCTTTTCCTGTCTGTATTAAGCATGTCTCTTATTCTGATGCTTTGACATCTTGGTCCTTGCTGACACTGGAAGGGACTGTCCCTCCCAGGACTGGCTAATTCCTAGAGATAACAAACAGCTCCCACGGGAACACAGCCTTCATATGCAGACTGGCCAACCACAGCCCAAACCCCAGCCACCTCCTTTATCGGGCTCTCACACTCAGGTCACTATTTCTCTGTCTTGATCACCCCAGGGCCAGGTACCAGGCAACTAGAGATAGCCCCTATGCCCCAGAACCTGATGAAATTTTTCCAACTAGTTAATCTAAACCTTCTTAACTTGCCTCACCAGTTCCTTCCCATGGAAACCACAATAAAGCTCTTTTCCACATTTTTCCCACTCCTTCTGCCCCATAACTGACCTGGAGCTTCCCCACGTGGCCCTGCATGGCATGGTGTGGCCCCTCCTCTCAGGAACTGTGAGTAATAAGCTATCTTTTCAATGGCGGTCATCTCCCAATCTGTTGGCCTCAGCATACCTGAATAATAATAAAACCTACATTTTAAAACACTTTCCTAGCCTCATCTACCTCCCATCCCTGTATCATTAAGTTTGAACTATACAGGCCTCAACCTACCAAATAATGCCTCACTTGATGATTTCTACCAGCAAAAATACTTAGAAATGAAACCAAAAAAAGACATATGAATTTCATAAGTCTTTCATTGCCTGTTCTCCTGCCCAAGGCCTAAGCATTCTGGTATTGAAATGTTGTTCTTCTAGAGTTTGTCACACCTCCCAGCATTCCTGGGAGGCAAAAACAAAGGATGGGGAAGTCCCCTACCTGCATCTCAAGCAGGGTTTCTCATTCTGGAATTAGGACGACAAACTCAAAATTAGCTAAGAGCAAACAGGAGAGCAAACACAACCACATTCTTCCCAGATGGCCTGTGCTCCCCACGGGAAAAAGCATGACCGTGGTGGGGAGCCCAGGCAACACCTCATCCTCCCAATGCTGCTCGAGTGCATGGTCTGCCCAGAGCCCTCGTCTGAAGGTTTCAGCCAATGTCCACGTTCCCCATCAGTATTCACTTGCCAAGATACGCTTTCATTTAGAGCAAAGCAAATGATTTACTATCCACCAAAGAAGGGCATTACTTCAAAGAAAGCCTGACTCGCTGCCAGTCCAGGAGCCTTGGGTAGCTTTATACTGAAAGGCATGGAAACTCAGTTGTGCTGTGCATCTGGGCTGGAAGCAAGAAGATGCTGGGAAACCAGACTGTACTGGCCACAGCTTGTCAGACCCATTCATCTGGGGAGAGGAGTTATGACCAGTGATCCTCTATACTTTTGTGACTAATGCAAATTCATTTGTGCTCCCTTTTCAGGCTGAGTAAACTAGATCCAGCAAGACTCTGTGATTTGTGTTCATAAATAGTGCTGGGTTAACCAATAGCTGGTTAAGCATGTGCTTCGTAGAGACACCAAAATAAATAGCATCATAAGGAAAAAAGTCAAAGCTTTGTTAGATGTCCTTACGTTTATATTTAAAGCTAATTTTTGTTTTTATTTTGAGTTACATATGGGGAAGTGGGGAGGGGAAATATAATCATTTCAGGGCTTCGAGTCTGTAAACCTTAATCCCAAATTGACCCAAAGCCAGGATCAAGGCATAACTTTTAGCTTTTCTGCTTCTTAAGGTCACTAGGTTCTTGGGATAAATTGGCAATGACAAGATAGTCTTACAAGATTTGGAATACAGTTTTCTCTCTTTTTTTTTCAAAGATTAGCACCTGTGCTAACATCTGTTGCCAATCTTCTTTTTCTTTTTTTTTTTTATTCTTCCCCCTAAAGACCCACAATACATAGTTGTATATTCTAGTTGTGAGTGTCTCTGGTTGTGCTATGTAGGATGCCACCTCAGCATGGCCTGATGAGCGGTGCCATGTCCTCCATGCCCAGGATCCAAACCAGTGAAACCCTGGGCCACCGAAGCTGAGTGCACGAACTTAACCACTCAGCCATGGGGTGGCCCCAGTTCTCTCTTGTATATACTGACAATATGGGGGATTTGTCTGTGGGATTGACATGAGTGGTGTACAGTGGCAGTCAGCTGTCATCAAGGCCCACGCTTTCTCTAGAGTCCTAGGACATCCACAGTGTGGGTGGACATGGTGAGTACCCATGCTGAGCCAGTGCACACTCAGTACCTTGAAGGGACTTTTGATCTCTAGAGAGGCTGAGGGAAACGTCCATTGTCATCAACACTCTAAACAGCCCTGGACTGTGATAGCCACAGCCCCTGGGAAACATCTGCCCAATTCCCAGCCCAAAGGAGTTTTCTGGACACTGTCAGATGACCGGCCCGGGAAGCGTTCTCAGTTCTAGGGAAAACAATCCATAGTGAGAGCAGAGCGTGCATCCAGACTTCAATATCTAAGTGAGAAAAGAACGATTGTTTGCCCTGTTTTTCTTCCCTAAGAGGTAATTTGCCTAAATGAGTAAAAATATAGAAAACCTATACATCTTCGCTTCTTTCTCAGCTTTAATTCAGCAAGTGACTCTGATTTGTGAAAACACAGCTGTCCTAAATTCCTTTCTCTGTCACTAGAGGGAACTCTAACCCACTTGACCACACCTTGTTTGTTCCCTTTCTTTCTTTTTTTAAAAATAATAGTCACAGAACCAAAATTTTAAGGTTAAAGAATATATTGAGACATTATCTTGATTTGTCTTTTCCACTCTTGCCCATATTTAAAAATTATTTGAGTCTATGTGGTCACAGAGACTTCTAAAAAAGCGCAAACCAGCCGTCTTAACTGGGTAGGAGGCCTCCCAGTTGAGAAATTGTTCTAACAGTCAATCTGAACCCCTTCCAGTTCAGCCTGAGTTTATTTCCTCAAATTACATATTCATTAGTTATGGAGAACAGCTGGTCATCTTTCTCTGCATCATATTATTCTCTAAATTCCTGAAGACCTCCAGGTCACGCCTCTTACACGCAAAATGAGCCAGCTCTTTAACTCGGCCATAGAGCTTACAGCCCAACCCTTTAACCACGTGTTTCTTCTCTAAACTCTCTCTACATCACTCCACCCTCCCCCATATGTCCAGATTACAGCAATACAGACTAAACTCTGAGGACAAAAATAAAATGAAGGATTTCCTCATGTTTCTCATTGCATATATGGCTACGAATACAACCCTATGCAGATTTTTGTTTAAATAATAAGTTTTTGATATTTACTTATCTAGTGTGATTCCAAAACCATATGTACATATACGTGTGTATTTACATATATATACATCACTATGCACACATACACATACTTACGTGTACCACACATTTATATATACATATATATACATTTTCATCTTGTCAGGAAAATTGAATGCCTAAATCAATGTCCATTTATGTGTCACTTCGGAATTTCATTCTGTTTCCAACTCTTCTGCACCAGATATATTATCTCAATTTCTAATTTTATTCTCCAAATTTTTAACCACTCACTTCAGATCCCCTATTAAGTATAAAACATACCAGTATGTATTTAGAATGCTATTCTTTTAATAATTTTAAAAAACCTATTCATTGCTAATTCAAATTAAGGGGAGGAAAACTAGTTGTTTTCAAAGCACTCACATTTACCCACATTTATAAGAGTGGTATGATAAAAAATATCTTTGGTCTGTGTCCCTGGTTCCTGGCACAGAGCTTCCAAAATCCTTTGTGCTTCCAGAGGGACAGGAGTGTGTTTCATTAATCATAAGCCCCTTTCAAGCATCCCTCACTTTATGCTGTCGAGGTGACTCTCCGTGGGCCCCTAGAGAGCTTCAGCATGAGGGCTGTAGCCCAGGACCTTCAGTCCCATCCCTCCACTCCCCACCCCCGACCTCTCCGGGGGAGAAGGGCTGGAGGTTGAGTTCAATCACCAAAGCCCAATGATTTAATCAGTCATGCCACGTAATGAAACCTCCATAGAAACTCCTAAACAACATGGTCAGAGAGCTTCTGAGTTGGTGAAGACCTCAAGGTGCCGCAAGAGTGGGGCACCTGGAGAAGGTGTGGACGTTCTGAACCCCTCCCCCCACACCTTGCCCTATGCGTCCCTTCCATTTGGCTGCTTCTGAGTTGAACCTATTATAATAAACCAGTGGTGGTAAGTGAAGTGCTTCCCTGGGTTCTGTGAGTCATTCTAGCAAGTGATCGAGCCTGAGGGAGGGATCAGGGAATCCCCAAATTGGTAGTCGAATGGGCAGACATGTGGGCAGCCTGGGCACCCCATTTGCAGCTGGTGTCTGAAGTGGGGGCAGTCTTGTGGGACTGTGTGTGTGCTAACAGGGAAGTTAGTATCAGAATTGAATTAAACCATTGGGCACCCAATTAGTATCCAAGAATCAGAGGATTGGTAGATGTGAGAAACCTGTGATAAGTCACAGGCAATGAAGCTCCAGGTGCAGCCTCGGATTCAAGCACGGGTGAGAAGAAATTCTCTCTCCTCTGGACCTCAAGCATTAGCATGACAACATGTGTTTTGCTATATGACCTAGTTTGAGTCTCCAACCCAGAAATTATCTGCTTCATGGGTCTTAATGGCTCCCTGACTCAGTTTCCTCACCTGCAAAAGCAGGATGACAATTCTACTCTGGGGCCATTGGAACAATTAATGAGACAATGGATGTATCTAAAGCTAAAGTATTTAGAATGGTGCCCAGCACATAGTAGGGACCTTAAAAATGGCAACTGATTTTATTCAAACTCTCAATCTTGGGAAAACTCCTGACAGTAGCACCCAGGTTCATACTGCTACAGAATATTTCAGTTTCCTGTGTGATATATTCAGCCTGAGATATTCCAAAGTAATTAACACTGATTATTTCATTCATTTGGCAAAACTGTATTGGACATTTAGCATATGCCAGGGGGTATTCTGTGCACTGGGGATACAAGAAAAAAACTAAGTCCTAGTCTCCTGGTGCTTTCATTCTACTGGGTGGAGAGAGACAATAAAACAAATAAATGAGTGAATATATATATGTGAGATGGGGATATGTGCTATGGAGAAAAGTAAAGCAGGACAAGGGAGATAAGCCATGAGGGCTCATATAGGGTGGACAGGGGAGCCCTTACTGAGAAGTGAGAAGGGAAGCCATGCAGCTATTAGAGGGAAAAGCATTCCAGGCAGAGGGAATAGCCATTGTAAATGTCATGAGGCAGAGTGTTCTTGGTATGTTCATGGAACAACAGCTGTAGTGGAGAGAGAAATAGGATGAGAAGTAGGAGATGAAGTCAAAGGGAGAAAGGGGCCGTTTCCAGTAGGGCGTTTGAGACCACAGTAAGAGTTTTAACTCTTCTCTGAGTAAGATGGAGGAGCCACTGGAGGATTTTAGGAGAGCAATAGGTGATCTAACATTTTTTTAAAAAAATCGTTTTGGTTGCCGCGCTGAGACTAGGGTGTGGGTGGGGAGTGGGCAAGAGTGGAAGGAAGGAAACCAATTAGGAGACTACTTAATAATCTACAGGAAAGCACAGTAGCTTGGCCCTGGGGTGAAACGGTAGAGGTGGTGAGACAGGTCAGACTCTGTGTTTTGAAGCTCAGGTTGATAGGATTTTCTGTTGGATGTGGGATATTAGAGAAAGCAAAAAGGAGTCAAGGATGAATCCTAGGATTTTGGCCAAACCACTTGGAAGGGTGGAACGTCCATTTACTGAGATGAAGAAGACACTGAAAGAAGCAGATTTGGTGGGTGAGGCAGAATAGGGGGAGACTGGCAGGAGTCCAGTTTTGCATATGTCAAGTTGGAGACGCCTAGAAGACAGTCAAGTGGAATGCAACGGACAACTAGAGAGTCTAGGGGTCAGTGGTCCATGTGTGCAAGGGCACTAAAAACAGTGTGGCCTTTTCTATAATTTTAAAGAATTCAAGGTCCTGCTTGCTAGAGCTTCTTTGCAATTCAGTGTGTGGCTCCTGGACCTGCAGCACAATATCCCCTGGAAGCTTGTTAGAAATGCAGACTCTCTGGCCTTCCTCAGACCTGAGTCAGAATTTTCACTTTAACAAGATCCCCAGGTGATTAATGTGAACATTAGTTTGAGAGGCACTTGTCTAATTAGAATCATCTCGGAAGCTGATTAAAACTACAGGCCCCACCCCAGAAAAATAAAGTAGATTCTCTGGGCGTAGGGCCTGGGTATGGATATTTTTACTGAGGCCCCGAGTGGTTCTGATGTGTGGTCTAGGTTAGAACCACTGATCTACCCCTTCATTCCTGGCATGTTCCCTCCGTACGGCTAGGTTTGTATTGCAGGTGCTCTTGGAAACCCATCTCTAAAGAGATATGCAGATCTAAGATGGCATGAAGGTGTGTAACTAGAGCAACCATATGTCCTGGTTTATTGGGGATGGTCTCAATTATTATTAGTGCCCCACTCTCAAAAGTATAGCAACATGACAGATGGCTTTTGGTTTGTTTTTTGTTTTTTTTTTTTTGCTGAGGAAGTTTCACCCTGAGCTAACATCTCTTGCCAATCCTCCTCTTTTTGTTTGAAGAAGATTGGCCCTGAGCTAACATCTGTGCCAATCTTCCTCTATTTTGTACGTGGGTCACTGCCACAGCATGGCCACCAACAAGTGGTGTAGGTCCTTGCCTGGAATCCGAATCCAGGTCACCAAAGTGGAGAGTACCGAACTTAACCACTAGGCCATGGGGCTGGCCCCAGATGGCCTTTGGTTTTTGACAGAGGAAACAAATATAGAGGGAGTCTTGGTGCTTAGAGACTAGTCCTTAAAGTCTTCTAGGTACAGCTTATCAGAAATATTCACCTAAATTTTCTCAGTGGTAAGGAGGACTGGGGAGCATCAGGCTTCTTCCAGAGCTGGGGTGGGATAGGGGGCTCATAGATCCTGCAACTTAAGTACCAAAGCCAACTGTTGACTAGCCAGGAGCTGATTATCAGTCTGTGATTGTCCCAGTCCTTAACAAAATTTCTCCTTCCTTGTCCTTTTGGATCTTTTATTGTTCATTAGCAACTCCACCCTCAGGCTCAAACGGACAAGAAAAAGAGGGCAAATAAAAAGTTAATTTAGCAGCCCTGCTAATGAACATGGTGGGAAAGAAAATGGAAACAACTGGACTGTTTCTGGTTACCTGTGAATTTAAATCCTTTTGGCTCATCCCTTTTTCCAAATTATTACCAGCTGGTTTGAGGGCTCGTTGAAAGCCTACTGATTGCCAGTAAAATTAAAGTAATCTTGTATTTTTAAAACTATGTAATCTTCCAGAAATAGGCCTTGGAAGCATTCCCTCTTGATTTACCAGGGACACAGAGTGAGGGCAAGGCAACACCTTCTCCTCTTATCAGAGCCTTGCCCACCTTCTTCCTCCCCTCACCACCAATCCCTAGGTGCATATAGACAGAATTTTCAAAAACTATTTTTGGATGTCAGTAAGAAATTATTTGACATCACCTTAAAACAATAGTATAATCTCTGTTATACAAACAGACCCAAATGGAAAAATGCATAAGCAGGGTAGAGACTCGTGTACATATAGTTTGTATCACAAGTTTTCCTAATTGCATCACTGGGATAGTAATGAATACTTCTACGAGGCAACGACAGCATAAATGCTAAAAACATGTTCTGTTCACATGTGTTTAAAGTATCTGAAAAAGAAATTATTCATGTGCAAAGTCAAATAGCCAGATGCTGATAAGCCAGTTGAAGGGAACGCTCAAGTCCTCGGGTTGAATAACTTGAATGTAGATGGGTATTGAGTTAGGGTGGGTAAAACAATAAAAAACACCTGTTGAATTGGCATAAGATCATCAGTGGGACCTCCGAAGATTAGAGAGGCACTTTAACGGATGTCTGAGTACGTAGAGGTGTTGGGGGAGGGTGGGTATTTGTTCTCTGCTTTCGAGCTGCAAATCACAACAAGCTAAAAAGGTGAATGCAGTTGAGAAAGCAACACAAGCTGGTGTGTCCCTGCCAGGCCCTGGGTCAGTAATAACATGAGCAGCTTGAGGGGAATACCTTATCTTTGATCTCTGTTAACAGCTAACCAAAGCCTTTTCCTCCCTGAGCTCTTTGAAGGCAGAAGCAGGTGGTCCTAGATGGTAAAACTTAAGTGCCTGAGTATAGTTCAGCTAGGCCTGATGGGAGAATCTTCTTCCCTTTCCTTAGGGATTTAGATGTCTTTTAAAATCTCACTCTACATCTTGACTTAAACGTATTATGCAAAATACCTTAAGTTGGTGAAGCAAGGATGTATGGTGTTATAATAATAAGTTCTATTTTAATATAAAATGTTTAGCTAGATCATGTGCTAATTGCTCTGGGAAAACTTATGATTAAAAGAGGTGGAAACAGCAATCAGAAAAGTCCTATCAATGAAGGAATTCCCCAACCATTCAAAATGGCAAACTCTTTAAACCAACAGGGTGGAAAACACACAGTAATGGCGACTAAAACAAGCATCACTTACGTTTTCTTTACCCACGAATTGAAGTATACACTTACACACAACCCTCTAACAGTAGGCCTGTGGAGGATTTTGGCTTCCAAGGAAGCCTCAACAAAAAAGTGGCACCACTTAGCTTTTGAGGACCACTTCAGAAATGGACTCATATGAGCATAGGCTTGTATTCACACCTGTCTAGTGGCCCAGATGTCATACGGCTGCAATCAATGCAGAAGGTAAATACAAATAGCATAACCACTGACCCCGTGCAAATAGGGAAAAAAATGCTGAGAAAAAATAGCCTCGAGTCAGAGTGAGTCAGAGCTGGTGCGGCCAGGAATATCATTCCTCACCCTGTACGTAGCTCTGGACGTTCAGGCCCTTGCTTTAATCTTTATTCCCAACATGAGACGTAGAAGAGTTTTATATGGAAAGAGCGGGTTAGCCTCCAATTCTTGCACGATTTGGTACTATCTTGGGTGAAATGTGCTCACTTAAAAATTATGTTGGCTGAGCGTGGCCCGTCCCTGCATGGAAAGCCTGTGATCCTGAGAAGGAAGGGCCAAAGCCTTGATGGTGGCCTCATGCTCTGCCCCTTCACGCTCTTGGTGACCCTGAAAAGAACTCTCGGCCTCCCAGCCCTCTACTTCCCTATCTGGGACGATTTTACTCCAGAAAGACCTTCTAGTTACACAGTCAGATGTAGGGATCTATGGCACTATTTTTCTCAAGTTCTTTGAGACTCTCCAGAGAAAAATACCATGAAAAGACAAAACAAAACACTAAACTACTGACAAGGAAAACCCTCTCTAATATCTTATTCTGTCCAGGACACAACTATGGCAAATTATTAGCAGAAATTCCGAGCAGCTCTAAAATAAGAAGCAGTGAGTGTTTCTTTGTTTCTCTACTTCTCCACAAAAGAAGCATTGCAGACAGAACCAATGTTTTCATCCCAAGGAATCATCTCATCAAGGACCCTGCTTCAAAACCCAGGGTGAAGTAAAGACCAAAGGGGCAGAGGCAACCAGCAGTGTGGCTGGAAGTCCCCAACATTGTAGTGGGTCCTTTCTGGTATTAATTAATGTTGCCTGGAGCTTTAAAGAATATGGGAGTGGGGAGGCCTATGCTTGTGCCAGTTACTGTTTTCCTCAGTGACTTCTTATTTAGCTCTATTGTTGACAACATGAGAGGGCTTTGCCAAACACAGGCCAGCCTAGCCTTGTTGGTGTCCTCCTTTAACTTGAAGTTCAGGCCAGCCACAGCCTCTCCCTCAGGGTGGGCTCTGCAGCACGCTCTGAGGGGAGGCCCAGAGTAGCATCTATATTGACACTTCAAGGCCATGGTCTGACCCAGTTTTCCAATCACCTGGAGATTCATTATTTGCATGAGCATAGTCAAGTTCCGAAGAGTTTGACTATTTTGACTCTAACTCAAAATTTCCTTAACTTATCTTTACAAGGTGCCTGTTCTTGATGACACCGCAATTAAGAAACTGCAGAACAGTCAAGAGAGGCAAGTTGTTCAGAAAAAGCTTGTCTAAACTTATCAGAGATGCTAGACAGCAATTTTTCTGTGTCAAACACTGTAAAGAATGAATGCAATTTTCTTGGAGTCACTCCAAGCTTGTCCTTCAGCTGGAGCTATCAATATGGAATTTATTTTCCAGAAAGTAAAATCACCCCCACTAAAGGCCTGCAGGGGCTCCCTATATTTGCCAGGAGCGATGAGACACACAGGGCTTGGAGCATAGCTTGGCTTTGGTACCTGGGGCTCCTGGTCATGGCCGCTGGGATCCCTCTCGTAGCTCTCTGCATACAGTCTGATGGTGGCCCGCACGCCGCTGGAGGAACTGAGCCGGAAGATGAGCCGTGACGCATCTGAGAAAACGATCCTCAGGCCCTGAGACCAAGAACATCCGGAATGGATCAGTGAACAAATGAATACACAGGTAAAAATCATTAATACCTACTTTGGAGATCAGCATATTTCTATAATCTAAAGACACACGGGGTCATGACAAGTTATAATTGGCTCTCAACACTCACTGAAGCAGAACAGTGAGGTTAACCTAGAAGCTACTTAAAGTTATCCATTTGTCTCTTTATTCTATTTCTGTTGCCTTGTGGTTAATGCTGGGATAGGGTTAGAAGCAAAACTATGAACAGATGCTCAGTTCCCTTGGTCTGCTGATGTGGGAATCAGAAAGAGGTGGAGTAACAAGGATGAGATGACATTTAATAAATGTCCCTGGGGACAAAGGTATTCCCTTATAAACCTGCTGGGTGCAAACCTGCTGAATAGAGAATTTATTACAGTAAGACAAATTCTCCATGTTGAGGTTACCCTCATGTGACATTAGGCTCTGCTTTAAGTTCATCTTCTCTTTGTTTCTTTCCTCATTCCCACAGTCCTCTTGTAGCAATGGAACCCAACAACGAAATGCTCAGGACTGGAGCCTCAGCTGGGTTCTGAGTGTTCCTGTGTCTATCCTCACCCTCTTGGCTCTCTCCTTCCTTCTTGCTTGTAAGACCTGACCGCCAGGGTGGAGTAGGGGCAGAGCATTTCAGTGCTGCCTATTATTAACTTGTTTTTGGCTCCGAATATCTCCATTCTCTGTGCATCTCTTCTCATTAGTGGCAGGGATATTTGAAAAACAAGACCGTAAGACTATATTGCAACTTTTGTTGAAGGAAATTTGTTTTCTTAAAACAACTGATAAAGTCAGTGTTATAAATAAGCATACTGGCAGGGGCCAGAGGAAAGAAAGGCGGGAACAAAGTAATAGGTCTCGTCATTTGTTTTTTCTGAAAAAGCTGAAGTCAAAGTTCAGCCGAAGGTTGATATCAGACATTCTCCCTAAGAAATTTACCCTTGAAACTTCTCTGGCCTTAAATATTGGTTGTTAAGAATGAGCCGTTATTAAAGATATCATACCTGTCTTACAAATCCGACAATCCCTTACCCACCCTCATCTGCAGGGGGGCACTATGATTCCATCTGAATGGCTTTCTGCCTTTTAAGTTTTGTGGGCATATTTTGTTCCAACCCCAAAACAAAGTCTTAGTTTCTTTTGGAGTGGTTCAATGTCTGCCACAATTTGTGTAACAAAAAAAGAGCCATCCCCCTTCCTGGCAAGCCATCACTCTATGATACTAGCTTTGCAAACAGGATGATGCTATCCAGGATTCATTCACTGGGCAAACATTTTTGAACAGCCCTTATGGATCAGGTCCTGGGCTAAGCCCTGGGTATGTGAAGATCAAGGCAGAGGACTTGCTCTCCATAAACCCAGAGTGGTCGTTGTAATTGCATTGCAATGAACAGAAACCATTTTCTTAACCACCTTATGCCGCTGGAAAAGTGAATAGTTATAAAATTCCAGATGAGGTAAATGAAGCAATTCCCTACTATCCAGCAAGTATTGTATACCAAATTATGTTCAAATTGACAGTAAGGCCCCAAAGGTTCCACAACTGCATTCACAGTCGAGTTTTTACAAAGTCGTGTGAAGCTGTTATTTCTGTTGAAGCCTACACCCCATTGTCAGTATATGTGGAACACATGAGTACATAATTCACTGCTCAGGACTACGGGTTAGCCATCAGCTGGTTAAAGCAATAGCTAAGACTGGAGCCCTAAAACACCTGTGGTTGCAGATTGCAAACCATTTGAGGCGACCTCTTCTGATGACCTCCCAGCCTCAATCCTTTAAGGTAGCTCCCATTACACAGTGTAATTAATTAATTAATAATCCCAGATTAGTTTACAGCCAGTGAGAGGTTTTTAAGAATTCAGGCCATAACAAACCATCAACATGTGTTATCAGCTCATAACTAAAACTTTTTACAGTAAATCATATTATTTTTGGTCCCTGAGGGTAGCCATATTTTTGGCTGTACTCATAGAAAACTGGTCAGAAGCTACCTCTGGTAGCCTGGAATAGATTTTGCACTTGAAAAGATGGTAAAGGAGGCACAGCACACATCAGCCTGTTGGAAATAGTCCCACATCGTCTCTCTTTCCTAAGAAACCGACCATGAGATCTTAACAGAGAATCCATGTTACTTTGTGAGACCTCCAGGTGAGGAACTCCACAATTCCCCTTCTCCACACGGAACAAAAAAGTTTTAGACCCAGCCCAGTTCTGTGCTGCAACAACCCTAGTTCCACGTCTGTTGAATGTCACTTTCATGTGTGAATAGCTACATTGCTTTGGGTTCTGCATGTTCCCGCAACGAACTTAATGAATTTGCAACATCAACATGAGCCATGTTCTCTCCAGCATGTATCATCACCTACTGTCAATTAAATTATGAGGCCAAAGTCACCACTGACCAAAGCTTGCCCAGTTCCTAAATGTTCTGTAATTCCAACAACAGAATACCAATACTATACTTTGCAATTTTTTTGTTTTTTAGGTTAAACCAGGGGTTGGCAATACAGTTTGTGGCCAAATTTGACTGGCCACCTGTTTTTATAAATCAAGTTTTACTGGAACATGACCATGCCCATTCACTTATGTATTGTCTATGGCTGCTTCTGTGCTATAACTGCAGAGCTGAATAGCTATGGCAGAGACTGGCCCACAAGGGCTAAAATATTTATTATCTGGCCCTTTAGAGATGTTTGCTGACCCATGGTTTAAACCATTACATTATCCATAACATGGAACACTTACCCTTCAACCCTACCCCAGAAAACAGAAAATATAACCATCTGCCTTATCAAAATCCCAGGGGAGAGAAATCATGAAGACTGGCACAAGGGTGTCCCATGCATCCAGTCCCCAGGTATTCCAGCATCTAGCCATAGATTCATCTGGACATAGATTGGGCCCAAGTCAACTTACTTCTAACCACCTACTCATGACAGAAATGGATTTATTAAATTACATTTTAGTTTTATATCCTCGCTTTTATTGCAGGGTCTACAAGGCACTGTCCT
The DNA here is from genome assembly GCF_037783145.1 of Equus przewalskii. Lineage (NCBI taxonomy): Eukaryota > Metazoa > Chordata > Mammalia > Perissodactyla > Equidae > Equus > Equus przewalskii. The sequence continues at coordinate 20,426,935 of NC_091852.1, forward strand.
ATAAAATCCATTTTTGCAGTCACTATAGGAATATTGCTGGAGATTGCATGAAGTGCCACATGAGATATTTCCTCAAGAGCCAAGTGTTAGGAAAGCCCGTCCTTCCCTGAGGAACTGGTATTCTTTTGCCTTTCTCACAATTAGAACTTTCTAACTCACCATAGTTCCCTTTTCAATATGGCTGCCAGGACATTTAATGCCAAATTTGAGGTTCAGCCCAAGTGGATCTTTATGACTTGCATAACTATGAGTTTTCCTTCTTCTGTTCTTTACTCTTATTTATATTTTCCCTAATCTTGATTTCTGTTTCTTATTTACATTCTAACAATTTCATTATGTGTGTTTTTGCTGCCACAAATCCTCTCGAAGAAACAAGGCCCAGTGCAAATGAATACAATAAGTTCCCATCACAGCCTTAACCCTGAAGGGTTAGGATGGCTGAATTACGTCTTTGGTCCTTCATTAGTTCCTAAGCTCTGGGAGGGAAAAGCCCATGTTCTTTATTCACCATATCCTAGGACAACGCCTGGCACACAGTAGGCCCTCTGTAAGGTTGAATGAATGTTACTACATGATCAAAAACTGGAGTGAGCACCACTGGAACACCTCCTTCCACATTTAAGGAGGACTCACAGGCCAAAGGCAAACATACTCATACCCTCCATCGGTGAACTGGGGCTATGGGGCTAATGCATGTACCTTGCAGGGTAGTTGTGAAAGATACTGTATCTACTCATCCTTCATTGTCAGGGCAAGGGTCAGTTTTGGCTAAAAACAGTGGAGTTGACCATGGGAGGTTCCTGTCCCCAGATGTGAGCTCAGACAAATCATAAACCCACTAATTGCAAACTCTGCTGCACATTGGAATCAGCTAGAGGTCTTTAAAAAATATTGATACCTAGCCCTTACCCCAGACTTTGTGATATAATTTGTATGGGGTGTGACTTGGGCTTCCGGATTGTAAAAGCTCTCTAGGTGATTCTGATGTGTAGCCAAATGTGACACCACTGTAGTAGCCTCTTTTCTCTGGGTTCATGTATCAATTGACTCACTATACTACATGTCAGTCTTAAGAAAGATCCCTTTACGATCTAAGGTTTTGTGCACACACTGCTGTCAGACTGGGATCTTAGGAGGACCACAACACAGGGCGGCTCGTTAAACAGCATCTCGCTGCTGAGTCCTAAGAGCCTCCTCCTAGGGTCTTGTCCACAGCAGAACCATCAGAAGTACCTCCTCTTGAGCCACCTGACAAGAATCGTTTTTAGCACAATCTCCTGAGGAGTTCCTGAAGCAACAGTGAAGCCCTCCCTGGAGCCTCTGCAGCCACAGCAGCAATAGTAGGAGTAGTAGCCAGTAGTCCCAGAATACTAGGAGTAGCCAGAATGTCCAGGATGACACAACAGCCACAAGCTCAAAGAAGGGAAAAAGATGCCCTCTTCCATTAGGAGATAGTGTTAATTACAGGGTGGGGGTATCGAAAGGGCACTTCAGTTCCAGCCTAGCATTTTTCTTCCCTTTGAGAGCCTGTGGTTGCATGCCTTGGTGATGAGGGTGGGGTCTGGCCCTCTGCAGCTTTGTCCCAGTGAAGGATTGTTATAGGACTACGTTCCCCTGAGTTATCTCCACAGGAAAATCCCCAGTCTGCCGCTAGTTATCACGTAGATTTATTTTCCTCGCCAGATCTGCCCCCTCTTTGGCCTGCTGTTCATGGAGAGAGTCCATTTGGAAATGATACAGGAACAACAACTGGACAACCCGGGCTAGAATTCTGGCTTGGCCACTTAGAAGCTGGTGGTCTTAAGTAAGTCACTTAAGCTCTCCAAGCTTTCGTTTCCTAAGAAGTGGATGAAAAATAATACAGCCTGGCTTATTGGGTTTTTTTGTGAACTTCAGATCAGAGAATATATGTGAAAAGTGCTTTGAAAATTATAAATCACTATATAAATACTATTGTTATTATGTTAAACTTTTAACGAAAATGGTGCTATGCGCTAAGTTGCCCAACTTCCCAGATTTTGCAAAAGCTTTCTTAATAAAGGCTAAATAGTAATGGTTTTTGGTGCAAGGGTACATACTTCTTTAGTTTTAAATTAGGCAAAATTAAGATTCATTTTATTTTAAGAACCTTGCCCCGGGGCTGGCCCCGTGGCAGAGTGGTTACGTTCGCGCGCTCCGCTGCAGGCGGCCCAGTGTTTCGTCCGTTCGAATCCTGGGCGCGGACATGGCACTGCTCGTCAGACCACGCTGAGGCAGCGTCCCACATGCCACAACTAGAGGAACCCACAACGAAGAATACACAACTATGTACCGGGGGGCTTTGGGGAGAAAAAGGAAAAAATAAAATCTTTAAAGAAAAAAAAAAATGCATTCTTTAAAAAAAAAAAAAAAAAAAAAAAGAACTTTGCCCCGACCTCTGAAATCACAGCGAAACTCACGGATCTGTTACCATTTATCTTCTCTGAATTTCCCACCAAAGTGGCTTCTTTGACAATAAAATACGCCTTCCAAGTTGATCAGTTTAGACCATTAAGGTATTGAAGGAAGGACCTCAGAGTCATCCAGGCCACTTCCTCCCTTTCCTGAAGAGAAAGGGGAAGTTAAAAAAAAACTGCTCGAGGTAACATCTAGTTAACAGAGGAGCCAGGACCTCAGTCTAGGTCTTCCGACACCAGGCTCATAATCTGAGGTGGAACCACAGGAAGCTGCTGATAGTCATACATTGCTTCTGATGCGAAACATTTGGACAATATCTTATAGATTTTGTATGGTCCCTCAAACTGGCACAGAGCCTCATGTAGAGTAGGTATCTGATAAATGTTTGATAAATGAGTGTTGGTGTTTGTTTGTTTTTTTTTTTTAAGCCCTTGTGTAAATCAGTGCAGGGAAGTCTGCAAGTTGCTAAATATGAACGGAGTTGCCAGATGTTCGTTTGGAGACCACAGGACATGTTGCAGCCAGGCGGGGAAGGAGGAGCTGTACATTACCAACAGTTCTTTGGCAGCAGCCGACCTAGTCAAATACCGACTTGGGATGAGTTCCAGGGGAAAACAACATATGGCCCTGAAATCTGGTACAATGTTGCATCTCCAGTCAGTTGACCACACCAAGCATGTGGACCTGGAGAGGAGATAGGCTTGGAAGAGACTCTGCAAGCCTAACTCAGATGTTATCTCCCACAGGAAATCCCAACGGTTTATCTGGAAAGCTTCAAGGTAAAAATATTGCTGTGTAACATCTGAACCATATTTTGTAGAGGAAAGCATGCAGCTTATAAAGCAGAAAATTTGGATTGGACAGACATATCTCTCCATGAAAAAAATTACCTAGAATTACCCATTTTTCTTTGTTTAAGTCATAGAGTTAGCTGTGAGCATGAGTTCAAAAGTGGTTGAGTGGGGCAGAAGCTAGTCCATACCATGCCCTCATATAAATTACAAACAGGTGGACAAATTACAGAAAAGCATCCTTCCTCTGGGCTGCCCTGGACTTCAGCTTCTCCTCCCCCATTAGATGTGTGGAGGGGGGAGGTGTGCCTTTGTGCTGTGCACTGACTACACAACCATACCTAGCTGCCCTTCTCTTGGGAGCAATTCTTATCTACCATTTTTTACAACCAACCAGCACTCTTGGGGGCCAACAATTGCAAATAATTATCTGGGGGGAAACCAAGGTCAAATGACTTCTTAAGTGATCTTTTAAAACACCCATGTAGCCAAAACCACATTAGGTGATGAGAGGGCTGCTTGGACGGTGAAGACTTAAAAGCTATCCAGATTCCAACTATCAAATTTGGAACAATGGAACAAGGTCACACACATTCCATTTCCCCATGTCTTTGGCCAAAATGACTGCTGATCCCTGTTCATTCCACACCAGCTCCAGTTCTGGGATATCTTAGATTCTGACACACTTTACCCAGACAGCAGAGGTAGCTTCCTCCCTCAGTTCCTGTGATAGTTTGCAGCTTTTTCCTTTAATATTTATGTTTCCTGGTGACGGTCACCCTCCCAACTACACAGAGACATTAGTATCTCAGTAGGAAGTAACCGTGATGCTGTTCCAGAACGCTTAGATTCTTATCACACACCTTAGCAGGATTCCACTACCAACATTTTAGAAAATTGTCCTAAAGCAATCAACTTATGTCAGGAGAAGGGAAGTCATTATAACAAAACTCCAATGAATCCGAAGCAGGGGAGTAACAACTTCCTAACTAACCAGATAGTGTCTCTTTCAAATCAGCCAGCAAGTCATTACAAAGCATATGTGTTTGGTCCTTGGAAGACAAATAGGCAAAATCACATAAAAGTAACTATTAGAAAAAAATGGTTTAATCCATGGTTTTCAAGGTGTCCTAGCAAGAGGCTCAGTTGTCTTTATTTACCACAACTACAGTGTTGTGGAATGAATACTGAAGTTGAGAATCATAGTCATACACACTGCAACATCCCACTGAGAATGTTGTTGCCTGCAGGAAATCCCAGCTCTTTATCTGGAAAGCTACACAATGGTGTAACTACATCCGACTGAGGAAAAGCATGTAGTCCCAGAAGATGGTTTCCCTCTGTACTGGCTCCCATTCATTCTTCAGGGCACAGCTTAAATATCACCTCCCCCTGGGGAGCTTTCCAGAGCCCTAGCCTAGGTTAGTTCTCCCTGCTATGCACTCCCAAATAAGCTCTTTCTCTGTAATACCGTTCAATAAACTCTAGTAATTACAAGTCCACTGTCGGGTTGTCTTCCCTGCTAGACTGTCCTGTGTTCTGTTGTATCTCAAAGTCCAGCAAGCCGACTGGCTTATAGTGGGTGTTGGTAGACATTCACTGAATGGGTGAAGACATGAATGAATCGCACTTCGACTACCTTCACCATATCATACTAAAGTAGGAAGGGAATGTATATTAATGACGGGGATTTTTTTTCAACATCACAACTTGCAACAGAAAATGGATTTTTTTCAACCCAGATTTAATCACAATATACATGTAATGATAACGCCTCACTCCCTAAACAGTTCTATTCCTCAACATAGGAGGACTGTTTGTAGGTACCAACTTTCAGATTTAACTGAATTCTATAGGTGGCATAATCAGTATGACTGAAATGATTTAAATTCTACTTCTCGATGCATAAACCACGCTCCAGCAAGTGGTATATTATAGAGACAGTGATAAATTAATTGTAATGACAGTTTCTCAGTTGTTCATTGATTAGAATGTGATAAAAACTGAAGGTTGAAGTTGAAGGTTGATCAGTTAACTCTGAATAGAGAACTCAGTCCTGGGCCCCAGATTCTCTAGCTGACAACATTCATATGTTGCCTTCATAGGATGCCTCCAGAAACGAAAATGTGCTAAACTTCTCTATACCTGTTGACCAGGGTTTAGTGGTACCACGGTATATATTCAAGTATCACAAGCCAGACTAAAATGTGATTTCAAGATTACCAAAGAGACATTAGTATCTCAGAAGGAAGTAATCACTTTCTTCATTATTTCTAAATATTGAAATTAAAAAGTGCAGACACCTTCCTGCAAATTTAAATAACTCTAAAAGCAAAGTGACTTCACAATCAAGCTCAAAGTGTGCTTTTTCTATGGACTAATTTCAGATGGTTCTTTTTTCCAGGTTGAGGACAACATCAAAATGTTTCCACACAGCCTGCATAACTTGAAGAGGTATTAATAAGCTCGGAGTTAGCCTGACATAATCAAATTGGACTTGGTTTTCCAGATCAGCTAACTGGTATGCATTTATTTACATCAGGTTTTTAAATATCAGTTGAACTGTTAATTGCAAATGACTTCAGCACTGGTAGAAAATTTCATGACTTTTGATCTTGTTAAACGGAAATACAAGAGTTGGACAAGCCGCAAAGAGAGACTCGGTTGCTTAAATTTTGCTCCTGAAGTGTCAGGGTTTCCCATTTCAAAGCTAATTTTCAAAACATAGGTCAGGGTTTTGGATCAATGCCCACGCTAGTGGCAATACATTGTCATTCAGTCCTGGTACCATTTGTCATATTGTGCTTCTTTCATGCCAGCAGGATTGGAGTACTCCTTCCATCAGAGCTGGGAGAGTCTCATAAGCGTAGAGCACTGAGTGGTGACTCCAGGAGATTGAGGCAACATGGGGGAGATGGAGAGGATAATGGTAAGAGATGATCTAGGTATTGATAAAGTTCCTTGGGATACTGATGGTGAGGAGAAGAGAAAGAGTGCCTAGCACTGTGGAACATCTTGATGTTTGTACAACGAATTCATCCTTGAGGAGAGAATGGGCCACCCTTCAGGCCTTTGGGAGCTACCTGACCTTCCCTCATCTTTCCCATCTCTTAACAAGGCATAAATTTGGAACTGCTTAAATTAGGCAGCAATTTGATCAAACTGCTCCCCTACTCTTGTAGTAGCTATTGGCTTACTTCTTCATTCATATTTGAAGAAACCATCATCATTCATTCACGTGACTACGTTTCACCTTAAAACAAACAGTGACATATCCTCATGGGACGATAGAAGGACAAATTGGAATTGTCGAACCACGCCTCATTAAATTGCTATTTCTAAATGAGAGTCTCTCTTGGGGCCTGTTTAATGGAAAGCACATATCGACTTTTCCCTTGGTGCCCAAGGTCACAAAAATATCCAACACTTGGAGGCAGCCATAGTAAATTCTATGAGACCCCACAGGCCACAGTGAGGCCAGTGGGGTCCCTGAGAATTCTCATCAGGGGTTCGACACCTCGGAGGTTTCTTTCTTTCTCCTTGAATGACCGCCACAGGGTCTTGCAGGCAGGATGGACTTTGTGGAACATTTCCACAGCAGTGGAGTACATGGGGGGTGGGGGAACTTATCACCAGAAGGATTGAAATTCATTTTAGTTGGAGAAGCATTTCTTCTTTATCTCTAGAGAGATATGTGAAACAGCTTTTTTCCACGGTCTGTTTCCTGACTCCGACCTCGAATCAAGGACAAAAAGGAGACAAAGCTGCCTTAAAAAACCTTTCCCCTTCCAAAGCAAGGGGGTGGGAGGGACTTAGGGCAGGCAGAGAAATGTGACTTTGAATTAGTTCACAGATAACTCAGAACTGAAGAGGCCTTCCCATATCTTCACATGACATCCTGCAAAGCTGTATATTGTTGTATGGTTTTTTCCCTTGCTTTTCTTATCATATATGGCTCATTAAATGCCCAAATCTTTCTTTCCCAAGGATGCTCTTTTAACATTAACTTATTTTAGTTACCCACTTATGAGTGTTTATTATGAGCTAGGACATTACATGTACTATTTAATTCTCCCAATAGCTGTATGAGGTGGCCACAATTACTATCCTATTTTCACAGTAAGGAGAGAAAGGTACAGGGAAGTTGAGTAACTTCCTAAGATCACCCAGCCAGGAGGTGGCAGAACCGAGATCCAAAGCCAACACTTTCTGACTTCAGGCCTGTACACTTAAACGCCACTCGTGGCCCTTCCTCAAACTGATATTCAGTCAAGTCGAAGATTCTGGTAAGGGGGAAGGAACAGATATCCCTTGAGTATCAAATAGGTACCAGCCACTGTGCCTTACAGGACTTTCTCCTCAAACCTTCTCCATAACCCTATATGGTAATTATTACCAGCATGTCCCCCAACCCACCAAGTTGAGGTTCAGAGAAGTAACACACCCAAAGTCACAAATATAACAATGACACCACCAGCCTTCAAATCTATGTCTATCTGAACTCCATCATGATAGAACCCTGGAGAGACCATAGCAATCTGCCTCCCAGAGCAAATGGAAACGTTGCATCATTACGTTTTCTTTGGGTTTGCTAGGTAAGGCACACTTCTGCTTGTCCTTATGGAGATTAAATCTCCTTCTCTCTTAATTTTAAAATAATACATAATATAGTAGCTTATTTTAAAATTATGTATTCTATAATCAAAAGGACAGATAATAACAAGGGTTGGCAAAAGTGTGCAGAAATTGGAACCTCCATACACTTCTGGTGGGATTATAAATTGGTGCAATTGCTTTTGAAGACTATATGGTAGTTTCTTTAAAGGTTAAACATAGAGTCACCATTTGACCCAGCAATCCACTTCTAGGTATATGTCCAAGAGACTTAAAAACCGATGTCTGCACAAAAACATTACATGAATATTCACAGCAACATTATTCATAATAGTCAAAAAGTGGAAATAATCCAAATGTCCATCTATTGATGAATGGATAAACAAAATGTGGTGTATCCACATAATGGAATATTATTTGGCAAAGAAAGGGATGAAGTACAACATGGATGTTCCCTGACAATATTATGCTTAGTGAAAGAAGCCAGTCACAAAGGGCTAGATAGTGTATGATTCTATTTACGTGAAATGTCCAGAACAGGAAAATCCATAGAGACCGAAAGTAGATCAGGAGTTCCCAGGGGCTGGGAGGGAGGTGACAGTTAAAGAGTACAAGGTTTCTTTTTGGAGTGATGAAAATATTTTAAAATTGATTGTGATAATGATTGCACAACTCTATAAATATACTACAAACCATTGAAGCACGCACTTTAAATGGATGAACTGTATGGTATGTGAATTATATCTCAATAAAGTTGTTATACATTTATATCAAAAAATTGCACCATGAAAAAAACCAATATTATGCATTGGGTAGGCTCTCAGGAAATAGCTACTGAATGCATGCACCAAGTACTTTATGACTATTTAAAAATAATACTAGTTCATTTAAATCCAAACATGTCTTTTAGGAGTGGATAGTGCTTATTTTGCAACAATGTCACATGAAGTGTGCCCCAGACTCAACTTTCCCTGGAATTGAATGCTCATAACTACTGACCTCCCAGGAGTGCTGAAATGTAGGCTTTGGTGGTGAAAGTTTAGCAACAGCCCCACCATGCAGGAATTCCCCCTCCATGCCAATGGGACCAACTGTGAGAGGACCATCTGTGACGTGCGGACAATGGGGATGTCCTGAGCGTTAACAGGTCTTCCAAAACCCTCACTGAGCCAAACCCAGACCTGCAGAGAAGCTCCAGTATGACTCATGACCACCAGCTAATGAAGATGTCACTTGGGTCCTGGAATCTGGGAAGATGAACAACCTTCCTTCATACTGGAGAAACTCCCAAGAGCAGGTGCTGGTAGCACTTATCACTTTACAGCTACAGTTGAGCTCAAACGAAAGAGTGTGGGAAGGAAAAAATCAATAAATTCCAGAGTGAAAAGAGAAATCAGTATTCAGGGTTGGAGGGAACATGGAATAAATAGATGTCCAAACTTGAGATCTAGCTGAGGAATTAGCCTGATGTGAACAGTTAAAGAAAAACCAAGAAAAAAGAAACAAGGTGGAGTATTAGTGGATTTAACAGCAAAACAAATTAGCTCAACAGACTCAGGAGTAGATAAAATCCAGAACCTAGCATTGACGACATAATCCCTTCAAGGAATTGTTTTCAAGCCTTCCTCATCATTGAACAAAAATCTCCCAAGGATACTTCAGAAAACATGTTTTTTATGACCCTTGAATTCTACATGAGTCTTGGATTTGGGAAAATTTGTTCTGAGGTCCTTGTGTAAAATGGAAGTGGGGATATGATACAAAACCAGAAAAGACTTATCAAGGCAGAGAAGCTCAACGATGCCATGCACTGAGCTCTTGACTTCACATCTCCAGGGATTCACTGGTGTTATTTTGGAGAGAATTCAATCCACTCTGCAAGAAAGCATCCTTGAGTGAAACAAAACACAACTATGAAAAATGTAGTGTGCACTCCCTGTGTAAAGGATGGCTGGGAGTTTTTGTGTATTTTATTTCATTCCATTTCCAAAACAACTCCGTGATACAGATATTTTGCAGATGAGGAAGAAACCATGGCTCAAAGAAATCAAGCAACTTTCCCAGACTCACATAACTAGTAAGTGGCAGGGGTAGGATTTGATTCTGAGTTTTCAAACTTCTTAACCACAATTTTCTCCACTACCTTACACCTTTCAAGTAAGTACTGTAAGTAAGACTGCAATCAATTCGTCCAGCCATAGAAGGTCTTCTAGAATGAAAGACTGACATTTTGATGGAGATGAAAGATCACCATAAAACTGAGCAGACCAGAGGGAGAATACCAAGAGAGTAACAGCAGGGCATTAGGCTTTGGGACATCTGCACATAAGGGGACCCTAGGACAAGGAGTATGGATGATATACTAGTCAAAATAAAAATAGCAGTGTCCCAAAAACCCACAGCTTCTGATTTATTTCGTTGTACGTGATGAAGTACTTGATGGGCTTGACTGTGCTTGATGAATTAGGTATAAGAGGCAAAAATTGGGGCATTTGGGAATGGAACTTCTCAACATTACTCAGAGTGTTTTATTTAGACTCTAAATGTTAAAATGTGCTCCCAGAGTGGTCCACGTTTGCCATAGCCAATAAATAAACAAAATTGAGAAAAAAAATAATAGTGACAGCTTTCAACTTCGCTTCCACAATTCACAAAGATGAGACCATAACAGAAGCTGTGGTTGATTTTGCCACTTATCTATGGTAGTAATAATTCTCGACCATAAATAATTCTTAAGCATAAATCTTCCTTTGGGATTTTTTTGGGGCAAATTTTCCAATTATTTCTTCCCCTACCAGGAGTAACAAACCTGTCTGGCTAAGCTCCTGTCATTCCTCCATGACATAAGGTGAGAGAAGATGAAACATCCCTGCACCTGAAGGTCCCAAGGAAAGGGATCTTTTGCTCTTGGAAACTTTTCTGAATCTGTCACCAGTAACGGCCACCACATAGAGAGCCTGCAGGCTGCAAACATTTCAGAAGGAAATGTTGGGTCTATATCTATTTGTAGTATTGGCCCATCAGTTACCAGGTGGAAGGAATACTAGACAGAGAGACAGGGCTGTGTTCTAATCCACCCTTGGTCACTAACTAGGCAGGTAACCTTCACCAGGGGCTTTCCTCTCTCCTGGCTACAGGGCTTCCATCTCTAAAATGAAGGGCTCAGAGTAGCTCACCCCTACCACCTCTTCAGCTCTAGGACACTATGGCCCCAGCTCTGCCTGATAATTTGTTTTGCTGATTTCCTAGAAAATACCTGTTTCTTGGTCACGGTGCCATCCACAGGGTCCACGTATTCAAAGCTGTCTGTCTTCGCCACACTGTAGACATGGCTCCCCACGGCAAACTGCTGGCCGATGAAGGACTTGTCTGTGACCAGGGCCTCTAGGTCCCTCATGATGTAATATGTCGTCTTGGGCTCTAGCCCCTCATAGTCAAACCTGGTGAGGGAAGGCAGGACACAGGATGAGCACAACATAATCAGAGGGCCAGCAACTGGGTGTACCTCTTAAGGTCACCTAATCATTGGTTTTATTTCCATGGAAGAACTGCACAGAAAAGCAGCCCTATCTGGTCTCCCCTCTCCCACCTGACCCTCATAAGCCATTCCCCACACAGCAGCCAGAGTAAGCTTATAAAAAATCAAATCATGCCAGTCCTTCCCTTTAATTCCCTCCAAAAACTTCCATATCATTGAGAACAAGACTCAAACCCTAACCACAGCCTACATAGCACTGTGGGATCTGACCCTGCCCATCTCCTTGACTGGACTTGGTCCCACTTTCACCCTTGTTCACTATGTTCTAGCCACACACCTTCTCCCCAGTCCTCAGATCCTCAGAGACACTTTGCCCTTTCCTGCTTCTGGACATTTGCTCTTGCTGTCTGTCCCCTCTACCTGGTATATTCTTCCCCCAGATACTCAAATAGCTGGCACGTTCTCTTCCTTCAGTTTTCAAGCTTAGTGTGACCTCCAGAAAATGACCTTCTCTGCCCATCCATCTAAGGTAACTTCCCTCTATTGCTCCTTCTCTCTCATCACCCTTTATATTTTCTTTTGGTAGCTAACCAAATCTGTATTGGCCTTGTTTGTATATTTGTTTACTTATTTCTTGTCTGTTTTTGCCCACGAGATCCATAAGCTCCAGGAGGACAGAGACCTTACCAGTTTTGTTCTTTGCTGCTTCTGGTAAGTAGTGTTTTGTAAGTAGTGGAATGAAAGATGGGGGGAAGGAGAGGAAGGAAGGAGAGAGAGGAATCAAGGGTGGTGAAGAGAGAAGGAGGAAGGGAACTCAGTGTACCATAAAACTCTCTTGGAAACTTGGAAGAAATATCACAACTGTTCCATTAAAAAAAAGGCCTCCTAGCCAAGAACATCAAATGTAACAATGGGGCTGGGAAGTGATTAGAAAAAAATACTAAAAATAACACATATCTCATTTGTTGTCTCGGGGTTTATATACGATAATGCATACCAAATAGTTGGCATAGTGCCAGACACCAGTGCTGAAAACTAATTACTTTTATTCTCAGTCACTACCATAAAGAAACTTTCCCGATGTCAGATAGTCTTGACCAAGATCTAATGGCACACCCGAGGGTGTCTGTTTAAGAAGGAAGCCAAAGGAGGGGCAGCTGCGCTCAAGTGGCTGTGGCGGGATCTCACACTGAGGCTGTGTAACACACGGAAAGGATGTGAGTTCTCAGAGTGAACTGAAACAAGAAAGGTCTGGGTAGTTGTTACTATTTTTTTCCACTCAAGACCTTTTAAGACTTCCAGCAAACTTCAGGGCAGTTGCCAAAACAGAGGACATGGAAAGTTACCATGTCTACCAATGGGTGCCTGCACCTATATTCCTTTCTTGTATTCTCTCCCTCCTACGCAAGGTGTGTCCTCCCCACCTCAGAGACAAAACAGCAGGGACCTCTCTCAGAACATTCTTTCTCAGCAGCGTATGTGTTCTGAGCCTAGACTCTCTTTAAAGATAGTTTTTTGGGGAAGGTAGAGACCCAGCCAAGCAGAATGGGGCAGGAGGATGGAAGAAGCCGGTCTAGTGGCAGACAGAGAGGCATTAAGAAGATCCAGAAGTTGAGAAAATCCTCTGATGTGACAGATCATGTTCAGTCTATGGCTGAGGTCGTCAGACCAGCCTGCCCAAAGGGCCGTCTTCATATACCAGCAGCTCCTGGAAGTACTCGCCCCTCACTGCCACAGACAACCCCCTCTGACCACCACCAGCATCAGCATACTTTCAAGGGAAGAAACCTTTAAATGGAGAATTCCTTCTGGGGCCAACTCATACAAGGCAAGTCATCTGGGCTCTCAGACACAACTTCAGGCTCAGTATTAGTTAAAACAAAGTTGTTTTATTATCTCCTCTCCGTCAAGAAAACAGTCAGGCTAGAAATCATTTTATTTCACAAGCATCTTTCAACCCACGTTGGCTGGAGGCTGAAGGAAATGTTTGTCTTCCATTCTACCTATTCCCTCCTCCTCTTTTCTTTATCTCTGGAATCTTTTTGGACAGAAATCTGAAACATAATTCAATGTCCTATAAGAATTTAAATGTCCACTGCATTATATCCTCTAACATGGTATTTGTTATGAAAAAAGTAATTATCATGTAAGTTCTTGGCCACAAAAAATGAACTATATTATAAATACACTTATCATAACACCATGTCTTCAAAATATTGGCAGAAAGCTAGATAATCATTCCACAAATTATGAGGAACACATCCCTGACTCAAAGCGAACTCCTCAAATGAGAGTGGTTGGCAATCATAATATATTTTCTCAGGTTGGACTTTTTGGAACAGCTTCATGCAACAGAGGGATTTGCTGTGCCAATTAGCCCTTTGGTATGCCAAAAAAGCCCACAAGGATCAGGAATTTTTGGCACTTGTTAGAAATACTAGTGAGTAAAACAAGTTCCCACCTGCCTTGAGAGTCCTTATTTTATGATACAGTGAATAATTTGAGGAGGTTTGCAGACTGTCACATCCTCAGCCTTTTCGACTAAACGGGAACCAAGGATATTATGGCATTGTCTCCGTTTCCCAGAGCATTGCAATCTCTTTGATTTTAACGAGCACAATCACAGGCTTCCTTATTCTCTATTTATCTAAGTAAATGACCTCTTAAGAGAAGAAACAATCACCTTATAAGGGAAGTCTAAAGCTTTCTTTCTGTCCCCAAGCTCTTGAAACACAACCAAACATCCAAAGTAGTTAACTATTCATAAGCAAAGCAAATGAGCCACAAGCTCTGTTTTTAAGACACAGAGAGCATCTGAGACTACCCAAGAATTCCCTTGCTCCCTCCCCTGTACTCCACAGTTAACCTCCTTTCCTACCACTGCTCCCCCTAAACCATGGCTTGGTACTAGGTACACATACCTAGCATTTCTGGGTACACACATCTAGCGGGCAACCACAAAGCCAGAGGACTCTGCTCCCTTTCTTACTTCAACAACAGGAAAGTGATAGAGACCCCAACCTAAGCTCTTAGCCACTGACCTTTCTCCTTCCTCCTTCCCAGGGTAATATTTCCCTTTTTTGTACCTCCTGTCATGGGGACAAAACTTTAGTAAAATCTGGGGCTCCTGACCTATGTGGTTCCCTCGGAGGGCGCCAGCTCAGGCATCTTGGACATTGTTTGGGCCATTAGTGGGGAGCTAAGACAAAGGTAGGGAGAGGATTACAAAAGCACCCAGACCTGTTGCAGCTTCTGTCTCTGCCCTCTTCCTTGATAATTATGGGTGGAGAACCAAGGAGGAAAGCCCCTGGTTTGACTGCACAACTCTCATGGGCACCAAAGGACCTTTCAGGGCTCTGCAGTTCAGCTCCCCTCTTGGGACAGCTGCCTACCTTATAGGCACTGATGAAAGGATTACAGAACGATGTCACCCAGGAAGGGGAAACTTGTGCCCTCCAGTTTAGTAATCCTTGGCACCACCCCCAGCCACTTACCAGTAGTTATTCAGCTCCAGCCCCTGTGTTCCTCAGATCTTCCTGCAAGACGCGTCCTCCCTAAGGTTCTAGCCCACCAGTTTTAGAAACCTTCTCCAAGAGTAGTTCCCCAGGATCCATACAGAGACTTTTACCCTTCTCACCTGCAATAGTAGTGGCGGCCAAATTTGGCCCAGTGATCTCGGACAATTTCCTCCACACTCTGCTTCCGGGCAGCAATAATGGAGAGCCAGACCAAGACAGCCCAGAGACCATCTTTCTCCCGGAGGTGATCAGAGCCTAAGGGAGAAAGAAATATTCTGTTGAGGATTTGTTCCTGGGGGAAAAGTAAAAGCTAAATAAACTATGAAGACTAGTTAGCAATTGAGTGTTATATTGAAATGATTGGATGTATTTATCTGTTGTGTTAAACATATGTCCCATAATATACTTCATTTCCAAAAATATGCAACTGAAATTCAAATAACATAATATAATATCAAAAAATAAAGTAAAATCCTGGAAATTGTTGAAAGAAACAAAGAGCCAAGTTGATGTGACATTTGCCCAGTGGTATCATTCATTCAGTAAATATTTGGTGATCCTTGATCATACCAAGCATTGGTCTAGGTACTAGGGATTCAGCAGTAAACAAGAGAGCTCTTAACTCGTAAAGCTTGAATTCAAGTAGGTGGAGACAGGCAATAGAAAGTAGACAAATAAAAAAACAAGATGTATCAAATACGGTCAAGGGCTACGAAAAAAATTAACTGGGTGATGATGTCACAGAGCATGACAGCAGCAAAGACTGCATTACCTAGAGTAGTGTACTTTACCTAGAGTTGGGTTGAATGGTGCCCCCCGAGAAGATATGTCCATGCAGAACCTGTGAATGTGACTTTATTTGGAAAAACAGTCTTGCAGAGACAATTAAGTTAAGGATCTTGAGATGAGATCATCCTGGATTATCCAGGTGGGCCCTAACTCCAACGACAAGTTCTTAGAAGAAGAGGAGAAGACACAGAGAGGAGAAATACAAAGGAGCAGCTTATGTGAAGACAGGGGCAGAGACTAGAGTTATGGGGCCACAAGCCAAGGAATGCACGGAGCCACCAGAAATAGAAAGAGGAAAGAAAGGATTCTCCCCTGGAACCTTCAGAGGAAGCGTGGCCCTGTCAAAACACTTTGATTTTGAACTTCCGGCCTCCAGAACCATGAGAGAATAAATTTCTGTGGTTTCAAGCCACTCAGTTTGTGGTAATTTGCTGTGCAGTCTTAGGACTACTTAGTTGCAGTGGAGGAAACGTCATATAACGGGGAAAGCATGGGGAAAGTTTTGGAATTAGAGGTTAAAACCAAACTCTGCAATTCCCAGGTGTATGAGAAGTTATTGCACAGTTCTTAACCTTCCTGAGCCTCAACTTCTCATCTGTAAAATGCGGACTCCATCGCCAATCTTGAGGGTCTGTCATATCAATTTATCAAGTTCAGAGGGCAAGCCCTCAAGTCCGATCGCTCATGTTCAAATTCTGGCTCAGCCACCTACCTCTGTGTGACTTGCTGTCCTCATTTGCAACATAGCAACAATACGTCCCCTACTCCACGGGTTTACTGTCAGAATGAAGTGACTAAATATGCCTAGGTATTTAGAACAGTGACTGGGATGTCACAAGTGGTTGTTTTTGCTGTTGATTTTACTGTTGGTAATTCACATAAAGTACCAACATGGTGCTGATTCCTCCAGACATATTTTGAGGCAAATTGTTCTCAGTTGTTCATCTAATTTTATCCTCTGACTCTAACAATAGCAATGTCTTCAGACAGAGGACTGGGACTAGGGGGTGAGCCATTTCTTCGTACAACAGAGCAATGAAAACGGACAATAGTAGTAGTCTTGGGTTGCAAGGCTGTGAAACATATATAGAAAATCAAAAAAGGAGCCCTGGTGGCACAGAACTGCTTAAAGCTTGAAAATGGACTGAAATAATACCTCGGTTAACTTCAACTTCTAAGTTAACTTAGTGAACTTAAACAACTTCTCAATGAAGCTATAGACCACTTCCCCTTCTTGTTTCATTTACAGTGTTAAATGTTAAACGTTTTTCCTCAAAAAGGAAGACATACAACCCTGAGACGGCAGTGAAGATATTTAAAAGTAAAAAGGATCAGTCTTTCCTTCTTCCTACACACTGATCAATGGCCTGCTGATGACACTTTCAGATGTCCGATTGTGGCTACCTCTAAGTTAAGAGGACCCTGGGCACTAATTATCACAGCGCGGAGTGACTCTAGTCTCATCCAGAGAACTCTTCACACTGCTACAAAAATGGAAGAAGTTTGGAAGATGCTGGGTTAGCTTTATGGCCAAGTGCCCAAAAAACTAGGAAACTGTGCCCAGTGGGATAATTTCAAAATCTTTTGTCCTTTTATAGCTGAAAAAATCACTTTTATTTACTGGCTAGAGAAAAATACTCTTTTGTTCTAAAATATGGGCTTTGCATACCTTGGATCCCCAGCTGGATTACATTACCTGAAGACAGAACCACTAGATGCTGTTAAGTCTGTGAAATAAGATGTCACAATTTAGTGGTAGAGAGACAAAGTTCTTTCAGCCCCATAATAGCCCACCTCAGCCATTTGTAGCCAAGAGCGTAGTAAATTGTTGAGTTGGCTTGGATAGTCTCACCTACGAGTTAAACATTTGCCAAGATCCCTAAGGGGCCGATGATCAAGTAAAATTAACTGTGCCCCTTACAGCTCTCTGAGGTGAGGACAGAGACATTGATGACGCGATTACACAGATGTTCCCACCGGATGCTCACGGTGTGCTTTGGAGGGAGTGTTGGGGGTGCAACTCTCGTTTTAATAACTCTTTAAGGCAAGTGACCTATATGCCATCTCAGTGACAGGTAAGTTAAACAAGAAATGCAAGAAACCCAAAGGCATCAAATGGTTTTCTGAAACCCCACTACAAACAGAGTAAAAGTGGAGGGGAGAAATGTTCACACCATATATGACAGGGCTAGCAGACTTTACTTTTAAAAATGTTTTTATAATTCAAGGCTTCAGTACCTGACAGAAAGTGAGGATGGAGAAGGAGTGTGCTGCTGAGGGGTCAACATGAGTCTTAGTGGAAGCCGGGCTGGAGGATGGGGTCTGCTCACCCCACAGGGAGACCCCACTAGCAAAGGCAAAACTTCAGATTCACACCAACATTCCCTGTGGCCATCTCCTGTTGCTGAGCGGGCGTGGAAGAGGGCTCACCCAGCCTGCATTTCACCCCCTTTCTCTGCAGGCAAAATCTCAACACTCTGAATAGTTAAACTATTGTTTTGAGGGAAAAAAAGCAAATAAGATATTTCTTTTACTTTCTCACTTCACATGTTCACATCTCTGTCTTTAAAACATGAGATCCTAGAAAAGGATTCTTCTTCTGTCACATTTACACATATTATTGCCAGTACAATTTTTTTAATAGACTTTATTTTTAGAGCAGTTTTAGCTTCACAGCAAAATTGAACGAAAAGTACAGGGAGTTCCCATCTACCCCCGTCCCCACACAAACACAACCTTCCTCACTATCAACATCCCCTATCAGAGGGGGACATTTGTTAGAACTGATGAACCTACCTTGATACATCATTATTACCCAAAGTCCATAGTTTATGTTAGTGTTCACTCTTGGTAGGGTACATTCTATGGGTTTTGACAAACACATATCCACCATTATGGTATCATACAGAATAGTTTCATTGCCCTAAAAATCCTCTGTGTTTGACTTATTCATCTTTCCCTCTCTCCTAGGCCCTGGCAACCACTAATCTTTTTTTGACCATCTTCATAGTTTTGCCTTTTCCAGGTTATCATATAGTTTGACTCGCACTGTATGGAGTCTTTTCAGACTGGCTTCTTTCACTTACTAATATGCATTTAAGTTTCCTTCATGAATTTTCATGGCTTGATAGCTCATTTCTTTTTAGCACTGAATAATACCAGTACAACTTCTGAAGCTTGCTTCCTCTGGGTTCCTGGCTGGTTGTGCAGCCAGAGCTTGCTACCTGGTTGAGGACATTGCAAGGAGCTTTTACCCATATTCCCAAAGCCTGTAAGTACCGCTCACCTTGCCTTCCTCCATCCAGGTCAGTCCAGCCTAAAGCCTGCTCAGACTTAGTCTGAGTAACCCAGAGAAATAGCTGTCCACACCAGATATCAGAAAGAGGGCACTCAGCTCTTCCTCACCATGACTCTAGCAAGAATTGGTCCAAAAAAGAGGGTCTATTTTTTCTCATCAGAAACATCTGTATTCTCTTTCCACCCAAATTAGACTTTGAAATTTCTCAAGCTTTAAAACCATATTACTTTGAGCTAGGCATTATACCAGTAAGTACAGTGACCTCACAAAAGAAAAGGGGAAAATAAAGAGAGGACTCAATCATCTCAAAGGAATTTTCTTCAAATGGAAAGCCCAGCATGGGCAAAGCAACTCAATAAAACATCACACACGTTACTAACGGATCAAGCCATCTCAGCTGAAACTCGGGTCAGGAAAGTCTGAATTTGTCAATTAGGAAAATAGAAATCATTTTGCACTATGGCTGACTGGAAAATAGGTTAGCGATTCTCAACCCAGGTTGTACATTAGGTTCACATAAAGAACTTATAAAAAAACACCAACACTCAGGCCACACCCTGGACCAATAAGATAAGAATTTTTGGCAATGGGACCCAGGCATCAGTATAGTTTTTTTAAGGTTCCTGGGGTGATTCTCACAGGCAGCCAGGGTTGAAAGCCACTGCTTTAGGAGAAAGGTACTCAAAATAGTCCCATATTAGGGGTAGATTGCTTAGGGGCAGTGAATTAGTCCTCTTCCTCTTTTTGTTTGAATTTGGCACTGAAGGAAAGTGGCCACTGGTCTCTAGGGCAATGGATGCCACTGGCTTTGCTCAGGTGGCTGGCTCTCGCTGGAGTCATCTTCAGCGTCATGGTTTCTCCCTGCCCTTTTTGTCTGTAAAACCTGTAACGGTTTTGCCAACTTTGGGGTAACCAACTCTCCCAGTTTGCCTGGGACTTCCCCAGTTTTAGCGCTAAATGTCCGACAACCCAGGAAATTTCTCAGTCCCAGGCACACCAGGATGGTTGGTCACCTGATAAGAAAGGCCATCCACTCAAAGAGGTTCCCGATGGGTTTTAGGATATGTGCACACTCAGCACAGACTTAGCACACACGTTTCCTGGAGTCAGAGATGGACAGGAGGTATGTGTATGCACATATACATACATACTTGCTCTTGAAGCAGAATCACAAAAACAAGATAAATTCCATTCTTCGATTAACAACGAGGCACCAGGCACTATACTCAGTATTTTATAGATCTATTATCTAATTTTCGCATCTGATACCTCCTTTTTACAGGTAAGCAATTGAGGTTAGG
The DNA here is from genome assembly GCF_037783145.1 of Equus przewalskii. NCBI lineage: Eukaryota > Metazoa > Chordata > Mammalia > Perissodactyla > Equidae > Equus > Equus przewalskii. The sequence continues at coordinate 20,447,160 of NC_091852.1, forward strand.
TCATTTGCACGAGGTCACATGGCAACTAAGTAGTGAAAATAAGATTCAAACCTTGGCTGTTGGCTCCAACGCCTATGGGCTTAACTAGAACAGCCCCGTAGTGACAGTGGGCCTGAGGAGTTGCAATAAAGCAGGTAAAATGCCCCACGTGGTTAGAGGTGAGGCAGCCCTGCTGAAGATTTGGGTAATGAATTTGCACTGCTATCTTCTCACACGAGACATTTGAGAAAAGTTGCCAAATTTCCCTTTACTTCTCCTCTCATATCAATAAACCACTTTCATTTACAAATGAAGTTTTCATTAATTTGTGGTGAAATTCTTCCCATCCTCTTTTTATCCACTCAAGACAAGGATTTGTCTTTTAAAAATCCTGGAGTTATGAGGGAAAGCTGCGAGACACTCCCTGCAGGTGAATCTGAAATTTGAGAGCATGCTACAGAATTGTGACAGGTTTTTTGTTGTTTTTTTCGTTTTCATGTCTCAAACTGCTTATGTTCAATTTTTAAAATCTAGCCAAAAGGCAAAGTTCATGGAAAAATTGGCACTTTCTTGTGCTTAAAAATAAATTCTTTTTAAAAAAATAAATGCTCTAAAATTTCACTAAGAGAACAAAGCTATCCTGCATATAAGCATGTCAGAGTCAGCTGTCAGCTCAGAAAGGTAAGATGATGGCAGTTACTGACAGATGGAGCTCACCCTGTGCCCTGGGCAACATGGCTCCCAATGAATAATACTTTGTAACAATAAATTTGATGATGATAGTAATAACAATAGTGTTTGACACAAATATGCTGCAGGGCTTTTCGTTAATATCCTGACCAGAGCAACACACTGTAAACTCAATGAGGGAAGGGCCTATGTCTGAAATTACTCACCACTCTATCCTGGCCCTGGCCCAAAAAGGTATGTGGTAAACATTCATTGAATGAAAAATAAGCGACTGAGGGAAACTTTAGTCTGTCGTTTGATATAATTCATCAGATTCGCTCCTCATTAAAAGCAGCTAGCTAGCTGGAAGCAACCTGAAATGTTACATTGGAAAAAGCTTTACAGATCATCCCTTTGGACAGATTCATCATATAAGTGAGGAAACTGAGGCCCAGAGAAGTTAAGTGATCTGTGTAAGGTATTTCATCCACGTGGAGGGGAGGCAAGATTGGAGCCGAGTCTGTCAACTCCTGATGCTGTGTTGTTTACATGACACCGTTCTCCCAAGTTCCCCAGCATGCATTCCAGCCCCATCTAAAAGAATAACCAGATAGGAGAAAATGGCCCCTTGCCATCTCCTTAAACAGGGGCAGCAGGGCACTGTGGAGCCAGTGAGACTGGGTTTGGATCTTGGCTCTGCCAATGAGACCTTGGCCAGTGGCTTGGCCTTCCTCCCTAAGCCTCAATTATCTCATCTGTAAAATGGGAGTCATTGTGGTCCCTACTTCATTTCATTTTTGAGAAATCTCAGTGAAATAATATATAAGAGGCCCTAAGCATTGTATCTATCACTTAGGAAGTGCTCAATAAATAATATGTATTGGCACTGTTTCATTAACACATGCTCTAAGGCAGTCAAGCCATTCACCCTAGGGAATGGGAAAGCACTAACAATATCATGGCCGGCCAGCTGATGTACTTCCCTTACACAGGCACACCAGCACAGGAAGGTAAGGGACAGTGGGACCTCCTAACTCATACAGCCCATCCTGTTTCTTGTCGCACAACTCTCTAAGAATCGTTCCTGGACAGGTCATAGCTGAACCAGAAGTCTCTCCAGTGGATTTAAGGACTGTACCACAGGGCTGAGGACCTGTCACTCTATAGTCATTACACTTTGTTCTTAGTGGGGCCACCTAGCAACTAGTAGAGATCGGGTGGGGAAGTCTCAAAGCACAATTTTAAGGATTGCATCTGAAATACCAGGGATGAATCCCCTTGTTAAAAGCCGCTTAGTAGACATTGTGAAAAGAAACCCTTAGTATGGTTGGAATTCTTCAATCTGTGGCTAAGGGCCATGATTTCCCAGGATTCCCACTCCCAGAATGCACTGGTAAGTGTGGACACAGGCCCAGAGGCCCCATCCCTTTGTTTCCACTCCACACTTAGGTGTCACACACCTCCTCTTGCCACTTTTCATCATCTTGGAGGAGGAATTGAAGGGTCAATGAAACTGGAACTGTGGAGACCCCAAGAAAAGGATTTTATGTGATGGAGACGTTCTTCCCACTCCATGAGAGAGCTCTGTTTCCCAGCATAGGAGTTGATCGTTTGTAGAGAGTCCAGAAGGGAGTTTCAGTTTTCGGACTTTACAAGGAGGCTCTTGGGGATGTCAATCAGAGCACCTCTGTGTTCTGGCCCAGCCAAGACTGAATTGCACGTGTGCACACAGTCTGATTCAACTAGGCCAGCAGAGAAACTGCTCTCCTAGTGCTGATAATGCTGTCATCACAGCCTCCTCACATCACATCTGCTCCCCAGCCAGATTTATACAAACTGGCCTCAAATAAGAGAAAGAAAAGTGGTATAACCTCAGTAATCTGAAATTCACAGATATGGGCCTCTCTCTCTGTCCTACAGACTGGATGGGAAAACAGCCAAATGTTTAATGATCACCTAGAAAGGAAATGAACTCAAGTTTTCCTTTGTTAAAAAATATACAATATTAAATAAAATAACTGCATAAATAATTGTATAAATAAGAGAGTGAAACCTACTCAGTATTTGTTCAACAGCAGCATAGTGAACCCAACCCTGAATTAGGATATACATGGTTCACGTGTGAAACATAAATGAAAGAGGCATGGCCCTGAAAAGTGTTATAAACTGTGTAACTGTTAGGGGAAACAAAACATTCATTCACAAAGCAACTGGCAAATAAGTCAATCATTTGAACCATAAGACAATCGAGCAGAGAACGGCTAAGCTAAACGCCATAAGAATTTAATATATACAAAGATCACTGAAGCTGGAACCCCGCCCACTGCTGAACACGGCTATTTACAGGTAATTGTCAGCAACCCACATACAGGAAATAAATGTTAATAACACAAATTACAAATACTTAGTATTTAAAATGTAAAATCTGGTCATTAACATAGGTTTTGGGAAGGAGTCTTCTGAGAAGCACTTTCTTAGCTACTAATTTGTGCTGACAATTATATGATGATTGAAAATATCAAAACTTTATTTTTAAACTTTATGTAATTCTGATTTTGCCGTAATTCATAATATCACTCCTCATCCCCTGCCAACTGGTCTATATTTGTGTGGTTTTGTTTTTATGAATTTTCCCAAGTCTTGGGATACCCAAATGCCCAGATCTCCAGAAATACATCCACTCAAGAATGATAAAAATATCATTACTAATAATGTACAGAAGAAATACCAAAATGGAAATTCTTTGTTTCTTCCTTCCTTCTTTGCTTCCATCCATCTTTTCAACCTTCTGTCCTTCCTTCCTTCCATCCTTCCTTCCATGCTTCCATCCATTCTTCTACCCTTTGATCCATCCTACAAACATTTACTCAAGGCCCATCATATATCGAAGAAATAGAGCTGAACAAAATGGACACAGCCCTTGTCCTCAGAGAATTTACAATTTCTGCATGGCAAGCAGTGGGATCCAGCAAATCACAAAAGACTAGAAAGATACTCAAGATTTCCTGCAACACAGAATATACACATACTCTGGGCCTCTTCCTTTTGTGCAACAGACTGAGCAGATGTAAAAATAGCCAACTTCAAGAGCACCAGGCTGTACTGCAGAGTTCACAGTGAAAAACGTTGGGGTGACAATGATGGATAAGTCATGTTGGTGCCTGGAGACCTGGATTCAATTCTAAAATTCCAGAAAGAGATGGATGCATATACAAAAGGCTTAGCAATGCCCTGGCACATACTAAGGGCTCATTTAAAAAAATAACTGTTATTATTGTGAAAAACTCAACAAAGAGGACTTTCTTGGAAACAATAGACATTGTTGAATTGCCTGATTCTATTTGGCAAATTTGTGTGGTGAGTGACATTAGCTTTTAAAAAATACATAGTAAAAGTAATAGTACTACTCAAGATGGTGGTCAAGCTTGGAGCTCTTCCAGGCTTTCACAAACAGAGCAATTCTTCAGTGCTATCTGTAAAGAGACAAGCTCTGGGCTGTGACAATTCATAATCTCCCAAAATGGTATGACGTCTTAGAAACTGATGAAAATGATGGAAACCAGTAGAACATTAACAAATGCCAAAAAACTTCAAAGTTTTTGGTTTTTTAGATCTTAGCTTTAGTATTTTGGTACATTCCCTTTTGTGTATGGAAATATGTCCAGATTCCTTCAAACTCAGAACTTTAGAAAAGTAGCCAGAATGCCATTTAGATGAACTGTTTTCTTCTAAAAGTATTTATATAACCTTCTCCCTTCTCTCCGTACAGCAGTTTTCCAAGGTCCTTCCCAGGGAGTGGGTGAATACCTGCTCCTGGCACAAAAGATCATTTTGCCTCTTAAATGGCCTTGGTTCTTTGACAGAGCAATAAATACAGATTTCCTATTGTCCAGGAACTAGACCTTTCCATGGGAGAGAAGCCTGAACTCTGATCCTATCACCAGCTTGTTACCTTGGAAAATTCTGGGAGCTCAAGAAGCCTGCAAGGGAAATTTCCGCGCAGGATATATCCTGCTCGTATTGGACAAACAGTGTCGTATTCTTGAAACTGAGGCAGATTCCTATTTTCAAGCTTTTTTGGCACTAAACTATGCCTTCCTAGTTGGTACACAGCTTCATGCCCCAGAGACACTGCAAAAGGCCTCCACTTGAGAAAGCGTGGGTAAATTTTAGAAGTGTCTCCCCAGGCTCAGGTCTAAAACCTTTCTACCTCTCTACTTTCTCCTCTCTTGATTAGCCTACTTAATTCTGAAAACCATATCCCAAGGTAGCTAGGGAGCTCCTGCGATTAGCTAGCTTTTACAGGTTGCAACAGAGGGTCAGAAAAGCCACGTGGCTTGTCCATAAGTGGCAGGTGAGGGTCTTGAACATAATTGTCAGCCTCACATTCCTGGGCCTCTAGACTTTCTGGACCAAACCTGGTGTGGCATCTCAGGCACACTCTTTCTACCATTCCTGGTGCAAAACAAAAATACTGGTTTTCACCAGAACAGTGTTTCCTACTTCTGACCGCTCATCAGAATCACATGAGGATATTTATTTAAAATGCAGGTTCTCAGCCTCCATCCTTCCAGAGATTCCAAGTCAGGGTAGGATAGAAAGTCTGTATCGTTAGCAAGCTTTCCAGGTGATTCTGACACAACCAGCTCAGTGCCTCTCCAAGAACTGGCATTAATAAAGCCGAGTACAAGAGCAAAATGAGGCCACTTTCTCCTTCCAAGACTGAGTGGTCCAGTTCCTCAGGCCTTCTAACAGTCATTTACTGTTGAGTGCTTCAGAGGTGGACTCAGTCATGGCTCTCAACGGCAAGACTGAGCAGCACAGTGCAATACGGCATATGCCGCAGGGCAGGAGACCTGTCTTTCAGTTCAACTGTAATTTAATTCAAGTGGAGGCCTTTGCCAGGCTCTAGGGCCCTGGACAAGTCACTTAACTACTTCTTGGGCTCGGGAGCTTCATCTGTCAAATCAGGCTAATGTCACCTGACCCTGCAGAAGAGTGGAGAAGGCAACACTGTTAGAGGTCTTTACATTGAAAAATCTCTTGTGCTCTTTGAAAGGAAAATGATAAACAGATATAACAGTGAGAGACTAAAATTCCCTTCTAGTCCAGCCTACATGTTGCAATCAGCATATCTGTCTGAAAGCAAAGCTTGCTGACAAGTGTCTGCACACAGACCCCCCTCCTGTGCAGCCTGTGGTTTCCTATTTCCAGTTGAGTCAAGTCCCAGCGTCTAAGCCAGGCAGGCAAAGGGCTTCAAAAGTTGGCCCCTCATCACTCATATTTCCAGTTCTGTTTCTTGATACTCCCTCCTCCACCCTACCCTATATGCCAGAGGTTAGCGAACTTCAGCCCAAGGGCCAAATTTGGACTTAGGCCTATTTTTGTAAGTAAATTTTTATTGGAATATAGCCATACTCATTTGTTTATGTATTGTCTATGGCTGCTTTTGTGCTACAATGGCAGAGCTGAGTAATTATGAAAGAGACCGTATGTAGCCTGCTGGTCTGCAAAGCCTAAAATATCTACTATCTGGTTGGCCCTTTACAGAAAAAGTTTTCTGACCCCTGCTTATAGACCAGTGTTTTTCAGATGTTTTTGGCCATGACCCACAATAAACACATTTTGTAACGAGACCTAGTATACACATAGATACCTGTGTGCGTATTTATAAATGCATATTTCTCAAAATAACATTTACCTTTATGAAACACAATGCATTCTGATAGTTTCTAGTCTACTAAATTATTTTTAAAAGCTGTTTATGACGTTATATTAATCTCATGACCCCAAGTGAGTCTTGATTCGTCTTTGGAAAACACTGCTCTGGACAAACTGAACAACTGGCTACTTATAACACATGTCCCCTGCTCTCCCACCTCTATTCCTTTCTTGACATTGCTCCCTCCACTGACAAGATCCTGTCCTTTCATCTCTATATGTACAAATTCTTCCCCTACACACTAATGGCCTGACAGAAGAGGTGTGCCCATTTCTGCATAAAAATATTATTTATCTGAGTCTCTACTGTTCTTATATACATAATGTCCAGCATTCAATGAAAAATTATGATATATAAAAAGCAAGAAAGAATAAACTATTGCTTTATCAAGGAATAAAGCAATCAAGATAATCAGAGTGAGAGATGAACTAGATATTGGAACTATCATATAGGGAGTTTAAAATAACTATATTTAATATGTTAAATGGCCCAATGGAAAAGATAAACAACATATATAAACAGATGGGAAATTTCATCAGAGAGATGAAAATTATAAAAAAAGAGACAAAGAGAAATGCTAGAAATGAAAAACACAGTATCAGAGATGAAGAATTTCTCCACAGGCTCATCAGCAGATTGGACACAGCTAAGGAAAGAATCAATGACTTAAAATTATGCCAATAGATATTGTCTAACTGAAACACAAAAAGAAAAAAAGAATAAACAAAAGCAAACAGTGCTTGTAAGAGCTCTGAGATAACATATGGTCACAAGGTGTCTAACACTCATGTAATTGGAATCCCAGAAGAAGAAGAGAGAGAGAATGGGGGAGGAGAAATATTTGAAAAAATAATGGCAAATTTTCTAAAACTAATGAAAGATAACAAAGAACAGATCTAAGAATCCCAGAGAACACCAAGCATGATTTAAAACAAAATATACATACCCAAATTATAATTAAACTGTTGAAAACAAAAGACAAAAAGAAAATATTGAAGGTAGCCAGAGATGAGGTAGAGAGAAATTTAAATACAGAAGAACAGAATTGAGAATTAGAGCCCACTTCTTGGAAATTATGCAAGACAAAAGACAAAAGAGTGACAATAGCCCTAATACTTAAAGATTTATACTGGGGACTGCTTTACAGTAATCATGGAAGAGGGCTCCCCTTGAGGATGAGGGTAGAGATAAAGCAATATTGACCATGAGCTGATGATGGTTGAAACTAGATGATGAACACATGGGAATTCAATATGATGGTTTCCTTACTCAGAAATTTTTTTTAATTTCCATAATATTTTTTAAGGAAACATAAATTTTTAAAAAGAAGAAATAGGCAGAAAGGGTGAGTATATCATAGCACATATCCCACTGAGTTTCCCTGATTTTTTTTTTTTTTTTTTTTGCCTCTAATTAACCCTTCCTCCAGCCTTTGATTCACAGTGGGCTCACAGATCTCCAAACTGGGGTTACTGAGGGCTGCAGCCATCGTCTTTAGCAACACCAACCCAACAGCGCCTACCAGTGCCAAAGCTCTCTTCTCCACACAGAGAGCACCGTCCCGAGTCCATCAGATTTGAGAAGAATCTCCATCCAGCTGGTGTCTCATACACAGGGACTTTCATTGATTTGGCCACTCTGAAAAACAAAATTTGAGGCAACAGTCAATTCATATATCTCCTTGCCTTTCTTTTCTCAGCACAGAAGCAAGTCTTTAGGATCTATTAATTCTATAACTAGATTTCAGAATATCCTGAACAATGCTGACAGTTTTCAGGATGTCAAGTCATAGGGTAGAAAATGATAAATAGCCTATTCCAATGTCTCAATTTTGCTTTCCCCATAATACAGAAAATGTTAAGTTAATGTATAGAATATTCTCACATTTGTTTCCCTTCTATAAATATTCTTTTATCTTTGTGGTAATATTCCACTGGGGATTGCAGAATCTAAATTAAGATGCTATTTGGGTACAACATTTTGAAATACTCTTTGACAATATCCATTAAAGATGAATATACACATATCCTATGAACCAGTAATTCAATTTCTAGAAATTACTAATGACATGTAGGGGACACTGAGGTGCCCTGCTCAGCTTCATCCCCAACACATACATAAACACACACACACATTCATATTTTAGGACTTTTAGGACTCGAACACCCATTCCCTCAGCTGCTAGAAATGTTGATGGCTGACAGCTCACAGATGTGACCCCCCACTCTCTGTCAAAGAGAGATGTCTCACTCAAAATCATGCTCCCTTCCCTGGGTCAATCCACAGTCCAATGACTGGCTAATGAGGGATGTATAAACGTCTAGCCTCCCTGCCCCTATATGGCACACCTCTGTAGGGCCATTTCAGCCCCAGAGCTCCCCATAGGTTGGCTGAGGCCTTTTTTGTGACTACACTGCAGTCTAACTTGTCTCTCTCTGTCCATTCCTCCTTCCTTACACCCCCATAGGCATTGATTTTGAAGGCAACTTTGATCTTGACAGCAGAAAGGAATAAACTTTCTGCAAGCAATTCTCTCTCAGAGCTGCTTCCTGGAGAACCCAACATGTGACATTACTCAACAGAGTGTGTACACAAGATTTGACAAAAATGATCATAGAATCACAATTCATAATAACTGAAACAACCCAAATATCCATCAAAGTAAAATGGACAAATGATTTGCAATGTATAATGCAATACCATAAAATCCATTGATCAAACAATTGCTACATGCAACAACTTGAATGAATCTCAAAAACAGTATTGAGAAAGAGAAAGCAATAACAAAGAAACACCTACTATATTGTTTCATTTAGATAAAATTCAAAAACAGCTAAGCCTCATCAATCCTGTTAAAGTTCAGGCTCAAAAGATCAAAGAGGTAAAGTGTTTTGTTCAAAGTTTCACAGAGGTAAGACGCAAAGCTAGAATTTGGACCCAAGTCTGCTTAATTTCTGCTCAGGTGCTCTATCCCATGACACCATGCTGTCTCCCCAAATGTTTTAATGCTTCAAAGGTCTACAGATCTCAACGCATACTGAGGAATGAGCTGGTACCAAAGACATTGGCTTGAAGAGTTTCATCTTCCCCACAGGCAAGCAACCAAAAGAGAAAAACACCAAATGCCTGCCACCAGCAAGGTTTTGTTCTTTGAAGGCTTTAAGCGAAGAAGGTGGCCATGGAGAGGGTGTCTCAGTGAAGAAGAGGAAGAAAGATGCACGTAGGACAAAGGACACAATGTAATAATGATTTCTTCAGGTTTGTTTCAGGGCCAGCTAGAGGGAAAAATATCTAGGAACTCCACCACGGGAAAGTGAACACCTCTGTTTCCATAAAACACAAATACAATCGATGTGCTCAGGCTCTTGAAAAATTGGGTGCTAATTCTCTTTCAATTTTTCTTGGAAAAGAAGCACCTTTAGGTGTTCGGGTGTTACATCAAAGGATCTGTTTTCTCTTTTTTTCCAATGGTCTAAGAGAGATATACAATCATGCTCACATCCTGGTAGGAACAAGGAAACAAATCCTCCCCAAATTGTAGATCAAAGGTAAATTTTCAGAGCCGTTGATTTCACGGTCAGGAGGTAAAGTAAGGAAGAATAATTCACACAGAAGCTTTCCAGGGGCAGCACATAGAAAAGCCTCAAATATGAATGAACATGAATTTAGCAAATATGTATGCATGTGATTACCAAATAGAATGTGCAACATGGGGCAGAGGTGAGGGCAAGAGAGCGGGTAGAGGGTGTGGGGACGTATATTTTCTGGCCAAAACATTCTTGTAGGTGCAAAGCCAAGTTGGCAGATCTGAAGGGAGGGGAAAGGATTTCCCCAGGTCCCACCCTTCCCAATTAATCACTGTCAGGAGGTCATCAGGCTGAAGGCTGAGGCTGAATTTTAAAGGACCGGATACTTCTATAACTATGAGCCACAGTTGCAGCTATTTAAGCTAAGATAACAATATGGGTAGTTAAATTCCGGGATCCTGAGCATGAGTTGATTGTGTCCAAGAGTCAGAAAGGAATTCCCCTCCCTCCCCCCTCTACTGAACTTGGGATCCATCCCAGACACAGCATTCAGCAGATACCATGCTGGAGACTGGGTTTTGGCAGGAGGCCCCTGGGGAGTCTCTGAAACGCTCTGGTACAAAAGCTTAAAATGAAGCTGCTCACGCTCAGGGTCTGCACCCCTCTCCTTGACTGCTGCCACCAGGTGTTGGAGACAAACATAAGAACTCACTTTCTAGGAAAGAACACAGTAGGAATGAACAGAAAGAAAAATGAATCTGGACCACAATTTTCCTGTAAGTGGGTGTGAGCCCTGGTAGCCCAAAAAACATGGTGGATACAAGCCCCTCAGTGTGGATGTTAATACCTTTAAAAATGTGGCTTCAGGTTAGAAATAGCTTCAACCTGTCTTTCCAATAGTTTCTCTCATGATACTCCCAGCATGCACCTAAAAACCTAGACCATCTTTAATTTTCTAAATATGCCCTTGCATTTTTGCTGTCGTTGTTGTTGACATCTGAGTTCTTCCTCATGCTTTTCATTTTACCTGGATTAATCCTCTTTTCCAATCTCTTGTCAAAACACTTCACGTTGCTTCAATACCTATCTATCTTAAATGCCCTGACATTATGAAACCTATGGCAAAGGCGGCTCGGTGATCAGCAAACTCATCTTTTCTCCTGGACACACAGTTAGACTACACTTCCCAACCTCTGTCAAAGTTAGCTGTGGAGCATGGTGGAGGTCTAGCCAATGGAACTCAAGTGGAAATGATGTACACCCTTTTCAGACCTGGCTATTAAAACTTCCCATCCTCCATGTTTTTCTCCTTCTGCCAGCTTAACGTGGGCAAGCCCAGCAATCCTAGAAGCTACACGTTGAAGACGGTGGACCCACAAGACAGAAGGATCTGGATCTCTGAAGCACCATTTGGAGCAGAAGCAACCACCAATCAGGAACACCTGTTTTTAGCTTTTGACGATTGAGAAAGAACCTTTTGCTGTGTTTGAGCCATTAGACGTTTTGGGATTAGTTTTGTAGCAACAGCTCCATTATCTTAATGAATACATCCTTTCCTCATCGCCATAACCAATCCAAAGTAATCCTTCTTGCTGCCTTGCTTCCTCTCACCGGTAGAGAGTCTTTCTGTTCACATTATCAGTATATGTGCTGTTACCTCCTTAACACTTTCCCTGCACACACACATACTACCACCACCACCAATGTGTCAGAAGTGATTTGAGGGCAGGCGCTGCCCTCTATATGCCCTTTATAGCTCTTCAATGTCTAGGATAACATATCACCTTGTCAGACTTGCCCCCAATAAATTCTGTATAATTTCAATGGACTAATACCTATTATTTAAGGTATGTTGTTGGATAGCAGGGGGCAACATATCTCTATTTTATGGTCTTTTCTCCTTGTAGTTTCCTGAAATTATAATTAAGTCATTTCTGCATGTTTTATTTAAATTAGTCATTTTGAGCAAAGAGAATTTCTCCAGGTATTTATTAGTGGGGCTATTAGGATGAGATTAAGGCATTTCTTGGAAATAAAGATCTTACAGGATTAGGGCAGTGACTAAATGAGAATCAAAGGTCTGAGGAGCAGAAGGCCACACGATCTCCATATTACTCGTCTGGTGGTCGTGCTACCCTCATGTGATCAAACAAGACGATAGACACAAATCATCTTAAAAGTGCCCCACGAGCTCCCTACATGTAGGGGTGCTAGCATCTCCATCTTTGTGCCTCCCATGTCCAGCACAGCGCACGCCCACTGTAGGTATTCAAATATCTATTTACCTAATTATACAGTACCACATCATCGTGTGTGATCCTCTACTGGAATATCAATGGCTATTAATGACTCTCTTTCAGCTTGCAACAGAACAGCCAAACGAACAATGACTGATTATACCAAGTGCATGAGGCATATCCAGCTGCTCTTGGAATCCTACTTCAAGAAAGTTGCAACAGATTTAAAGAGGGCAAGATCTAGGTGCCTCTTCCTTTCATCTATCTTCATATGTCCACTTTCTTGAGAGACAAGCAAAGCTTATGATTCTATTTCCTATACGCTGAGCTCTCAGCCCCCTCTTTTTCTGTTTTTTTGTATTGGCACCTAAGCTAGTGTCTGCTGCAAATTTCTTTTTTTTTTTCCTTCTTCTTCTCCCCAAAGCCCCCCAGTATATAGTTGTATATTCCAGCTGCAGTTCCCTCTGGTTCTGCCATGTGGGACGCTGCCTCAGCATGGCCCAATGAGTGGTGCCATGTCCACGCCCAGGATTCGAACAAGCAAAACCCTGGGCTGCCAAAGTGGAGCGTGAAAACTCAATCACTCAGCCACGGTGCCAGCCCCTCTCAGCCCCTTTTTAAAAAGCCCCCAACTGCATAGACTAGGAGAAGATATTTGTGTTACATAACCAACAAAAGATTTATATGTGGTTTACATAAAAAAGTCTATAAGTCAGCTTAAAAAGGCAAATAATCTTTAAAGAAATGAGTGAAAGTTTTGAACAGGTACTTTACAAAAGAAGATAAGATATTCAAGTGACCAATTAGCAGAAACTATATTAGGAACCCTTACAACTCAATAGTAAGAAAACAAACAATTCCATTAAAAAATGGGCAAAGTATCTGAATAAACATTTTTTCCAAAGAAGATATACAAATGGCCAACAGATATATGAAAAGATGCTCAGTATCACTAATCACCATGGAAATGCAAGTCAAAACCACCATGAGATACACCTCCCACCTGTTAGAGTGGCTATTAGCAAAACGATAAGAGATAAGAACTGGCAACAATGTGGAGAAAAGGGAGCCCTTGTGCATTGTTGGTGGGAATGTAAGTCGGCACAGTCCCTATGAAAAACAATATAGAGGTTTCCCGAAAAATTAAAAATGGAACTACCGTAGGATCCAGCTATTCTACTTCTGGGTATATATCCAAAGGAAACGAAAAAAGGATCTCAAAGAGATATCTGCTTTCCCATGTTCATTGCATCATTATTCACAATAGCCAAGATAGAGAAATAACCTACGTGTCTGTCAACAGACGAATGGATAAAGAAGATGAATCTTCTTCAGCCACAAAAAAGAAGGAAATCCTGCCATTCGTGTATGTGGATGGAGCTTGAGGGCATTCTGCTAAGTGAAACAAGCCAGAGAAAGAAAACTACTGTATGGTATTATACGTGAAATTTAAAAAAATTAAAGTCAAACTCATAGAAACAAAGAGTAGAATGGTGGTTACCAGGGGCTGGGTGGTGGAGGGGAATGGGAAGATGTTGGGTCAAAGGGAACAAACTTCTAGTTATAAGATGAATAAGTTCTGAGGATCTTATAGGATGGTGACTAGAGTTAATAATATATATTGTATACTTGAAATTGGCTGACAGTAGCATTCTCACCAAAAAAGAGGAACTATGTGAGGTGATAAATGTGTTATCAGGTGTTACCTGATTGTGGTCATCATTTCATGATGTATATGAATATCAAATCATCACGTTATACACTTTAAATATATTACAATTTTATTTGTCAATTATACCTCAATAAAGCTGGAAAAAAACCCAAAAGCTAATCATTGGTGACACAAGTCAGGAGAGTGGTTATCTCTGGGGAGGAAGGGGGAAGCAGTGTTTGGAATGGGAACAAAGATACTTCAGGAGTACAGTTCTGTTCCTTGATCCAGATGGTAGTTCCATGTGTGTGTTCACTTTGTGAAAAGCCCTGGAACTATGTATCCATTGTGCCTTTCCTTTATATGCATTATACTACAAATAAATGTTTACTTAAAAGAAAAAGGCCTCTAGTATTTATGACTAAGTACAGGTTTGAATTAGCCATGTTTACATAATCCCAAGAAAAAAACTACTAAAAATGGAATTTAACAGCATTCTGGATATGCTGGTTAACATCTAGCAGACATTTAACAAAACTGCCTTCAAATTAGTCCTGTAGTATTTTCATGATGAGTTCACTCCCAGATCCTTTCTTTGATGTCTGGCACTGCTGGCTGGAGCTGCTCTGAGGTAAAAGGCTTACGTGAGTTTGCAATTTATAAGCATTTTTAAGGCCATCTCTTCAACTCACAAGTATGAACCAGGCAGAGCTCAGTGAGGCCTTGTTTTCTAATGGCAATCTCAAAGTCTACTCTTCAATTTATCTTTTGGATGGAGCAACGCACACTTTCAGGTAAGATAAATATAAATCTTGAGGCTGTCATAATAAGATGATCACAAAAGTTTTTCACCATATATGTAAAGCTTAGCAGAGAGCTGCCTGGGGCCTGTAGTATCTCAGGCTGCTCTAACCCTCAGACTCAAGTATTAAGTAACACCTTCCTTGCCTGTCTTATCAGTGAGGTTGTAAGGATCAAACGAGATAGCACATAATGAAAAGAAAGTGCTATGGCAACTGCGTAATGTCCTACAGAGTTACAGCATCACTGTTTTTGGTGTTGGATCCTTCACTCAACCCCAAGGGGAATGGACATATTATTTAAGGAATATTTTCAAGAAAAAGCAAAAGATAACTGCCTGTCTCATGCTCCCTCTAAACTTCTAGATTTTGGCCAATTGTAAAACAAACAGAGGTGGACCTCAAACCCAGCAGCCTTTGCTGCTTTATCTAGAAGCTTCCGTGCTTTCATTTTAGGTAGGCATTACAGGAGAAAATAGGATCCTTCCGAACTAGATTTTAAATTCTGTTAGGAAACATAAGGCAAGCATATTTCTGAGGATCTAGACTTTACTTAAAAGAAAAAATTTGGCTTTGGGAAATTGACCAAAGACCCAAGAGAAAAATATGTAAAATTGAAACAATCACAGGTTCACTCTCTTATGCTAGTAAATAATCTGGAAGCCTGTGTCTGAGAATTTAAAAGTGTCTGTATTTACAGTCTTGATGCTTGAGCACTTTGAGGTAAACTGTTCCTGGTTCTAATTATTTTCAAAGAAGAAAAACTGTTGAGGGGCTAGGACTGGAGAATTGTAAGCCCCAAGTGTTCCAGCCAAGCTGAGAAAGAGATGGTCGTCAGCAGTCCTTCAGATTCCCATGCGATTGCTCCCTGAGCAGCAAAAAGTGAATCATCTTCTAGTCTCTTTGTTTTGCTTTGAATTTTTTGTTATGTAGACGCCTTATTGAAACTTTTTCAAAAGTGTATATAGTACCCTTGGAAGATTTAGAATCAATTCATTTACCCCTACAGACAAATAATAGTGAGAACTGATATGACAGCTCTAACCCAGGAGAAAACACATCGCACTGAACAAAGTTTCTTTTCTTCCTTAAAAGCTTTTCTTTGTTTTCTTTTCTGGATTCGATGAACACATTTTCCTGGATGGTATTATAGAAATCTTATTGATCCTAGGTCACAAAACAGGAGAGAAGGGACATCTAGGCATTGGACGTTAAATAAATATACAGCAGCTGTAAATGGGTACTTATTCTAAAGGAAGAACAAAGCCCAGGGAAAGGTTGTATTTATGAAGGCTGCATCATTATTCTCTGGGTAACACCATGACAGAGGTAAACACTGACTGTCATGGCGTTATCAGTCTTCACAGCGCAAACATCTCCCCCTCGCTCTGATGTTTCATGTTGGATTCCGTTT
Organism: Equus przewalskii; assembly: GCF_037783145.1. Classification (NCBI taxonomy): domain Eukaryota; kingdom Metazoa; phylum Chordata; class Mammalia; order Perissodactyla; family Equidae; genus Equus; species Equus przewalskii. Next base: position 20,463,159 of record NC_091852.1, read on the forward strand.
CAGCAGTGCCATAGGGACATCGGTGTTTGTCCCACTGTTCTGTGAGCCCAATTCTGACCCTAAAACGGTTAATTTAAAACTTTTCAGTCTAAAATTTAACGGAAGAACATTGGCAATCAATCCCCATGGGTAAACTAAAGTAAGACTTTGAGGAGGAAAAAAAAGGATAAGCAGAATATTCCATAAGTTGGGCTTAAATATAAGGAAAAAATTGATAAATTTAATCACATTAAAATTTATAAACTTCTATTTGTCAAAGACACCCAAAAAAGGAGGTAAACCATAGAGTGAGATAAGATATTTGCAATGCATAAAAGTGAAGGATTAGTAGCCAACCTAAATAAAGAAATCCTGGAAACCAATATGAAAAACTCAATTGACCCAAGCTGTTTACAGAGGAGGAAGACTAATTAGCTCAAATGAAAATATACAGTAAATCAGAGAAATGAAAATTAAAACAACAGCCAGACATAGTGTCACACCCATCACGTAAAAAAGAAAAAAAGAAAAAATCTAATAATACCAAGTGTTGTTGGGAATGTCATGGGAAAATGGAAACCCAAGAATTGATAGCAGGATTGTAAATTTGTACACTCACTTTAGAGGGTAATTTGAGAATTCTTAGTAGAGTTGATCATGCTCTATGAGCCAGCAAGCCCACCTCTCAGTATCTACCTTTGAGAAACTGGCACACAGTTTGTACAAGGACACTGGTTCACAGATGTCTATTACAGCACTATTTGTGACAGAGAAACAAAAAGCAAAATCAGAAGCAAACTAATTGTGGGGGAATTGACAAGCTGTGGTTTATTTATACAGTAGCAAATCAACAGCCATGTTTCAAGGGCTCCAAAGTATAAAATGCAAAAGAACCCCACAAAGAAGAAATTACGTGTACTTCTGCCTTGCAATATTATCTTAGATCCCTACTATTCCAATTACTATTTCTCCCTTGCTTGTCCAAATTGAAAACCTAGTGGGATATCATTCCTCCTCTCTAATAACAGGTTTCGTATATTTGCAACTCTGAAGAATTAATGGGACTAAATGACTAAATGAAGAGACACAACATCATCCGGTTTGGAGAACCAGCTAGAACCTGTCACCCCTACCAGAGCCACAGAGGAACTTGGAAGGTCTCCCCTTCCCATAGCTATGTTTCTGAAGGCAGAAGGCAAGTCCAAGCACACTAGCTGTGACCAGCTGTAATTAATTAGCCTGGGCATTTCCCAAGATTCTTAGTCACTGCTTCCCACTTGCACGGATTGAACTCCAAATCTTTCTTTCTTTCTGATTAAGAGATAGTGCTTGTATTCTGTGTTGGATGAGCATTTTCCCCTCCCTTTTCTCCTGCCAACATATCCACCAAGATCACAGAGAAGTACCAGTTCTGTATATGGTTCTTAACTGAGACTGTCATTTTCAGCTCCCATTAGGGAGTCCCTGGTTCTTTGACAAAAGGAAGATGAAGAAAAAGCCCTGGAGATTCTAAGTGGAGATTCCTGAGCAGAGACACACAGACCTTCAGGTTGCCGAGTGTGCCCTCTGGAAATGTGAGTGACAGCTGTCCATGCTGGTCTTGGAATACTGTGGACTGAATAGGTCATTTCCCTGACATTTAATCTCATCAGGGAACTCTGATCTCTGGCCTAATGAATGACCCAGGTCATTGCTTTCCTGGGGAGCCCGACCAAGTCATCAGGCAGCTATCTCTGAATGGACTCTGAGAAAGCAAGCGTTCATCAAGGGACACAGAGGCAGCCACTCTACCTGAAAGGTACCACATATACAAGACTGCCCTACACTTCCAGGATTTCCACCCATTATTGAGGATTGGGTTTAATTCTGCCAATAAGTATAAGGAAAGTTCATGCCACATTAACTCTGCTCTAACAATTTACCTTTTTACAAAGTTTCATTTTAGTGAGACGTAGTTATGAGGAAAGAAACTATTGAAAAAGTTGATGTCCTTTTGTGAGAAATGAGTTTTACAGCACAAGGTAAAGCTGAGTCAACGGGAAGGGTAGGCAAACAGGCATTGCCCGTGGAATCAAATTCAAATGCCTTCTCTGAACTCTGACTGCCTGGGTGCGCATACAGCTGTGTGACTTTGGCCAAGTTACGTAAACTCAACACGCCCAGCTCTTTCACATGTGAAATGGAATACCAAGGTATCTCCTCACTTAGGGAGGACTAAACGGGGTGATGCATGGGAAGCCCCAAACACCCAGAGCAGTGCACGGACATCAGCAACAGCTGTTTGCACCTCTCCAGCTGCTGCTTCCTGCCTCCCGCTCTATCCTCCTGCCGTAGCCAACTACTATTTTGATAGAGGCTCTTTAAAGCACCATGTAGCTTCAGCTCCCTGCACAGAGTTCACTTAGGTGGGGATTTCTTCATATCAGTTAGAATCCCACCAGGAATAGATACACTCAAATGAAGTAATTTGAGGAGAGTTTAGTACAAGACCTATTTACACAGGTGTGGGTGGTGGAAAGGGAGAGCACAATGGACGGTACAGTACCCCAGGGCAAGTAACATCAGGGTTAGCATCACCCCACCCCCAGATTTATTCCTGGAATCAGAGACAGAGCTGGGTGGAGAGGGCTGCCTGGCAGGAGCTGTGACCTTCAGAAGAGGCACGTTGCCAGCCCTTAGAAACCCAATAGGAAGAGAAATAAATTCCCAACTGCATTCCCCTTCCTGTCTGATATCTGTAGCGCTCTCAATTGTCACGACCCAACTGAAATCTGGAAGGAAGACAAGCCGGTTGATACAGGCATAGAGGTCAGCCCATGGGACAGAGCACACGGAGAGGATGGCGAGAGGATCTTTGGGGCAAATGGAAGATACCCGGCACACTCTTCACCCATCCCCCTAGACTCAGACTGCTTCCTAACTTTCCCGGTTAATCTGCCCAGTCTCTTCTTTGTGCTGCCCCCACTGCCAACCCCACGAGTTACACACTCAGAGCAGGGTATTGCATTAGATGTTGGAGCAGCTGACTCCCTCCACTCTGTGAGCCCCTTGAGAACAAGGACTCTGCCTGGCACAGAGCAAGTGCTTAAAGACATTTGTTAATTCCGTGCAAGCATCATGGAGTCTATCAGAACACAGCCTCCTCTACGGGGTGTAAATCATAATTTAGATTCCAGAACTAAGCACTTCAAATATCAATGGGAGCAAGTACATGAAACCATTGAAAGTTCAGGATAAAATTAAGTTATGGTGGATGAATTTCCAAATGGAATTACATACAAAGAGTTGGCTGAAAAGATTGATAACCTTACTTCTAATTAAGCGTATGCTAGTTTACCAAGTCCAGCGCGGTAAGTGTATTGTGAAAAGGTAGGAGGTGATGGGAAAACTGGCCACTTTTTAGCTTTGTGGTATTTCCCAGAAATAAATGCTCATTTCACTGTAAAACTTCAAGAGGATAGGGTACACATTTCTCTCATTTACAAGGAGCACCTTGTGGGACTGACGTTTCATTTCACATATGTTGGAAAACAGTGGTTAAGAGGAACCAAGAAATTTATTTTTTTATATGACTATGGCAGAGGTCTTATGCTTTAAAAGAATTTTCTCCTATTGAACTCCCTTGAAGAGCAAGGGAGAAGGAATGTGTCAAATGGTCTTGAGTCATGTCAAGGTTTCTCAGCGAGATGCCTTTCCCAAAGAGGCTTGAGAGACAGGAAGTTGGAGGGGCATCCCAGGGAAGCAGATGGCCCTCCTCCAGGTCTGGGATTGTAAGAAGCTCTGAGCTCAGCAGAGGGGCAGCCCAGAGGCATGGCCTGCACGTGTGGTTGACAGCAGGAGTCTGTAAGTCATGCTCTCTTCTTCTGATCAGTCTGGTCCTGAGCTTCAGTCCCCAGGGAGGCAGTAGGGGAAGGGGAAGGAGGTGGGCAAAGCAGCTGTTTGCATTCAGGATGACCCATGCAGCGCCGGCTGCAGCTGAGTTGAACTCTCTCTCAGAGGGCCTAGTTGTCTCTGGGGGATGGGGACCAAAATAGTTTGGCAAGAACACGCACTTCCCGAAATTAATTGGAGAAGCAGAGACTCCCTAGGGAAATAAGGTCACTCAACTGCTTTGTCCTCCTTCTGAGAGATGAAGGCACGGGAACATTCATCCATGTGGACCCATTCCGTGTGCAGGCTGCTTCTGGGCCTAATTGGGAGCTTAGGAGAAACCTCAACACAGAGGAAGGGAAGGTCGAGAGAGAATATGATGGCTTCTGGGCCTTGAGAACCACTGCAGGGGCACAGTCTCGGGCGAGAGCAACAATTCTTTTTAGGTCAAGATCCCACATCCTACAGTGAAGGGATGGCAAAAATGAATGGAGCACTAGGAGCACCGCTCTCTATGTTAGCCCACGCCTGCAGCCCGAGCAGTGCCTTTGTGCTAAGGTACAGCCTCTTCAAGACCCAATAATTTCTAGCTATCAAAAAGTGTTGTAGCACACTGCTTTTCTAAGAAAAGAACACTTTAATGCCATCTTCTGAAACATTGTCATAATAAGCATTCAAATGTGAATGTCCTCCATGTGGACACTGTCCACTTGGAATGTGATGCCCTTACACAGTACACAGCCTGTGCAACTGGACGCAGCAGCTCTCCATCAGCCTCACCTGAATTTAGACAGGGTAGAAGTTACTGCTCTCAAGTCCCTTAAACACATTCCTGGTTTAGCAGGGAGTGGATCACACCCTCCGCAATGGTCCTACCACTGCAAGTGTACCCAAAAACCTTTCACAGTCTTTGAATTGTTGAAGACATAGCCTTCAATTTTATTTTTCTCTAACCATATGCCCTGCCCAATAGCATTCGGTGGTGGTGAACTCTGTGAGTTTGCATGTGTGTATGAGGCCCCGCCCCACATAATGCCAAACATATTAAAATATATCCACATCTCGCATAAAAATCTACTTTTTGTTCCAAAAGAATATTGAAAGGATTTTGATAAGTTTTTTTTGAAGTGAGGCTCTAAGTCACTCATTTAATTAACTATTGGCAATGATTTCTCATCAATCATGCATACTCGGGAATCCTTTCAAAACGAGTAAATAGATCCTACAAATTACTTGCAAGTGTTACAATGATTTCTTGGATACTAAACATAATAATAAAGTGACAATATGTGCATTTCATACACATTAAAGTAGGCAGTTAACCATGTTGATGTTGAAGTGTTCTTCATCATGGAGCTCATAATTGTTTTCAGACCTCTCATTTTAAGTCCATGAATATCGAACACCTCGGGCAAGGGGCGGAGGATACCACTGAGGGACACAATGACCTGGTGCACGTGGGCATGCATGTGTAGGTGTGTGTATGTGTGTGAGACAGAGAGAGCACCTGTGGGTGAGTGAGCATGTGTATGCATGTATATGTGTACTGTGTGTATGAGTGTGTGTGTGTGTTGGGGGCAAGGCAGGGCGGTGTGAGAACCTTGAGTCGTTTCTTGCACAACAAGCTTTCGGGGAGCATGCTTCATCTTCTCCTGCCATCTCTCCCCACAACATTCTGCATACACCATACTTATTTTCAGAAGGCCCTACAAATTTATTTCTGCACATTCCATCCCAGAATTCTCTCAGCTAGCTCCCATTTTCTCTGCCAATATCCAGTGCAGTTAATTCTGCCCAGCTGGAATACCAGATACGGATCCGTGCAATCCCAGCGCACTAACCTGGCACTAGCCTACTGACTGAGTTTCTCTGAAAATCTCAAGGCAACGTTCCAAGGGTCAGAAAAAGAAATGATCGTTCACTTGTAACAGATCTCCCAGCTGGATGAAATATGACAGTTAGGGGGTATTGTTTTTCCCCTCATGAAACCAAATGTGCATATTTCATTCAAATAAAGGTAGCAAAATGATTTCATGGGATGTACACTCTTAGAAGTTCCAGTAAGATGACATCTGCAGAGGACCCAGGTAGTGTCCTTAAAGGCCTAACCTAGCACCCGAGCTGGGCAAGTTTTCTCTTCTTTTGTCTAGCCGATGGTGCTTCACTGTTCAGCCTCCCAGAAGAGGCTAACGCTTCCCACACTTTCTTGATAATAACAAGCATCTGGGGTGCTTATTTAAGATACAAATTCCTAGGCCCTTCCACTGGCACATCTTGAATTCGTAAGGCTTGGTTAGGACCCAGGTGTCTATACTTATAACAAGTAGTGTTTCTTATTTCTAGGAGATTCTTACGTCTAGGAGGGTTCATTAAAAATGCTGAGTTAAGACAAACTATATGCAACATTTATATGCAAATGACAGTGATCAATTAACCTATGCAACAGTGTGAAATATAAATTCAGTTATATATATATATATAACTGAATTTTTATCCACATATTGCATAACGTTTAAGAAGTGCTCAGAGGATATTAGCTGATTGTGGGTCCAGACTCAAAATGGTGTTGAACATCGGGCTTAGCATAGACATGAGTCATATATGTGAGATGTAAGAATATTGGACAATGGCAGTAAGATCCTGGCAGGCTGAGGTCCAGCCCTCGCCTCACCGTGGCATTTCTCGCATATGTGAGAGGAACAACCAGCTCCCCAAACTGTCAGTATTGCACTGCCTTTGAAATCTGGCAAGCCTGGGTTCAAAGCGCAGCTCTTACGCTTTTAATTCTGTGACCTCAGAGGCCTGTCACTTATCCGCCCTTATCCTGGGTTCCACGTCTAAGAAATTGGAAGGATGATAACACCTGCTACTGAGAGGAACTGGTTCTGCCTCTTTGTAATGCTTTAGGGAGGCTCTGCAGCAGAGTGGAACAAGCTTGGGCTTCTTGGGTGGACAAACCTGGGTTCAAATCCTGACTCCACTTTTCACTAACTTGATGGCCTTGGGTAAGTCATTGCCCTTCTGTGAGCCTCGGTGTCCTCATAGGTAGAGATGGGGGTAGTCGTGACACACCAGAAAGGCAGCACAATGTAACAGGTGGAAATCCTCACCCCGGTTTAGGAAAGTGGATCTTTTTGAGGGCTTCCAAGAAAAGCGACCCACCCATTGGCAATAGCCTGCAAGGAAGTGGGGAGCTGACAGGGGGGTTTGCATCTGAGAGATGGCTGTGTGGGATCAGGACCCGCCACCACTGCACGCCCCACCCGCCATATGGAAGGGGACAGATTATTTCCTGGGAAGGTGCTGCCTGTGAACTGAAAAGGCTATGATCTTGGGGCCCCAGCAGAGGGCACTCCTAGCTGAACGTGGCATTGAGGGAAAGAGTATCCTCCCTTGAAGAAATACTCCCCAATTCTACCTCCCAGGGACTTCAAAGGCTTGCAATTCCCAGACAAACCACACTTTCTGCCCTTGCGACTCAGTGATGTCCCGTCCCTCACTTCAGCTAGCTGGCTTTTAATTGTCCTTTAAGTCTCAGCTTCTGAGAAGTGCCTCCAGAGCCTCAGAAGGAGACAAGGCCCGTCCTGAGGTTCCATGAGGGCAGCAGGATCAGCCCACCACAGGTATCCTCTTCTGCTCTCCCATAGAATCGTACAGCACCTCCTCCACAATGTTGTTCTTGTCCACCTCCTCTGGCAGCTTCAGGAGGACAAGAGCTGTGTCTTTCTCTGAATGTCAACTCCTAACACAGGACCAGGTACGGAAAGGGTGCTTGAGAGATGTTTATTGATTGAAAAATGGCCTCTGGGCTCCATTCTAATAGGGGCAGGAAGGATTATCAGAAACTCAGAGGTGGGCAGATTCTAAGATGCGAGTCCCCCTGCTTTGAGAATCACTGCAGCTGGCAACAGGTGCTCCTGATGAGAGCGGCCTCTGTGAACAGAAAAGCAATTTGAGAACTCCTGATCTAATGAGGAAGAGAAGAGAGGTCCCAACTGGCACAGTTCTGTTCATGAAATTAGCACAGGGCTCCAGGGGGGCCGGATGGAAACCTCTGGGTGGGACCAAGGCTGTGGACTGAAGGGCCAGGGGCAGGCTTGCCTAAGGGCCCCCAACATCCCCTTGGCTGGATGATTCAGCTACTTGGTTGTGCTGGCAATGTGGCTGCTGCTGGACCTGCCCCAGAACAGGGGGCAGGCTTCCGAAGGACACACATTGTTGTTTCTGTCATTTTGACCTATCCTGCAGGACTTTTGCTTGCGGGGAACTGTAGCTCAAGAGGGCGGAATTCAAAGAAGGAAGTGAGTGTAGAATTAGCTGCAACCAGAGGGAACAATCTGTTACCTACAAGCAGAAGCTCCTCCTCCCCTAGAGGCCCCTCTTTGTCTTCCCTCTTCTCCCACTTAGCTGTCTCCTTCTCTCGAATTTTAACATCAGTGCTCTCTTTCCTCTCCCTCTCTTTGGTGCTCCAGCTCTAGGAGTGGAGTACTTACCCTTGAGGAAGGGAGTAGGGATGGGGTGGGATGGAGCTAACGTGTAGTGAGCAGCTACCTAGTACCAGGCACTGTGCTGGGCACTTCCACAAATTCATGCATCGAATCCCCCAGGCACCCCATGGGGTAGGCGTTATTATAATCCTCCTTGGGCTCTATTGCTTGTTGCCCATCCAGCTTCTTCCAGAGAAAGAGCCCCAGCCCAGAGGCCCTGCTGCAGGGGTGGTCTGAGCTGACTGGACCAAGGCTGTGTCCAATTAGCTCAGACCACCTGGGGATGGGGGTGTCCACTGGGTAGACTGAGCCACACGAAACCTGAGAGAGCTCAAGGATCACCACCTCACTTACTAGTGGCACTGAGGACCCTCAGAGCCACGGTTTATTTCTGTGAAATCCCTATAGGTTTGCAAAAAAACCCTTCCTTTGTCCTTGCTCTAACTTGATTCATTCCTGCCCCCAGCAACCAAAAGGCCTGGATTTCAAAAACCATTATCACCAGACTGCAGACTACAAAACCGAGGTACCAAGAGATTCAATGGTTTGTCCAATGTCGTAAACTGATAAGTGGCTGGGCGGGGATTCAGGCCCTGACCTGCCTGATTCCAAAACCCATTCTCTGTACACTGAGTTGTGCCAAGACATTCTTCAGGGCCTCTAAGAATATTTCTGGATGTGTTTTGCCCATAAAGACAATCTGTAAAAAGTATGCTGGATCAGAGCAGTGGGAATTGTAGGAAATCCTTGCTACAAAGAGCAAAACTATAGCTCTCTTCTGGCAGTGATAGTAATAATACTAACAGCTAACATTAATTAAGCATTTACTGTGTGCCAGGCCCTGGGCTTAACACTTTACACGAATTTTATCACATTTCTCTTCCCCATTTTTAGATGAGGATATTGGGCCTCAGAGAGGTTATATAACTTGTCTCAGGTCTCAGAGCTAGAAAGAGAAAGCTCTGTGGTTCAAAGCCAGCTCTCTCTAAACTTGAGACCTCACGCTGTACAGAGACAAATGCGACAGTCTGGACAAGACTAATCTGAAATCTTAAGGAGGCCGTGGCCACCTCGCTGCAGCCATCATAATTATTCATAACAGGGAGGGGGTGCTGAATGAATGTCAGGAGGTGTAAGTTGTGAACTTCTCGCTAAAAGTCAGAAGGCCAAGTTGTGAGATGGGCTTTTAGTGAAAACTGAGATGCTGACAGTGTTAGGCAGTGAGCATGGTCCTCTGAGGTTTTCCTCCCTGGAGCTTGGTGCCAGCAATCTCCTGTGATTTATGCTCCCAAGTGACACAGAGCTTGCAGGCACCAACTCTGCAGGAGTGAAGAAAATGGATCGACTCTCTGGGGTTGTTTTCCCTGCACACACCATGTTCCCTTAAAAGGCCTTGAGTGTATATACAGTTCTGACACGAGGGCAGAACCAAATAACAGCAGGGCCTCTCTTCCCCTTATATGGTCAAGTATTACAATGGCACCCACCCTCCTAATTTATGAAGCGTACGAGTGGAGGAATGCCCATCAGGAGATGTGGGGATATTTCACCAGAAAAGATATAAAGCTCATCTCGCTGGCAGAGAACTTACAAGACCAAGTGGAACAGAATGCATGCTTGCTGAGGGTTTTTTTAAAAAAAGAAAACTATTAAGAATAAACACTTTCGTTCCTCTCTCAAATATCAACATTTCTTGAAGACAAAGAACACGCAGAGCTTCCCCCAAGTATCAGAAAAGAGAAAAATAAAGCAAGAATAAAAACTTGTAGAGTTTATTGTCATACATTTACCTCCTCCCACCCTAGTCTTTGCTTCCCCATTAAACACACACACACACACATCCTCCTCCAAAGCACGAATACAACCAGTCAAGCATCTGAAAAGAAAGGACAATTTCATTTGAAATACAATACAGAAATAGGAGAGAGGACCAGTCAGCCACAAAGAGTTCTTGTCTATAAAGGGCCTTAGCCATTTTATTAGAAGCTATAGATCAAGTTTTTCCATCCAATCTCTGTCCTAAGATTGGAACCAATAAAGACAAGAGGGTGTGTCAAATGTGAATGTAGGAAGAGTGCATCATACGTCATAAATCATATGATACCCACAGTTAACTCAAACACTATGGCAATGTCCTCCTAGAATTGTTATTTTTTAAATTACTATTTATTATTTTTATTTAATACACAAGTAGGTTTCTTAGATATAACCAAGTATAAGTTACGTCATTATTTAAACTCTTTTCGCCCTTGCTATCATTCACTTCAATTTGGTCAGGACTCTGAATCTATCTGGTGGGCATGCTGGTCCAAAGGACCAAATTCTTCTATCCCACTTCAAAAAGCCGAGGAACCCTTGGGCATCCACTAACATTTTAATGGCGCATTGTTCAAGCTGTTAGACAGAGAAAGATTCAGGCGTTTCATACACATAAAACATATTCCTTCACCACTTTACAAACTACATGTATGCGTGGAGCACCTTGAGTGAAACTCAATATTTTAAAAAAGCATTTGGAGATCCCCAGATAGTGGGTGTGTACAAATAACCAACACCCAAGAAAACAATGCCCTGAGCTTCCTTCAGTAAAACTCCCAAATGAGATGTGTTTAATGTGAAAAGTGCAGTTGGAAGCTCAACTTCTTAAAACCAGAAATTTAGAACTCAGACCCTGCTGATCCCAAATACGTGTTATCACCTGAAAAGGTTCTACTTAAGATCCTCATAGAACTCGCACCACAAGGAAAGCTCTCAAGGTCTCATGGCGGACTCTCTACCCCACAGCTTTATTGAATGGCTACATTTGAGGCAGAAAGAGTGAGCAGGTATGAGGAGAAAATTCAGGAGCCCTGGGTGGTTGTGTCCCAAAACACGGGCAACTGAGCCTCTGGCAACTGTGGTGTCCACTGTCTTCCCAGAATCTTCACACTGTCTGGGGGACCTCGAAGGGAGCTTCTAAAGGCATGGCAGTTGCCCAACTTGAAGCATTTTTAAATACCTACAGCTCCAGCTGAGGAGGTTCCCTTCCTGGGATTAGGAACCAAACAGCAGGGATGCAAGTCTGCAAGCTTGACCACCTGCATCAGAAATACCTGGCCATTTTGTTTAAAATGCAGATTCTTGGGCTCCACTCAGCATGACTGAATCTGAATCTCTGGGGGCGGGGCCTTGGAACTTGCATTTTAACAAGGACTTCTCTACCCACCCAGCCCCTGTAAGATTCTGATGCACTCTGACATTTAAGAACCACTGCCATAAGTAATCAAAAAAAATCCTATTGAATTCAACACAGTTTGATACCCAGTTAAGAAATACAGTCAAGGCCCATATACTTCTAAGATTTGAGGCAAAAAGGGATCTCAGGGAACAGCTAACCCAACCTCTTCATTCTTTAAACAAGGAAAGTAGGTGTCTAGGCAGAGTCACTGACTTGCCCTGGGATCTTATTGCCGGTTTATGGTAGAGCCTTTTGAGAGTTCTGGTCCAGGTCCCATTCCTAGACTATTGCTTGTTCTGCCATAACACTCAAAACCTTTCTCACCCCTCCCTGCACCACACCCACACCCATCCACACACTCTCCAGGGCGGCTTTGTTTAAAATGTAGAATAACCCACCATGCTGATCTGGGAACTTCTGTTTCTGCCTGTCCAATATCCTGCCCCTTCTGAAGGAAACAGAACTTCGGTTTACATTCGTGGAACTGCTCCCTTCTTCACTGCATGTCACTCAAGACAATCCCTTCTTCCATGGCCAAAGAGCAAGCACATGACTTAAGCTAGCCTGAGCACGCGCTGAATCTTGAGGGAAGTGAAAATGAGTACAATGTATGAAGTTTCTTCCTTGATCGGGAAGGCTATTCTCCGAAGAGATTACCCATACATAGTTCCTGCCATCCAGTTTCCTATTATTTTTGAGACCAGCTTTTCCTTTGATTCTGAGAGTTACCCCTTAACCTTCTATCGCATTCCTTTTAAGTAACCTAAAATTGGTCTTGTGACTTGTATGCCAAGAACCCTAGTTGACCCCTGCTTCCTTAACCCCAAACTGGAAATGTGCAAGTATTTGATTCAATCCCATGGAAAGGGAAGTTGGGGTTAAATATCTCCTTTTTGGAAACACAGAGGACGCGAGACCTTGTAGTTGGATGAGCGGGGGTGCAATGCTGGAAACCCCAGTCTCCATCAATACCCACCACTCTACTCATTCCAAAAGGCTTAATATTTTGCCTTTGATCCCAAAACACCCCATGTCCAAACTAAAAGGTTTAAGATACTATCTGTGCAGCTGAAAATAGAAATATTCACGAGCCCACAACTGCAAAGCGATCCAAATGACTCCTCTAAGTCGTACACGCAATCTCAAGATCTGGTGCCAAGAAGTTCTTGGGCTTACCACATCTGCACAAGTAGACAGATTCTCTCCTTGTCAGTCTGGGTTTTATCTTTAATGTCCTCTCCCCAGGGCAGCACTATGGTCCCTGACATGCAGGACATCTGCATGCAATTTCTACATAATAAGAGCAAACCTCAGTTATTTTAAAGCCACAAGTGCCATTAAGAGGTCTTTCTGCCAAAACCCATATGGCTCTTTTGTTACAAAGCTATACAAATATTTATGTTTTCTGTTTGGCTTGGCAGCAAGGCAAACTTTCAGACTCTCTATTGCTCTTGCTTCGAAATGACTGCCTGTCTCCTGCCGCAGGTTGCTTACTATTCACTGTGATTCTCCAAAATAAGTTCTAACTTTTTGAAGTGCAGTACCAAAATTCTTCTGTTTAAGAGGCCCGTCATCAAGTAGTTGCTCCAGAGAAGTGGTGTACAACCCGGACAGCAGTTTAGCATTAAGAGGGAAGCTTTAAAAATGTATTTTAATTGTTTTAATTACGCTATAGTAAAGTGGTCTTTTTGGTGCGTTCCGTTCTATGAATTTTGACACATGTATAGATTCACGTAACTAGCACCACAATCAGAAGACAAAACATTTCCATCACCATCAAGAATGTCCTTGTACAGTCACACCTTGTCCCTTGTTGTCCCCTACCCCTTGCCCCTGGTAACTACTGCTCTGCTTTCCTCTCTCTAGTTTTGTCTTTTTGAGTACCGTATCAATGGAATCACACGGTATGTGACATTTTGAGTCAGGTTCCTTTCATTCAGCATAATCACTTGAGATTCAAATTGCTGTGTGTATCCGTAGTTCCATTTTATTGCCAAGTACTATTCCATTGAATGGATATATCACAGTTTGTTTACCAACTCACCTGTTGAAGGACTTTGGGTTGTTTCCAGTTTGGGGGATATTATGAATAGAGCTGCTATAAAGATTTGTGCTCAGGGTTTTGTGCGAACATAAAGTTTTAATTCTCTAGGGTAGATACACAGGAGCGGTACAAAGTCATATGGTAATAATGTTTAAATTTATAAGCAATTGGCAAACTGTTTTCCAGAATGACTGTGTGTCCCATTTTGCATTCCCACGAGCATTATATGAGAGCTCCAGATGATATGCATTGTTGTCAGCACTTAGTATTAGCAGTATTTTTTATTTTAGCCATTCTAATTATAATGTAGTAGCATCTTGTCCTGGTTTTAAGTTGTATCTCCTAAAAGCTAATGATGTTAAATATCTTTGCATGTGCTTATCTGGCATCCATACATCCTCTTTTGATCAAATATTTTGCCCATTTTTAACTGGATTGATGGTTCCAATTCTTCCAAGATGTTGAAAAGATTATACTCTCTGCTATGAATGGCTTTACCACTTTGGTCAAAAATCAACTGCCATATTTATGATGTCTGTTTCTGTATTCTCTGCTCTGTTTCATTGATCTATATGTCCAACGCTTTGCTAAAACCACATTGCTTTCTGCTAATCAGATAATGTGATTTATCCAGCTTTATTTTTCTTTTTCAAAATTCTTTTGCCTATTCTAGTTACTTTGCCTTTCAATATGAATTTTAGAATTGATCTGTCTATATCAAACAAAGTCCCATGGGAATGTTTATTGGAATTGCATTAAATCTATAGATCAACTTGAAGATAAATGACACCTTTGCTATGTTGAGTCTTTCAAGCCAAAGACATGGTCTGTCCCTCCATTTAGGTACTTTTTTTCATTAATGTTTGATAGTTTTGGTATGTAGATCCTGTGTTTTATTAAATTTATAGCTAAGTATTTCATTTTTGTGAACAATTGTAAATAGTATTGCTTTTTTTATCTCAGTTTCCAAATGAACATTGATAGTATATAGAAATTCAATTGACTTTTGAGTGTTGACTTTGTATCCTCTGATCTTCCTTTACTAGATCTAGGACTTTTTTGTAGATTCCTTGGGATTTTCTATGTGCCATATTCACAATGATGTCATCTGTGAATAGGAAACATCTTGTTTCTTCCTTTCGACTCTAAATGGCTTTTAATTCCTTTTCATGCCCTATCACATTGGCTAGGCCTTCCAGTACAATGTCAAATAGTAGTGGTGAGAGTGGACAACTTTGCCTTTTTCCTCATCTTAAGGGGAAAGCATTCAGTTTTTCACCATTAATTATAATTTTAGCTGTAGGCTTTTTTGTAGATGCCCTTTAATAGATTGAAAAAGCTCTCTCTTATTCCTAGTTTAAATGGATGTTGACTTTTCTGTCAAATGATTTTCTGTTTCAATTGATATGATCATGTGGTTTTTCTTCTTTAAATTGCTAATAAAGTGGATTAAAATTTATTGATTTTTTTAATATTAAACCAGCCTCATATTTTCAGGATAAACCCTAGATTTTTCTTTTTATATATTGCTGGATTTATTATCTTAATATTTTGTTAAGGGTTTTTACATCTATGTTTATAAAGCATATTGGTCTGTATTTTCCTTTTCTTATACTATTTTTGCCTGATTTTAGTGTCAGAGTGCCACTGGCCTCATAAAATGAGTTGAGAAGTGTTTCATCCTCTTCATTGTCTGGAAGAGATTGTGTAGAATTTTTTTTTTAAATATTTGGAATGATTCACCAATGCATCTATCTGCACTTGGGAGTTTATTTTTTGGAAAGTTTTGAAGTATGAATTCAATTTCTTTAATAACCACAGAAATGTTCAAATTATCTATTTCATTTTAGATGAGTGTTGATAATTTTGTTTTTCAAGAAATTGGCCATTTCATCTAAGTTGTTGAATTTATTCATGAAGAGTTCTTTACAGTGCTCCCTTACTATCCCTTTAATGTCTAAAGACTCTGCAGTAATATTTTCATTCCTGATAGCCATAATTTGCATCTTCTCTTTTTCTCTTTGTCAGTCTTGCTAGTTATCACTTTTACTCATCTTTTCAAAGAACCAGCTTTTAGTTTAGTGACTTTTATTGTTTTATTGTTTTTAATATCATTGATTTCTGCTCTTATTTTTATGATTTCCTTCCTTCTCCTCGCTTTGGATTTATTTTGCTCTCTTTTTTCTAGTTTCTTAAGGTGGAAGTATAAATTATTGATTTGAAGACTGTCTTTATTTTTTTTTTTTAGGCTAGTCAAGCAAAGTAGTGGGAGTGGAGAAGGAACAAAGAAATCTGTAACTGGTTGTGATAAACTAATTGTAAACACCACTGCACTCAGACCGGCCTGAAGACTTTTTTTTTTTTTAATATAAGCATTTGATGCTATAATTTACCCCCTCAGTACTACTTTATCTGCATCCCACAAATTTTTACGTGTTGTATATTCATTTTCATTTAGTTCAAAATATTTTCTAATTTTCCTTCAAACTTTCTGTTTGATCCACAGATTATTTACAGGCGTATTGTTCAATTTCTAAGTGTTTAAAGATTTTCCTGTTATCTTTCTGCTATCAATTTTTAGTTGAATTTCTCTTTGTTGAGGGAACATACTGTGCATGGTTTCAATTCCTTTACATTTTTTATTTTGTTTGTTTCAATGACCCAGGATATGGTTTACCTTGGAGAATGTCCCATGCACTTGAAAAGAATATATATTCTGCCAATGGTTAGAGTGTTCTAGAAATGTCAATTAGATCCGGTGATGGATGGTGTTGTTCCATATTTCCATACGCTTGCTGATTTTCTGTCTAATCTGCTTCTGTCTGTTCTAACAGTTTCTGAGAGAAGATTGTTGATGTCTCCAGCTATGATTCTGGATTTCTCTATTTCCCCTTCCTGTTCTGTCCATTTTTGCTTCATGTACTTTGAAGTTCTGTTACTAGGAGCATATACATTTAGGATTATTATATCTTTTTAATAAATTGACCTAACATAATTTCAGTTTTCAAAGACTTTGCAGTACAGTTGAGTTCTCAAAGTCTATTATACTGCTTAGGGTCAGATCCGTCCATGCTCAGCTCAGAGATGAACCCAGTAGTTCATAATAACTTTGAAGGTCATTTTCCCTGACTCCACCCTCTTTTTGATCTCCCAGCTTCCCTAGGGCTCTTTTTGGTACTCTGACCAGAAAGCTGGGGCTTTACTTACTTGTCCTACCACATCTTTCTCATGTCTGCCCCTGTTTCTGGGTGGAGGAGGAGTCAAGTCAAACAGTGGAAAACAGAAAAGGAAAAGAAACAATGGTGTTTTTCCTTACCGTCTTGGAACCACTTCTCCAAGTGAGAGGAATGTTTCCCTTCCTCTAAGTTTCGGGCCCCTGCTGGTGACCTTACTACACTGCCACTGCTACCCTAAGATTGCTTGGTAGCTAGGGCATAAGAGAATGGAGAAAAGAAAGGTAAAAAGGAAAATGGGAAATTCCCTTACACACACTTTCTCTCTGACTGTTAGGCTCCTTGAGCCAGAACTAGGGGACTTCTGAAGTTCTATCTGTGCTGATATTCACTCCCAGCTTTCAGGCTGCATTGATTTCAAGCTGGAGGATACTAGACACACACAAAAGGTAAACTCATCACCAGTTTGGTGGTACTTTAAGTTCTGGCCTTCTTCCGCAATCTGTATGCTACCATCTACTTTTCAGAGTCGTCAAATAGCTGTTCCATACATCCTGTCTAGATTTTACAGCTGCATTCAGTGGAAGTCAGGATGGATGAAGTATGTTTACTCCATCTTACTCAAAATCAGAACCAAGAGGGAAATTTTTTAAACATTCAGATTCCCCTGGCTCCATACCAGCCTAACTGGATTTTAAAGGGGAGTTAGGAAGTGGGGGACAAAATGTAGATTTTGGGAAAGGACTACGGGAAAAGTTGAGGTACATCTGCAGTTGAGAGCCATTTCTCAGAACATGGTTAAGCAGCTACAGCTTCCCTGCAGCTGATCAGATTCCACCCCAGCTCGCTCTCATAATAACTAAAGTTTAAGAACTCTGGGTGCTTCATCAGTGATTGCAAATTCAAACGCCTCCCCAGGCCATACAAGTAACGTGTAGGTTAAGTAGCCAGTTAGACCTATGACACTAGGGAATCATGGGGACAGTGGGGAACTAGAGCCCGTGTCTGTTGGAGGCAGCCTCCAGTAAGCTCCAAACAACCATTCTATGCAGGAATGCAGGCCCAGTAGTGCCAGAATTGCAATTTTTCAATAAAACAGCAATACGATTTTTACATAAAAATCTCTCAATTTTTAAATGTTAGCAAAATAATTCAAAAATAAAACTGCAGGGCATCAGTTTGCTATTTTTGGTCTAGAGAGAAATTGGTATCATCTATATAAAGTAAGTTGGTTGTGCAAATATACCATATGTATGTGTGCATATTATATTCCTTTGAAAAATGTGATCTCCGTCCTTGAGATATCTGGAGATCCCCTGCATGTAGCAAAACTATTAATTGTTTGGAAACTTTGTGGTACAACATCATGTGTACAATGTAATACCCTTTGGAAAAAGATAATCACCAACTTATACGTTGTGTTGCTCATGAACTGGGCTACCAGAGGTATTACTAAGGACTCCTTTCTCTTTAAGGGAGTTCACATGATTTCATGGAACTTGCCAAGCTTCCTTTCCTTCACTAATAATGTCCTTTATCAAAGCCTCGTCTTTCAACAAGAACCCAGAGGAAATGAAACAAGGAGAAGAAATTAGTAAAAGAGAGAAAAATCTCAAAAATTATAATTAATTTGTGTTGTCAAGAATTTGTAATTTGCAAGCTACTGAAGGGTATGTGACATGTCTCAGCTGACTTTAATTTCAAAGTGATGTGACCTGATGGGGATAATGAAGTGAAATGTATGCTGCAAACATCTTCATATACAAATCAGTTCTTAATTACTGTCAATAAGAGAAAACCAGGAGTTGGTTATGCATAAGTACGACATGAGATTTTAATTTTAGTGAAGAAATTCACAAATACAGCTGACTTTACACTTAGTTCCAAGCTAGTTCACTTAACTGGTGGAGCATATTGCTATCAAAATGAAAGTTAAACACCTGAGTGTGTCAGGAAACACATCTGAGTGCACTGCATAGAGTAAAAAGCTAGGGCCTTGGAGTCAGATAAACCTGGATGCGAATTCCAGTCCCTTAACTTACTAGAACGTGACCTTGAGCCTTGGTTTCTTCATCTGTAAAATGCAGTTAATAATGAAAGTTTTTAACTCGGCTTTCCTGGTTGCCAGGAAAAAAGTCTAAACTCAAGTTACCTCAAATAATAGGGTAGGATTTTGTGGGATAAAGTAGTTTGTAAGAATACACTTGAGAATGAGAACACAGAAATTTGACCATGAAGCCAAGCCTTAAAAGAAATCCAGGAAACAGTGAACAGCCAGGCTTCAGGAACATATGTTGTTCAGAATCCAAGTAGGGGAGATGCTTTGTTCAATGGCTGTAACCACCCCGACCCAGCTATTCCTTCTCACTGACTTCCTCATCTTCCATCTATATGTATTGTTTTTACCTTATCTTCTAGGTTCTGTTTTCTCATTACTCTGGCTCACCTATAACTTTCACTCACTCATGACCATCATGACCCCATCAGATTCCTTCTACCCGATGACCTACGAGCTTCTGCTCCCGCTTAAGGAGGATTCTTACCTGGTTCTTATATATTCCAATTTCTAAGTTCAAGATTATTAAAAAGAATCTGATAGTGTTGGCAATTCCCTGTTTGTGAAGAGCTTTTTGCTCTATTTCAAAGGATACTGACCAGTCTGTGACTAGGGCCCATTTGAGTTGGGTGCCCATCCTTGGCCTAATCTTTTATGGCTCAAATTCATTTAAAAAGTCAAGTTAATACCACTCTTTGCATATAAGTAGTAATAATTTATTTGTGATGCGCACTCACTCTGGTTAGGATCCAATACCACAGAGGGATCAAAATTCTAACAACAGGTTTCACACCTTTGGCTAACAAGCCCACAGATTATTTACAAATAATATTTTGCATATTAGGCCTAAAAGTCTCCCACCAGTGCAAATTATCAACCATACCTGTATTGGTTTGAATAGATTTCAAGCCTACCTTTTGATATTTGCTGTGTTAAACCAGGATTGTTTCCCTGAGGGACTCCTAGGAACTGGTGAATACTGTATTTTACAGACAATGGTTCCAGACATCTACAGACTTGTTCAGTTAAGTATGTAAAGAGTCAAATTCCCAGCTCTCTAACTTTCCCCTTCATTTGGCTTTGAGCCCTCGATAAGCAGAAGGTTGAAAGAAACCAAACCGACATCTTTCCCAATCTCTTCTTTTTATTTATGTATTTGATTTTTACAAGGTTCAGTGAGCAAACCATGGCCTTTAAATAAAAGATCACTATCATATGAGTGCTATATCTGACTTGAAACTTGATTAAAACTAAATCTGTTCATTGACCAACAGGTCAAATGTGCCCTGTCCAAGTACTGGGGAACATTTATGAGCGCACATCAACACACAGCCATCAAAGTGATTTGAATTGGATGAAATAAATGAGATCTGGCTTAAACGGGAGCTTGTTCAGTAGTGTCTCTCAGCTTTCAAAAAGCCCTGAAAGAAAAATTCACAGCTTGAATATCTCAAAAGAATCTTCCAGGGAGTTAATGGCTTTGTTTATTAATCAAAGTTAAATCAGAGGGAACTTAAATTAGCTTTGCTCTCGGCAATCTTTTAAGAGCAGATTTTCACGTTGGTTGGGAACACCCTTAAGTAATTCTCCGAAATTGGGTAACATCAATTTGTAAATGTAAAAATTTGCAGGCCATTGAAACTTGGAAATCATCATCTTCTCCACTTCCCTCATTTCACAGAGACGAAGCTGATACATTGAAAGGAAGAAGCAACTTGCCCAAAGTTAACTAAGTAGCAGCAGAATCCAGATTAGAGCCCATGCCTTTTGTGGCAGAGGTTTTTTGCTTTGGGGAGGGATGTTAATTCTGCAGCAGCAATTACAATTTTGAAAGCACACTCTCTTTGGCCTAGAAATTATACTTTTAGGAATCACAAGTATAGAAAGACTACTACAAGTATGCAAAAATAACATATACCAGGATACTCACTGCACCATTGTTTGTGGAGTGAAAAGTTGGAAAGAACCTAGGTGTCCAACAATAGGGGAATTATTGAGTACAAGATTTCATCATCATGCAATGGAATAAAACAACTGTTAAAAAGAACACAGTACAGGCATACCTTGGAGATGTTGTGGGTTCAGTTCCAGACCACCACAATAAAGCGAGTCACAAATTTTTTGGTTTCACAGTGCATATAAAAGTTATGTTTACACTACACTGTAGTCTATGAAGCATGCAATAGTACTATGTCTAAAAAAGCAATGTACATACCTTAATTTAAAGATACTTTATTGCTAAAAAATGCTAACCATCATCTGAGCCTTTGGCGAGTCATAATCTTATTGCTGGTGGAGGGTCTTGCCTCTCTGTTGATGGCTGCTGACTGATCAGGGTGGTGATTGCTGACGGTTGGGGTGGCTGTGGCAAACCCTTAAGATAAGACAACAGTGAAGTTTGCTGCATCGATTGACTCTTCCTTTCATGAACGATTTCTCTATAGCATGTGATGCTGTTTGATAACATTTTACCCAGAGTAGAACTTCCTTCAAAATTGGAGTCAATCCTCTGAAACCGTGCCACTGCTTTATCAACGAAGTTTATGTAATGTTCTAAGTCCTTTGTTGTCATTTCAACAATCTTCACAGCATCTTCACCAGGAATAGATTCCATCTCAAGAAACCACTTTCTTTGCTCACCCATAAAAAGCAACTCCTCATCTATTAAAGTTTTATCATGAGATTACAGCAATTCAGTCACATCTTCAGGCTCCACTTCTAATTCTAGTTCTCTTGTTATTTCTACCACATCTGCAGTTACCTCCTCCACCAAAGTCTTGAACGCCTCAAAGTCATCCATGAGGACTGGAATCAACTTCTTCCAAACTCCTGTTAATGTTGATGTTTTGACCTCTTCCAATGAATCAGGAATGCTCGTAGTGGCACCTAGAATAGTGGGTCATTTCCAAAAGGTTTTCAATTGACTTTGCCCAGAGCCATCAGAGGAATTACTATCGATGACAGCTATAGCCTTATGAAATGCATTTCTTAAATAATAAGACTTAAAAGTCAAAATTACTCCTTGATCCATGGACTGAAGAATGGACGTTGTGTTAGCAGGCATGAAAACAACATTAATCATGTTGTACATCTCCATCAGAGCTTTTGGGTGACCAGGTGCATTGTCAATGAGCAGTAATATTTTGAAAGGAATCTTTTTTTCTGAGCAGTAGGTCAAAATAGTGGGCTTAAAATATTCAGTAAATCATGTTGTAAACAGATGTGCTGTCATCCAGACTTTGTTGTTCCCTTTATAGAGCACAGGCAGAGTAGATTTACCATAATTCTGAAGGGCCCTAGGATTTTCGGAATGGTAAATGAGCATTGGCCAACTTAAAGTGACCAACTGCATTAGCTCCCAACAACAGAGTCAGCCTGTCCTTTGAAGCCAGGTATTGACTTCTCCTCTCTAGCTATGAAAGTCCTAGAGGGCATCTTCTTCCAATATAAGGCTATTTTGTCTACATTGAAAATCTGTTGTTTAGGGGAGCCACCTTCATTAATTATCTAAGCTGGATCTTCTGGAGAACTTGTTGCAGCTTCTCCATCTGCAGTAGCTGCTTCACCTTGCACTTTGATGTTATAGAAATGGCTTCTTTCCTCAAACCTCATGAACCAACCTCTGCTGGCTTCAAACTTTTCTTCTGCGGCTTCCTCACCTCTCTCAGCCTTCACAGAATTGAAGAAAGTTAGGGCCTTGCTCTGGATTAGGCTTTGGCTTAAGGGAATGGAACAGCTGGTTTGATCTTCTGTCCAGGTCAGTAAAACTTTCTCCATATCAGCAGTAAGACTGTTTAGCTTTCTTATTATTCGTGTGTTCACTGGAATAGCACTTTTAGTTTTCTTCAAGAACTTTTCCTTCGCGACAAAACTTGGCTAACAGTTTGGCACAAGAGGCCTAGCTTTCAGCCGATTTTAGCTTTCCACATGCCTTCCTCACTAAGCTTAATCATTTCTAGCTTTTGATATTAACGGAGACATGTGTGACTCTTCCTTTCACTTGAATACTTCGGGCCTTTGTAGGGTTACTAATTGGCTTAATTTCAATATTATTGTGTCTCAGGAAATAGGGAGGCCAAAGGAGAGGGAGAGAGACGCAGAAACGGCCAGTCAGTAGAAAAGGCAGAACATATAACATTGATCGATTCAATTCTCCATCTTATACGGGTGCGGCTCGCGGTGCCTCAAAACAATTATGATGGTAACATCGAAGACCACTGAGCACAGATCACCATAACACACATAATAAGAAGAAAAAAGTTTGAAATATTGCAAGAATAATCAAAATGTGTCAGAGACACGAAGTGAGCAAATGCTGTTGGAAAAATGGTGCCAATAGACTGGCTCAACACAGGGTTGCCACAAACCTTCAATTTGTAAAACACAGTATCTGCGAAGCACAATAAAGCAAAGTGCAATAAAATAAAATATGCCTGCATATTTAAACATTCGGACATAAATATTCATGACAAACTGTAAAGTGAAAAAAGCAAATTTCAGATCAAAGAACGAGTATGACCTCATTTTTTTGTTTGTTTAAAAAACAAATTAAAACTGTGTGTGTGTGTGTGTGTGTGTGTGTGTGTGTGTGTGCGAAATGTCTGGAAAGCCACATACCACTGTTAATAGTGGTTATATATTGAGAGAGAGAGGGATTTTTAAAAACAAAAAGCAACATGACAAAAAAGACCCCCACAAGAATAGTAAAATAACCCATGCCGTGTACCAATAACCTGAGGCATACTGCATACAAGAACGGCTCCTGGGCTGCAAACAGCTCACCCATGAGCAGTGGGAGCCCCCAGGGGAGACTGGATAGGGGAGGTTTGGGGTCCACATTGATCTCCAGCAGACACCACTCTCCCTCCATTCTTTGATGTGGAAAATGATGTTCTCTCCATCTTACATAAAGTGCTATTCAAACTCAACTCTCCTTCTCCTCGACCCTCCTTTTCCAACCAGCTGCATCCTTTAGCTATTCCTAGAGGGAAATTCTGAAAAACCACAGCACAGGCTCCTGGAAAATTCACCCTGCTTATGAGATGGAATAGACTCAGACTCTTAATAGTGCATTTTGCCCTGTATCTGTTATAATTCTAGAAGAAGATTGCAAATGTGTTATCTGATGTTTCTCAGAGCACACATTCCACTGCCATGGCCTTGAGAACTGTGGACAGGTTGCCTCTTGTGGAAAGCTTCACTAGGCTAAATAAAAGCAAAAGCTTTAATAGATGCATTAAATCCTTGTGTTCTTTTTAAAAAATGCTTTTGAGACAGAGGCAAAATTTATTATTATTTTGAGTATTCCTAGCCTCAATCTGAACCCTCAAGGTCTCTGCTCCCCAATAAAGATAATTTTGTCTCTGTCTGCTTAGCGTCTCCTCTTTGCCCACCTTCTAAAGAGACTTTTTTTTTTAACTTGCCAACTTAATTTCTGGGGTCCTGTGATACAGAATCAGGAGAAAAGGAAGAAAGAGGTAGGACCAGAAAGACAGAATCCAAGAGGTGAAAAAAGAGTAGAGAGTGTAGGCAAATAGAGGAAAAAAGGAAGTGAAGAAGAAAGGCTCTAGGTGGCTCCAGCAATGAGGAAATGGAAGAGTGGGGTAATGAGAACCTGAGGCTAGACAGCTAGGATCTGTATATTGGATCCTTGTTAATGTGTTCTGAGAACTACAAGCAAAATTTAGAATCACTCGGGGCTGGCCCGGTGGCACAGCCGTTAAGTTCACATATTCCAGTTCAGCGGCCCAGGGTTCACTGGTTTGGATCCTGGGTGCGGATCTATGTACCACTTGCCAGACCACGCTGTGGTAAGCATCCCACATAAAGTAGAGGAAGATGGACATGGATATTAGCTCAGGGCCAGTCTTCCTCAGCAAAAAGAGGAGGATTGGCAGCAAATGTTAGCTTAGGGCCAATCCTCCTCAAAAAAGAAAAAAAATTTAGAGTCACTTGTCATTTGCTTTTGGTTGTTTCTTCTAATGTCACACTGCCCTGAGACTTGGTCACATAAGATCATAATTTATTCAGGTTATACTATATTCCAGGAGAACAGGCAGGTACGATACTCATAAAACTGTCTTTAAAAGAAGCAAGGTGAGAATCAATAAGGAAATAGTGTATTTGAACAACACTATAGACCAAATGGACCTAACAGACATATACAGAGCATTCCATCGAACAAAGGCAGAACACCTATTCTTCTCTACTGCACACAAAACATTTTCCAGGATAGATCACATGTTGAGCCACAAAACAAATCTCAACAAATTTAAGAAGATAGAAATTATATTAAGTATCTTTTCTGACCATAATGGTATGAAATTAGAAATCAACAACAGAAGGAAAGCTGGAAAATTTACAAATACATGGAAATTAAACAACACACATCTCAACAACTACTGGATCCAAGAAGAAATCCAAAGGGAAATCACAATATGTCTTGAGACAACCAAAATGGAAACAAAGCATAGTAAAACTTACAGGATGCAGAAAATCAGTTGTAAGAGAAAAGTTTATAACTATAAATGCATACACTAAGAAAAAAGAAGGATCTCAAATAAACAACCTAACATTACATTTCAAGGAACTAGAAAAAGAAGAATAAATGAAGCCCAAAGTTAGCAGGAGGAGGGAAATGAAGATTAATTCAGAAATAAATGAAATAGTGAATAGAAAAACTATAGAAAAGATGAACAAAACTAAGAGTTGGTTCTTTGAAACAATAAAAAAAAAAAATTGGCAAATTTTCAGTTAGGCTCACCAAGAAAAAAAGAGAGAAGATTCAAATAAATAAAATTATAAATGAAAGAAGACACATTACAAGTGATACCACAGAAATACAAAGGATTGTAAGAGACTACTATGAACAATCATATGCCAGCAAATTGGACAACTTCGAGGAAACAGATAAATCCCTAGAAACATACAACCTACTGAAACTGAATCAAGGGTGTGCACTGTTGGTGGGAACGTAAATTGGTACAGCCACCATGGAAAACAGTATGGAGGTTCTTCAAAAAATTAAAACTAGAACTACCATATGATCTGGCAATTCTACTTCTGAGCATTTATCCAAAGGAAATGAAATCACTTTCTTAAAAAGATATCTGCACTCCCATGTCCATTGCAGAATTATTTACAGTAGACAAGACATGGAAACAACCTAAGTGTCCATTGACAGATGAATGAATAAAGAAAATGTGGTATACATATATGTACAGTGTAATATTATTCAATCAGAAAACAGAAGGAAATCCTGCCATTTGTGACAACATGGATGAACCTAACCTGAGAGCATTATGCTAAGTGAAATAAATCAGAGAAAGACAAATACTGTATGATCTTACTTATATGTGGAATCTAAAAATCTGAACTCGGAGAAACAGAGAGTAGATTGGTGATTGCCAGGAGTGGGGTTGGGGTGAGGGAAATGAGTGGAGGGGGTCAACAGGTACAAACTTCCAACTATAAAATTCGTAAGTCCTGGGTATGTAATGTACAGAATGGTGACTATAGTTTACAATACAGTATTGTATATTTGAAAGTTTGCTAAGAGAGTAGATCTTAAACGTTCTCACCACAAAAATAGAAATGGTAACTATGTGAGGTGTTGGATGTGTTACTAACCTTATTGTTGTCATCATTTCTCAAAATATGTGTACAACAAATCATCACATGGTATGCCTTAAACCTACACAAGATTACATGTAAATTATCTCTCTATAAAGCTGGAGGGAAAAAAAGAGCCACAGTGTAAAATTCATAGCTAAAAACTATCTATTGAACAAAGTTAAACATTTGATGCATATATGCATATTATGATTGATTACTCTAACTTCAAAAGACAAAGAACTTAAATTCAAAGGAAGAATTAAGTGAGAAAATGAGCTTCTGATTAGAAAAAACAATCACCGAAAAGTTTTCAGACTTTCTTCTGTCTTTGTTTCTGATCATAAAAGTGATAAGATATGGAGAACCCAAATACACACACTGAGGTACGGGAAAGGGAATCTGACAGTTTTCCCAAAATGAGAAGGTTGAGGTCAGTTTTACAACTGGAAACAATGGTTGCAAGTCTCCAAATTAGAAATAATATCCAGAGAAGTTTGAGTCCCGAAAAGTTGATGGATGAATTTAATGCCATTGGGCCTGGAGAAAATCAGGACTATATTAGGAAATAAGCATATCTGAAGGTCAGTGAGGAAAGTACAAGGCTTTATATAAATGCTCTCCTAATTTTGCTCTAAATTATTTACCTTTATATTAATGATATACTAAAATGGATTAAACACAATGATAACATCTGTAAGTAGAGTTTATTTTAACAGAATAAACATTCTGGAACAGAAAAGCAGTAATTGTATTCCTTTGATTATCCCTGAGACATGGAGCTGGTTAGGCCCCAGGGCCATAGCTCATGTATGTGCACTGCAGACACAAGAACTTGGATACAAAACAAAACGAAAACAGCCACTCTAGTCTAGGCTGGAAAATTCACCCTTTAGAATGATGATAAATGTGCTTAAATTTCAAAACTGTAGAGAAGACAAAAGGAAACTGTATATTCCCCCAAAGTACTTATTTTTGAGAGCTATTTCAATAATATATGCTTATTTTTCAGGGTGTTTCTACATTGCAAATGATATATCTCAAGATAACAACAGAAGTTTTTCAACTGGGTTTTGCCTTTCAAATAAAGCCCAAAGGTGTTAAGAGAATAAAGCAAACAATAGCCAGCCACAGATACCCAGCACTGTGCCTCCTCCCAGCAACACTGACACGCTGAGCTGTGTTCTAGATCACTGACATTCTACCCTGTGTAACAGGATTGCGAGGTTCAAGTCCATACCTGGCTCTTGTTCAAAGGATGAGTGTAGAAGATAGGATAAAAAGAAACTGTCTTCAATTGCAACAATATAGATTATCTCTAAGAAAGATTTCCAAACAGTGGTAGCTATTAAACTCTGGGATGGAGGCCTGAGAAAAACTGTGGCGTGTTCTTCTCTAGGTATTGGGACAAATAGAATGAGTGCTCTTTAGTCCAAGACCGTGCAACTCACAGGAACCAATGAAAAACGACATGGGGGAAATTTTTCACCGCATCGTATACCACTTCATTCCAAAATACACTTGTTTCATTTAACTTCTGGAAGCATTGACAAAGACCATTGTCAGGCAGTGAATTTTGTCTTTCGTGCAATATAAGAGCAACAATCATTTCTTGAAGGGAGAATATGAATTGGAAGTTTAGATTAACTCTGATATGTTTGTATTTTATGAATTTTGTGTTAGTATTAAGTATAGTTGTGTCACTACTGCTTTAGAATCTAGACTGATTTTTTGGTTGGTTGATTGGTTACTTGGTTGGTTGGTTGATGGATTATTTTTAACATTTGACTGTATTTACTTCTCTAGAAATGAAGAAAAATATAAACTTCGCAAAGTAGGCATAGATTTAGTTTAATTAGAGCTCTGTCTCATATCAGACACAGAGAATTAATATTTTCTTGAGATCCATAAGGTAATAATGGTAACTAATGCATTCTAAAAGCTTACTATGTGCTAGGATCTGTGCTAAAGGTTTTAGAGTATTGCTTCATTTAACACTTACAACAAGACTGGTATAATCCTTGTAACAGTACAATTACTGGAGCGGACACTAAGGTCTTCCATCCACATACCTTGAACCACTGGAAGAATCTAAACCAACACAATTTTCATCTTCATTTTGCAGATGCAGGAAGCAAAGGATAGCCCAACTAGTAAGTAACAGCATTGGCATTTGAACCCCGTGCTGCACCATCAATGCCACCTCCCCAGTTATGTGGCAGTGATTTTTACGGAGGAAATCTGAGTTATGGGGAGCATTCTCCAAAATAGAATACTCATAGAAATTCCATAAATTTCATTGGATGTATGTGTACATGAGATTGCAGAACATGAGAGAGCAACTTCCAGGGGAAACTGGGTCTCCTGCAGCTGCTCTGAATTAACATTAACAGCCAACATTAATAAAGGGGAAGCACAGAGCAGAGTTTCCTCTAACAGGCACTCTTGGAAATCCTGATTCCGTGCAGAACCACAAACTCCAGATATATATTTCCATACTCCTGACAGGTTATTAGCTTGCAGCTGAAACACGAGATGTGATCTTGGCTCAGGGGAAACAGGAATTAGCATTCTTGCCTGAAAGCCAGTCAACAGAGGCGAAGCAAAATATATACACAGGCACTTTTGAAATAGGAGCTGAAATGATAAAGTTTGAAAGAATGCTCATCAATATAAATTTGGAATAATGAGACCATCTTTGGGTGGCC
Source organism: Equus przewalskii (assembly GCF_037783145.1). Taxonomy (NCBI): domain Eukaryota; kingdom Metazoa; phylum Chordata; class Mammalia; order Perissodactyla; family Equidae; genus Equus; species Equus przewalskii. Next base: position 20,492,304 of record NC_091852.1, read on the forward strand.
AAAAATAAATCAAACGCCTACCAAACCTTTAACTATATGTGCACATATGAAATTGCAACCAATATTCCACGTAACACAAGTATGCAAGATTCATCTCCCAGTTGACATTTAAAACCCGCAGATCATTAATACCTGTCTGAAACACACAAAATGATCATCTGAAAGATGATCGTTGCTTAAGCAGCAATCTTGGGCAGATAATATATTTCTGGTCAAATTAGGACAATTAATAAAAATTACCAAATTGAGTTTCATGTTTGTAGTTTCAAGTGCATTTATTTTTACTAAACTGTAAGATGATTGTGCTACAATGCATATAAAACTGTATAATTTTTTAGCCAAATTTGGGGAGCTCTTTAACAGAGAATTGTAAAAAGAAAGACACAATGTTCTAAGTCATAAAGAGAACTCCAAGTCATTGCTCAATGGTGTGATGTCCAACATAAGGCAATCTGGGGTCCGAAAAACTTGTCAGAGTTCTCTCAGGGTTTCCACAGAAAATGACAGTAATTAGAATTCTGGAGCAGAGCTGCCCTCTTTGACCTTCTCTGCCCTCAGAGTTCGAGTTAAGCCAACACTTCAAGAGGCTTCACAGTAGACCCAAGATGGGCCTTCGGCCAGACTTCAATAAATTACATAGACTCCCGAGGAAATGGGTGCAAAACAACCCAGAGTCTGAGGCCAAGGAAAACTTTTCAGAACTATTTGCTCAATTTCTGCTTCCCTTATCAAAGTTTTCCAGCAATAGGCAAGTGGGAAACACACAATGTTTAGACACGGATTTATTCATACACAAGTCAAAAGCTCAGAACTCCGATCCTTCCTGAATTGGCCAGAGACCCCCAGCATCCCCACCCATGGCAGGTGGCCTTATGATGCTTGATAGGATCAAACAGAGCTTTTCTGCTCCAGAGGGGATTCGGAGACCCTCCCATCCCTGCTGTGTCAAGGAACTCTGTTTGCACATCCTGGCCCTTACAACACAGTCTGGAGTTCTTTGACACAGGATATGCTTATCAAACAACACAGCAGAGGCCCCTTCTGTCATCTCAACCTCTGTAACAAGATCTTGCTTACAGAATGACAGGTATTAGAGGGTTGATGATTAAAATATTTGACCAGAGCAAGGGCCTTCCCTGAAATCACATTACATTGGTCAGGCCAGCTCCACCCTTTAACCCCTTCTCCAGGAATTCACAGATTGAAGACCAAAGTCTTCCACTCCCGCTGGGGACCCTGCTTTTGGGTCAATGAGGCCACCTGTGCTGCATTTGCCTCTCTATCTCCAGTTTCTAGCACCAGTGCCTGGCATTTTTAACAACTCTTTGATGAATGAATGTTTTGGCAAGTCAGGTGACTGTAAGAAGCCTATCCCTTATTAGCCATCTGCTCAGATTATTTCCTTTGAGGTCTTATAATAGGCCAGGCCACACTAGAATGCCACGATGATTAAGGTGCAGCCCTGCTCTGGCGGACCCTGCAGTCTAGGGGGAGGCCTCATAGTTGAGTGGTTTTGATTTGAGCCTAAAGATGGAAATATGGCCACCAAATGTAGATTCTGAATCTTGCTGGCTGCTTTCAAGAGGGCATTTAAGCATTCTGTGACATTCTAGGAACGTTACCAAAGGGAGGGGTATTTGGATGAAGGGAAAAGCTCAAAAGACAGGAGAGATAAAAAATGTTCATTCATTTTGACTCCGTAATCTCTCCTCTGGAACTAGGCCCAGAGAAATTGGTCCAAAAAAAGCTAAATGTACAAAGATGTTTTTCACTGTACTATTATAATAGAGAACAACTGTAAGCCATTTAAATGTCCATCAGCAGGGGGAAAGCTGGTAAATTACAGCACAACTATAATGTCAGATGTACAAAGTAGAATACAAATTTGTATAAGGTACTGTGATTGGAACCATATATACATGAACAAAGATCAGAAAGGAGCTAAAAATAATTGTATGTATGTGTAAGGAACCTGAAGGTTCCAAGTTTCTTTTCCATATTCTCTTACTGGATACTCACAACAACCTGGGAAATGAGCAGTATGGATGTGAAGCCACATTTTTTTAATGCATGAGGAATGGAGATTCAGGAGGAGAAGTGACTTGTCCAAGTTCAGAGTAGAAAACAACACAAGAAACACATCTAATCTCAAATTCCTTCTTTGCATTATACTGCTCTGCTTCTGGAGGATGAAAATAGATGCTGGGGGGCCGGCCCGGTGGCACAGCGGTTAAGTTTGCATGTTCCGTTTCAGTGGCCCAGGGTTCCCCAGTTTGCGTCCCCAGTGAGGACATAAGCACTGCCAACCAAGCCATGCTGTGGCAGGCGTCCAACATAAAATAGAGGAAGATGGGCACGGACGTTAGCTCAGGGCCAGTCTTCCTCAGCAGAAAGAGGAGGATTGGCAGCAGATGTTAGCTCAGGGCTAATCTGCCTCAAAAAAAAAAAAAAAAAAGAAAACAGTTTCTGGGCTAGTGTAGGTGAAACTTTTGCCAATTTTTAATGATCAATATACTTCTTTAAATAATTTAAAGAGTTTTCAACAGTAAATTTAATTTAAAAATAGAACTAGAGTAGCATAGAGGGGTTTTACACACCAAATAACAACAATAATAAACATTGTTGAGAACCAGATGTTTCTTTTTAATTTGAAAGTGAAAATCAGGAAAATGTGAATCCTAGTCTGCTTTCCATACAAATTCATCTTGATCCCAGTTGTAGAAAGTCACTTTGGGCATCCCTTGTCACTTTTTGTCTCCTGGCTTTACTGACGGTGATGGTTAACACGTTATTAACCAATAAAAATTGATAAGGTGTTATCATACTGTTTGACCAATGAACACAATCGCTTCAGGACGGTTTCCCTCCCACACGCCAAGCAGAAAATCATTTACTCAGAACGTCCAGCACTGACCTATTCTGGACTAAAGATGTTTCTGGAATTTAGGTCTCTTAACTCCAAAATAGGACAATGCTTAGGACAGGATTTGATGCAAACCTAACATCCTCTGAGAGGACTCTCTTGATTTTTCTCTCCATTATGTATATTAAAGAATATAATATCAAATATATATACATGTGTATGTAAAATTCCAAGTCCGCTTCCTCCAAGACGCATGGACAATGGACAACCTCCACAACACCCCATTACCAGCAACAGCACCTTGGAATCGTCATGCCTCTAACTCTCACTCTCTGTCCTCCTTTCATGGTGGATCGTCTGTTATGACATCACCAACCAGATGGGACATTTTCACTATGAGCCTTGCCTGCCATCTTTTGAAAACAATTCAGCTATCTGGATGTTTCTTCCATGTCATCAAGGGAATTGCCTCTCCTTCCTTCCTCTTGCTCTCTCTTTTTTTCACTGCTGTAGAAGTTTTGATAACTCTGGCTTGTTCCTAAGCTTGTCCTTTTGCCTCCTGAAGGGCAGAAAACAGAGATGAGGTGACCTGGACTAGAAAGAGCATACAGAAAAATCCTCAAAAAAGATCTCCCATTATAATTCTCAAATTAAGTATTTATTTGGAATAAGAAACTTCATGTTTTTAATGAATAGCTAGAGACTTACATCACATTTGCCTTGCTAGAAATTTGTTTAATCACATAATTACATTAATTTCAGATACAGAAGGAAAAAGGTCAATTTCAGACGTCAAAAGACAGGTTTGAGTAGGGAGGGCAACTTGAAGTCATAGTGTCAGATTTTAGAAAAGATCTTTAAAATCGGATAGTTCAGCCTCTCTCCTAATAGAAAATCTCTCCTGTAAAATCTCTGACAGAGTTAACTAGCTTCTTCAGGGTTTCAGAACTTGCTTTTGATTCCTTTACAGAGCAGCATTAATAATTAAAGATTCTCTTCTATCGAGTCAAGTTTTGTCTCTCCTCTAAAACTTTTACCAGTATCTGCCCTCGGATTAAATACAGAATAAACTCAGTGCTTTTCCGCTTAATGGCTTAGGTTAAGATTTCTCCCAAGCGGTTCTCAAGGAACCCTAGCGCTCTAAGAGATGTTAATGGGTGCACCTGGGTTGAGGGTTCTTTGCTCAAATAAGTTTGGGAAAGACTGCACTTTGTAGCCCTCTGTGGGAGAATCACAGCGACCTGTTAAAGGCAGTGAAAAGCTTTAAAAAAACCCTATTCTATCTTTATGTCATCCTTTTTCTAACTTACTTTGTCTGTGGAATCCTTCTGCCTTGTTTTGAAACAGCCATTAACATTTCTCATGAGTAGCGTTCTGAGAAATGCTTAATGGGAAATGCAAAGCTGAGTCTTTTCTTTTCTATGCTAAACACCTCAGGTTTTGTCAACAGCTCATCAGAGGAAAAATTTTCAGATACTTCATCATCCGTGTTCATCACGAGGGCAAGGGTGTCTGAAGGGCAGATGTAGGAAGGGAGGAGAAGTTCAGAAATGAATGTAGTAGAGAAAATGGCCTCACAGTGCATCTACTTATTTTGTCAAGGGACATGGTGGCAGTGACATCTGGATGGGTTTGAAAGTAAAACTCAGCCTCCTCAAATGCAGCCCAGTCTTCCCCAGCTGGGTTCATTCTTTCTCCCTAATGCTGTCCTGTTTCCCTATGCAGCCCCCGCTCGTCCCATGGCAAGGAGACAAAAAGGAGGTGGAGTTATGTATGTGCACACCACACTTTTCCCACTCAAAATGTGGTATAGTATTTATGGTTATCTCTTATTATTTATGGGATGCTAAGGGGTCTTCAAGGACCTCAGCCCCCAAAAAGAAGAAAGAGAGCGAGAAATGGCGTGCCTGAAACTGTTATCACTTCCCATATCATCCCTGACGTAAATCATGACTATGCAGAGCTCTTGGGTCCTGCTCCTTACAGCATTCTCCCTTCCAAGCAGCTCTGCCACCCTAGGATGTCTACTGTGCTAAATTCAGATCATTTTGTGTTCTTTTATATTTTTGCCTTTGCAGAATGTTTTTAGCCTATTACTTCATGTGCTAATTTATTTTATTTCCTTTAATTATCTCATCTACATGTTTACTTTTTTTCACTTTCCTAAATGGGGAAGAGGGAGCCCCAGAGCATGGAGAGAATCTTGAAGATCAGTTGCACTAACAAGTGGGGGGTGGAGGGGAGCTCAACTCCAACTCAGTAATCTCATTCAATCCCTCCCAATAATGTAACGAAACATGAACAAAACTCGAGTCTTTGCTATGCAAATAGAGTTTCGAGACAATTCCTCTAGACCCCTTCTGAAAAGATTCTCATCCTGGAACCCCCTTATATAGACATTTTGGAGCTAATTACTGTATTAAATATTTTATCAAGTCATCAAATCATTTTATTGTCATTGGGGATTTTTCCTCTTACTTGCTCTGTCAGAAGTGAGGAGAATTGCAGTGAGTTCTCTCATTACTATAGAGTTTCCAAGAAAATTTATTGTACATTTAAGAATCATTTCTTTATATACATTGGTGCTGATATTTGATACATAACTATTCACAGAAGTTATAAAAAATCAATAAAAATGACTTCCATTGCTTGATTTACTTTGGTTTCTGCTTTTCTTTCTTCTTTTGCTCATGATTTTTTATATATCTTTGCCTACTTTTTACTTTTAACCATTTAAACTCCATCTGAGAGCCTCTGTCTTTTGTCATGATATTTTAATTCATTTACGTTTATAATTTATACATAGACACAAAGCAGGCACTGCCTTCTGTCATCTGCCCTGTACTTTCTGTACTTTATTCTTCCTTGCTAATTCTGTTGACTGATATAGGGACTCAATTTTATTGCTTTGATTTTCCTCAGAGATTTGGCAGGAATGAATCCCATTGTTAATTCAATTTGTGGTTTATTCATTCAACCATATATTTGTTGAGTACTTATAATATGCAGATAGTGGACAACCTGCTTTAAACTTCAAAAAAAGTTGTAATCAGAGTGCAATGTTTTAAAATAAAGTTAGGAGTAATTTTACTTACCCACTGATACTTTAAAAAGTTGGCATTTTAATCATTTACTCAACAGCCTTTTTTGCTCATTTTCATTTTAATATGAACAATGTAAAGTTAAAACTCATCACTTGACTCTTATGCATGTTCTGAACCTCAGTACAGATGTTTTTAAGTCTTTCCACAGATGTAACTGAAATGTTAAGATCTGAGAGACAAAAAGGCAAATGTGGAACTGCGACATTTCCAATCCTTTGACTAACTTTCTAACATCCAAAGAATTCTTAACAAGCTCTTTCAACTGCCTTTTGGAATTGAAAGCCTATTAATCATCTAGTACAATGCAGGCATTTAAAATCATCCCTGACTCCTCCATGATTGAGAACTTGGGAAATTACATCCTATCCTTAACTTTACAAAGACAAACAATGACTCAAATAAGATAAGACACGTAGTAAAACTCAGAATTAACCACATGTAAATGTAATATTAATGAACCCAGATTGAGATCACAGTCTCACTCAATATGGTTTCTGTAAAAGCAAGCTTGCGTTTCTATTTCATTCATGTTTATTGCATGATGATAATGATCTTATCCCATTTTATAGATCCATGCTGGGACCTGGCAAACTCAGGCACTATAAAACATCTGGTTGGTTACTCTAAGTTTTAAAAAAGGATTTTAGGGAGGAAAACCTTTGTTATCCAAATTTTCAAAAATCTGCTCCAGAATACTAGATCCCAATCTCTGCTAAACTGCTTATTTTAATTAAGCCCTCAAGCAGATTCACAGTAATTCAAAACATAGTTACTCTGTTTTAAAATAGAGTGACCAAATTTATAGACCCATAAGTTTGCTAAACATTTGTTAAAAATCCTATATCATCTTTCTTCTCTACGAATTGCTGGTACCCATGTCTTAATCTAATATCCATCTATGAAGCAAACATCTTGTATCAGACAGAGTCCAGTCAAGAAAGAAAAATCAGCTCTATGTATTTCAAACAGAAGGAATTTAATATGGAGAATCTGTCACCCAGGAGATGGAAGAGGAAGCAACTAAACAGAAAAGAGGAAGACCACTCAGAGACCTGCAACATCAGGAAATGGCCACAACCTCCAGGGCTGCAGGGACAACAAGAGGAGCCCAAATGCTGGTGCCATCCAACAGGAACTAGCTCCACACCTCTGGGGTGAGAGAGGAAGAGGGCCACAGACAGGGCCTAGGGAATGTAGCTCTCTGAGATACAGGACAGAGAAGGAGAAGGGCAGTGAATGGATCTAAGTGCAGAAGTGAAAATGACCAGAACACATCTAACCTCATACTTGTCACACTATGTACCCTGACACAGACACAAGTACCCACACGCGCATGTACACACACCACTTTATTCATTCATCTATCTTTCCTCAGGCTTGCCTTCCAGAGAAGAAACCATCCATGGCCAAAGCATAAATCCTAAGTTCATATTACTTCTTTCAAAGCTTCTATGATCATCACAATACCTTACACTTCTACAACACTTCACTGTTTCACAGCACATTCAAAACCATCCATGCATTTTTATTTTAGTTTTCACAATGACCACATGAGGCAATTCATATATTAACATCCTCAATTTACAAACAAGGAAATTCCGACAGATTAAGGTATCTAACTCATGCATCAGAGAGTCAGGTCCAAAATCATGGATTTTTTAGGCACCAAGACCAGACTTTATGTTCTTTATGTCCTACCTACTGGTGAATGCCTGAAGGTCACAGCTGTGCAAAGTAAGATCTCTAAGCTCTAAGTCACCACATCTGGCCATAGACTAATAAATGAGGCTATACTAAATTAATCACAGGCAATAGTCAGCCTCTCTCAATCCACTATATGCTTCAAATTACCCATTTTAAGAAAAATTCATCACATCCATAATTTTATGGTGCACAACAGCTTACAAAGTGTCTCTCCATTTCATCTAATAATATTCCTGAAATAGATCAAAGTAACTACCCCATATTAAACTTGCATGCATTGTGAGTGAATAAACTCAAGGTCAGTGGGACCACTTTTTTATTCCTCATAGATAACATGAACTTGTGGCCTACTGCATGAATTCAAATAGGTCAGTTTCCTTTATTTGTACTCAAGATCACAATTAGAGGACTTTTCTTCCGATGTGACCTATTTCTGACTATTTTCCAAACCCACAGGATCAGAGACAACAAAGCAGCTCTAACTCTGTGTCTGGAATCCACCACACCTCAGAGGCTTGCCACTGGAAGCAACACAACTCTGGGTCTTCAGAGCCCCAGAGTGAGGGCTGGGCTGGGTCTGCCACCAGTACAGCAGGAATAGCCAATCCCATTAAATAGCTAGGATTCCTCCTGAAGTATATTTGCATAAAGGGCTTCAAGGCAATTTGATTCAGTCTGCAAGCAGTGACAGCTCCAGCCACTGGGGTCCAGGCACTTTGCACGCATTTGGCAACTCTCCTTGGAGGGGACTACAGATCAAAGGCAGCCACACCACTCAGTAGGGAGCATCACAGCCTGATTGGCCTCTGATTGATTGTAACAGGCAGTCGTCAGCGGCACTAGCGCTCAGCAGAATGGAGAGGATTTCTCAACAACATTAGGTCCTCACAGAATTCTCATGAGAGGGGAGAGGACCATCTCAAAAGAGACATAAAGCCTGCCCTAGTTATGACACCGAAAATTCTCTCATTTCTACCATGAAAATGTTCTGTTTGGGCTCTGAGAATATGCAGAGGGCAAGCTTCCCTATGCATGACTGACATTTCCAGACTGGAAGCATTTAAATGCAAAGTAAAAAAAGTGATAGATACCAGTTTCTATGAAATGCTGCTAAGCAAAGGTAAGTGTCAGAGGAGATGATGTGCAGAGGAGCTGTGGGCGCCTCCTCGGTCTTCCTTCCTCTCCCAGCACGGCTTCTCCCACCTCAGCTTCAAGACTCTGGCTGAAGCCACGTCTCACCAGGCACATCTCCACCCCCAACCAACTCTCCCCAACCAGGATTCTGTTCTCCTTCCAGACACCTGGCTGCTGGTGGAGACGGAGGAGGAGGAGCAAAGCTGAGGTCCGGGAGCTAATCGTTAAATCTATTTGTGTTGTGCTGTTTGGCCCATAAACTGTGCAGTGATGGGTACTCCACATATTTACTGAAGGTTAGCAGCAGGCTCGGAGCTTTAAAACTTAAAAAAAACTCAGACATTATCTTCTGCTCACTTTGTTGTCTCTCAGACAACTGAATGTACACGTCATAGGGCCTGTATCTCCCTCTTAAGTAAAAAATAATATGCTATGGAATTGAGATCAGTTGTGTTCCATTAAATCAAACTGATTTCATCAGATTTCTTGAATCTGATTTTTCTATCAAAATCCCAAAGCAGGGGCCAGCCCAGTGGCGCAGGGGTTAAGTTTGCATGCTCTGCTTCAGTAGCCCAGGGTTCGCCAGTTCAGATCCTGGGTGAGGACCTACGCACTGCTTATCAAGCCATGCTGTGGGAGGCATCCCACATATAAAGTAGAGGAAGATGGGCACGGATGTTAGCTCAGGCCAGTCTTCCTCAGCAAAAAGAGGAAGGTTGGCAGCAGATATTAGCTCAGGGCTAATCTCCTCACAAAAAAAAAAATCCCAAAGTAAAAGCTTATTTCTACATATACATCTAGGAGAGGGGGGCACCTGTTAAAAGTAAGTAAAAGTTACAACCATTGTAACACAGGCCACCTGATCCTACCACATTCTCTTTTTTCAATCGATGCTAAAGCCCACATAAGCTTGGTTCCTCACACAGTATCATTTTCCCCTCTGAACTTCATCTCCCAACACCTCCTTCCTCCCTCTGACTCTGACCTCCAAACCCAGAGGCTCTGGGGTGGTTGGAGGGGGTTCAGGCAAGTGCCCTGGCAAGAGGGGTCCTGGGGGGAAGGAGGAAAGGAATCTGACCAGGGTGTTGGCCATGCCCCACCCCACCACACATACTCCCCACCACAGCCTGCTGATAAAACTGACTCCCCTGGGCTCAGACAGGATTAAGTGAGCTGCCACCAGAGGCGCAGCCCCTCGCAGAGCGGGCCAGTTAAGACCTGTGAGTCCTCTCGACAAAGAGCAAGGCAAGGTGAGAAAAACAGCAGCAGCCAATGGTGGCCACTGCGGGGCCGAGTTTCCTTCTTTCTTGAACACAAAGCATCCTTTCTCCCATGGCCCTTGCCATTTAGGACAAGCTATCAGTGACAGGGTCTGATTTCCAAAGCGCTTCTCTCTCACACCCTCAGCGCTACAGGATGAACTAAAAGGTCTGTGAGCTAAAAATAATATCACTTGGGGGCTGGCCCCGTGGCCGAGTGGTTAAGTTTGCGCGCTCCGCTGCAGGCGGCCCAGTGTTTCGTTGGTTCGAATCCTGGGCGCGAACATGGCACTGCTCATCAGACCACGCTGAGGCAGCGTCCCACATGCCACAACTAGAAGAACCCACAACGAAGAATACACAACTATGTACCGGGGGGCTTTGGGGAGAAAAAAGGAAAAAAAAATAAAAAAATAAAAAAAAAAAAAAAAAAAAAAAAAATAATATCACTTGTCTGCAGAGCTGAGCACAGGCGCCGATTCGGGTTCAGAGCCCAGGATGCCTTTGTCTAAGCCGAAGCACAGTGGGAGGCGACAGAAACCCCACGGGGAAAATTCTCAGGGTACTCCTTCCTCCGAGTTCACAGAGGAAAATAAGAAAGCATTCCAGTTGGTTTGCCCAGTGAAATGCGGGACTTGGGTTTGGCGGGCAGACGGGACCTCTGTAGTTCATATGAGCTTGAGGTGCCTTTGGTCAGTGAGCAAACAACATAGGGGATCCTGCAAGCAGGTGTGTACAAGACAAGTGTCATCCAGGGATGTGTTAGAGAGAAAGACAAAGTGGAGAGAGAGGCCCTCGGTGACCCCAAGAAGAACAGCTCTGGCTCTTGTCAGGGCAGAAACAGAGCAAAAGGAGAGATCAAAGGAAGGAGAATGAAATTCCCTGCTCCCTGGAGGTATCAGAGAGGGCTTGGCAACCATGAGCCTCAAGTGAAGGGTAAGGCAGGCAGGGAACAGTTGCTGCCGGAGCTTTCCATAACACAGAAAGCGAAATTTAAGTACCCAAGCAGCCAGCGGCAGGGAAGAGAAATGGTCCAACTGAGGCAGAATGAAGAGGTTTTTCCTGCCTCCCTCCAAGGTCTGGGATATGCCACCATAGCCTGGAAAATGTGGGTGGCAACACACAAGAAAAATCTTTTATGACAACCTGGAAAAGAAGTCCTCAGCGGCCACAGCTGACGTTAATAGGTTTTGAAGACAGGTGTCTACTCAGATTTTAGTAGCATTTATACGCTTTCTAGCCTCTTCTTGCTTGATTAGGTATAGAGTGGACTCTTTTCCAGCACTCATTTCATTTCTCAAAACAACTTTGTGGTTAAAAATGCCTATCCTATATTTTGGATATTGCCATGAATGATGGAAATGAGAGGACGTGATCAATGTTCAATGAAATGGATCATCCAAGGCACTCAATCAAAATTTTCCAGGGGCGGAGATGGAGGACAAGCATTTCACTCTTCCTCCCGGGCCCGGGAGAGCACGCTCCCTTGTTCTCTGACTCTCTCTGCTTCTTCTCTAAGGTCCCCCGGGTCCGGCAGAGATCTAGGAGTCAGTGAAGAGCTTCACGGGGACTTACCACGTGCTTCTCAGCAGGATCAGCTTGAAAGTTGAAGGCACAGCCCACTGTCAATGAAGGGAGTCCAAACACAGTTCTGTCACTATGTCTCACTGTTTTTTGACAAGGAAACCTTATTGCATGGGACCTTCTGCTAAACCCAGTTTAAAAGCTGCACCTACTTCATCCACCTTTGCTGCAGACAGTATAGAGACACCCAGCAGGCCTGTATCCCGTCAAGAGGGTAGTTATCTTATCAGGATGGAGAACCTAGCAAGAGGATGGTGTACTCATTGGACCTGAGCTTGCCCGGTCTTCACACCTCCCATTGGTATTTGATCCTGACTTTCCAGCCAACCTGTTGAACCCCATGAGGAAAGAAAGAATCTGTCAACATTCAGAGCTGAGGAGGAAATAGCATTTGCAAGATAAAATTCCCTTTGTGCTAGATGTATGTTTTACTAGCTTTATCGTGTCTTTCTTCAACAGAGTTGCACAGCAGTTGATTTCGTAAAATAACAAAATCACACATAATCATGATAGCTAGAAATACCTCCTTTGAGATTTCCTGCTTAAAGGAGCCCAAGATACAGCCCTGGAGGTGGGCACATTTTTGAGTTATCCCACTGTAATTGTGTAAAGTTTCTCTGTGCATCTTAATTTTCTTATTACCTACTTTTCATAAGGCAGGCATAAATAATTGGACCTGCACACTTAGGGAAAATTGTTGGGGCTTTAAAATATATCAACACCAAATGAGAAGAAAGAGAATAAATACATCTGATGTCTAGTCTGGGTTCCCTAGGAGTAGACTTGAATCATGTAACAAAGATTCAAGTGCACCTAACTGGTCTGTGGGGAGAGGAAGGGAGTGGAGAAAGCATGGGTAGGGAGAAGGGAAGTAAGACAAGGATGGAGAAAAAGCTCTCGAAACCTAGTCCTGCATGGATGCTCTGGGAACCTGTGAAAACACAGGCCTCAAGATCCCACTGAGGGGCAAGGGAGCTGAGAAATCTACACACCAACTGTCATGAGGCTCTTGCAAGGGAATCCCAACAGAGCCACCCATAAGTCCTGTGTGGATGCCCTTGGACTCAAAGCATTTCATCTAATATTTAATTTTCTCTTACTATTTCAGGGGTTTTGCTGTTTGTTTGTTTTTGTAGCTGGCAGGAAGTTATTGGCTAACCAACAATCAGATAGGCAGAGCATCTGTGGAAGGAATTCCTCAGATCCTACATCTCCCCATAAGCACACGCAATTTATTTCAGATCTGACAGTAATTCCACTCACTTTGAATTTAGAAAACATTCAGTACACACCAGCCCACATCTGCATCGGCCAGTGCTATGGTCTGAACGTTTCTGTCCCCCCACCAAATTCATATGTTGAAATCCCAACGTCCAACGTGATGGTAATAGGAAGCAGGACCTCCAGGAGGTGCTTAGGTCATGAGCATGGATTAGTGTTCCTATAAAGAGACCAGAGAGCTCTCTAGCCCCTCCACCATGTGATGATACAATGAGAAGTCTACAGACTGAAAGAAGGCCCCCACCCAATCATGCTGGCACCCTGATCTCGGACTTGCAGCCTCCAGAACTGAGAGAAATAAATTTCTGTTGTTTATAAGCCACCCAATCTGTCATGCTATCTTACAGCAGCCAACACAGACTAAGACAGCCAATCATTTTAAAATCCCGAGAACAATACTGACTTCTTCTGTAATAGTTTCTGGATCCCAGAAAACACAATTTCTATTCTGAAAGAGGATGGGATTCATTCAACTAAGTTTAATTCAACAAAAATATATCTATGTATGATCGGCCTAAAATACTATTTAAAGCATGAAAGAGAGAGATTTGAAAATAAAACCACATTCTCTGCCTTAAATTTATAATCAAGGACTGAGGCAGAAATGTACAAAAATACGATAAAACAAGGCATGCTCTAATTACTAAAAGCATAAACAGAGTGCTCTGCACCACCAAGAAGGAATCAATTAATTCCAACCAGGTGACAATGAAGGAAATTTTATGGAGAAATGAATCTGAGTTGTGTGCCAAGTCAGTTCCCCTCCCAAACAGCAACTTCTTTCCCCATAGTCAAGGCCACAGCTTCAGCTGCCCACATTCCTATGGCTCAAGGGATCCCTCCAGGTTCCAGGCAGTTCTCTGAATCCCCCTGACTGTGGTCAGGTGTGCCCCGTTCCAATCCTGAAGCTCTCACCTGAATTCCCTTGCTGGTCTCTGCCCTGTTGGATGCTCACCTGCCAGCCTTTGACTGTGGGGTTTCCCTGAACACTGGCCCTGAGAACATGCACCTCCTTTCCTCTCCCTGATGGCTGTAAGCATATCCCACACTGCCTGGAGCTCAGCTGGGTCTCCAGGTCTTCAGACTTCAGTCTGGCCCAGGTTTTCCATCTGCATGTGAGGAGCAACTGGATAGTAGACAGCCCTAGGTCTTGAATGACTGGCAAATAAGTGGACAAGAGTCACAAGGAAGTTGCAGGGAATGTGGGAAGGTCCAGAGAAGAATTGGCTCCCCATTACAAGAAGAATCAGGTCCCAGCACACAACATCTTGACCCTCCTTTATCCAGGCCCTTGGCCGCTCTTTCAGCATCATTCCCTACCATTGTCTTATTATGTGGACCTCCATGAGTCCTGCAACAAATGCTCCAGAAAGATCACGCTTGCCAATCTCTTCATGTGCCTTGATAATTTATGCCTCACACCCTTTTACTGACTACTGACCACTGCCAAGCATGTCCTTCCAATTCTCCTTCTTGTCCAGCAAACAAACTCCTATTCTCCAAACCTTCTATTCAATCTTCAACACACCCTCCAAGTACCTCCTCCTTTCTGAAGTCTTGTCTGCCCCGCATCCTCCAATCTTAAGCAAAGTTGATTCCTCACTTTTTTCTGTCACCAATGTACCTTGTAATCATTATTTCTGTAATTACAGTTTACTCGTCTGTACCTCCTCCTGGGCTTTGAGATGCTCTGAGGCAGAGAGTGTGACTTATCATTTGAAGTGTGACTTGTGGACCTGCCCTCCATACTGTATACGTTACCCGCCCCAGAGCAGCACGGACACCAGCCTGACCAGGGCAGATGATGTTGGTAAAGAGAAAAGAAGTGAGTCTGTGCACATGGAATGAGTCCAACATCTGGAGCACATATGCATTCAAGTCGATAGGTAGGAAGCAGGAGGAAGAGAGGAGAAAGTAATCCGCTGAAGATCTTTTCATTGTCTCTCACTTGGACCCACTGCCAGAGTCAATGAAAAACAGTCTGGAATCTCCTGGACTTATCTTAGCTGGTGGTGTCAGTGGACTCCCATGATACAATAAATGGCCTTTCCAATTTCTTTTGTTTGATCAATCTACCCGATACCAGAATGGGTGAAAAAGGACCTTGACTTTATCTGAAGGTGATTGCGTTTTTCTTTTGAGGACATCAGCTCCTGTGTCCCTTTATTAGTTGTTCACAAGGCCTAGGATATAGTGGGCACTAAAATTTTTTAAATGATCATGGAGGGAATGTGAGCGCAGTACTACAAATCTACACTTCATATTTTATTAGCAGGGTAATAATTTTTAAGTGATTAGTATCACAGATGCCCTGATATAATAAGAGCCCTTTGAATTCCTTGAATTCTCCAGAAGCAAATTCTAAGTGTCAGATACCAACTTCACGTTTGGAATATGAGGAATGAGGCAGTTCTCCCTGCAAATCAATTCCACGATGCTGAAGCAGAGCGTCTTTAACTGATTCTAGGTCGTGAATCTGATGGTGGGAAGAGGACGCAGATATGCCTTAAGGGGTAGAAGACAATCACTAAGGTTGTGCGAGTGGGTGTGAGTCTGTGTGTTTGCACACTTGTTTCCCAGATACGTTGATACCCTCAGGGAGAATCTTCCTCCACAGGGAGCCATTCTTACTCGTGAGAGAGGTTGTGGTGGGAGAATTAAGGTTGAGAAGTGCACCCTCACCATGGAACCTCAGAATGGAACTGTGCTAAGAGAGAGAGAAAACATAAAGGGAAAGAGAGAGAGAGAGAAATGAAGAGCGAGCCAGACAGGTTTATAAAGAAAATGGCTCCCTTTAAATAAGAAATTGCCCCAGGATACTCTCAAATAAGGCTGCTTGTGTGTCCGTATTTTGACAAACGGGAGCACATTGTGCTGCCTGTCCAAACAGCTTCCATCTCGGCCCAGCCCTGGCTTGAGAAATGAAAGCCACCCAGAAACAACAGGTTTCCTACCGCATGGCTTGTGTTGATGTTGGAGCAGATTAAAGCAGATGTTTCCTGTCGAACTGTGAATCTGTCCCCAAAGAACACATCAGCATCCTCCATCTCTTCAAGCCACACATAAGACCAGGGGCCTCCATGCGACTGGATTTCTCCTTAACCCCACGGTTCCATTTGCTGGGTCAGTTATCCCTAAATAACTTAACGTGCTCTGGAATACTGTGTTCTTCTCATAAATGGAACATGGCACATAGTTTTATAAAAGGAAGAAACTATTAAGTAAATAGCCCCTGAGGCAATTAGAGGAAATATAGTCTCTGAGAGGTGGCTGCCATGACCAGTGGACACTCTCGGCTTAAAAATACCTAACATATTTTGGGGGGTGGTGACCCCAAGCATGAGCCCTGGGAGGACGGAGAAATTCCCTGGAAATGGGTGCCATCAACAAAGGGTGATTTCGTCAGTTAAGGAAAACCCAGCCACTCAAGAAGAACATTTGGCAACTCCTCAACAGAACACTTGCCTATTTTAGGAGAAAACACTGAGTAAACAGAATGTAGGAAATATTGGCGTGTGATATTTATCAGATACACACTGGAAATGTCTGCTAACACTACGATTCTCAGCTAAGATATCAAGAAGCATAGTATGTGTAAGGTTCACTTCTGGTTGCCAGAAATGCTCTGATTTAGAAAAAGTGTTTTCAACAAGCAGTTCAGTAAAATTGAAGATTTAGAGGGAGGAAAAAATAAGGTTGCCTTTGTTATTACGTAATAATAACAGCTAATATTCATTGAGTGCTTATTCTGTGCTGATCACTTTACAGGTATTATCCCATTTGAGTTGCGTGACAATGAGGTTAAGTACTCTAATTCTCATTTGATGGACAAGAAAACAGGCACAGAGAGGTTAGGTAACTTCCCTACATTTACACAGCTAAGTAACGGTAGATCTCACACTAGAACTCAAGTCTTTGCAAATGTAAAGTTCATAATCTTTTTTTTTTTCCCCTGAGGAAGACTCACCCTGAGCTAACATCTGTGGCCAATCTTCCTCTATTTTGTATGTAAGCTGCCACCACAGCATAACCAATGAGTGTTGTAGGTCGACACCCAGGAACCAAACCTGGGCTGCCGAAGCAGAGTGCACTGAACTTAACCACTAGGTCACTGGACAGACCCTAAAGCTCATACTCTTTACCAGCATATTGGAACACTTTTTACTCACAATGGATGGTTTGTTCAAAGTGTTTTCTCTTTTCCTGACCTGACTCATCCCTGCTTATCACACTGAGCAACTATTATGGTCAAAGCATTATACTCAGATTAAAAAACAAAGATAAAGAATAAAATGTGGTCCCTGTTCTCAAGGAGTTTATTCAAGGGCTTCCCATGACAAACATTCATACGTAACCTAAGAGAATAAAGTTCCATGACAGCCACAACTCCTGATCCTGATCCAGGCCAACGTAAGCTGTTTCCTCTCAGCGTCCTCATGGCCCCTATTATGGCATTCCTCACATTGTATTGTAAGTGTTGCTCAGGATACCCTCCTCTCTCACTAAATCATAAATTTTTTTGAGGGTAAGCATGAATTGTATTCACTTACAACACTATCTGACCCAGAGAAGGTATTTAATAAATGTTGATTGATGAGTAAGTAAACAAACTGTAATAAGGAAGTGATGTCAGAGGCAATGGTATTCTCAGGGAAACAGCTATAACTCTAGGATGTTCTTTAATGGTGGGCCAACAATTTAAGTGAATTAGCAGGTACTGACAGTTGCCCACCCAAACTCGTTCGCACTGATTTCCTCAGTAACAGAACCATGACTTTATTTTTTATCTTCAGCAAAGGTGAACATACCACAGAACAAGACAAATACTGCATCGGATGGCTTCTGGAAAAGTTTTGTTGACTTTAAAAAGACACACAAATAAAAGGCAGTCCTTTTTCTTCCATAAGACTATGTCATATGTGGGGGAAATAGCTAGAATTGCTGAAGCCTTTCCATGAGGAAAGCTCACCGAAGACAAAAACCACACCCAGAGGATGACTGAACCTGGCACCCTAACAACGAGGCTGAGAAATGACTTAGCCCCGCCTCGGAGCCACCTGTTTCTAGACATTTTAATATGCGAAATACATCTTTCCCTTATTGTTTATGTCATTTGAAGTTCAAGTTTCTATTACTTGCAACTAAAAAGCACCTTGCTCCCCTCCCTAAAACCTTGCTCCCCAAGCTTTGTTGCCATAGCCTAACTCCATAGGCAAGGACTGGTGTTACCTCAGTGGGTTCCTCCCAGTCTGAGCATCCATTTACTTATTTATAAAATGAGGGAAATAATACTTTTCTCATTAGCTTGTGAGTTGCCATATCTCATATCTTTTCTCTGGAAATATTCCTGCTTTTCCTCCTCATCATTATTAATAACATCATCATCATTTATATCATCATCCTAGGTTCTTTAGTCTAAAGAAAAGAAGAACAGATTTTCAGCATGTCAACGATTAGAGAAAATAATGTTTTATATTGGCATAGACTACAATATTCTACACAATATTTAGGACATCATCTAAACCTATGTCAGAGACTGCTAGTTGTCCCTCTATAACCATTCTCCCCTTCTTTCTTAGTAAGAAAACTCCTAATTTCGAGCTGTGCCCATGGCCATTCAAAGTGAAGACTCCATTTTTCAGCTTCCCTTGCTAGGCATGGCCATATCACTAAGTTCTGGACAGTAGGACATAAGCAAAAGCATCAGCTGTCCTCTTCCAAGAATCTCTTCAAAAGATAGATAGTGTACCCATCTATGCTCTTCCCTTTGCCCTTCTTTATCCTTTGCTCCAGTGGCTGCCTAAAGTCAGATATGGTGGCTGGAGCTCCCACTCTACTGAAACATGAGAGAAAGGGCTACACCCAAAGGAGGCAGAGCAATGAGCTTGATGGAATGTGGGACCCTGGAAGCTCTGTGGAAGAGAGCCACTGTACCAGCCCTGAGTACTTCTCTTCTGGATGGGGAGAGACAGGCTTTGTGAAGCGATGAGAATTAGCGGTAAAGTCAGATGTACCAACACACTCACATACTCATATCTCCTTTTCTTATTTTTTTTTCTACTGAACCTCTGTGAGATCTCCTTCTAGTCAGCCCCATCCTAGCTCAATGTCATGCTCGCCCAGAACCACAACCCATGCTCTGGTCTCTGACCTACTCTGGAAGCTGACCCTCAGATGGAAGTTTCCTCTACAAATTCAAACGGCCTTGTCCGAATCAGCTCTCATTCTCAAATTTCTCAAGCTCCTGGCACCTGCTTTGATAAGATTCATGTAAACAATCCCCATTTGGGGAGGAATATTTGCCCTTCCACCTCCCAAGTCCCTCCCTAGAGCACCAGAGGAAGTGGCAAATGGCTTTGCAGATAAAGGCGCTACAGAGGAGCATATGACTTTTTTTTAAAGTCATTACAAAAGCATGAAAATCATAGAATAATCATTACAACATTGAACAATCATTACAACAATAAGTTAGGACTGAGATGCTGTTAAGAAAGGAAGTAGCTAGTGTTACATTAGTAACAAAGAAAGCTATTTTTGTGAATGTCTCATCCCCACACTTGGGTGTATCACAGAGCAGTTCATTTGGTCATGGTGTCTCTTTCATTTTACTTTTTTACCTTTTGGCTGAACTTCTGAACAGATTACGAAATGAACAAGCGCTTACAATATGCATACAAATCACCTTACATGTTTTAACGGGATCTGTAGACAATGCAAAGTCAAAATCCTATCATCAGAATTAGTGGTAGGGAAAAAAGCTTGAGCTCTGTATGGGGTTTAATGATTTGGGCCATCACATAGACAGACACAGGTGTGTTTTAAAAGAAAAAAAGAAACCCTATGTTTTCCTAGAAAGACAATTTTTCTAAAGAGATAGGGCTCCCAGGGTCCAATCCGTGTTCCAGGGAAGCTTTGATACAGGGAACAAAGAACTGCTAACCTGTAACAACTTGAAAGAATATTAATAAAAAGGCAAAAGATTAAAAGGCAATGGATTCTGGCTTCCTAATTGAAAGGTTCCATATACATATAAAAAATGAGCTAGAGAAAATTAATAGTCACTACTTACAAGACAATCTGAGAAACTATCAACGCAAAGATTTGAGGTTCACAGAGCAGTCTCGTAAAAGCTTTGTTGTACTGTGAAATGTGAGGGACTCATAGCAAAGAGCACCACCCAATTACTATTACTACATGGGGAATACAGGATCTAAGTGTAGCCACTGGTTAAGATTTAGTCTTAGTTCGTTAGTGTGGAAGAATCCACTGTCCATCCTTGAGTTTGCTTTCTATAAAATTCCATCATCATGATAACAATAGCCAACCTTGATTGAGCTTGCACCTTGAACTGGCACTGCTCTAAGAATTGTCCATACATTATCTCATTTCATCCTCAGTGAGAAGGGTGCTGTTATTATCCTCATTTAGCAGAGGAGACCCTGGTTAGGGAACCAGCCCAAGGTCAGAGCCAGAGAGCAGAGCAGTCAGAATTCAAACCAAGGTAGTCGGAATGTAGAGGGCAATGAAAGTCAGAGAATACAGCGTCCCATCTTATGCATGAGCTCGTTTGAGTACACTGGCAGGAATAAATGTTTGCACTCCTTAACCTATGTTCTCTCTCTCCCTCCCACTCCTAAATATAGGTAGTAGAATCTGTGCAAGGCAATCTGTACCTACAACGTCATCATGATTTGAAAACATTCTCCAAGTCTGTCATTAACATACAGATTGAAGTCATGAACCTGAGTCTAGCAGAATACCTTACACAGAGAATACTAATAAATTTTGTTAACAACGAGGTTTGACAGAGGAAGAAAGGAGGTGGAAGAGAAGATAAACTCCAGCAGTGATATCCAGAACCTAGCAGTGTGCCTGGCACACAGTAAGTGCTGAAAAAATGTTTTTTGAAAAATGACAAAGTGGAAGGTAGGTAAGGAGAGAGGGAGGGAATAAAGGAAGAAAAACTAAGGAAGGAAGCGAGGAAGAAAAGAGGGAGAGGACAAGAGAGATGGAGGAAGAGAGAGATGGGGGAAGAAAAAGAGAAAAAAGGGAAGGAAGGAAGGAGCAGAGCAGAGAGGATGGGAAAGAAGGACAGAAGAATTCATGAGCATACGCAAGGATCACAGGCAAGCATCATTCTAATTCTAGAACCATTGTCAGTTATTGGTGTTCCCTCGGCCCCTGGCCCCATAAGACATTAACTATAACCCTGCTCAGGACAAGCCTAGCATGTTATCTTTAGCTTGCAGGAAACCACAGAGAGGACGGAGGAGACGGCTGAACAACACCAGTGAAAACGGGTTAAAGGCAATATGGCAGTCTGACTGGACCCAACATAGACTGCGCAGATCATTATACACTCCTTGTAAGACATCACCATGCTACATAACACACCTTCTGGCGCCATGACAGTTTACAACTGCCATGGCAATGGCAGCATATCACCAAATAAGGAAAGAAAAGAGGTGGCACCCTATTCCCCCCAAAAGCCTGCCCAGTTCTCTGAACAATTGTGAATATTCCTCCCCTTCATTACTCTGACCCCTTATAATAGCTGCTTAATCGCCCCAGGAGCTAAGAAGCTGATTTGTGAACATGTTCCACTTCTCCATTCTTTGGCCGTTGAATAAAGCTTGAGCTATTGAACACTCAGGTTCCATCTCCTTTCAAAGTTGTGACACCAAACAGAGGAAGAACCCCAAGAGGAGGGGCAAGAGACCCTTCTTTGGGTCTCTCCTGGTTGGGGAGAGAGTTCAATTGGTAACAATTGGTAAGTAAGCAGAGGATTTGCAGGGGTAGGAGGAGGTAACAACCTGGAGTTCTTACCTAGGTCCTGAATCCTCCATCCAGAACTGCACCCCAATGCCCTCACCTAACTCACATCCCTCTGCCATCTATTGGGTCCCAAGTTGCTGAAGTTACTTCTTCTGGAAGGAGAAAAGAAAGATCTTGTTTTGGAGAAAAACTGAATCCACACTAGGTCATTTGGTTTGGGAAGGAATGACCATCCTCCCAGCTCTACCTAATAGGGGGAAGGGGCTTAAGACTTTCAGCCTACCCCATCCCTCATGGCGTCGTGAGTCAATGGGTCAGAGACGGTACAAACTCTAACGGAAGTCAAGACTGAAGGAGGTGTTTTCAGTTGCTTCTTTCCAAAAAGACTTTGTCTCTCATCCTCATAGACAACGAAGTGTAAGAGAGTGAGTTCTGGAAATCTTGCAGACATTTGCTCTCCCAAAGGGTGTCTGGAGAGACAGAGGTAGGGAGCCCAAGGGTGAGAGTGACACCTTCTATGGCAGACCAGAGAGGGAATATCCTGGTCAAATGGTAGTATCATTTGAGCTACTGGATCAAGGTTCACCTGAGGCCAACTCTACTTCAGTTATGTGGGCCAACACATTCCTTTTATTATTTAGGCCCCATTTCAGGTAGTTTTCTCTCATTTGCAGCACAAAGATCCTGACTCATACAGTCTCTCTGTTAGTCCTGGATAGAAAGCTTGCATTCTTAAACACAGGTGCCAACTTACCAAAGAGATTTCCTCCATGTTAGAACACAAACCACTGATGCAAAGGGGAACTCTAAAAGAACACGGAATTCCAAATGACAAAACTGAAACCTCAGCCAGAAACCTGATCAGAGATGAGAGGAATGGGTCCCCAGGTCTGGAGTCCACCCTCACCTGTGTAGGCCATATAGACAGGAGCTGACAAAGTTTGCATTATTTTTCCTAAGCATGGACATGTTATCACCAACTCTAACATATTATCTACTAAAGGAACGCATTGTATTTAATCAGTATCTTTTGTTTCTGGTCATCAGTGCTGTCTGTCTGAGATTAAAAACTCTTATAAAGAAGGGATTATATCTGCTTAACCCACTTTACACAGAAGGTAACACAGAAAACATGCTGAAACCTGAGACATATTTTGTTGTGCAGCCACTGCTGATGATCTTACTCCTTCAAGCAGATTCTGAGGCAAGGGTATAAAATGTAAACCTTTCCTTCGACCCCACTGACATTTTCCTGGAAGTCTTAAGTTAAAGCCAGGAACTGCTTCTTCCAAAGCTTTATTAAACAGTAATGATGTCCAAGGTCAAAATTATAAGACATCTTGGAGTTGAAGTTACTTATGCTTGTCTAAGGTCATCCACAACCTTTGGGCCACATAGGTTCCCACACACACACACGAACTCACACAAATTACTTTCACTCAAGGAAAAACCAGAACGTTTGCCTTCTCTCAACAATAGGGAACAGTAAAGAAATTATGAGACTTGGAACCAAACAATCCAGCACCAGTCTTAACTGCTTCCTTTTTGATGGGTGACCTTGGGCAAGTTACTGAACCTCTCAACATCATATTTTTACTACAAAAAGTCAATGATCATGCCTGACTCAAACACTTCTGAGGGTTCGTGTGAAAATCGAAGATGACACTGTAATAGAGTTCACTGTCGATGAAAACGCATTCACTCTCTCTCTCTTTGCTGAGCAGGCAAACATTTGGGGCACCTTCTTGATTCACCCTGTGCATCCTTCTTAAATACTATTCTTCCCTGAGCCTGATGGTAAAGTGAAATCGATGATATTTAGCAACTGTGTAAGCAATCTTCCAACAGGCCCAGCTCAACACTCCCCTATGAGGTTGGGGTTTAAAATCTATTCTAAAACTTTTTTTGTGTGAGAGTTACAAAATTCATTTCAAAATATAAAGCACACACAACAAGTACATGCTCTTTCACTCCAGAAGGATCTTCAGACCTAAAATGATTTACCATTATCTTCCTTCACTTAAAAGCACTGTCAAGCGCCAAGTTTCCCTGCAGCCTTGACAAAGCCTACAGTTCAGAGTTACACTGGGCTGCCCTATCTTCCTTCTTTTATGCCACCAAGAAATTTGACTAATGACCTTGAAATCGTAGAACTTTCAACTCTAAATGTAAGTCTTTTTCCAGACAAGATTATAGATACTATACTGACGTTCTAGTTCACCACAGAGAAGGAGGCAGTGGACAGTGATTCCCAAGGCCACTCAACTCACCTGAACCCAGCCAGGGTTTACTGACGGTCTGGTAAATGCGAGCCTCGATCCTGGGGACAAGAGTCGTTCAAGGAGGGTGATGATTCTGGACCTCAATCATAAAGACCAAGAGAGGTGCTTTGTTTTGTTTTCAAATAAATAGGATTTGATTATTTTTATCACTTCTATCAAGGTATAATTTACATAAAGTAAAATTCACCAATTTTAAGTGTACAGTTCCATGAGTCTTGACATATAGACAGATAGACAGACAGACAGTTGTGTAACTACCACCATCATCAACATATACAACATTTTTATCAGCCCATAAAGGGTTGCCTCATGCCTCTTTGCAGTAACAAATGGGATTGATTTTTAAATTGCGTAACTATTTTAAGTGACAAAAAAAGGGAGGAGGTCATTTAACCAAACAGACCCTCCAAAAACCAAATTTGAGACTATAAATAAAGGTGGGCCATGAAGTCAACGTTCCCACTAGAAAGCAACCGCACGCCACTTAGTATAAGCTCTGCACCGGACGGCACTGAAAGCCCTGTTTAAAATGGTCTTTAATCCCCATCAGCCAGGGTGGTGGTAAGGGGCTTCTTTCAGTACTGGCCAAATCTACCAAAAATCAAAATTACTTGCCAAAGTCCAAGGAGTGCCAGCCAGTGGAAGGGCTGAGAATAGGATGCTGGACCCCTGCAACAATGACTACACCTTTCTAGAGACAGGACCAAAGAGTGGCATACAGTCCTTGCAAATGTCATGGGCAAGAGAGAGTTGCTTTCTAAAAATGGTCTGTCTTTCAATTCATATGGGAGGGTGACGATGACTACATATTTTGGAACTCAGATCACTGAATGCTCACCCCAAATTGCTTTTCTGACCAATTCAGATAGCAGAAATCCAAGATGGCTCTGAACAACTGAACAAAAGATGGTTTATCCAACATCTCCAAAACTCTTGCAGCTTCTAGTCTTAAATGTTAACACTTTATTTCTCTCACATTAGCCAACTAATTCATAAATGCTGTCTAATAAATATAGGCATGAAACCACTTTCTCAACAGATATCAACTCTTAGAAACACTGAGGAGCCCGCTTGAGTCATTGTCAGCATCCTTTCCAGTAGATGAACACGAAAGCACAGAGGAAGGCAGCGCTAGGCATCCCCTAAATGTCCCAGGAAGAATCCATTCCTCAGCCTACTTAGTAGAGCCAGGAATAAAGAATCCTGAGGTTTAAGTTCAGGCTGTGGGAGTTTTTAGTTATTGACTAGGAAATAATTGCCATGTGGTTGCTTCTTTTTATCTCATCTTGATTAGGTTATAATCAATACCCACATATCATTGCTAAAATTCAGACTCACTACAAACTTATCTAAATGTAAATGAAAACCATAAGTCAGGCACAGTTCTATTACACCCAAAGAAGACTGTGCAATGATACATCATTCATCTTCTTCTCATCTTTCAGGTATACCAGCTGCAACCAGGTGATGGCACCGACAAATTTATTTTGTACAAAAGTCAACAGAAGCATGTTGGTAGTTCATAGTGGTTAACCTTTAGAATTATGTGATTAGATCTGTCAAGTTCTAGTTACTTTTTCTCCCAAATAAAAGGTATCCAAAAAGGGAAGAAATCTCATCCATTCGTTTACTAAGTGTTTATTGAGAACATATTCTGTGTCAGGCATTGGATAAAACCTTTGCCTTTGGGGGGCTCACAGTACACTGGGAAACAGACAAGTACATGTTTTCAACATCTGTGACAACTGTGAAGAGTAAATTCCAAATGCTGCTTTGGGGTGCAGAGAACATGATATCAGAGGAGTACTTACTGAGAAGGTGATCCTTGACTCAAGCCTTGAAAGATAAGGAAGAACAAAGTAGGATGGGGTGAGGCAAAGGAAGAGAGCAGCATGTGCGAAGCACAGCAGTGTGAGAGGCCAGTGAATTTTGGAACTGTAAGCAGCACAAGACATCTAGAGGGCAGGGGAAAAACGTAGGCAAGAGTGAGGTGTTCATAGTCAGCAGATGATGCATGTTTTAGAATCAGGAGATAGGATCACATTCTGTGGGCTTTTGAAGCCACCAAGAGATTTTAAGCAAAGGAGGGAGGTGCATGGCTTTCTGCCTTAGAACAATTGCCCTTGAGGTGGTCCAGGATGTGGAATGAAGAAGAGGAGATCTGGAGGCAGAGAGGCCAGTTCATTGACTATTGCAATAGTCCAAGCAAAAGATTATGAGAACCTGAATGAGGAAAGTAAAAGTAGAAATGGAGAGGAAGGAATGATTCAGGAAGCATTTAAGAGAATTTTCTAACAGGACCCAGTGACTAATGGTACATTGGGAATGAGGGAGAAGTAGAAGTCTAGGATTACTCCAAGGTTTGTGATTTGAGTGATTGGTGATTCACCCAGATAATAAACACAAAAAAGTACAATTTTTAGGGAAAATCAAAAAAGTGGCTATTTAAGCATACTAAATTTGAGTTGTCTGTAACAGAGCTGTCTAGTGACAGGAATTTGGATATAGAACTCGGGGGTAAAATTTTGTCTGAAGAAAAAAGATGAAAATTTGAAGTGCCTAAAATTGACAAGAGCCTAATATCTAGAATACATAATGAACTCCTGTAAATCCATCAAAAATAAGCAGCGGAACCTTAAACAGAAAAATGGGCAAAGGACAGGAACAGGCAACTAATAAAAGGAAAGCCCCAAATCTCTTAAGCATACAAAGAGATGCTCAACAGTAACAGGAGAAATGAAACATCAATACAGCAATTGTATATTACTCTCTATCTATTGCACTGGGGGAAAAGTAGAAAGCTAAACAACATAAAGCATTGACCTAGATTTGAAGATGCAGCAACTTGTCAGGGAAGCAGACTAAGGAAGGCATTCTAGAGCGCAATCTTAACAGTATTTGGTCAAATTTGGTCAAATTAAGTATAGACACTTCCTCTGACCCAAAACTTCTGCTTGTGGATACATATCTCAAAGAAATTCTCACACAAATTCCAAGAGGCACTATGCAGCTCTATTCATTGTGGCGGGCAGTAAGAGGCAGCCTGAGCTTTCATGGCTGAGGGAATAGAGAGGTGAAACGTCATGGATGCACACGATGGACAACTATGCAGCAGTTAGAAGCAACATACCAGACACACACACAGAGCAATTGAGAGGATCTTAACACATAGTCTTTGGTGGAAAAAAGTAAGAAACTAAATACAATCTATTACACAGTGCTAGTCACAATAATTTAAAATACTTGCAAACAGGAACCCTCATACACTGCTGGTGGGAATGCAAACTGGTGCAGCCACTAAGGAAAACAGTATGGAGATTTCTCAAAAAATCAAAAATAGAAATACCACATGCTCCAGCCTTTCCACTTCTGGGCATTTACCTAAAGAATATGAAAACACTAATTCAAAAAGATATATGTACCCCTATGTTCACTGGAGCATTATTCACAACAGCCAAGACTTGGAAGCAACCTGGTGCCCATCAATGGATGAATGGATAAAGAAGATGTGGTATATATATATACACATACATATATATATACACACACAATGGAATACTACCCAGCCATAAAAAAGATGAAATTGTGCCATTTGCAACAATATGGATGGACCTTGAGGGTATCATGCTAAGTAAAATAAATCAGAGAAAAAAATCATATGATTTCACTCATATGTGGAAGATAAAAAAACAAACACATAGATACAGAGAACAGATTGGTGGTTACCAGAGGGGAAACGTGTGGGGGGAGGGCGAGAGGGGTAAAGGAGCACATATGTATGGTGACGGATGGAAACTAGACTTTTGGTGGTGAACACAATGCAGTTGTACAGAAGCCAAAATATAATGATGAACATCTGAAATTTACATAATGTTATAAACCAATGTGACCTCAATAAAATAAAAAAATAAAATACATGCAAATAAAACAATATACACAAACCAAAGGATACCCAATAAATACATTTTTGTGGTTATCTATGGGGAGAAGGTAATCAGAGAAAAGAGAAATACATTTTTTTTTAAGAAGAAGAAATGAGTCTCCCATTGGACAAATTATGAAAGAATTGTTCGATGATGAGTGTGGTTAACTCAACTATCTATACCTGAGGTCCAAAAAAGAGGGGAGAGGATGAGACTGGAAGATAAGTGGAAATTCCCAAAAAGATTGGCCACGTGCTAGTTATGCTGGCTAGTCTTGTTAGCCCCGATCTACTCTAGAGTTCCCATTTCATTCAGTGCCCATCTCTGCCCTGTTCTCTTCCTAGGAGGCTGAGCTCCACAGGTTGCCCTCTGGCTTCCAGTTGGGTTTGGTCAATTGGAGGCATCAGCAGGAGATCAGAGGGTGGGAAAAGAGATGTTTGGGTATTTGTACCTCCCTGACAAGTTCAGTTCCTGTTTGGCAGCCTGTCTTTCACAACTCCAGACCTCACCAGGCTATGGTTACCCTGATCCCTTTTTTTGACCCTTCAGTCCCAGGGGAATTAACAGCTTTCTGCTATTGTAAGTCCCGGGGTGCCTCTTCATCTCTTCTTGATTTTTTTGGTTTCCTTAATTAACTTCTCCCATACTTTATGGACCAGATTATTAACTTACTACTATTAAATTCCCTTTAGTAAACCCTTTTGGAGGGTGACATCTCTTTTCTGCCTTGACCCTGACTTAGTCAGCTATGGAGGGTTTCAGAGCAATAACTACTATGATAAAGGGCTTTTTTTTTCTTTTAATATAGGCTATACTTGAACATATTTATCTGCTGAGGCAAAATAATTCCTATCATTCTATAGCAGAAGCAATATATGGGAGACTAGGTAATTACATATTAGCTCATAACACTCTCTCCCACTACTGTCGTGCATCATGACTAGTCTTGGAGACAAAATAGCACAGATCTAAAGGATGCAGCAAGCACCAAGGTCATTGCAGATCAGTAGACACTTGCATACTTGCAGGATTAACACTATCTGTATTCCAATGACCAGTTGCATATGTTGAAGATAAAGCTACAGTACATATTTCAGATTGGGAATTGGCAACAAATAGCTATAGACTTCATTCTAAAAAATAAGCATTTTCATATGGGGTGAAAGAGGCCCAGGATTATGGGCCATTTCTAATCCCAGCATCCTAGCCAGGTCCAGCTGTGTGTTTCTAATCTTTGGTCCTACCAATAACCTCCTCAGAGAGTCCTTCCCTGGCTACCTTATCTAAGCAGGATGTTCTATACCCGCCAATTATTATTGCATCAAGTTCATTTCCCCTGCGCATGTGTTACAATTTGTATTTATATATATATATATATATATATTTATATATTTTTTTTTTTTTTTCCTAAAGATTGGCACCTGGGCTAACAACTGCTGCCAATCTTTTTTTTTCTGCTTTATCTCCCCAAACCCACCCCCGTACACAGTTGTATATCTTAGTTGCAGATTCTTCTAGTTGTGGGATGTGGGACACCGCCTCAACGCAGCCTGAGGAGCGGTGCCACGTCCGCACCCAGGACCCGAACCCTGGGCCGCTGCAGTGGAGCGCGCGAACTTAACCACTCAGCCACAGAGCCGGACCCCGTATTTATATATTTTTTTCTTTACTTGTTATTGCTTGTCTTCTCCACTAGACTGCAAGTTCCACCAGGACAAGGGACAGTGGTCTAGGACCTAGAAGTCCCTTAATAAAGACTTCTTGTGTGAATAAATGGTGAAGCACAAGGGTGGCACAAAGAACAAATAAAATAGAGGATAGAAGAGCATTAATTCTCTTCACCTCCCTATTTGGGAGTGGTGGACCTTATATGGCCTCCCTTGTAGTCAAAACGATTTTCAGATCTGGCTCCCTTGCCCTGCATTCAAGGATGCTGGTCTCATTTGAGGCTGTAAATATCTCTAATGAGGAGGGCTCAAGTCTGTGTGTGCTTGCCTTGTTTTGCACAGCATGCAGCACAGCCCCAAGCACAGATGGACACTTCATAAATATTATTGAAGGATGATGACACAAAGGATTATTTAATACCTTCACATGGGGTAAAGACAGACTTCGGGCCACAAAGATACTTTGAATGTGCTTTACTTCTCAAATCATTTGAACCAAAATGATTTCAGCAACACAGACTCATCTGTAACCACAAATCACACACATTCAGAATGATAAAGCCCAAAAGAAGGCCATTTTCAAGGCTGAAACTGTATTATTCTGGGGTAAATGGAATCCTTGTTTTAGTGACATTGTAAGGGTAGAAATTAAAGACGCTGAAAGTCTTCCCTCAGGGGACAACAATTATCTGTGAATAATGAAAGTTTGTCTGAATAATTCATCAGTTTCAAGGGTGCAGGCCTCCCTTTTTCTGGAATCCCAGGAGCTTAGGCAAGTGCACCATTTAATGTGTCTCAGCTACTCAATTGTCATTCTTCCGGGACCAGGCATTTATAGACACATTCTTATGATTTTATTAATTAAAAAAAATAATAACCTGTGTGGGAACCCACTGGCAAGATAAATTTTGAAGCCTCATTTATTTTACCCAAGAAGAAAGAAGCTTATAAAGTGTCCATCATGAGAAGCCACCTGGGAGCTACACAACAGATCAAGTACCCAAAACAAGTCACGTCAGAGCCCCACAGAATTCTGAATCCCGACCAGCAAGCATGAATAATCCTTTTAAATGATCACTTACATATCAGAACAGGTCCTTTGTGAAATTTCTAAGCAAGGCCTCTGGTTTCTGACTGAAACAGAGACTTATTCGGAAGGGAGGATAAAACGAAATCAAGAACTACTGGGAAATCTCCACGAGAAAAGAGGACAAATAGTTTTTGTTGTCAGAATGAAAGCAGCCTCTCCTGGCCAGGGTTTGGAAAGTTGCCCACTACCCCACGGGAGAGATGGGCAATATTCTCAACTGGTTTCTCAGGGACCATCCTGATCAGGTTGCATTTACTGAGCAGACGCAATGGTAAACTAAATCAGAAGACCTAGTTTCACTTTCTTCTTAGCTGTGCAACCTTGTGCAAGTCACTTAACCTCTCTAATAATTGGTTCAACATCTTTAATATGTTGAGAGTAATGCCCACCCAATTACCTCACTAAATTATTGCAAAGATCAAATGTATGAAAGTTCTTTCTAAATTGTAAGATTCTAAGTGGAAGGTGTTATTATTAAATACTCTTCCACAATATTAAATAACCTCCAGGACACTGGGGATCCTATATGACCGTGGGCTCTCAATTTCTAGTGATGGTTCCATTTTTGCCTTGTTCTCGACAGTTTCACTGAATTTTTTTTTTTTTTTTTTTTTTTTTTTTGGAAAGGAAGGCTATAAGCAAAGGCAAATGGAAAAAAAACATGGAATCATATCTGTTTGTATGTATGCACCTTCTCTTTGGTGCTGCTAGGCAAGAATTTCAAGCTGAGGTTGGTTCATCCTCGTGGACTTGATATCAATATCACCTGAGGGAGAGAAGTAAAGGGCGGGGGCATCCGAAGGTATGTGATTTCCTCCCCTTCGGTGGAAGAATACAAAGTCACTTACACAAATCAGTTACATCTTTAATTACTAGCAGCAAAGAACTGGAAAATTAAATTTATAAAACTATTCCATTTACAACAGCATCAAAATATATAAAATACTCAGGGATATATAAAATACTCAGCAAAAATTGTGTAAGAACTCTACACTAAACTACAAAGCCTACTTAAGAGAAATTAAAATACAAAGTAGGTAAGAGAAATTTTTAAAAACTAAATAAATTGAGAGATATACCACATTCATGGTCTGGAAATCTCAATATTATTAAAATGCAATTCTTTCCAAATTGCTCTATGGGTTCAACACAATCCCAATTAAAATTCCAGTAGGCTTTGGTAGAAATTGACACGTTGATTCTAAAGTGTACATAGATATGCAAACAACCTAGGACAAAGAATTTTTTTATTTGGCAAAGAAGGAAAGAGAGTTGGGGGAGTCACCCGATTTCAATATTTACTTTGAAACTTCAGTAATCAAGACAATGTAGTATGGCATAAGGATAGACAAATGGATCATTGGAACAGAATAGAGAATCCTGAAATAGACCAACATATAAATGGGCAACTGGTTTTTAACAAAGGCACTAAGGGGAAAGTAAATTCTTTTCAATAAATTGGGTTAGAACAACTGGATACGGGGAAAAAGTTAACCTAGACCCTTGCCTTACACAACAAACAAAATTAATTCAAAATCATCATAGACTTAAATGTAAAAATTAAAACTACAACAATTCTAGAAGAAAATACAGGAAAAACATCTTTCTGACTTTGCGGTGAGCAAAGATTTCTTACAGAGGACAAAAAGTATATACTGACCATACAAGAAAAAAATAATAAATTGGACTTCATCAAAATTTAAAACTTAGGCTGATCAAAAGACACCATTAAGAATATGAAAAGGCAAGCAACAGGCAGGGAGAAAATATTTGTAACATATATATATCTGACAAAAGACTTATTACCCAGAATATATAAAGAACTTCTATAATGAAATAAAAAAGACAATCGAATTTTTTGATTGAGCAAATACATTTTAAAGAGGTACATTAAAAAGTTACACCAATGGACAAAAAGAATGCGAAAATGAGCTCAATATCATTACTTATTAGGACGATGCAAATCTAAGCCAAAACGAAATAATATTTTGCACTCACTAGAATGGCTAAAATAAAAAAGAGTGACAACACCAAACCCTGACAAGGATACAAAGCAACTAGAACTCTCACATATTGCAAATAAGAGTGTAAAATGGAAAGCAGTTTGAAAGTTTTTTGTAAAATTAAACATACATCTACCCTACAATCAGCATTCTACTCCTAGATAATTTACCCGGGAGAAATAAAGATGGGCCCACAAAAAGACCTGTATAAGAACACTCATAGCAACACGATTCATAATAGCTAAGAACTGAAAACAACCCAACCCAAATGTCCACCAATGGGAAATTGGAAAATAAATTGTGATGTATTCATACATTGGCATACTACTAACAACAAAAGGGAATGAACTAGTGACACAGGCAATGGATGTGGGTGGATCAAAAAATATACATTAAGTGAAAAAACCAGTAGCAAACAAGTACATAGTATATAATTCTATTAATCTAAATATAGCAATAGAAATTATGACAATCATTGCCTCTGGGGAATTGGAAGGAGGCACAGCGGAAGTTTTTGGGGTGATGAGAATGTTCTATATCTTAATCTGGGTGGTTGTTACACAGACCTATACATTTTCTAAAACTCATTGAATTGTACCCTTAAAATTACTCATTTCACTGTGTATAGATTTAACCTCATGAATGACTTAATGAATGAACAACACCATGAGAAAATAACCACACAAATCCAGAAGGGGAGATTCTGCAGGACAACTGGTCAGGTCTCTTCAAAAGTCATTTTGTCAGTAAGTAAAAAAGAAAAGGATTGTGCTAGATTATAAAAAACTTGAGGGACTCAACCACCAGATACGACATACAGTCTTGGATGGGATGCTGCTTTGGGCAAACCATTCATTAAAGACATTTTGGGGATACTTCAGGGAAATTTGAATATAATCTTAGTTTCAGATGACATAAAAATGTATTAATACAAAGTTGGAGATTGTTGATGGAAAAGAAAAAGCAAGTTATACAGCAATATGTATTTTCAGATTTCTTTTTGGTATTACAAAAAGGCAAATATATTATATATTATACATATTACATATATTATATTATGTATATCACATATGATTTATAATTCATGTGTATATTACATATGTATAGAATGAGATCCAATAGGGAACATAAATTTATCTATTAACACAGGTAACTGAAGGAGAGGGATAGAATGTTTACATTTTCTTATTTTTGTGTTTTTTCTAACTTTCCACCATGCACAAATACTGCCTCCATAAAAATATATGTTGCTTGAAAATATTAGACTCTGAAATTCACTATTATAAGACAAGGTGAAAGACAGTTGGGATGATAGGGCAAGGAGAAAGAAATTGAATACTGTTTGATCTGCTAAGTGAACCTCCTGTTGGGCACTGTCCACACATAGCTCA
Source organism: Equus przewalskii (assembly GCF_037783145.1). Lineage (NCBI taxonomy): Eukaryota > Metazoa > Chordata > Mammalia > Perissodactyla > Equidae > Equus > Equus przewalskii. The sequence continues at coordinate 20,526,364 of NC_091852.1, forward strand.
TTTCATCCTCACAACAAACCTATAATGTATCATCCTTGTGTTCCCAGAGCTAATGAGGATATAAGCTGGCATTTTAACATAATATTATCTGACCTCAAAACCCATGTTCTTCCCACCTCACCTACATATTTAGTAAGTTTTATTACCAAACATGGATGAATTATTTACTTTGCAACAGGCACTCCATTAAATGTTTTACATCAATCATTTCATTCCTACCTCCTGTCAATCCATGTAAGGATGATACTATTATTATCCTCACTCTAAAGATAAGAAACTGAGGCACAAAGATCAGACAAGTATCCCAAGTTCCCACAGCTAAGTGGCAGAAACAAGAATCACGTTCAGGCCACCTGGTTATTCACGCTCCTACCCAGGACACTACAGTATGTCTCTAAGTTTCCATGCTTTCAACGAGCTCCCAATGGAGAAGGAAAGAATGAGCGACAGCTAGCACCAAAGAGGACGTGTATATCAGAGGCCACCATGAAGCTTTTCACAGTAACATCCTTGCTTACCTGTCCAGGGCCGTGCTGGTGGGCATACTCCTCCCAAACCCTCGGACCCCCATCTGACGGAAATATGGAATGCAAGGGAGGTTGGCGGCAATGATGGCCAGGGAGTCGGAAGGACTCACAAAGAAGCCATTTTGGCCTAGGATCATATAACGGTCCTGTGGGAAAGAATGTGTGAAAATGATCAGACAGAGGCACCCACAGCTAGCGGCCCATTCCCAAAGTCATCACAAGCCACTTTACTGCCATTCTGGATTTAAACAACCTAAAACAACTTGAATGTGGCCAAAGAAAGCATGGGAAACCTTTTAAATGCCTGAATATTGTAAATCTCAGGATCTTGATGCAACTAGGAACGCGTCCCACTTGTTGAAATGTGGATGACTACCTCAGGCTACAGTGGCCTCCGTATTCTGAACTCACACTTTCCCCCCAACATAATGGAGAACAGGAGTTATTGCTGAAATAGCTAGTTCCTTAATGTGGTACTTTCAACAAAACCAGCTATAAATAAAGATTTATTGCATGAATAATTTTTTTAAAGAAATAACCTCTTTATAACATAATGCTCACCTGGAACTAGGGAAAGTAACGGTTATTTAATTGCAATATTTAGCCATTAAACAGAAGAGCAGATGCAGAGCCAGTTAGGGTTCGTATGCCCCATACACGTCAGCCCAAGATGTGTTCGTTAATTCTCTGGTTTCCAATGCTTGCCTCATTACGTGGTAAAAGGGTCCGCAGGCAGAAAACTTTCCTACTTACCCCGTCAGCATCAAATGCAGCTCCAAACCCATATTCCCCTCCTTTCATAGCTTCCAGAAGGGTTGTTGCATATGTCAGGTTTGGGTCAGGATGCTGCCCTCCAAAATCTTCCAGGGGAACGCAGTTTATTGCAGAGTTGGCTGGGGCCCCCAGCTCATCACACAGGACTTTTCTCACATAGGGTCCCATAACTAAAAAAAGATACACAGCAATGTAAAATCTTTGCAGAGCCCGCCAAGGGTGTTTTGTTCTGGTTAGAACAAGGAAGACCATTTACTAGCACAGGAAAAAAAAAAAAAAGATAAAGTCTACAAGCTTTTTCAAGACACAACACAGAATAATATTTACTTCAAGTACTATTCTTTGGGCGTCTACCATGTGCCAGTTACACTGTAGGCGTATGGAAGATGCATTCAATAATTCAGTGGCATGAAACTTTTCTCCAAAACTTTTCTAAAATGTTGCCAGAAAGAAATCAACTATTTAATAATGATTCATTGTATTAAAAGCTTTAGCTAAACATATGCAAAAGCACTAAAGGGCTCTAGCAATGTTCTTTGTCTCTGCAATCATTTTAACTTTGCCAAGTGTATAATTAAACACTCTAAACCAGTGAGGCATATAAAACTAAGCACACTTTACAAAATAAATGCTAAGGAATAGTGCTTTCCAGTTCAACACACGTATATGGAGTGCCTAACATGGAATACATACGTTAGGAATGGAGGGGATCATTCTCAAGGGACCCAGAGCACAGAGCTCCGGCATTACTGGGCTCTTAGGCTAGTCCCGGGATGAGTCAAATCTACAGGAGAGTGACTGCAATGGGAAGACTAGTGCCATTCAATGTATAGTTATGAAATAATTAGATCCAGTGGCTTAAGAGAAGGAAGGACCACAGATAAGGCCTCGGGAAAGAGGCAGCATTTCTAGGGGGACATGAAGAAAGAATATACATTTGACAAGTGTGCAGAGTGGGGATGCCATCCAAACGGAAAGAACATTATGAACAAGGGAACAGAACCGAGGTGGAACATACACCACATTTGGGAAGTGGCATGTAATCCTGTAAGCTGAAATATATGTAAAGTATAGCTTTCTATTTATTTTCCACTAATACAACACAGACCTCAAACAGTGAACACCTCTTGATTTTGCCTGCCGAGCACCCATTTCTCCTTCCTCTAGTAGCAGCATTGTGGGTTTTCTTTGGAGAAACAATCCTTTTCCCATCTCAGTTCATGTGATCTGGACATGGCTAAATTCCGCTTCCCCCAAGGCTGGGGAGGTGACCTGGGTCTGCCCAATCAGTGTCCTCCATCCCCAGCCAGAGTGATGGGTTCAGAGATGGACACATGATACAAGCCAGGCCATGAGGCTCAACCCAGAAATATTGCTAAAACTATTCGAAAAGAGAAACTGTCTTCCTTCTAAGCCAGAGATAATACTAAAGGAAGAATATGAAAGATCCCTTTCTGGAGAATATGACCAGCCCAACAGGAAGGAACGAAAGAGTAAAATCCATGAAGGATAAGCTCCACACATGGGCTTAGAACTCCCCCCAAATTTTTTTAGTGCCTCACTCTTAAACATGCCAGACAGTCAAGCATCACCAAACTTCTAAGAAATCCATTTAATGTGAGACCAAAATAAAGAGTATAGAACAACCTGGAGAAAATAGGAACTATACAGGGAGAAGAAAACTTTTAAAGTACATATCAGGAGTATCCTAATAGAGATCAAGAAGATATGATAGAATAGCTAACATTGAAAAGACAGACAATACCAAGTGCTGGTGAGAACATGGAGAAACTGGAGCCTTCATACATTCCTGGTGGTGCAAATGGTACAGACACTTTGGAAAACACTTGGCAATTTCTTATAAAGTTAAACATACACTTATCATATGATCCAACAATCTCACTCCTAGGTATTTACGTAAGACAAATGAAATCATATATCCCCATAAAGACTTGTTCACAAATGTTTATAGCAGCTTTGTTTGTAGTAGCCCAAACCTAGAAATAACGTTGATTATATCAGCTGGTGAATGGAAAACAAACTGTGGTACATCCATACAATGGAATACTACTCAGCGATAGCAAGGAATAGAACTACTGATACAGACAGCTCCATGAATGAATCTATGAAACTTCATGCTGAGTTAAAGAAGCCTGAAGCAGAAGCCTGCTTCCACTTATATGGCTTTCTGGAAAAGGAAAAACTACGGCAGCAGGAAGAAGATGAGTGATTGCCAGGGGTGAGGAATAGAGGAATGTTTGACTACAAAGGACCACAAGGAAAGTGAGGGAAACATTTTATATCTTGATTATCATAGTGGTTACATAACTGTATGTGTTTGCCAAATCTCATCAAATTGTATACCTATGAGGTGTCAATCTTACTGTATACAAATTATACCTCAGTAAACCTGACACTAAAAACAAAGATATGGCATTTATGAAACATAAATAGGAAACTATTTTGTAAAATAGATTATTTGGAAAAAAAGTTTTGGGAAATTAAAAATAAGATAGTGAAACTGAAAATCTTAAAGGAAGGACTTGAAGATAAAATTGAAAAAAATCTCCCAGAATGTAGCACAAAATAAAGGGAAGAAAAATGGTTGGTGGCAGGGAAAAATTAGATAATTAAAAGATCAATCCAGTAGGGCCAATATCTAAACAACAGCCATTCTGGAAAGAAAGGAAAGAGAAAATAATGGAGGAAATCATCCAAGAAGTAATTCAAGAAAATTTCCCAGAATTAAAGGACACAAGTTTCTAAATTAAAACACTCCTCTAAGTGCCCAGCACAATAGAGGAAAATAGTCCCATGCTAAGATTAATCATTATGAAATGTAGGAGCACTGAAGATAAGTCAAAGTCTGTAAAAGCCTCCAGAGGAAAAAAACGATAGATTTCATACGACAGATCAAAAATCAGAACAGCATCAGACTTCTTAAGTTCAATACGAATGGCTGTAAAGCAACGGATCAATGCCCTCAAACTTTTGAAGGAAAATAACATCCAACCTAGCTTTCTATATCCAGACAAGTATCAATTAAGAGTAAGCATAGAAAAAAGACATTTTCAGATATGCAATGACTCAAAACATTTACCTCCCATGAATTTTCTCTCACAGAATTCTGTGAGAATGAGTTCTACAAAACGTAGGAGCAAATCAAAAAAATGTAGGACAAATACTCCAGAAGTAGGAGAGTCAACATGAGACAGGGATAAAGGGAGTTCCTAGAATGGTGATAAGGGGATATTGCAGGATGACAGCAGGCTCAGAGAGCAACCAGCACAGAGCAGAGCAGAGCAGAGGTCTCTGGGAAAAGGAAGTGAGAGAAGGTGTAGACGCTGGGAGAATATGGGAGTCATAGTGGTAAATACACTTAACAAACACTAAACAATGAGAAAACAAGACAATTACTAATCCCAAGGAAATAAAAAAATGCAATAAAAAAATGTAATGACAATGTTGTGCATGGCTCAGCAGTGTTAGGATACTGTAGACACTGGCTAGTGATTTCACCAAAACGACGATATAATTAGTTTAAGTGTGCTTGGATTTAGTGAGTGGAGAGGGCGAAAAAGAGCTACAACCTCATCTTCTAAAGTATGAAGTCAGTAAAGCCCCAAACTGAAAAATCAGCAAGGAGCAGCATATTCGTGGTATTCAGTAACAGGGAGAGACATACTTAAAAAAACACAAAAGCTAAAAGTTTAAAAGAAAGAAAGCTTTCTCTGGAAAGCAGGTAATTGGGGGAAGGAGTTGGGGCAGAATTTTTTCATAATAAACTTTGAACTCTTTGTTTAAATTAGGTGCATGTACCACAATCAAATGTTTTTTTAATGACTACGGTTTTAATATATCCACTCCACACTCTTCCCAGGCATCGCCTCAAAGACATTTGTTCCACTTTTGTTTTCATTTGCATCAAAAGAGAGAAAGCAGAGCCCTGAAGTTTTCCCGAGCATTCTAAATATCTGAACATAAACATAGTGTCAATATCTACAAATCCAACGTTCCTCATAATCCCTGAAACCCAACAAGTGTAGAGGTCTCCCTAACATTTCCTCCCTGTCAATGGTAGAAGACCACGACCTTACCTCCGTGCATCGCATCTACACGGATCTTCAGTTGACCCGGCCCAGTCAGTAAACTCTTAATGGCATTAAAGTCAAAGATGGTCCGAAGGAGGTTGAGATAGATATCCACCGGGTCCACTATCTCCACTAAAGATAGGAAAACAAAGGGAAACATCAGTGACCAGATCCATGAAGGACACTTGGAAGCATAACAAGGAATCACGACTCAGCATGAAATTCTGATCACAATCCCAACATAATCCCACATACTATGTGGGAAGCAAAGCATCCATTTGTAGACAAAAGTCACAAATTGAAGCACAATCAAGATGTTACAACCTTTTCAGGTGATCAACAGGTATAAATAATATCAAGTTATAAATTCTTCTTTACAAGTGAAAAATCAACCACAAGAATAAAGTAGTTAAGATAAAACTGTGTCTGTTATCCCTACTCCCACCTCCTCTCCTCCACCTCCCTCCTCCAAAATGCACACACCTCAATGCTAAGAGGCATCTTGGCACATCCAGGTACCCCTCCTGTGAGGGTTGGCCAAAGAATGACTCAGCTGGTGTTAAACAAATCAAGGAGTGACCTCAGCACTGACCCCTATTTTCCAAATGCCATTGTGCCAACTAGATCCAGATTCAGAAGTGGTGATGAAGGATATACTTCTGACTTTGTGTGAAGTCTCTTGCATGCCCAATCTACTGAAAATTTCAGGGCAAACGCCAGATATTTAGAAACCCTCATAAAACACAAAGGTTCTCCAATATCCTGCACCACCCAGTGCCCAGGAATCCAAAGCCAGTCTCTTCCATTTATCTGACAGATACATAAAACCCAGAGTACGTTACATTTTTCTAATGTGGCAGTTAGTACATAATTAATACTCAGAATGTACTTTACCTAGAAGTAGTAAATATTTGACTCTTTAGACACTAAAATTTGTCCACCAGCCCTGCTTTTTAAATTTGCAGTTAAATTTTGAAAATTGTGTATACTTTTTTTCAAATTTTTCAAATACATACTACTTTGGAATCCTGAAACTCTTAAGCTGCACTAAAGTTATTACCAAACCACTTTTTAATAATTTTCAGTAAGTCCAGTTGAAATATGGATGAGATTTTCATATGTAATGTGAAACTACCCCTTCATCTGGTCAAATACCCATCTAAAAATATTTTTCCTTGCACTTAAATCAACGTGGTACTTGTGTCCATTCAAATATAACATAATTACTTTTAAGGGACACAGATAGTTTTTAATCATCTTTTGACATGAGGAGGATATTAATCTATAAAATAAAGTAATTAAAATTAATCTATATGAACTATACACCTAAAAATGGTTAAAATGGCAAACTCTGTGTTATGTATATTTTACCACAATAAAAAAATTAACATAGAAAATAAAAGGTTATGTCCTGAATATGTTAGAAGTCAGAAGTTTATACTCTACAGTATAGGATAACATTTTTGGTAGTTTCACTCTGGTTCTTTAATTCTTGAATCACTTGCCTAAATACATTTGGTATTTATAGCAGGTGGCACAATACCAAACAGAAATGTAAAAAGCAAGTAGAATTCCGTGAAATTTGAAAGTTCACATCACATGGTTCACGCTCTTGACCCTTTAAATAAAAGGCCAAGGACTGACTTGTTCCCAATTAAGTCAAGCCTTGCTCAACATTTAAAAAAGCAAGAACACAGATCTAAATTATCCCAAACAATTATCTCCAAATTCCTCTTGGAGCCAGGGAATCTCTCTACCCACCTCCTGGTATCTGAAGTATTTTAGAAAACTCATCAAACTAGCAATGTGGCTGCAGCAATGGGCCTGAATCTGAGCTCACCAAAGATCCGGGTCTCTTGGACAACTAATGAAATTGTGAAGACATCAAAAATAAATAAATAAATATAACTTCTTCCTATGATAAAGCCTGATTTTTCTCAGTCATCTTATTTTCCAGTCCTTCCAAATGTATGTAATCAAGCATGTTTAAATATTTTGTTTAATATAATATATCCCTTGCTTTTAGTTGTCTCATTATGTAGGGGTGTGTGTATGTGTGTGTCTGTGTGTGCACATGCTCCCAACTAGCTTAATAAAAGCAGGCACCATTGTTTCCAGTATCACATGGCTTTCAATTAATTTCTGCTGACTAGCTAGGCAAACAATTGATTCAAAATCTTTCAAGAAAAATGTGGCAGAGTTGGCCCAACACTGTGACTCCAGAATAGTGCATTTCAAGCTCTTCTCTGACCCTAAAATACCATGTGGCCATGAGCCACGTATTTCATCTTTTTAGCTAAGTTAAATTACGTGTAAAATTTAGGATACCATCTTAACACTAACTGCATTTCAGCTTATAGGGGCATTAAAAGAGCAAAAAAATGTTAGTTTTATTGCTACTTGCATGCCTTCTAGGAAAAGGCAATGGGATAAAATAGAAGGGGGAGAAATGATATGCATCTACATGGTATTAATTTTGTCATGTGGTTCAATATTAATATATAAAATGAAAGGCTATAATCTGAGTACTTTAGAAGTTTTATTCACTCTACAATGTAGAATAATATTTTTGGCAATTTCATTCTGGTTCTTTAATTCTTGACCCACTTGCCTAAATTCAGTTGGTACTTACTGAATTCCTTTGTAAAATCTCCTAACATGGTGCTTGACATGGAGCAGATAATCAATAACTGTGCATTGAATCAGGCTGAAATGTCTGGTTCCAGCTTGGAAAAGAAACGCCTACGTTCCATGGGAAATTTCAATAACTACCTTATTTGGTCTCTGCTTAATTATCCAAGATATTCTAGCACCTTCACCTTATTCGCTTGAAAAAACAAAGGCATATTTTGGCAATTCACAGCTGATTCTTGGGACACTGTCGAAGAGTCAGCCATGAAACTTTTCCTATGTCGAAAATTATAGAGCGTTTGGAAAGTGGTTTTTGAAAGGTGCCAGTTCTGAATATCTTGGCTGCTCTCCTTTCCCTCTGCACCACGTTCAGATTGCAGCTATTTATCAAGTGTCACTCCCGAGACTGCTAATTCAATTGCTTTCATGTGTGTTCTCCCCTGCAGAAACCAGTCAGCCCCATCCACCGAGTTATTCTGACTTCTTCAGAATATGACCTCTCTATTACCTCTAAATGGTTTGAATTTGTTCTCCAGGTCAAATTCTTGTCTTCCTAGTCGAGAGAGGTCAATTCGAAGATCAGGGCATATGGCATATTCCTCAATTGTTTTGCTGATCTGATAGATTTTGTCTGAGACGACATCTGGCGCAGGACCTAAAATTTGAAAATAATGCATCACCAAAAGTAAATTTTTTAAAAAGTGTCCAGAACTTCAATCAGAGAGAAATGTTAGCTCCTCCTCCACAAAGCAGGAGAAAGATTCATTTGTTCTCCAAACAATGGACAACGTTCACAGGTCAATTAGCCTTGATATTTCTCAGGCTGTATTCTCGCGCTATGGAGGAAATTTGGTCAGCCTCACCTGTTCTATGTAGGCTAATAACCTACATCTTTGTTTGTTTTAATCCACTTCTAAGCAATGATATGTCTTCCCTAAAAATAGTATCACACCTGCCAGGGAGACCCGCTTATGTAATCAGCTTTATTCAGGATATGAGGCACAAACAGGATATGCATTTGACAGAAGTGAGGTATTCCAGATTCAAACCGTGGGCTTCCCAATGCACCCAGAGAAAGAAAATAGGATTTCCACTCCCACATGCTGCCTAGTTGATGCGTGAGCTTACCAGGGTAAATTATTTTCCCCAACTCACACTCTCTAGTGACTCCCAAGTTTAGTTTGTTTGTTTGGGGTTTTTTTGCTTTTTCACAGAAACTATGATTATTTAGATTTTTTTTTCACTTATTAGGGGTTTTTTTATTGAGGTCATAATAGTTTATAACATTGTGAAATTTCAGTTGTACATTATTGTGAGTCGCCATATACGTGTGCCCGTTTACTCCTATGCCCACCCTCAACCGCCTTCCCCTCTGGTACCCACTAGTCTGACCTCTTTGTCCATGTGTTTGTTTATCTTCCACATGTGGGTGAAATCATACAGTGTTTGTCTCTGTCTGGCTGGCGTATTTTGCTTCGTATCATACCACAGTGCCACAAGTTTCGTCCATGTTGTTGCAAATGGGACGATTTTGTCTTTTTTTATGGCTCAGTAGCATTCCGTTGTATATATATACCACATCTTCTTTACCAATTCATCAGTCGATGGGTACTTAGTGACTCCCAAGTCTTTTAAATGATGTTTAACTAAAAATATCTGATGCATTTCCTCAGAAGGTCAAGCTAACAACTAAGCTATGATAGATTTTAAATGAATTGAACGTGAAATCAATAGTTGTCCTTTAGTTAGTCTTTTCTTTTTAATTTTTACATCTTAATGCAAGCCATTTTAGATTTATTGCAACCAGATTGGGAATGAAATAAATATATAGATTGAAAGATCTAAAATATAAATCATAGACGTATAGATAGGTACATCGATAGCTTTGAGTATTAATTTCACTTGTCAACTATATTATAATTTTCAACTGAACAGAAATTATTTCTTGATTTCTTTTCATCAAGAGCTGCAATCCTTCAAGCTGCACTGTCCAATACAATAGCCACCAGCCACATGTGGCTATTGAGCACTTGAAATGTGGCTAGTCAAACTGAGATGTGCCAGAGCCAGCCCTGTGGCATAGTGGTTAAGTTTGGCATGCTGTGCTTTGGCTGCCTGGGTTCACAGGTTCAGATCCTGGGCATGGACCTATACCACTCGTCAGCCATGCTGTGGCAGTGACCCACATATAAAATGGAGGAAAATTGGCCCAGATGTTAGCTCAGGGTTAATCTTCCTCAGGAAAAACATTTAAAAATTGAGATGTGCCGTAATTGTAAACTATGTACCAAATTTTGAAGCATTTGTAGACAAATATGGATTGCATTAATAATTTTTATAGTAACATGTTGAAATGATAATATTTTGGATATATTAGGTTAAATAAAATATATTATTCATTTCACTTGTTTCTTTTTACTTTATGGGGCTACTAGAAAATTTTAAATTACATGTGTGACTCATAATATTTTTCTGTTTGACAGTGCTGCCTTCAAGCATAGCACTGTTATTGCCTCCCAAAAAACACTCATTGAACATACAAATAGGAATAGTGCTCATCAAATTGCATACATTAAGTATGTACAGGTTTTTAATATATTCACCATACCTCAATAAAGCTGTTAAAAAAAATCAGGAACAGCAATAGCCCCATTCCAGGGCCGGGGGAAGAAAAGAGCCTAGTAGATTTTATCCACATTTTTTTGTCATATAGGAAAAGTGAAGACCATGAAGAAATAAACACAGCCCTTCTAACTTCACTTCTTAGCATTTTTTTACCCTTTTTCAAAACTTAAAAAGTAAACAGTCTTGTTTAGTTTTTGCATTTTTTACCCTTGCCAAATTAAAGAACGCATGAATAGCCCTCCACCCCCCAGCTGCCACGCTATATTCTATGGCTGCATCCATCACTTTTAAAAAGAAGTCTCTGAGTTTTCATGCCGAAGCACACTGGTTTCCAAACGTAAAACAAGTTCTGGCACGCTAGATAATTTTCTGTGAAGCCACACAACCACCCATGTTGATAACCTCAGAGTTCACCAACGGTCTCGGCATTCCATGACAACTTCCAAGTGACTTGACATCTTCCGCTCCAATGACTTTCCTCTTCATTTTAGTCAATGCCTGGTACAGTCATACCTTATGTGTGTATTATTGTCTCTCAAAATTCTTCTTTCAAAAATATCAAATTTGAGTGTCCTTAGTCCACAAATTCATTATCTTCCATCTACCCTGCTCTGTACCTCTACTGAACCTGCTCCTCATTCCTATAATTCCTATACTGATGCCCGTCATCCCTTGATTAATCCTGGCCATCAGGCCATTCTAGTTTCATTGTTCTCTTATTCCAGGCAAGACCCTCTGGTCCACCGTTTGAGCTATGCCTTTGTTACCATAATAACACAAGCTAACATTTATTGAAACTCACATTTACCACATTTCATACTTTATATGGAATTTAGCCTTCACAAAAAGCAAATGAAGTAAGAATTATTATTATCCTCATTTTCCAAACAGGGAAACTGAAATTACAAGAGGTGACTTTAATCAAGGTCACAGCCCTGGCAATCAACAGCGGCTCATTTGAATCCTAGTAGTCTGATGTCAGTCAGGCACTCTTAACAACTACCAGCCCTCTTGATGCTCTGCAATGATCACACTGCCATTCCCCAACCCTGGGACATCGCCACCATCTGCTCCCACTGCTGCCATTCCCAGACGCCCATGCTTTGCTGAAGGCAGTCGTGAAGTCATGCAAACTGGTTCCCTCTGAGAATGAGGCTGCTTAGCTCCACCCCGTCCTCAGAACTTCTCAGGAATCCTCAACAAATTTCCCAGAGTACCTTTACAAAACATTTCCACTTATCCCAAGTTCCTTCTCTATTCTTACCCCATTGTCTTAGCAGGAAATCTTCTTACTTTTTCTTGAACAGATATAGGCAACTATTTCCTAAAACTTCCACTCTGCACCCCTCAAAGTTGCTTCTTTCTCCATCTTTGCCTTCTTACTCAGGAGTCCTGCCTCTTTCTTGGAATCTGGGTTTTAATTAGCTTACTAATTCTGGGACACTGGTCAAGTTTTTTAAACCGTTTTCTTTCTCAGTGACTCCATCAGGTTGGTATGAGGATTAAATGAGATAATGTATGTAAAGTTCTGGGTATGGTGCCTGGCACACTGTAAGTCTTCAAAGAAAAATCAGTATTTTTATTATGATTCCATTTCTCCTCTAGCATCTTCCCTTCTGCTTAAAAACATGATCAGAATGGTCCTGTCCCCTAAATATATTTTAAAAGCAACAGAACTCCAGATGTGTCCCATTTCCCTGGGTGTGCTTACTAATTCTATAGACACTTAGCCTTTTCACTTATTCCATAAGATGTATCTGTAAGACACACAGTCAGAAGAGACGGATGCCTCTCCTGGAAAAGAAGTCATGGTAAAACATTCTACTTTTATTAGGAAGAAACCAACTGAATTTCTCTATGCCATCAGGAATATCAGTTTCATTAATGACTCCAAGACATGCAAACACAACGAATTAAATGCAAGAAGAAGGACTTTCAACATAGTTACAGGCTAAATGATAAGTTCAACCCCCTTCCCCTACTCAAGGTACAACAGGATAGGTCTCATAACCTCCTGTAATTTAGTCTACAAAACGAGTATTTCAATAGTATCTTCTCCCTTTCTGCCTCACAGGATATCGTAGAGATGACTGAGATGCTCTTGCAAGCTATGAAGTCAGACATTAATTTCAAAGGCTTACTTGAAATCCGTTGTTTAGTTCAGCAACTTATATATTACATTGCTCTAAAAATTGCCATTTTCTGAGCCTATTCAATTTCCTGTGTTATCAGTGTTTGGAATATCTGCACATGGCATTTTTTCCCCTGAAATGTCCAGTAGCTGCTGCAAGACTCGATGTAGGTCCTAGGTGTGCTCTTTAGCAAAGCACAGCTTCTCCAAGTGTGCCTTCAAAGACAAGGGACTTCACACAGGGTTGTTTTTTTAATCCTTGACATGAATTAACTTCCCTGTTTGGATAATGTCCAAAATGGCTGCAAGGAGGGGGAGATAAAGCCAGTTCCCTTCAGGAAGTGCTGTGTTGCCTGGAGCCGGGAATAATTTATAACGGTAACTGTTGTTGGTTAAAATTCAGCTACCTCTCACACACACACGAGACTCAGTGTTCTAGATTAAAAGAGGTTTAAGAGACTTACCAACCAAATACAATGCATGGTTCTGGGATGAATCCCAGTTTGAACAAACCAGCTACAAATAACATTTTGAGGATAATTGGAAAAATGTGAATACAGATTAGGTTTTAGATAATATTAGAGAATCAGGGTTATTTTCATTAGGTGTGATAATGCAGTTATGTAGGAATCTTTCTTTTCAAGAGATGTACTGAGAAATATTTAGGGGTGAAATGTCTTCATGCCATAATTTACCTTAAAATTCTTCAGGAAAAAAAAAGATTGGCAAAATGGAAAAACAAAGTAATGGATGCATGTTACCCATTTGCTATTTTCTCTACCTTTATATATGTTCAAAATTTTTTTAATTCACCCCTGTACACATATCCCACCCCAATAGGGCCTCCAAACTATAAATTTCTGTAAATATAGGTAAAAGTAAAATAATTCTAAGCATTTCAGTGAAAGTCAACACCATAGGAAAGAGAGGGTCCAGGCACTACACTAAAAAATCATCTCTTTGCCCTGAGCAGCCAAGAGACATTGAGCAGACAAGAGCCTCTCAGGGCTTTAATTTGCTCATCTGTAAAATGAGGGGAACGCACTGAATCACTTGGAGGGTATGTTCGAACTGTAAAATCCATGGTCCTTCCATATCAGACAAGCATCAATTATCCAACCATTTCACTGTGCTGAGGAGTGTGGGGGACCAAGAGACCAATGGGCTCAAGATCTCGTTATGCCACTTCCTTGTCATGTCTCCGTGGACGTTGGGATGGTTAGTTTTGTGTGTCAACTTGACTGGGCCACAGGGCACCAGATTTGGTTAAACATTATTCCGAATGTGTCTCTGAGGGTGTTTCTGGATGAGATTAACATTTGAATTAGACTGAGTAAAGCAAATTGCCCTCCCCGCTGTGGGTGGGCCTCATCCAACCCACTGAAGGCCTGGAGAAAACAAAAATGCTGAGTAAGGGAGGAATCACTCTCTCTGCCTGACTGTCTTCAAGCTGAGACTTCTGTCCTCCTCCTGCCTTCCAACCCAGACCCAGACTGGAACTTACGCCATTAGCTCTGCTGCTTTTTGGGCCTTCAGACTCAGATGGAACTCTACCACCGGCTCTGCTGGCTCTCCACCTTGCCACCTGCAGCTCTTGGGAGTTCTCAGCCTCCATAATCATCAGAGCCAATTCCTTCACTGGACCTGGGGTAAGCGAGTCTGTGCCCTAGCCCTTTAAGAGCCATCCCTCAGTTCACCTACTACGGCCCCAGGGGGTCTCTTGGGCGCCCCATTGGTCTTCAAAGCTGTATGTTTGGGGGCTCATCTCTCAGGTGCTGGTCTTTTTTTTTTTTTTTTTTTGAGGAAGATTGGCCCTGAGCTAACATCCCTGCCCACCTTCCTCTATTTTATATGTGGGATGCTTGCCACAGCATGGCTTGACAAGCAGTGTGTAGGTCCATACCCAGGATTGGAACCGGAGAACCCTGGGCCACCAAAGCAGAGCACACGAACTTAACCGCTGTGCCACCAGGCTGGCCCCGTCAGGTGCTGATCTTGAAAGTTGAGGTGCCCAATCTGGGGTCCAAACCCTTCACTCCTCTAGGATAAGCTCCAGGTTTATGAGTTCCCTCCCTGCTGTGTATGATGTGACAGGGTCACTCTGCCAGTTTTTAGGGGTTTTTTTTTTCCCCTGAAGAAACTATTCCATATATCTGTAAATTTGGTGTGTCCACAGGAGGAGGTGAGTCCAGGATCTCCCTACATTGCCATCTTGAACCGGAACCCAGCCAATTCCTCATAATAGATCTCTTTATATCCTATTTGATGAGGAGCAAGGCTGCCCCAGGGAGAGACGGCCAAGGCGTCCTGCCCTACATATGGATCTACGTCACCCTCCCGGAAGTATAGGACGTCCTGACCTGATTCAACCTGATTCATATCCAAAGTTATATGACCACCTGACAACCAGACCCCACCTGCACTGATACCATTTTAACAGCTTTTTTACATGGTCTCTCCTTTGTTTAGTAACAAATAACTCACATACCTATGTCTTATAAATTTAGCCCTACCCTCAACCCATTGCAGCTCTTCACTGCCCACGGGTCCTGTCCCCATGCTATTCTCTGAATAAAGGAGCACTACTACCAGACCTTGAGAGTCCAAGAAATCTTTCTTTCCACTCCTCGGCTCGCCAAGCCTGCATCACTATTGGTTCTGTTTCTCTGGAGAGCCCTGACTAATACAGGCACCTTACTGGATTTTTCTGAGCCATTTCCTCTCCACTTGCTTGTCTACCATGACAGAGTCATTGAAAGACTATGATAATATAAGATGAAGGAAATCATGATGATTAAGGCGTATTCTGAACCACTTACCTCCATTGGCAACATTAAACTTCACTCCAAACTCTCCCCCTGGTCCTCCAGGGCAGTGGCTGGCTGTTAGGATGATTCCACCAGCTGCCTTGATCTTCCTGATAATGCAGGAAACAGCAGGTGTCGACAAGATGCCATTCTGTCCAATAATCAGTCGTCCAATCTAGATCAGCCAAGAAAAAAAATCAATCCAGTTACGTGGGACTGAAGGCATTTCAATGGAAAGTGCCCCAGGCTCTGTTAATATACAATAAATCACTTGGCAAAATGAACTGAGTGAACTTCAGGTTAGGGGGTGGGGAGAAGGCTCTGGCATTGTCTCTCCTGCCCAATGTCTCCAAGACCATTTGGGGCACTCACTTCGAGCGGTCCATTATTAACCTGTAAATTGGATCCGCCTCATTGATTTTCAGTAGTTTGAAACATCTGCTTTTGATGAGCAAAGGACTAGGTTGAACGACATGAGCAGTTCTTATTTTGTTACTGGCTTAGAAACTCTGTACATGAACATGCTGGAAATTACAAGAAAAAGAAAATGGAGCACTTCTCTGCTTCACCCCCTTCCTCTGCCTCAGCACAAGCTCACGCAGGAGGGACCTGACTTCCTCCAGCCTCCTTGTCAGCGGGTGTAGTTTAACTGCACTCAGAACGGCTGGTCTTCTGAAGGCAAGAATTTTATTTCTGCCACTAAGTGACAGCATGTGCTGGGGACATTGGAGAAACTATCCAGTCATGCTAGACAGAGGTCTGGAGATCATCCATGGGTGTGGCCAGACTCTTTCTATAGCTAGAAAACTGACTTTAAAAAAGGAAAGCAACACAGCCCTGAGGGGCATTACTTGGTACACTTTATTTCAAAATAGAGCCCAGTGTCATCCAATCCAGTGGTTCTCAAATGTTACAACAAACTAGAATCACAAAGGAAGCCTTAAAATTCCCAATACTCAGACTGCATCCCAGACTGCTTATATCAGAATCTCTGCGGGTGGCATCAAGGCATTTATAGTTTGAAAGGGCCTACAGGTGACTCCCATGTTCAGCCAAGCTTGGTGATCAAATCCCCTTGTTACTCAAAGGACCTGCAGCACGCGCGTCAGCAGCGAGCATGGTAGAAACGCAGAAGTTCAAGGCCCACTCAAGATCTACTGAAGAAGAATCAGTATTTTAACAGATCCCCTCCCCTCCTTCCAGATGACTCATTTGTCCATTAAAGTTTGAGAAGTACTGATATGGTCCAGAAGCCAGGGAAAGCTCGAGCATCCAGCTCAACAGCAAACACCCTGGCACCAGCTACGGCATTGCTAGAAGTAGGTCACTGACCAAATATGACAATGAGGGAAGATACAGAAAAAAGTATGAAGGGGCAAACACAAGAACTCCAAAAACAAAGCAGCCTTGGGATGATTTAATATATAAAGACCCACACACCACAACATCCCAGAGTACAGACTTTAAAGTGGAGGAGGCAGCTTATAAACAAATAAGCCTAATAATAATAATAGTTATTAATTGGATACATATTAGGAAGGAAATCAGCAGGGTTCTGTGCCAGAGAATAATGGGATGTCAATTTCAATAATAACAATAATAATAATAGCTAAGGGAGCTTGGGTTTTATTCTAAGGGTAATGGGAATCTATTGAAAGGTTTTGAGCATTGAAAGTGACCTGATTTTAAAAGATCACAGACTGAGCAGTCCCAATGATCTTATTAAAAAGCAAGTCATACCACGTGAGCAAAACATTTCAATGACTTTCCTTGTCCCCCTCCAACTCAAGGTAAAGCCAGTCTTCATAGTCTACAAGGCCCTACATGTTCTGAGCCCATCACCTGCCATTCTCCACTTCTCTCCCTCTGCTCCAGCCACACCGGCTGGTTTGCTGTTCCTCAAACACATCAAGCATGATCAGGAGCTTTGCATTTGTCGTTTCCTCTGCTTAGAGCACTCTTACCCAGAGATTCATATGCCTGCCCGCTCCTGTCCTTTGGGTTTCTGTTCCAACGAAAACTAATCAGAGAAAGCATCCTTGACAGCCCTATATGATACAACATCCATAAGTCCTTAATTTCCCTATTGTCCTCTGTTTCCTTTACCCTCCTTTAATCTTCTGTATCACACATATTATCACCTAATATTTTCCATATTGTTTATTTATTTCTCCACTATATATAAGCTCTCGGACTTTGTTTTTTTCCCAGCTATATTCCAAGAACCTAGAACAAACCTAGCATATATTAAAAATATAATAAATATATGTTGAATTAGTTAATTGAAAAAATTAAATGAATGGCTGCTATGTGAAAAATGCATTAGAGAGTGACAAGAGCAGAAGGAGGAAGATCAGATGGAAGGCTATGACAGCAGGGCTACGTGTGAGAGTGTTTTGGACTAGGCTAGAGGCCGTATAAATGAAGAGGTTATATTTGAGATATATTTTTGGAAGGAGAATGAAGAAAACATGTAGGTGGAATGAAATATGGACTAGAGGAGCTATGGCAGCCAGCCTCCAAGATGTCCCCCAATGATCCTTGCCTTCTGGCATTCATGCCTCTGTGCAGTCCCCTCCCACACTGAGTAAGGCAGATCTGGGTGATTAGTAGAACGTGGCAGAAGTGATAGTGTGTGACTTCCAAAGTGAGGCCATAAATGACAATACCACTGTCTTGAACTGTTCACTCTGGAGGATACCAGCCACCATGTCACGAAGACACTCAAGGAGGCCTGTGTAGGCACCCGTATGGAGAGGAACCGAGGCCTCCCACCAGCAGCCAGCCCCAACCTCCCAGCTGTGTAGGTAAGCCATCTGGCAGTGGATCCTCCAGCCCTGGTCAAGCCTTCACACGACAAAGCCCCCACCAGTATGACTGTGACCAAGTTAGAACGACCCACTTCCTGTCCCACAGAAACTGTGAGCAATAATAAACATTTGTTGTTATTTTAAGCCACTAAGTTTTGTCATAATTTCTTACACAGCAATAAATAACTAATACGGGGCGGTGAGGAAAGGAGTCAGCTCCCAGATTTTTACCTGAATAACTTGATGGATGGTGATGCCATTTATCTAGACAGGAAAGACTTAGGACAACAATTGCACTCATATTATTGTCCATGATAAATTATGAGCCATCGTAAATTATGTCCCACACACTTTTGTTAAAATTTATTGTCATTCAAGTCATTTTATTGAGTATTACCATGAAAAAGTCTAGGTAGAAGACCCTGCAGATCCAGCAATGAATACAATTTAGTCACCGCCCTCAAGGAAGAAGACTATAGACTCGAGAAGCTGAAAAATATTTATAGCTTTTATTCATAATTTTGTCTTTCTCCCATTTTTCAGAATTATCTTAAAGAAATAATCTTTAAAGGGGCAAAAGAGGATCCGGTCCTGTGGCCGAGTGGTTAAGCTCACGAGCTCCGCTTCGGCGACCCAGGGTTTTGCCAGTTCGGGTTTGCATGGCTCGTCAGGCCATGCTGAGGTGGCATCCCACACAGCACAACCAGAAGGACCCACAACTAAAATATACAACTACGTCCTGGGGGGCTTTGGGGAGAATAAGAAGAAAAGAAATAAAAAAAGATTGGCAACAGATGTTAGCTCAGGTGCCAATCTAAAAGAAAACAAATAAAATAAAAAATAAAGGGGAGAAAAGTGTGTATGTGTAGATATTTTCTAAAGTGGTAGTCATTAAAAGTGAAAAATTAAAAACAATCTTTATAAATGTCTAATAATGAAGAACCTGTTACAGTGTGATGCATCAACTTATGGAGGAATATTCTTCAGCTAACTGAAAGGATAATTACGAAGATCATGCAGCTGTGGCAGACTTAGTACACAGTCCACAAGAAGTGCTGAGTGTGGAAGGGGTTTCACAGTGCAGAGTTGTAGCTGAGAAGCAATTGCCCAGCCAGGGGCCACATTTTCTAGTTTTCACAATGAGTGATAAACCAGTGTGAGAACAAGAACAGACGTACTGTGGGTTCCTTCTGGGCTAAGGATGCTAAGAAGCAGATACACCTTCTCTACACTGCTTGTTTCCCCTTCCACAGACTCTGTCCAGGTGACCACAGAGATGCCAGAGCCACAAGATGGAAGGAACCTGGGTCCCTGCCTCACTGGAAAGACAAGAGTCTTTGCCCACCAGCAACATCCATGTTGGACTACTATGTGAGTGAGAAATAACTTTTTATTGTTTTTAAGGCCATAAAAATTGCCTACATTTCAGGTTTATTTGCTACAACAACTTACATTTTCTTAAGCAGTAGAGAAGGAACATAGGCAATGCTTTAATGATAAATCAAAAGTGCAGAATACAAAATAACTTTTGTTTTATTACAACAGTGTAAAATTATGCACACTTTGGGGGTGGCACTTAGAAAAATACAGAAATAAATATGTGCAGTTTAAGTAGGGGAGATTAGAGATAAATTTTTTGTCATTAAATTTCAATTATGTCTTTTTTGAAAAGGTAGTCTATATTCTATTTAAGGTTAAAGTGGGAAAACACACTTGAATGAAATTGCAACCTGAAACATTTCAGTTATAATTGGAGGATTAACAGAAGATTAGTTTAGTTATCTGGAAAGTTTACCTATGTGGACCTGCTCATTTATCCACCAATACCAGAAAAATGAGGTAGCGCTGGACACTATATGTAAATCTAGTTGAGGGGCATCTGGGGGGGTGACAAGTGCTGGAGGAGATGCAGGAGTGTGAGTGATGAGGCATCTAAGGTAATACACGAAAAATCATGAAGATATTTGTGTCCCATGTGAATGCCCACCAAAAGGGGACCTCAGCAGAGGATTTTAACAACCAAGTGGAGAGGATGACCTGTTCTGTGAATACCACTCAGCCTCTTTCCTCAGCTACTCCTGTCATTGCCCAATGGGCTCGTGAACAAAGTGGCCATGGTGGTGGGGAGGGAGGTTATGCATGGGCTAGGCAACATGGACTTCCACTCACCAACGCCAACCTGGCTCCAGCCACCGCTGAATGCCCAACCTGCCAGCAGCAGAGACCAACCTGAGTCCCTAATATAGCACCATTCCCTGGGTGATCAGGCAGCTACCTGGTGGCAGGTTGATTACATTGGCCCACTTCCATCAAGGAAGGGGCAGCACCTTGCCCTTACTGAAATAGACACACAGAAGAGAAGATACACACAGAGAGGGAGGCGGTGTGAAGACCAGGCAGAAATTGGAGTGATGTGGCCAAAAGCCAAGGAATGCCCAGAAATATGACAGCCACCAGCATCTAGAAGAACCATGGAAGCATTCTTCCCTAGAGCCTCTGTTGGGAGTGTGGCCTGCTGACACGAGGATTTTGACTTCTGGCCTCCAAAACTGTGAGAGAATCCACTTGTGTTGTTTTAAGTCACCAAGTTCATGGCCATTTGCGACAGCAGCACTAGGAAACTAAAACAAACTCTGTAAACTACTGCGAAATCTGCATTCGTTTCCTGCACCTGCTACAGCAAATGGCCATAAACTTGGTGGCTAAAAACAACGGAAATGGATTCTCTCACAGTTCCGGAATCAGGAAGTCTGAAATCCAGCAGGGATACAATTCGTTGGGGGCTCCAGCGGAGAATCTGGTCCCTGCCTCTGCCAGCCTCTGGTGGCTGCCCGGCATTCCTAGGCTTGTGGCCACATCACCCCATCTCTGCCTGTGTCCACATCACCTCCTCCTCTGCGTGTCCATTTTCTCCTCTTCTGTTAACTCTCCCTATCCCAATTAGCCCAAGACGAATATCATCAGAAAAGGTACAGCTTTCAAGAGCTGGTAAGTGATCAAAGAAATATAACTTTTGGAAGCCCTGTTATACAAAGAAAAAGCATTCGACCTGAAGTTAAAGATATGAGTCTTGGCTCTGCCCCCTGAGCAGAGCAAATCACTTCACTTCTCTGAGGCTTGGTGTCTTCATCTGCAAAGCCCAGAGGGTACAGGGCTGTGAAATTCACTTAAGATGAAATTATATAAAGAGAAGTCTTTGTGAAATTAAATATGACGCAAATTATGCTATTGCCTTCCCCAAATCCGATTACCCTCTCCCAATATTTAAAATTCATTTTTAGGGGCTGGTCCCATGGCCAAGTGGTTAAGTTACTGCCCTCTGCTCTGGTGGCCCAGGGTTTCGCTGGTTCAGATGCTGGGCGTGGACATGGTGCCGCTCATCAGGTCATGTTGAGCCGGGCGTTCCACATAGCACAACCAGAAGGACCTACAACTACAATATACAGCTATGTACTGTGGGACTTTGAGGAGAAGAAGAAGGGAAAAAAAAGAAGAAGAAGATTGGCAACAGATGTTAGCTCAGGTGCCAATCTTTAAAAAAAATAAAATAAAATTCATGTTTAGAGAGCAGATTATCCCTTAAACCACTACTTCACTTTCTGAAAAAGTCCTAGAAATACTACCCTCTGCCAGCTTAGCTGACTGCTACCTGGCAAGGAAAAGATGTCTATTTACATAATTAGCTTTGATTTTGTTTACAGAATTGGAGCAAGCAACATCTGACTTTTATTCCTCAGTGAAACCCCGAGCACAGCCCGGGGAGGTCCAAGCCACGGCATTTCTGCTGCTCCCTCGCTGATCCTCCCAAAGGGGCGCTGGAGGAATGACCACTCCTACACCATATGGTCTGTGTTTGGCCAGAGGAAGGGGAACCCCACCCAGCCCTGTAGAAAGTACACTAAACTGGGTGGGCTTTGCTGCCACTGAGGAACATGTCCTTCAGTTCCTACTAGGAAAGGGAGTCAAGGTGGACCCTAGCCCATTGTCACTTACACACACACGTAGAAGGCACACAGGGGCCGGCCCCCTGGCCAGGTGGTTACGTTTGCTCCACTTCGGTGGCCCAGGGTTTCACCAGTTGGGATCCTGAGCGCAGACATGGCACCACTCATCAGGCCATGCTGTGGTGACGTCCCACATAGCACAACCAGAGACACTCACAACTAGAATACACAACTATGTACTGGGGGGCTTTAGGAAGAAAATAGAAGATGATTGGCAACGGTTGTTAGCTCAGGTACCAATCTTAAAAAAAAAAAAAAAAAAGGCACACAGATACAGATCCCAGGATCCACAGGTAGCCACTGTCACACAAGCACCTGCAGACACATATGTGAGGCACACACTTTCCCAGACACACAGATACGTAGATAGACACAGAGTGAACTTGTTCCTACCCAGTCATGACTTTTAATATGATGCTCACTTTTTTTTTAAAGATTAGCATGGCCTGATGAGTAGTGCCATGTCCATGCCCGGGATCAGAACTGGTGAAACCCTGGGCCGCTGACGTGGAGTGCACAAACTTAACCACTCGGCCACGGGGCTGCCCCTGTCATGACTTTCAATGTTTGATGAAGGGAGGACATAGCAGGGAGCAGCGTGCAATTACCATCATTTCCCATGGTGCAGTTACATATGATATCTCTGTGTCTATCGTTCTAAGTTGATGCCAGTGCCTTGCATCAACTCTTAAACCTCCTCTAGATTGTATCACTGTTTGCTCCACCCATGAATGGCCATAGCAGGTGCTGAGGGCATCAGTGTGCCCCCCTACATGCCACAGACCAGTGTCCTAAGAAAGAGAAAATTTTATTTCCTAAAGCTTTCTCCCAGCACTTCCATTTCTTTCCACCAGGTCCCATATACAACTAATTTTTTTAAATGATTTTATTCCTGATAGCTCCCTCTTTTCAGAATGCTAACAACTACTCTTCTAAATTAGATTTAGTATGCGTTCAGTTTCTAATTAGTTCAAATTAAAGTCCTGGAGAGCAGCGATGCACAAGTTAAACCCGGAGGCTAGAATCTCAAAGAAGATGCAGAACTTTGACTCCAAATGAGTTTTCCCCAGTAACATAACACTAATGAAAGTGGGATTGTTTTCATGTGTGAACTCCCTTAAATAAGACTTCCCCTTTGTGATTTCCTTTTAGCTTTAAATAAGTCATTAAAAAAAAGAGTCCCAAAGAGAGAAAGGAAAAAGTAAGCATGACATTCCTCAGTATCCTCCATTCACGGTGTCATATCCCTGTAATTCCCAAAATGAATCAGAGAGAGTGAAGAGAGCAATAAACAGACACTTCCTTGATGGTTCACAGAGCGAGTGTCATACAGGACCACACAGCCACCACCGCGTCCATCTACGAAGTGCATGGAAAGCCATATACACAAAGATGCCTGTTTTCTGTCTTCTCGTTTAAACAAAAAACAAAAACCATGAAGGACGGCCAAAACCAGGCTGCCATGGATGGCAGGGTGTCAGTCTTTCAGTCCCAGCTGTCAGAGAGGAGTGCCAGCCCTTAAGCAGTGCTGCACATGAGTAAGCAGGAGATGGCTAAGTGGAATTTCAAGAAATAACAAACTCAAGACATGGATGTGGTTATCCAAACAGCAAGGGACGGCTCCATTTACACATGGATAATTGTGCGGTCATATGCTTTGTTACATGGAGACCAGATGGGAGCGACCAAGCTCATCCTCAGCTTCCTGTCCCCCTGGAGGTCTTTATACACACACTCAAGGGCTGGAAGCAGGGATGGGAGTCCATTAGAACCAAACCAAGATGGATTTCATATTCGATTCCTAACATCTGAACAAGTGCACAATAGTCACAGGCGTCTAGAAGTTTGGCCCCAGTTCTGTTCCTCAATCAGCCACCAATTCTCAAGATCTCATTGAGAAGATCAAGCAATCTAGCTTTCCTCAGGTGCAAAATGGGGGTGGTGAAATTAGAGCTTATGTCCCTCCTGGTGATTAGGTAATTCAGTGCTTGGAAAATGCTGAGATCTTTACCTTAAAGTACAGGGCTTGGCTCACTAAAGTGAGAAAGGGCCCTGTTTGCTGCCATTTTATCAGAAGATCAATCCAACTGGATTGGATCCACCTAGGTCAAGAAGGCACAGTTGAATGCCCTGGGATAAGCTGAGACTTTGATATCCAATGGGAAAGGATGTAAAAACTGACTGCCACCTACTGGCTATGTGACTCTGGGCAAGATCCTGAATCCCTCTGGATCTCAGTTTTGTTATCTGAAAGATCTAAATGATCACAGGATGGAGTGTGAAGGCAGGTGACATAGCCAAGCTCCAGTTCAGAGTCTGGCACCCAATACATGCTCCTTTTTTTTGAACATTTAGGAGGTACACCTAAGAGGAAAATAAAAAGCATCTGTAAATGTAAAAATGACCCCTGCTAACACTTCTATGTGTACCCTCTGTCTATGTGCCTTGGTCTCTGTTTTTGTGGGGGGTTTTTCTCTATCTCTGTTTCATTTCAATATTTATATATCTTTGCAAATTGGATTTTTGTGCAGTCTGTATCTTTCACTTAATGTATGTAGCCTTTCCCCGGAGTCTGTCTTTCTACGTCACTGAATATTCTCCTACAACATGATTTCAGTGGCTATATATCTTCCATTATTTAAATGTACCATCATTTATTGACCAATGAAAAAGTGTTCTTTTACCTAAAGTTTTTATATGTGAAACCAAAAGATATTTGAGGACTAAATCCACACTATGGAATAAATTAAACTGAATGTAGTTTGCCAAAAATTAAATAGAAATTAGTTGTAACATGCCTGCATAAGTACAATGTCTCCTTTTACCACCAAACCGGCTCAGTAAGAAACTGCTAAAGTCCATAGTAAGGAGTGACAGGACCACGTCTGTATCCTTGTCTTGATCTGGATCTTCTTTCATTGCCCCCATCTATGCCTCTGACTTGCACAGTCCACTGGTGTGTACCAGGCTGGCCTGCTAACGTACCCATGTTTTGGAGCTCACTGCAGAACACTGTCCTTGCAAGATAGATTCCTGCCCAGAATCGTAGGATTTACATTGCTTATATTTTTTACTATTGGTCCATCCAACTCCAGCACAAGTCCAATGTATTACCATAGAGACACAGGTCATTTGGGAACATTTAGTTACCTCCTTCAATTCTGTGAAGTCTTCAAGCATTTCTGACATCTGGGACTCTGTTCTACTCTCTTATTGAATATATCTAGGGAATAAGATATATCTTTGGGGGGATGTGTCCTATGCACCTGTGCACACACATATGCCACATGATAAACTATTTAAATGCCTAAGAGTACATTATAGGTAGCCACCTTTATAGGTAGACAAAAATTATATATATATATATATATATATACCAATCATACATATAATCCCAAAACAAAAAATTCCATATCTTTGGAAGCTTTGTAGATAAAATATATATCTCTCTTTATAGACATCTGTTTTTCTCTGAGCAGTTGTCAAATTAATTAAAATTCCGTTATACAAATCTTTAAGTAAATTCCATCAGACCAGTTTCTGTCTGGTTGAGAAATACTTATTGCCCATTTGCTAAGTGCCCCCACCCCCTATAGTATGTTTCAGTGAACTAAAGACCTCTGGCAATCATAGATTTACAACTCAGCAAGATTAAATAATTTACTATTATTTATGACAGGAAAGCTGGGTCTTCTGTATTATATTCCACATTAGCATCTGTCACTTTACATTTGGGAGATCCTGTCCAAAAAAAGATTATGCCTCTTAACCAAACGTTCGGCAGGGCTGCGAGAACAGGCACCCTGACAAACATCCTGATGAAATACTTTGAAGCCTCGCTAGTGCCTGCAGCTGTGCATTTTCAGACTCCTCAGATTAGCGTGGAGTCTCCTAGCCTCTGCTTGGTCTGTTCCTCTCAGTAATCTCTCACATGGCCCAGTCCATTAGGCTTGAAAATCCTCATGAAATGAGCAGATTAAGTTCTGGCCTCAGCAGGGGGCAGTGAGGCAGGCAGAGGTGGGTGTGGTGGGAGTGTGTTCTTAACACAGCCTGAGCCTCAGAACAGTTTAAGGTGGAAAAGCATGGCATTGACCCAGCGAGTTCATGACAGGAAATAATGCACAGACTATACAAAAAAAAGCCCTTTATGTTGAGTGAATGTCTATGCCAGAGCAGCTGCTGCCATGTCAAGTACCATGGCAGAGTGTGAATGCATGTGTGTGTGTGTGTGTGTGTGTGTGTGTGTGTGTGTGCTGGGAGCGGGGAGGGGCTCATGACTTCAGCAGGCACCCACCGAGCCTTAGCCAGCAGCATGGAGGAATGCCAAACGTCAAGAGGAAGCCTTACCAACGCAACTGTGATCACCACATCAACAGGCGCCTTCCGATCAGGAAAGCTACCGAGGCTGAAATGCACAGACACACATGTCCTTCTTTTATCTTAATCAGAGGAAAACAGTTTGGTAATACTTCTGTTATATGAATAAATAAAATAATTGATAATAATCCATTACCACATTCAATCCTCCCAACAGCCCTGGAAGATGAGGGAGGCAAGCATTACTACTTTCCTTATTTTTATAAATTAGGAAACAAACTCTAGAAGGCTAGGTGACTTCCCCACAGTCATACAAGCCGCAAATGGTAGCAGCCTGATTCTAATCCAGCTTCTCCTTTTTTCTTCGCTATTCTTTACTGATGTGTTTAACTAGGACAGCAATGCATACACATGTATGCTTATTTAATAAAGAGAAGTAGATAAAGTAGAAAGAAAAAGGATTCTTCTTTCCCCTCCATACACACACACAGCCCCTGAGATATAGCCTCTGTTAACTGGAGTGTGTTCTTCCAACCCTATTTTCTATGCCTGAACTATATACACAAAAGTGGGATCCTGCTACACATGAGACTCTACTAAATGCTTTGTTTCCCTTAACAAACTATCATTCACATCTTTCTCATGTCACCTACAGATTCATCTCCTTTGTTTACGGATTTTAATGCAGCCATGGTGTGGCTGTATCATAAATTATGTACCTGTTCTCTACTGTTGAACATATAGATTGTTTCCAAGTTGTTCTTCAGCACAAAGCTGCAGTGATTATTCTTGTACACAGACAAATGTACACATTTGTGCTAGAAAATCTGAGATAGATTCTTAGATTAAGGGATTCCTGGATTGTTGGACAAGTACTCTACTAATTTAAATATATACTGCCAAATTGCCTGACCAAAAGCTGTATCAATTTAACATCCACCAACAGCGTACAAACACGACAATCTCCAACACCCACACTCTCAGTTGTTTATTTTTCAAATTGATAGATTACTTTTATTTTTATTTCTTTGGATATTAATGAGATTCATTATCTTCTTTTGTATGAGTTGTTGACAATATCACTTTTGGATTGTTTAAATTTTCTTATTGATTTGGAAAAGCTTTTCATATATTGTAGATATTAATCATTTGTTGTAAAACTCTCCTCCCAGTATTTTGTGGAGTCCTTTGTCAAATAGAATAAACTCTGGTCTTCTGATTTCAAATTCCTTTCTCTTTCCATTAGTAAATACAAAACTAGATACCCCTAGCTACAAAATGGGACTCTTATTAGAGGAAAACAATGGAAAGGCAATACTTAAATATTATATTTGTACAAAACACTTACTAGGAGAGATTTGAAAAGGGAAAGAAAAACTTCTGTGACTTTACATAAAGAAAAAGAATTTCTTTGAGGACTGAATGTTCCTGAAAATTTTCTCTCCATACAAATACAGATATTAATCCAAAATTTGACATCACTAAAAATGTAAGAAAAGAAAGATATTTAAAGACTCAGAAAATGTGCATTTTAACAAGTCTTGTGTATATTCTAGATATCCTCTTATTCATAACTAATGAGAGTCAAGTCAGATGAAAGGACCTAAAACTTTCCCTTTGGCTCTGCAAGCATAAACAGTAAAGGCATATTGGCCAAATCTTGAGTGTTTGCAATTAACTGTCAAGGCTGTAGGCTAACGGAGGACATTCCAGCCTTAACTTTCTACCTTCAATTTAAAAATCCCTGGGAAATGTAGGCCTTTTTGTCCTGCCTATTATTCCCAAATAATCCTGCCCAAATTCTATTACAGCGTTTGTCCATGCTACTGTTGTCTAACAGAAGAGTGGCCAGGGCTCAGACGATGAGGGTTAAAGTTGGTGAAGCTAATGTCTACACTTAGATTCCCCAAAAACAGGTTTCAACTTCTATTCCTCAAGTCTGTACAGAAACTAGCAAGCTTCCAGAGTTCACAAAGGACTCAAAGAGAACAGATGTTTTATAGAAAATTCTTAGGGCAAGTTTCACACATAACGTTGCTGATGTGTGTGTGTCTTTTCAACAAACATCATTATGCTTTATCACAAGATTTAATAAAGCAGCTTAGTTAAAAATGCCATCTGGGTCTCTGGACACATTAAACAAGGCTTAAAATAACCCACCCCAGCAACTGGGAGGGCCCAGCTGTTCTCAAAACCTCTCCCACTCCTTTTACTTCCTCATAAAAAAAGTGAATGAAGACCAGAGGCCGAAAGTGTCAAGAACGAACTGACCCAAACAGGCAGATGGATGGAACCAAGGGCTCCCTAAAGTTTGCTGTTGCTCATATAATAGATTTCCAAATTCCACAGTTCAGGGATGGGGATTTGGGAAGGGAAGCAAGATAGAGTTATGGAAAGCTCTTTAGGGTTTTCTAATGTATTAGAAAGCTTCCTACTATCTGGGCCATAGTAGCTCATTCCATTAACCTATTCGGGAGTGAACACCAGTAGAAAATACAGAGCAATCACCACACAGTTCTTTTTCCCTTCTAGAGACAAGACTTAGAGCCAGCCAACCCCAGATTTCCAGATCCATACCAAGAAAGAAGCCTCAGGTATTGAAGCACAGGTTTCCCTCTCTTGCTTCCTTCTTCTTCCCTCCCTACTTCCCACCCACCACCATATCCGACTCTGCTTCCCTTCCGAACCTATGTTCCTAATCTTTGGGGCCACACCAAAATTTGTTCTCCAGGTAATACTAGTAAATGCCAAGGCAAATGCATTCTCATCCTTTGGAGCAACCATCTTTTCATGGCCCATTGGAATCAAATACCACCTATGCAAGAGACTATCTGGAGGGCACACTGAAATCCCTTGCTGGCCCAGCATTCCTCATACCATTGCACTTCAGCTTCTACCTCTAAAAGATTTCACAAGGCATTGAGAAACTCTTGAATTCTGCAATTCAATATTATTATTATTATTATTATTATTATTATTGCTGATTATCATATGGCCGATACAGTGCATGACTGGTCAACAAATGGATTTTCTCTTGGCTAAAACTTGCAACACAGCTATAAGTTGTTTGCAAAGGGTCCCACTACACGTTTTATTCAATACATGCAGTCAAACCATTATCTGAGATGTATTCGGTTGACCATAATAATACTCCTCTCCGTTTCTTAGTGCTGTGGGTATTACAAAATGCTTTCATATGCTGTGCTTTGTTTGATTCCCAGGATAATTCAGTGATGTTGTCATACCCAACTTATAGATGAGGAAACAAGTGGTTTCTAGGCATTTCAAGAGGCTAAAGCACGGGCCCTACAACTTATATGGCAAAGCTAGGAAAAGAAGGCAAGCATTCCGGCTGCTGAATCCATGCTTTTTCTACCATACCTTGTGGTCTCCTAGGCTAAAGTCAAAAGAGCGTGTGGTTATCATATGAAGAAATCTGATTTGGGTTTGCCAAAAATGTATTTGTAGTATTTGGTGACCTACCTTTCTTGAATCTATAGTTACTTGTGGTTGTAACAATTTGTCTCTATTAAAAAAAAAAAACTAGGGGCCAGACTGGTGGCCTAGTGGTTAAGTTCCTGCATTCTGCTTTGGTGGCTTGGAGTTCACCGGTTTGGATTCCCAGGTGGGACCTACGCACTGCCCCTCAAGCCACACTGTAGCAGAATCCCACATCCAAAATAGAGGAAGATAGGCGCAGATGGTAGCTTAGGTACAATCTTCCTCAAGCAAAAAGAGGGGGATTGGCAACAGACATTAGCTCAGGGCCAATCTTCCTCACACACACACGAAAAAGTCGATTTTAAATGCTAAGTTGTAGAACTATGCTGTCCAGTATGATAACTACTAACCACTTGTGGCTATTTACATTTAAATTTAATTAACCGAAAGTAAATAAAATGTAAAATTCGGTTCTTCAGTCACACTAGCTACATTTCAAGTGTACAATAGTCACATGTGGCTAGTGGTTAGGACAGTGCAGATTCCAGAACATTCCCATCATCACAGAAAGCGCTTTTGAACAGTTCTGAGATCCAATGTCATCTCCAGAGAAAGAAGACTAGAAAAAGTCAGAAACGCCTTGAGGCAGACCCAGTGCTGTCATCTGCCCAATATTAAAGTTGTTTTAAGACTAAAAAGGAAGATTAAAACAAAGAGAAGAAAGAGGGAGAGATGCTCTTAGCCCCAGAAGGATCCACCCAGAGAAGGACAAAGGCATTCTTGTAGGCACCATGTTGCACTGAACCCTTGAACTCTTTAAGAGATGAGAATAAACTGACACACAGAGCATCTAAACCCCTAAAGAGGATGAAGCAGATGGAAATAGAAATCGGAGAAATCAATTAGCTGCAAACTAAATTTAATCCTACTTCATTTAGATTATACTATTTACTCTTAGTACTTTGTAGGGTTTTTTTCTCCATGTAGTATGACATGTAAAAACAGGTAAAAAGTGTCTTTTCATTACCCACTAATCCCTTCAAATTGATTATATAAAAATCAAAGAGCCATAGTGATATTCAAAAAAGTGAAAGCAAAACAGAACAAAATTCATGTGTCAACAATGAAAGTGGCTGTTTCACCAAGTCCTTACTCTGAAAATTGGTAATTAAAAAAGAGAGAGAAATAAACATATATTTTCCTTTCCAGAAGGAGCTATATTACATATAACCAAAGCCCATTTATGAGGAAAAGGCCCGGTTTATAGAAAAACGCCAGGTAAAACACATAGATGGAATTAGGGAATTAGAATATCATCATTTTGAAACCCCTAATGAAATAATCTACTCAAGACAAGATCATTAATGAATGCTAAAACAATTGGGTAAAGGGGATAAGGAACCGAATATTCACATGGTACAAAATTCACCCAACTCGCTACTGGCTGTTCTCAAGGAGGAAAATAGTGGAAGATATGGGCAATCACCAGCATAGTCCAGTAATCATCTCAGCGTCACAAATGACAGCACAACCAGAGATTATGTTTCCTAATATGAAGCAACATGGATATATACCATCGCCTATGAAATATTCTTGTTAAAAAAAAAAGTTGACCCTCAATCTAATCATGCCTTTAGAACTAATTTCTAGTTCAAAAAAAAAAAGAACAGAGTGAAAAGTTAAATGATACCATAAAGAAGTAATCAGAAAATTCCAGAAGGAAGAGTAGGGGACAGTCTACAGGAGAACTGACTGACTGACCTACTCTCTTCAATGAGTCAACTTCATTAACAAAACTAAAATAAAAATAAAGAGGGAAGTACTTTCTAGATGAAAAGAGACTTTAGACAGATAACCAAATGCAATGTGTGTTCCTTGATTTTGAGGAAACTAGTTTGAATAAATCAGCTATAAAAGACATTTCAGAATAATTGAGGAAATCTGAACATGGACTGGGTAATAAATGATATAAAAAAATCATTCTTATGTGATTTGGGATGATAATGATATTGTAAGTGTCAAAGAAAATGTTCTATATTTTTTTAGAGATCCATAATGAAGAATTTAGGGGCAAAATGTCATTTTCCTTAATATACTTTAAACTACTTTAGCTCCCCCAAAAGATAAAACAAATATAGAAAAATGTTAATAATCTTTAACAAAAATGTTTAACAAATGTTAAAAATGTAAAGCTAGGCTATGGGCATACGAATGTCATTAATCTATTCTCCACTTTTCTGAAAGTTTGAAATTTTCATAATAAAAATTTTTTAATCCCAAATTATACAGGTATATGTCTGAGAATCTATTTCAAACTTTGTGAGATATTAAAACATAAGTAGTACAGTTTATCATTCTAGAAATTCCAAACATCTATTTTCTTCTAGCAAGTACATAGTCAAAGAGCCACTATAGTTTTTTGTAGAAAATTGCTTTGTAAAGTTAACTTTTTCAACCAAAACCAAAATTTTTCAGAAAGAGAGAATGCAGCCCACCTAGTCAGATGCAAGTCAGTTCAAAGAGAAGAAATTCTATTTTTCTGGCCTGTTTATGAATGTCCAATAGGAAACCAAAGCATTTGGAATCGAAGTTCGTCATTCCTGAGTGTAACTTAGCAGGCCAAGTCTGGAGGCAAGTGCATTTTCATCAATTTGCAATTATTCAAGACCAATTTTGCTCACAGTTATCCAGTCCCCTAAAAGCACCTTTCTCCCTAAGCCAGCCTTCTGATTATTCACTTTGCGTTAGCAAAAGCCCCCAAGAAGGTGAACTTTTGAGGAAAAGTTTGGCTGTAATTGGCTGTTTGAAATTTTGGTAAATGTCCACCATTTTCTTCACCCATGCCTGCTCACTTTAGAACGGCACTTTCAGGTTATTTAAGAGATGGTGGTTCTATGTGGATTTTAATTTGTCGTTCTGTCCTTCCTAACAAATGCTAGGTTACATTTGACTCTATTTTAAGCATATATTAACATATGGTAACTATCTCCTAGAGTAAACTCCACTTTTAAAGTTAATAAAATGTGTTTACCAGAGAAGACCCATTGAAGAAAGAGGTTGAAGGGTTTTTATGGCAAAGTGCGTCAAGAAATAATAAAGTTATAATAATTTGCCCACGCAAATCGACAACCATAGCTTCAAAAATATCCTGACCCACAGAGAATATGGGACGGGCTGTTTCTCTAATGCCCTGGAAAAATTGGCCCAGGAAGGAGTGTGAAAGCTGCCACAGTTCTCCCAAGGCCCTCTATCCTCCATCATTTCACAGGAACAGCTTCGTCAGACAAGAGTAAAAGACCATTTGTCAGCCTCTCTCCAAATCCCTGATTCAAGCCAGCTTTCATCAATTGCAAGTGAGGAGCCAGAGAGAGATACAAGGCGTGCAGCTCCAGCATCATCTGCTGGGGTTGGAAGTCAAGACAACCCCGCCCAACTCACCCCCCAGGGCTCTGTTTCTTCCAATTGCTTTTGCTTATTTAAAAAAAAAAATCCTCTTTCCCCATCCCTGAAACACTGAGAAGGGGGAACTATACTAGACAAATGTGAAGCCTGGACATCCCCAAAGCTTTTTTAAAAAAACAAGAAATGAGAAAATAAAAGAGAGAAGGTTGGGAAGGAGGGAAGGAATCCAAATGCCAGATAATTGTTTAGTTTCACTTTTTAAAATGTTCACACTCATTTATACATCTGCAGAGATTTCACTTAAAGAAAAGTTCTACGTGTGTGGGTCTGACTGCTTTAACAAGGTTGAAAGTATTCTTTTAGACAATGTTTCCCGCAGAGAATTCAGAGACCTCTTAAGTTAGGTATCCCTCTTGTCGGCATCCTGAGATACTGTGCGATTTGGGAAGGAGGAAATCTGAGTACGGGGCTGTGCCAAATGGTGCTTCTAGTTCTAAGATAGGGAGGAAGGAGGGAGGCGGAGAAACACCCAAGGTCTGAGAATTTAGATTGCAAAAGAAGACTCAGAGGTCGTGGGAGAATGGAGAGGAAACGACAAGGAAAACTGAAAGGGAGAAGAGGCATGAAATGTCAAATGCCAAAGGGCATCTTGGAGAGAAGTTGGGAATTGCTGTAAGAAAGGCATTGCAAATCACATTTCAGCCCATTTAGAGACATGCCTCCCGGGAACTGAGAGGCCAGGCTGTAGAGCATCAAATTGATCCCCACCCCAGCCCTTCCCTAATCAAATCAATCATGCAATAATTTCACGGGGTTAAGGAACCAATGATAACAAAAATCTTCAGGGTCCACGCTTGCCAAATACGTCAGGGATCAACACTGGGGTGTGTGTGTTCTGAGATAAGACTACTGTTAAATTTGGCAGAGCCAAGATTTAGGGTGGAAGAAGACGATTGCAAATAGAACACAGGGGAAAGGGGAAAAAAACTATGTTGGGAGCCTACGAAAGAAGTCTGTGTGAGAGTGTCGAGAAAGCGGTCAGAACAAATATTTTTAAAGGGCTGGGGAAGAGAACGTGGAAAAGAAGCAGAGCAGGTGTGAGACGCGCAGCGTTAGGGGAGAGTTCGGAGCGATGTGGCAGGTTCAGGATGCCCGGTGGGGCCTAAAGAGGGGCGGGGAGCCCGTAAGGCCTTTCGGGACGGTGGGTGCTGACATAGCCCGGGTGTTCCGGGTGCGCCAGGAGGCTGCAGAGAGCGACGGTGGCTGGACGCTGGAGGAGAAGAGCTCGAGGGCTCAGAGCCCGGGTCAGGATTCGCCCAGGGGACAGCAGGCAGGAGGCCTCGGGGCGAGGAGAGGGGATGGCGGCGGGAAGCGAGGGGCGGCCAGGTCACTCACCCCGTTGGCCGCGGCCATCTGCACCACGATCTCCGTGGCTGTCCTGCTGAAGTACCTGCCGTCGCTGCCCACCACCATGGTGCAGCCCTGGCGGTCGCGCAGGTCGATGGACGACAGCACGCTCTGGATGAAGTTGGGCAGGTAGTTGCGCTGGCCCTCGAAGAGGCCGGTGGGCCGCCGCAGCCCCCCGCCGCCGGCCGGCCTCTGGTCCTGGTAGGGCGCCGTGGGCACCGTCAGCACCGGGATGGGGCTCCCCTCCATGGCGCCTCCTGGCCGGTCCTGCCGCGGCTCCCGGGAGCCAGAGGGAATCTGCAGCCCGCCGGGGCCCCCCACCAGCCTGGCGGCGCGCCCGGACTCCGCCTCGCGCCCCGGCCCCCTCCCCAGCCGGCCCGCGCCCTGCGCCCTGCGCCCTCCGGCGGCACCGAGCGTTCCTCGCTCTCCGCGCTGCCCCGCGCTGCCCCAGCGGTGTTTGGCCTCTACCTTCCAAGAAAGTTTTCTCCCTCCCAACTTCCTCTCCAGCTGGATCTCCCGAGGTGCCCGCAGTTTCTTCCCCTAGCTAGACTCACTTTCGGGGTGTCCCAAAAGTCTGTTCCCAGTGCGAGCTACCCCGACCCCGGCAACGCCTCCTCGCGCGCCTGGCCCAAGCCTTCCCCAGAGATCGCTTCGCTCCGGGGCACACCCTCCACTAGAAAATAGC
The DNA here is from genome assembly GCF_037783145.1 of Equus przewalskii. Classification (NCBI taxonomy): domain Eukaryota; kingdom Metazoa; phylum Chordata; class Mammalia; order Perissodactyla; family Equidae; genus Equus; species Equus przewalskii. The sequence goes on from NC_091852.1 coordinate 20,562,016, forward strand.
CTGGGAGGGGTGAGAGCTTAAGCAGGATTTGGGGTCCTCTCCGGTACCCCCAGCCCCTCTCCCCTCCCACCGGCAGCCCTCTCTCCCGGTCTCCCTGGGAGTGAGCAGTTTACACGCACAAGTTTCTCTTTTGAACAAGGACAAGGGAGGGAGTTGGGAGGGGGCTGAGCCTTTTGCCATCAGCGAACAGCCCCAGCCAAAAATAACCCTGGAAAGGCGAGCTGAGAATTGTTATCTTCTGCCAGAGCTGAAATTGGAGGCTGGGCGCTGCGTGTGTCTGTGTGTGTACACACGCCCCACCACTACCATTTGTTGCAGGGAATCACATACTGTCAGGCCCTTCAATCCAGCAGGACCCACCCTGCCGTCCACAATGTTCCCCAGGCTCTCTCAACGCAACACACTTTTCAGTATGGAAAATTTTTCTTTCCTCTTTGTTGTGACAGTTGCAACAGCAGCAACACGGACACACTTTTCCTTATTCTTCGTGCCCCTCTCATCCTTCCTAGCCCAGCTCATGCATAGAAACAGGCTTGCCCCACACTGTATTTGTCCACGCTACTGAGCTCTTACCAGGATTAATCACCTTCAATAGGAAGAGTGTAAATCCCTTCTCTTTTTTCCTTTTTGGTGAGGAAGATGGGCCCTGAGCTAACATCTATGCCAATTTTCCTCTATTTTGTATGTAGGATGCCACCTCAGCATGGCTTAATGAGTCGTGTATATGTCTGCGCCCGGGATCTGAGCCAGCAAACCCCAGGCCTGGAAACAGATCACAGGAACTTAACCATCAAGCCACAGGGCTGGCCCTAAAGCCCTTTTTAATATTCTTCTAGGAATGAATGAACAAACTCGAATTAAACAACAACAGGGTACCAGGAACTGTGCTAGCTCCTTTCCATGCATCCCCTCATTCTGCCTTGTCTCCATAAAGCCCACCTAAAATCCAAAACCAAGAAATACCCCCTGGAAATAGGAGTGAAGAGAGAATGGACTAAAAGGATAAAATGCAAAGAGGAAAGAAACAATTCTTACTTTTGCTTCTATTTCCTTTCACCCTCAAAGTATTTTTGTACCCACTAAGGCTACTGTCCTAAAATCTCTTGCTTCTTCTCCTCCCCAAATATTGTCCACTTCCTGGGACTCAGCTTGACTTGCTGCGGGGTTATAAAGTGTTTGATCATAGTAAGATGACTGTGGATAACAATCCACACTTATAGGCTGTTCTGCATTTGATAAAATACTTTGCCTCTATTTTCTCTTTGGAGGCTCAAAATAACTAAAAGAAGCAGGAATGATGTTCATATCATTCCCATTTTACAGAGGAGAAAAAGGAGGCTTTCTGTGAGGTCAACAAAGTGGCCAAGATGGCACTTGTAGTCATTCCAGATTCTTGTGTGACCCCTCCCCTTTTTACTAACATCACTCAACTGTGATGGGGAAACCACTGAAGCTACCAACTGAATCCTGTTGGGACTTGTTAACTATTCTCTTAAATCACAAGGAATTTTTTTTTTTACCTCTGCTCTCTCCTTGGGCCCCAAAGAACCCATTCTCCTGTAAAGTTCCTGACTTTATGGTTGAGGGAGCCTTGGCTTACCACCAAATAGACAGAACCTCAATATTTCTCAAGATCTGTGAATATCTTTATGGTGTGGGGGTTTTTTAATCACTTTCTAATAAGATTTCATTTTGCAAAGAAGGACAGTATCATTCCCAGAAGAAAAGGTAGTACATCCTTTGCCCCAGTAAAGAAGAAAAGGATGTAGCCCCCGAACCTCAGAGATGCCCAGAAGACCTCCAGCACTCCATCTCTCCACTTCCAGCACCTGCCCCTCTCTTGACATCACCATCATTCTCCCACCACAGCCCAGCTCCTGCCACAGGGCTGAAGACAAGTCATGGGCATCGCAGACAACACTTTACACTTGTACTGACCAAGAGGAAAGCCTCTTCCCTTGGTTCTAAGCCCAAAATTCCCAAGGACTCACTGGTCCAGCTTGAGGCAATGCACCCAGCCACACGGCCAGAACCCCACTGTGAAAGGGAAACCAGTTCCTCCAAAGTAAGGGGCTGCTCTTCCCCAGAGGGAGGAGAGATGGGTGATCAAACCATAATTGTCCACCACATATTTGACACATTTACTGATCAAGTCATTGGAAAATTATTTCTTTTCTCTGAATTCATATAGTACTTTGTATCACTCATAAGGAATGTTCCACAAGCTCTACACCTTTCTATGTGTGTCTTCTCTCCTCTAGCTGCACGTGACCTGGAAGTAATTCCTTAACCTCTCCTCACCACAGTATCCTCACTGTGAAACAAGGATTATTATAATCCCTACCTCATAAATTGTTGGGAGGATTAAAGTACTTATACACTGCCTGATGAATAGAAAGGCATTCGATAAATGTAAGATGTTCATATTATTGCCATCAATATCATGTTCATCATTATTATCAATGTCCTGCATAGCAAGAACTACAGTTTATATCTTTGTAAGCCACCACTGGACATAAAGGGTCTTTGGGCATAAGTGATATTCTATAAATGTTGGTTGAATTAATCTGTTTTGTGACAATGGAAACTCAAGATATATAGAGTAATGTGCCCTTTAACAAAAAGGGTTTATCAACTAAAGAAACCTCTTCAAAGCTGCTCCCAAGTTTGACCAAGTTAATGCCAATAAATTTGTCAGGGTGATGGAGAAAGGAACCCGAGAGGGCCCCACAGATAAGAAATGCCTTGCCCATAGTTGCTCACTGGTAAAATGAGAAGGTCGGATTAGATCAGTGTTTCCCAAAGGGTTGTCCTCAGAACGCAAGAGCCAGCCAAATGTGCACAAAGCAAGAGGTTCATGGCCAAGTAACTTTCAAAAGTCCTGCGCACTCTACCCCATTCTTGGAGCTTCACAATGTACATTTTCATGTTAAAAGTACTAAGAGGTCCTGCAGACAAGACATCAGTTTAACTTTTTTTTAAACTAGTGCTTCCCAACCTACACTCATACAACCAGTTTGCTTAAGGGAAAGAAACACTGACTAGCTTTGTGACTACAGCTGGTGACAATCCCCTCCCCTCTTCCTATGTCCTCAGTGGTCAGGTCAGGGATAAATATATTTTCCTGATTCTAAGGGGCTGGTCACCTCTTTGTACTTGTTTCAGAGCTTCCCTAAGTGTGGGTCACAATGAAGGGTAGCCCTGTTCGCCTGCCGATGCCTTTCAGCCTTCTCTGAGACTCTAGGGAAAGGCAACTCTGAGAATTCTTGGCATGAAACAGGAGCAACTGATACATCCTTCCTGCCCCCTGGGGCTTCCTTGTTCTCAAAACGGTGTCAGCCACCATCTTGATGTAGAGAACACACTAGCTGGCTCAGCTAGACCAGCATTTCCCAAAAAGAGAATCTGGGGTAAAATAAGTGTTGAAACACTTCACATTTTACCCTCCCTCTTGTAGATGCACAAAGCACATTAGCATATTGAAGAACATGAAGTTCCGCAACAAAGAAACCTGCTGAACTTCAACCGAGCATTTGCAAATTTTATTGACCCTGGGGCCTTTGTCCAAAATACCTGTTAACAGATCAAGGACATTAATATTCTATGAAACACTTTAGATCTCTGGGGTCCCTTCCAGCTATATCGTTCTATGATTCCCTTTTTTACTTATGAGGCATTAAAAGATTAATTTCTGTCAGGCTTCCATTTAGGAACTTATCAGAATGTGCAAAAAAGAGCAGGTAAAATTGCCCAATTTAAAAAAAAAAAAAACCTTGAGGGATTTTGAGATTTAAAATAAGTTATATATATTTATATCTAATTTTATTTTATATGTGCTGTTCTTCCACACTCCCCACACCCCAATCCCGCGGCTCCAGGAGAGCTGGCGCACATTTCTGCTCCCCGGTGGTGATATATTCCCATTGAGTTGGAGTCCACTTCTGCGCACACAGAGTGCTAAAAACATGCTGTTGACTCATTGACACTAAGAGCAGAAGAAATGCCAAACATACAGACAAGAGGCAGAATAGCAGGTGGAAGATGTGATAGGCAGTTCCCTAAGGAAGCGCAAGTTCCTTTTTTGATCTGTCCAGACGCCTTCTGGTGGTGGGAAAAGTCACATATATTTCTCCAAATATACCACCTTCCGCTAAGCCTCTGCTCCCCAACAAATGAAATAATGCATAGCGATTCCGACAGCACCTGCTGCTTCTCTACTTCCTTCACTGTAAGGCCACTAAGTGGATGTTCAAGTGATGTAAGGGTGCAAGTCACATGTGCATCTTGTAATGTTTGTGCGCTTGTCTCTGTTCTTACATCTCAGTCTTCAAAACTTTGCTCCCCGCCTTCCTCACTGACTACCTGTGTGGCCTTGGACAAGTTGCTTACCCTTTCTGAACCTCCGTTTCAGCATCTGTAAAATGGACATACGCTACATACCTCCTAGGGCTGATGATCAGATTCAAAGAGCTAATATGTGGAAATTGCTTAGCACAGTGCCTGGAACATAATAATGGCCTAAAAAGTGCTTGCTGCAATCATTATGATCACGATTATTATTGCTATCACTAAAATAATAATTATTGCTATTATAATAATTACTAAAATAGTATTACCATAATTATTATTACTATAATAATAATGATTCTTAATCTTTGTAACAGATAGTATTGTCTTTGAGGCAGGAATGGACTATGTCTGATTAACCTTTTCATCACATTATCTAACATGACATCACATGCAAATTAGGGAACCAGTGTTAAGAATGAAAAAAATTATATTTACTAACCCTTAAATATTTTGTAACAAACTGTGCAAAAGGAGCCATCAACCTAATGCACGGAAACTCTAGTTCCTCTGGAGTTTGTTTTGGAGGTAGCCACAGCATTCTAGGAATACTGCAGTGCTGTTTATAAATCTGAGGCCAGCACAAGAAGCTGATGGGCAAAACTAATGCAGGTGTGGTTCCCTGACTTCCGCAGGCACTGGTCCCAAGCTTGAAAAGCATTTAATGTTAATTGACCAACTTGTAAAAATTGTGGTTTTTGGAAAGCAAAAGATTTCATTTTAACTCAGTTTTACCTAAAAATAATAGGCCTCTGATCTGCCAAGGATTAAGATTAATTTCTAGGTGTCCCCCACAGTATCTAGAAACATCAATACTATACAGTAACAGGTTATTAAAAACTTTAGAAATAGTCTTATCAAAGTTCTTTATTTTATGAAAGGCAAAAAAAGTTTGCTTTTCTAAAGGAATCTATACTCTTTTTAATAGTTGAATGTTGTTTTTAAAGCCTTGAAAAAGGAATATGTTAGATCTTTATTAAAAAGGAAATGTAGGGGCCGGCCCAGTGGTGTGGTGGTTAAGTTTGTGAATTCTGCTTCTGCAGCCCTGGGTTCGCTAGTTCAAATCCTGGGTGCGGACTTATGCACCACTTATCAAGCCATGCTGTGGCAGGTGTCCCACATAGAAGAGAGGAAGATAGGCACAGATGTTAGCTCAGGGCCAGTCTTCCTCAACAAAAAGATTTTTCCCCCCAAAACTCCAGTATATAGTTCTTTATCCTAGTTGTAAGTCCTTCTAGCTCTTCCATGTGGGATGCCACCACAGCACGGCTTGATGAGCGGTACTAGGTCCACACCCAGGATCCGAACCGTTGAACCCCTGGCCACCAAGTTGGAGCACAGGCACTTAACCACCATGCCACCAGGCCAGACTACCCCCTGCCCAACCCTGCCCCAACCAGTTTTCTCCATGAGATTCTTGCAGTCTTTTGTTCATTCCCTCAGGGCACAGATACAGAGGCACACTAATCTGAAAATTAACTCAAGCAAATAGAGAAACAATGTGCACAACAACTGCATTTTAACCTAGGTTTTTTCTGGATGCACTGTCTTAGCCCAAAAGTGGTACCAATGCTTAGGGTTTCATGCACTAAATACATGGACTAAAATATGGCTATTATCAACTTCAAAGGGAAGCCCATGGGCACCTTCATTATATCGGCATTTTTCTTCCCTCTGTTTCTGTTTCTTTCAGAAGTCAGAAGGTGGTCACTTTTCATTTCTCATGGAATTGACTTTTCCGACTTTTAGTAAGCTGATATCAACCAGGAAGGTCTTATCCAATGGCAGTGCTCCTGTGTATCTGAGATCCCCCAACGATCATGACTTACTCAGGGGCATCATCAGTGAGAGTAGCTCAGTGCTCAACACTAACCTACCATTAATCCTACCAGGAATCCAACACAGGATGTTATTCTCTTTCACTGCGTCCAGACTCCTGACAGATATTAATCACTGGGATTGGAGAATGAGGAAATGGAATCTCAGGAATTCCTGAATTTATTCTGTAATTTTCCTAACACTTTACTTGCATGTTTTTGAAAAATAATAAGTGACCATAACAATAAGCAGAGAATCATTTTTCTGTAATAGGATTATGTAAAAAGTTTCCATGGTCTTCTGTTCAATAAAAGATATAATAAGTGCATGCTTTATTATTGCTATGAGCCAGCATATTGTGAAAAGATTATGTAGTCCAATAACACATAAAAATGGTCTCTCCCTGATACAGACAAGGATAACAGAAAACATTACAAAGAAATAAAGATTAACACACAGTAAATGCTAAATAAAAAGCATTTAAAAATTGGAGGATAATATCACAAATTTTTAAAAGTTATGATTCCTCAAATGAAATTTTGAACCCCACGAAGCATCAATTGTTCTCCCAATAGTATTCAAATAATGTCATATTCAGATCTCCTGGCCAGATTAAGAGCACTACTGAGAAGCAAATGTCAGAACAGCCAACTTAAGGACATATTTTGCTTCCAAAACCTGATATTTCTTAGAACACCACTCACAGGATTTGTGAAAAGGATGCTGTGCCTATAAACTTATTAATGTTCATTCACAAGAATGACTCGTGGTCAACAGTGGACATCGCCGTGAACGTGCACTTCGAGCAACAGACGCGAGAAAGATTGACTGACACTTCTCTTCTCCTGTTCCTGTCCTGTTCCCAGAAATGTCAACCTTGACCTTGACTCTGTGCATCAATATATCTTGCTCTTGCTTTCAACTTGAAGTCAGTGGATTTCTTCAAACCAGTAAGGTCTCTAGATTGACTATTAAGCTTTAATTCTTGCAGGAGAACTATAACACTTCTTTTCCAATTTTTTTGATTTCTCAACTGATTTTTCTCAGACTCCAGAATTTAGGAATCCATATAAATTTCCCAAGAAATGCCAGGAAGGAATTCCCAGAAGGAAACACTTTCCCTTTGGTCCCTTTCAGAAGAAACCATAAACACAGAGCTTTCCTTCTCATCTCTGGATTTTCTCTGCTCTCTTACGGTTGTCACCTCTTTAGGTGCCCAGCTCACAATTTCCCCTCCTCTGGGAAAAGCCCCAGTACTGTGGGATGGGCTCCCAGTGGTTATGTCCTTCCTACATATCCTGCATTCCTGACCATATACAGGGGGTTGACCCAAGAAGGATGCCTGGTCCTACTGGATTCTCTCTCTGGCTCTGGAGTTGGAATCCTGGAACCCAGTGTACAGATGCTGGGGGCCCCTGTGGTTTGGCCACTTTGATGACGGGTGCAGCAGGGACCGAATCACAGCTATCTGTCACTCACACCCCGGAAGCTGCCCTGAACCTCCACTTTCCCAGCCATGGGACACTTAAGGCGCTCCAATAGTCTTCATTAAATCCCTCCATGGTTTAAGTGAGCCAGAACTGGTTTCTATTGCTTTCAATCAAAAGAAACTTCGCTCATCCATCCTTACTCCCTGGCCCTCATTCCTTTACTTTTCCAGGAAAAGAAGGAAAAATGCCTTACTGGTTTAAAAAAGTGACAGCATATGATATCATTTATGTAACATTTAAAAACACACAAAGGAATATTCTCTATGGCTTATGATACGCACACATACAGTGGGCATAAATCATTAACAGTATACACATCCAGATCAGGATCATGGCTGCCTGTGGGGCAGAGAGAACATGGGAAAGGACAAGACATAGGGGCAACTTTAAGAGTTACAGTAATGCTTGATTTCCTGGTGACCATCCGACCCAGGTTGCCCGGGGCTCTTGAGTTTACACGTTATCCCACCGTGATTGTCAACAGCAGCCCCTTTTCTTGCAAAAGTATCTGAGTTTGGATGCTAAGTTCTATGGCCACCCTTTAAGAACATTTTAAATAATTATAGAACAATACTGCTCTATATTTTCCTGTATGTGTACAGTATTTTATAACAAAATTGTTTTTTAAGTTATTACATATACAGAACCTGGCTGCCAATGCCCCTTACTTTGACATCCAGCCATGAATCCCTCTGGTGCACTCTCCTCACCCAGCACTTGTGACGATTCAATGAGACAAGCTCTATGAAGTGCTCCTAGTGTCCTGCACTGAATAAAAGAGAGCCGGCATTACGTGGCATCTCTTTATATTAACCAAACTCCTGGTAAGTTATTTAGGGATGTTTTAATTTTAATGTTTTATATAGGTTATACATTCATATCGTTCAAAATTCAAAAAGTACACAAGGAAGAAAAATCTTCCACCTCTGCCCCTGTTTATCTCTCTGTAGGAAACTAAATCTTTCCAGATTTTTTAATATCTTTAAAGAACATCCTATGCATGCAGGAACAAGGAGACTATATACATCTACGTGTGCGTGTATTACCCCATCTGAAGCTTATAAAGACTTTTTGAGAAGATATCATTATTACTTCCATTTTATATGATGAAATTGAGGTTTGGGGAGATTAAGTGACTTGCCCATGGTCACACAGCTGGTAAAGAGCAAAACTCGGATTCAGATCTCCTAACCACTACACGGATGGTCCCCAGTTTTGAAAAAGAGGAAAGGGAATTAGCCTACTAAGTTGAAGGTATATTTTAGGCATTGAAGGAGCAGACACCCACCTGCCAGGCTCATTTGAAAAGCTCACTTGCCCAAAATCATCTGCCCTCATGGTAAGATATTCCACCATTTCAGATTTTTACTTAGGAGCTTAGAGTGATGTGTTCTTTTCCTAGAGCTCCCTAATTAAAGTAGAAATAGAAATCTTGGAAAGCTAAATCTGTGCTAATACTGGGAAACATGTGGGCTCCCCTCCCTAAGGTAAGGCACTAAGGGAGAGAGTCAGATGTGGTGAGCAGGGGGCATCCTTGAGGAATGAGGATAAGAAATTAAAAGGCAAGATAGGAATTGACCAAGAAAATCTGCCTCATGGTTTTCCCTTCAACCTGCCCTAAATTTGTTCTACTAGGTTCAACCCCGGACCTGCCATCAGAAGACCAGCCAATCTGACTTGTTTTCAGTATGGTGATGAGTTTGATTTGGTCCCTTCATCCAACAGTCTATCTGGCTCTTCTTTCAACCAAGGACACACATTACCAGGCAGAGTTCCTGAGCCAAATATTTGCCTGATAATTTGGATGTTGCTTGTACAACCAGAAAAATCAGTCATCAGTTAGGGAAATGTGCTGTGAGAGCCTTAGGACTCAGCTGTTTATAATTGCAAGAGAAGGCAACATTTTCATCCAAAGTGAGCGCCTTTGCTTGTCTTGGCTGGTTATTCTAAGATCAACAGCCTCTAAATAAAGTGTTGAAGTCCGTGACATAACCACCTCTTTCTCCATCTTCCCCATTCCTCCCATAGGGTTTCAGTTGCACAAAGTCCACTATTAACAGCCCTTTCTGCTGAAATCTGGCTTTCGGAGGAAGTGCATCCAGAAACAGAAGACACAGATTGGGGAGGCTCTTCCTACTAGAACTGCTGCTTTAGTTTAACTTGAAAAAGCCCACACCCAGTTCCTAATGAGAAACATCTGAACCACCAGGTCTTCCCTCAGGCAAGACAAAGCTTACGCTCCCTTCTTGCTCCGTTCTATATGCAACCCACAGATTGCTCACGGAGAAACAGAGCCTGCCAGGAGAGCAACATTCCACCAGCCCCTGATTTAGCAAGACATTTCCCTACCAGACCCCCAAACAGCTGGAAATCCTCTACTGCTTTTGCACAAAGATCTACCTCATCTCACTGAATTTCCTGATTTAAAAGCCTAGTGCATTTCACCAAAAGTGTGGCAGAAGGAAACCAAGTATTCCAGCCTCCTCCTGCCAGATTGCCCCGGACCAAACCTCTTGCATTTCTATTCCATAAAAAATGGTCCAAATAAGCTATGCAGCGGGTGCCAGTCCAGGGTCATCCTCTTCCTCGTGCCCCAGAACCTTGGCTGATGGCACTGGAGCGAAAACAAGTTTATCAATTACATCAGCCACTAACCTCACTCCTCCATGAGAAATAATAATAACAAGCCTAATGTCTCTTATTCTTAGGAAATAAGCACTGCAAAATACAAAGGAGTCATGGTTTAAAAATGTGACACACTTTCTCTAAGCAGTGAGCTACTTAAAGACGCAATGTTTACATTGCATAACGCTCCCCAAGCCAGGGTTATGAGGCTCAGCTGTCCTTTGGTGTTCTGGGATGAGGGAGCAGGTCAACAGGCCCACCAGGGGACAGTGCCTTAGGGAAGGAGCCCATGAGAGAAGAAGTAAGTTCATTTGCTGAGTATAAAAATAATATACCCACGCATGCAGCTATAATACACACACACAAAAATCGTTTTAATCTTCCTCTTTTTTTTTTCTCCCCAAAGCCCCCCCGAGTACACAGTCATATATCCTAGTTTTAGGTTCTCCTAGTTCTTCTACGTGGGATGCCACATGGCTTGACGGTGGCTTGAGCGGTGCTAGGTCCGCTCCCAGGATCAGAACCAGCAAACCCCAGGCTGCCAAAGCAGAGCGTGTGAACTTAACCACTGGGAAGCCCAGCCAGCCCCATAAAATTTTTTTATGGTCTTGCTTTTGCAGATATAATTAGCTCATAATGGCCTCTCCTAGCTGATCATCAAGACAAATATTTTCTCCTTTTCCTGCACCTTTCTGGGCTCCTTTTTTTGATTTTTAACTTCTTTTATATATAAATGATCCATTCACTCGCTATCATTTGTAGTCCCCTCTCCCCATTTCCCCTGAACTGTCTATTTATACACTATCTATTTACACAACTCCTGGGCATCCTCAAACCCGCCAGCTTCCCTCTTAGGTTTCAACAGAAAGACATGTCCAGTAGGCGCCACTGCATCATCCATACTGCTTTAATTTTTTATTGCATCTAAGAGAAACCTCAGGATTGTAAACTAGAGGGAGACAGTTGCCTCCACGTATCTCAGTAGGAAGAGAGTATCGTATGAAGAAGAAACTTTATTCTGCTAGTCAAAAGGAGCAATCCTTTGGATATCAAATCATCCTCCGAATGCACGCATGGTGCTGATCGGATGTGCGCATGAGGAAAGTGGTCCAACAGCACCACTTACAGTAAGAACTGTTAAATGCAATGGAGCCAGACCATGTCAGCAAAGAAAAGCAGGCTGGCAATCTGGCTCGTCAGAGAGATTGACCTCCTCCAGTCACTGCAGAAAGATCGTGACGGTGACAGGAAGCCAGTGCAATTAGTTTGTCATCACTTGAAAGGAACACACAGATTCCAGCAAATCCAGGGAAGGAAATGTTAACATCAGGCTCTGCTGAATGATAAGGAACGACTCCCAGTTGAGATGACTGATTTTCATCACAGGCTCCTGGTACCTGGAAAGACAGATCAGGTAATCCCGCATTACATCTGGTCTATATAAATAAAGCATCTCTTCCTTTGTAATCAAGGCCTTCCCCAAAACTCAAACAAATCCAGACTTTAGAAACCGCCTCTTCCAACTTCTAACTAACTTGCCTTCGGGGTCTCCAAGCCAACCAAAAAGAAAGACAGCACAAAGACACTTTCTCCTTTGGGATCACACACAAATTCACTCCGTCTGTTTCTGTTCTACATGGAGCAACAAAGCTATCAGAACTTCATCCTCCCTTTGGCTTCTTCTTGGTCGAAGTAAGATAAATCTTAGACCTCTGTCTCCAGATGGCAGGTTACAGACAAGGGAGGCTTGGCTGGGAGACTTGCCTCCAAAACTCCTCTCCACGCCTCTGTATTCAATTAAGCGAGAGCGGAGAGGCGCAAGCAATTATGGCTGCATTTCAATTCCCCAAACCCTACAATTAAGAATGGAAAATATTTGTTTGTCCATTCCTATATGTTCATTGGTAAAAGAGAGGGAGTTAAAATTATCCTTCTTAAGGGCTACATTGTTTAAATTTATCACATTTTCCTCACCTTCATTTTGCCTGGGTAGACCCAATTCAGGACACATTTTCAACAACTTTAACCTCTTCAAATCAAAGAGAAGAATCATCATTATTATTAAGTTCAAATAAAGTCTGGTTTTGTCTCATTTTTATTTTTAATGCACCCATTCCTCCAAGTGCTATAATGAAGTAAGATCATAAAACTTAATTGGCCAAAGATATTCTAAGAAAATGCAATTCTCACAATTCAGCGTCTAACTACACTTTTAATAAGCCCTCCACTCCTCTCACTGGATTATCCCTTAGACACCCTTCTCGAATTTAAAATCACAGATACCAAAGTGTTATGCTTAAAGAGAGCCTAGTGACTGCCCAGTCCTGTAATTTGATGGGTGAGGACCTTGAAGCCTAGAGGAGGTGAAGGCATTTCACTCCCAATGTCTTAAATAAACAAAAAGGAAAATGACCAGTTGATAATTCCCATTCAGGGTCAAGAGCACAGGCCCAGGACCACAAGGTATCACTGAATTGTGCTACAGTCCTGCCTTCTCATTCAGGCATCTTGGGAAATCCTTATTTTGAGTCAGAGTCAGTGACATCTTTTTCAGGCCCCTTGAGCTTTGTCCTCATGGGCTGTCACAAGACATTATGGTATCGAACCCCACAAAGACCATTTAGCTAGTTCAAGAAATGAACCCAGGCATGGCCCCCAGCTCCTCTCCCATGTCCAGTAAATGTGGCCTATCCATTAGAGGTTGTCAGAATCAAGACATTAGACTCTCCCCGATTTTGATTTGTGCATGAATGAATTATTGTGTTAGGACAGCTTTCCTGGCTGTTAGTAAGGAAGACTTCCTTTTTTTCATATTTTATAGTGAAATATTACGTTAAAAAGTACAGACTTTATTTCATGACCTCCTATCCTCCTATAATTTTCTTGTGAACATAAATGATTTGTTTGTATCTCTCTCCCCAGTGACCAAAAGAGCATCTAGTGCAAAGTAGACACTCAATAAATAGGTTTTGAATAAATAATGATTCCAGCAACCTAGTACATGAGCATTGCACAGTTACCCCATCAAGGCCTGGCATATAGTCTCATTCAGCCAATCAAAATTGAAGGCTTTTTTTTTTTTTAACTCTCCTAGTCCTTTTGCATCTGCTTTCTCAACATTTCCCAACCAGAGGCATTCTCATCCTACCTTCATCATTTTGCTCCACAACTACCTCCAATTATTTATTTAATATTTTTCTTTAAATAGCTTCACTTTCTAAACTTAAATATATGTTTTTTAAAAGGAAGCCTTATTGCTACTATATATTCAAGGCCAGTGTCACTTGCTCTAAGTACTCAACAATAAATTCACAACTGTTAAAATTTTTAAATGTGTATGCACATTCTCTCTAAAGTCGTGGGGTATGTGCACACCCTTTGGGAAACAATTCTGCGTTCCTCAGTTTTCTCAGCATCCTGGTGACAGGTAACGCAGGACAGACCTCAGGCCCAAAGAGTTGAGGTGGCAGCCCAAGCAAGATGGCAGCCAGACAAAGGCAAACCAGGGCTGGGAAGCTAGGGCTACTATCCCTTCAGCTAATGCCCTTTCCTTTGCTCTCCAGGTCCTTGTTTCTCCACGTGTGGTTGGCAATCCAGAAGCATCAGGATTCCCTGGAGGCTTGTAAAAAAATGCAGAAGCTCAGGCCCCATCCCAGCCCTAAGCATCAGAATCTGCATTTTAACAAGATGCCAGTGATTCAGGAGCACATTACAGCTTGAGAAGCCCTTGTCGAGATCGATTCTCTAACTTGGCAGCACATTAGAACCATCTGGGGAGACTCAAGAAATACCGATGCCTGGGCTCTACCTCCCAGAGATTCTGATGGGGTTTGGCCTGGGCCCAGGTATTTTTAAAACCTCCTCAGCTTATAAAAAGCTGGCAGGTTACAAGCAAGCAAGGTCTGTACAGCCAAGTTTAAGAAACAGGATTCTAGAACTTTCACTGCCTCACAACCACCCAGTGGGCTTGTTAAACCACAGCTGGCCCGGCGTCACCCTCAGAGTTTCTGGTTCAGGAAGTCTGGGGTGGGGACCGGGAATCTGCATTTCTAACAAGTACCAGACGATGCCGACGCAGCTGGTCCAGGGACCACGTTTTGAGAATCCCTGCGAGGTGCACGGATCACACAAGATCAAACCGCAAACGTATTCCAGGACCTTTACCAGGCTTATGTACCAGCTGTAGTGAAGCAAGTATCTTAAGGATGAAAAAAAAAAGCTTAATTATAAAATAAGGTATTTCATCTGCCCTCACAGATATTCATGTTTCTCTCAATGTAAAAATGCCACGAGGTAGCACCCAGCTTGCTTGTTTTCGTCTTCATACAATAACTTCCGCCAGAATGACGTCTAAACACAAATCGTGAGAACATCCTGGGATACAGCAGCTGGAAAAGCCCTGAGGGAGTCAGGCTCAGGGTTCCATCCCAGCGGGCAAGTGGTAGCCATCCCTGTTTGCGTGAAGAGCGCCCCCTGGAGTTCCGCCAGGGGCGGTGCCCGGGTTCTGACACGGCTGAAACCACAGCTCCTTTCTTTTCCTCTCGGGAAGTCACCCCAAACTGCTCTGAGGAATCGCTGGAAACCCACGTCACCACTAGACAGCGTGTTTGCCTGGAAGCCCTTTGCCTGTGCATCAGATTGATTATTCAGCAACAAAGAAATTATACAGCGACTAAACGATTTCTCTCTTTTAAAATCTTACTCAACTCATAGCCTATTAGCATTATCACTTTGTACAAAGTCTCTCTCTTGTTTTACTTTTTCCCTCTTCTCTCTGATGCCCAAACTCATCCCTCCCACCCTTTAGGCAACCTCTCTGATGTGTTGGATATATGTCCTTCAATACCCATGTATCTCTGTTAAAAACTGGTAGGGCTGTTTTGTGGGCATATGTGGCTTTATGTAACGGCATTATATTATAAATCTCTTTTTTTCTCATCGTTGCACTCAACATCAGGTTTTTAAGACCTACCCACGTGGCTGTATGTCCACCTCAGATGCACCCACTACATTTTGCTTATTGAGAAATCATCTTTACACATCTGTTTCTCACGCTGAAATCAGCATGGTTTTGAGTCAGAGCGTTTGGACCAAGCAAAACTGTTTGCTGGAGTTAATCTGACACCAGATGCATTTATCCCTCTTTTAGGACTGTAACGAATTCCTTTCCGCTCTGTGAGGCTGTGCCCCCTGGCTGGCATCACAGGTGTCTTCTTTAAAGAAGAAAAAAGATTTTGTCCCTTGGTTTCCTGGCAGTCCTTTTTCTTTTTTTTCTCTTTTTGGCTCTTTTTCATGAAATTTTCACCAAAAAAGCACCGTGATGGGCTCCTCCAAGAGAAAAGTCTCTCTATCGTCTACAATTTATCCTTGCTTAAACAAGATCATTCCAGCCTATGGAAAAGTATGTTTAAAAAAATGAGAAATGTGGGGCTGGCCCCGTGGCCTAGTGGTTAAGTTCACGCGCTCCGCTGCAGGCGGCCCAGTGTTTCGTTGGTTCGAATCCTGGGCGCGGACACGGCACTGCTCATCAAACCACGCTGAGGCAGCGTCCCACATGCCACAACTAGAGGGACCCACAACGAAGAATATACAACTATGTACCAGGGGGCTTTGGGGAGAAAAAGGAAAAAATAAAAATCTTTAATAAAAAAAAAAAATGAGAAATGTTACCTCCACCTTGGATTACAGAAGGTTTCAGATCAAAATGAAAAAATAGTCAAATTGCTTATCAGAGAGGCCCTGTTCTTACTCTTCCTTACTCCTTTTGCACATGTAAGTAATAAATCCAAAACCAAATTCTCTCTCCTGAGACGTGAACTCCCACCAACACCCAGGAGGAGGGGGGTTTGGCTCATTTAATAGCACTTAATTAAAATGTAGAATTTCAACATGTGCATGAGAGATAAAAAGAACGCATCTTTGGGCCTGTTTCCAGCACAATCTTTCGAAATATGTGAAATCATATTTCTTTATCAACTGTACCCCATAAAATGATAAACATAAAATATCAAGATTTAAGATGTAAGTCACATTTGCCCGGGCCTCAGGAATCTTGGATGAGTCCTTCACAAGTCTGTAGTGGTAAAACATTAACAATGACTACCACGCATAATGTGTTTATAATGTGCCAGGCACCGTACTAAGCATTATTCGTGTGTTTTCCCATTTAATCCTCATAAGCCTATGACATCGTTTTTTTATCCCTGTTTTAAGATGAAAGACCTAAAACTCAGAGATGAAATACAAGGAAAACTTTAATCCCATTATGCAAGATTAGCTTGTTCCCCAAGCCAAAAAATACTCCCCTATCTCCCTTCTCCTAAAGAAACACTCTTTAATTTGTTTCTCCCTCAAGAGCGCATCCTCCCACTCCTTTTCGACTTCAGCCAACATCTGGAATTCTCTGTTTACGCCCACCCGCTCCGTATTCTCTCCTCCCGCTCCCTTCCACCCCATGCAGTCTGCGTGCCTCTCACAGCAGTGACACGGAAAGCCATTTCCTTGGTCCACAACTAGCTCTACGTTTGAATCGCTTTGCGCCGTGGGCCGCCACCTCCTCTTCCTTTGAGGCCTCTCCTGCCTTGATTTCCCCATCACTAGATGCTCCCAGGTTCTTCTGCCTCTTTTCAGGTCTTCCTGGGCTGCTTGCCAATTCCTCCTCCTCTGCTGTTCTCATCCATCCAGGCATGGCGCAGCTCCTTCCTCAGCCTCTTTCCTGAGTTCCAACGGGTGTCCTCTGAGCCCTCTTGTCGCCATACTGGAGCCTGTGTCGGGGCGAGCGTGGGGGCTCCCTTCCTGCCCACAGCTCCTTAGCTCCTGCCACCCATGGTTCTCACAGTGCCTGCCTATTCCTCGGACTCTGCCCATTGTGATTTCTCAGGGTCGGCTGTTTGTCACCCGTGTGACCCTGGGCCTCAGTGTCCACCTGTATGAGAACAAGGAACCTGAGCTCAACGTTTCTCTCGTGTCCTTTCTAGGTGTGCGGTTCTGGCAGAGCTCCTCTCCACTGACTCAAAACTCTTCAAGCTGGCATTCAAAGCCCTCCACTCTGCCCTCGGCTTCTGTCACTGCCTCCTCCATGTCATACTCCATAGGCCTCTCGGCCCCTCCCTGAAACCAGGTGCTTCTCTGCCAGCAACGCCCCTCCCCTCCTTTATCTCCGATATCTGCCTGCCAAAGTCCTGGGTCAGCTCAAAAATGCTTCAATCCTCCCAGCAGTTTTCCCGCTTGAAAACCGCCCCCCTCCTGTAGCGCTTGAGAGCCCATCCTGGCACCTGGGATGGTCCAGTTGTGCAGGGCCCTGTGCACGTGCGCATGCCCCACCATCTGCCTGGGAGGTGCTGAAGGCAGGTTAGCCTCCAGACCTGGATTCAGACAGTGTGGGTTTGTATTATATAGACTTTTCACTTTGTGTGTATCATGATGTTTTGCCAGCTTCAAAAACCTTTCTAGCTGGGAAGAGACTGCACCTCCCAGGGTCAGCCAGATCCTGGAGTCAGCAAAGGGCCCAGCAGGAGCATGTCTGTCATATGCAAACTAACCAATCCGGAGCCATCCCTCCTCTCTCTGGCCCTTAAGCCCCAGGAAAGAATATTCCTCTGCCTTAAGCATCCCAGGGCCAGGTACAAGACAACTGGAGACCACCCTGTAGCCCAAAGCCTGCCAGAATTATTCAGACCAGCCAATCTTAAACTGTATTCTCTGCCCCACCTTGCCTTTCCTGCAGAAACCCCCATAAAAGCCATGACCTAAGCTCCACCCCCACCCCCCACCCCCACCCATCTTCTGCCTCCAGACTATTCTGGCATGTGCCCCCGTGACCCTTCGCACCATGCAGTGACTCCCTCTCTGGGACCTGTGAGTCTAATACACTTCTTCCTTCTACGCCTCATTCTCATTTCCTCCTGTGACCACATCAACTTCTCCATCCCATACCCAACATGGACCTTCTCAGAACATGGTTCAACTTCAAACCCCACCTCTTACTGTGCAAACTTAGTCTACTTAACATGCCCAAGGCTCTGTAGAATAGAGTTATTCTATTATTATTCTATTATTCTATTATAGTGCTGGCCTCAAAGGGTTGCTGTAAGGATTCAATGAAATAATATATACAAATACAGTCGTCCCTCCTTACCCACAGGGGACATGTTCTGAGACCCCCAGTGGATGCCTGAAACCCCAGGTGGCACTGAACCCTATACATACTATGATATTTCCTGTACTAAGCACTTACCACGCACTGTGGCTGTAACTTTTGCAGTTCAAGGTGCGACAGCAAAACTAGCACAAATTTCTTTTTCTTTCTTCACAATTTCACGGACGAAAGATTCATTTTTACTGTAGATCTTAGCAACCTCAGCATATGATTTTTTTTCCTTCCTTATTAAGTTGAGAACTTTCACTTTTTCACTTAAAGGAAGCCTCTTATGGCTTCTCTTTGGCATATCCGAACTGGCATCATCACTACTCTCATCCTTTGGGGCTATTATTAAGTAAAATAAGGGTGACTTGAACACCAGCACTGCAATACTAAAACAGTCGATCTGACTAAGTGACCAATGGGCAGGTAGCGAGCGTATACAGCCTGGATACACTGGACAAAGGGATGAGTCCCAGACAGGTTAGTGCAAGATTTCATCACGCTACTCAGAATGGCATGCAATTTAAAACTTATGAATTATTTCTAGAATTTTCCACTTAATATTTTTGTACCACGGTTGACCTCAGATAACTGAAACTGTGGAAAGTGAAACCGCAGATAAGAGAGGACTACTGTACATACATAATATATTTTCATAAAAATTATGTTTAAATTATGTTTAAAAGTTTAGTATAATAGCTGACACATTTAGTTATGAATACTGTTATTTTTATTATTGTGTTTATTTTTCTATCCCTGGAGCACAGCAGCCTACACTAAAAGCAAGAGGTGACATGATGGTTCTAAGAAGGAATGGAAGCAGACCCAGTCATCTTTTTGAATGAGTAGAAAGGCAGCTCCAGATTGCCTATTTGAAAATTAACTTTAGGGGCCACAGTTTGGAGGGGAGAGGGTATGAAAACCTAATTTGCATAAAACTTTGCATGAGATTTTTTTCAAAATTGTTATTCAGTGTCAGAAAATGTGGTAGGTGGAAGCTGATGGAGATTATGGGGGAAGCTCAAGACGATTACAGGAAGGGGAACCCATGGTACATACCATCGATGACGAAACAAGAACAAAGATTAATAAATCGTAATAGTCCCATGGCCTTAAACGTCGTAGATGGTCAAACAGATTATGCACCAATTGTCCCAAAGAAATGTCTGCTTGCCCCTCAGGCCCACCTCCACCCTTTCCCTAAGTCAGGGAATAAACCCTGGTGCTTCCCAGCAGGCTGCACGGTGAGGTCAGGAGGTGCTGTGAACTGAATGTTGTATCTTCCCAAAAGCCACAGATTGAAACCTACTCCCCACTGTGATGATATTGGGAAGTGGAGCCATTGGGAGGTGATTAGGTCATGAGGGTGGAACTTTCATGAATGGGATTAGTGCCTTTATAAGAGACCCCCTGAGAGGCTCCCTTGTCCCTTCCATAACAAGAAGATGACCACTACTTCAATACTGGAAACCAAGTAAGCCCTCAAAAAATATTTATCATATGGATGAACTGGAAAACCTAGCCATGTCAAATCGCAGTGAGGCAGATGACCCCCTTGGAGAGAGGAGACCTAAGTTCTAGATGTGGTGACACATAAGCAGTAAGGGAATGACCTCTACAAATCACGCCTCCCTGAGCCTCAGTTTCCCCACATACAAAAGTTGGGCATGGCAAAATCCTGCTACAGGTGTGGTCGCTCACTCCCACCCATGTCCCTTGGACTATCTAATGGACCATGGCTCTCTTTGTCTCTGGATAAGACCTCAGAGTCTTTTCCAGCCCAGGGATCTTAGCAGCCACTACCAATTGGTCAGAGATGACCCTCAGAGCAAACCCAATTTGTCATCACTCATAAGATTCCTTTCAACTTTAAAATCCCATGATTCAGATCTAATCAAGTCCCTTTGTCCAAATGGAGGCACATGTTACTGCAAACTCAACCAGTCCAACACTCCAGGAAATCATACTGCTCAGAGTCAGGCGGGCCCTGCTGGCTCCCCACCAAGGTGCTTCTCCAGCAAAGGCAGCCAACCGGCAATGCTGGCTTTAATTCTAGCAATAGTTTTTGCCAAAAAAGTTAATTCAGTGCTAGATTTTTCAGGCTCTTTCAAAGGTGTCTACATTTGATCCTTTGAGTAAGTTGAGTGTTGTGATTCCCCTCAAATCCCATCACGTAGAAGCTTGGACTCCATTCCTAAATACCTTAAGGTCAGCCTTAAGGCTTAAAACCAGGCTGGCCTGACTCTGAGCCTTTAAATCACTCTATACGTTCTGGCCAGTAAGAGTGAGTTGCTGAGGTCCCTGATTTGGCTATGGTCTTCTGGATCCTGAACACTTTGTGCTCATCCCCCTCAGGCATCCATTCCTGATGTGTCCCTGACTTCTTTTTCTGTGTCCTATCTGAGCTTCCTTGCCTCTGATCTGATTCGGATGCTCCTCTTTCCTACAACGTGCACTCACTGCTCAGAACATGTCATCTTTCAGCCACTCCAGGTAACAAGCCCAGTCTAATCCATCCTTCAGTCAGGAACACGACCCCATAGAGGCCCGTGACATTGGCATTTCTGCTGAAGGAGAGAAAGACACAGATATTCAGAAACAGAGCAGGCCCATGAAAGACCCCAAAGTCCGATGGAGAATCATGGAAGACTAAACACATCTCCTTGTTTCAACTTCCTCTCAAAGCCGCTAAATGGAGTTCTTTTTAACTCATAAGGACAAAAAATTTGGAGAAGAATCATCAGCAGAGAAGCCAACATAATTTTACAAACTGAAAATGTGTGAACAGTAACTGTCCTAGTTAGGCAGAGAATATGAGCTAAAATGGGGCTTTATTACAGGGGGCCTATAACAGGAGACTTACGAACATTACGGAAAATGTCTTCAACTCTATGTTCTTAGTAATTACAGAACCTCGCTGAGATGCCTGTGACCAAAACAACTTCCTTTTCACTTCTTCTACCAGAACATCTTAATGTCATCGTCAATGACTCTATAATCTCCTTCCGACTCCGTATTCACAGTGATGGTACCTCAGTCTGCCTGAGGGGCTCAAAACCCCTGTAAACTCCAGTGACCCCCTGCCAAAGTCACCCCAAATGATACACGATGGAAAATGCAAGACAATTCCTCAACCCTCCAACCCTTCACACCAAATTGCACGAAGCCCCTCTCCCTTCTGCACAAATTTTGAAGAGACCTCTGGGGTCTCATTACCAACTCTTACTTGTTATTATTCTGCCTCAAATTAATGTCCCTCCCTCCTTTGAAAATCATTCTCATGCCCACTCTGAGGAATCATACTTTCTTTCATATTTTGGTTTTGCGTCTGGGCCTTGTTAAAAGCTGTTCCTCAAGCTTCCTTGTGGAAGCTTCCTCAGCGCTTCTGGTATTTGCCACGGGATGAGTGCTGGGTAACACCTTCCAGGGCTGGCTGTCAACGTAAGTGGAGGTCACAACAGCTTGTTTTTGTGAAGGCTTTTCTGGAGTTATATCTGACATAACCTCATCAGAGATACATTTTCTGAGGCTATAATTTAGCACAGACAGAGTTGAGGGAAGCCGGAGGCCTGGAAAGTTATATCTATTAGACGGTCTTTCTCAAGAGAGTCGTGGCTGAGTGCTTGATGGCTTCAGAGGGCCTAACATGCTCCCAGAAGTGCTACAGAGTAGACAGGAAGCCATGGCCATTGCTCTCAGACATGCAAAAGTCAGAACTTAGATTCTGGGGGCAAAGTCTTGACTCCAACTTTTACTGACTTTCCCTGAGTTTATGCTGCGTGGTGTAATAAAAAAAGCAAGAGCTTTGAATTAATGGATACGAGTTTGAATTAATGGATTGAGGCCAAGTCGACAAACTACAACCTGTGTGATCTTGCTTAGTCTTTCCAGACCTCAGCTTCCTCAGTGCAAAACAGAAGTGGTAATAATACCAGCCTCGCATGTTTGTGTCAGGAATTTCACATAACATATGTTGAAATGTTCGGTACGATGCTAGTTACACAGCAGCCCCTCGGTAAGTGATGGGTGTTGTTTTTATGCTCACTTGGGTAAAGGCCCATTTCACTGTCCGATGGAAGGGAATCCCAAGAACACCTATGGAAGAGTCAAGATTTTCCTAAAAAAATAGCTTAAAATCTTCTCATACACTTACTTAAGTTTTGATTCAGTTGAAGTCTCCACTGTTCAGGATCCTATAATGGAGAAAAGGGGGAAAGGTTATAAGAGCAGGAGTCACTAATCAACTCATCAGAACAGAGTCTCTGATTTCCAAGGAAATTAATCTCTCAATGGGATCGGGATGAGTTCCATGCAAAATGTGCTCCAATGGAAGAGATAAGCCAGTGATTTTCATTCCTGGCTGCACATAAGAAAATCCAAACAGCAGCCAGCCTGTGGCCGAGTAGTTAAGTTCACACACGCACTTCAGCAGCCCAGGGTTTCGCCGGTTCGGATCCTAGGCACAGACGTGGCACCACTCTTCAAGCCATGCCAAGGTGGCATCCCACACAGGACATCCCACACAGGACAACTAGAATATACAACTACATACTGGGGGGCTTTGGGGAGAAGAAGAAGAAGAAAAAAAAGCAAAAGAAGATTGGCAACAGATGTTAGCTCAGGGCCAATCTTTAAAAACTAAAAAAATCCAAGCAATTAATTTGAAATTTCTGGAAATGGGGCCCAGGATCACAGTATTTTTAAGAGCTCTCCAGTGACCCGAGTGTGCAGCCAGGATGAAAAACCACCAGGGCTTTTTGAAAAATGAGCTACTGGATGGAATAGAAGGACTTACTCATTTAAATATCTGAAATTTCTTCCAAATCACCTGAGTCTCAGCATTGTTGCTGCTAAATCACTTTCTGAAAAGTGGCTAGAAACTTGGAAGCAACCAAGATGTCCTTTAGGAGGTGAATGGAATAATAAACGGTGGTATATCCAGACACTGAAATAGCACTCAGCACTGAAAGGAAATGAGCTATCGAACCATGGAAAGACATGGAGGAAACCTAAATGCATATTACTAAGTGAAAGAAGCCAATCTGAAAAGGCTACATACTGTACAGTTCCAGCTATCTGGCGTTCTGGAAAAGGTACAACTGTGGAGACAGCAAAAGATTAGTGGTTGCCAGGAGTGGGGGTAAGGAGAGATGAACAGGCAGAGCACAGAGGATTTTTAGGGCAGTGAAACCACTCTGTATGATACTCTGACGGTGTATACATGTCAGTATACGTTTATCCAAACTCGTAGAATGTACCACACCAGAAGTGAACTGTAATGTAAACGATGGTCTTTGGGTGATGATGACGTGTCAGTGTAGGTTCATCAGTTGTAACAAATGCACCACTCTGGTGGAGGATGTTAATAATGGAGGAGGTTATGCATGAGTGGGAGTAAGGGGCGTCTGGAAACTCTCTGTACCTTCCATTCAATTCTGCTGTGACCCTAAAAGCCTATTAAAAAAAAAAAGGAACCAACCATCTAGTACAAAAGCCTTTAGGCCAAAGTCATTGAGAAAAAGATCCCAGAAGGCACGAGGATACACCAAACCTGGTTGCCTCACATCATCTGAGTATGTTGAGGCCAAAGGAAGGAGACAACTCCAAGCCCAAAAGAAGAGGAGGGTCTGCGGTTGAAGAAAAATGCAAACTAAGGCTCCAAAAAGGAGATGGAGCAGAAGCAAACAGAAAATCTGGAGGGAGAGCAGAAGCAGGTTTGGCAGCAAGACATGGAGATGCAGAGTAAGGTAGCCATCAAATGACTGTTGTGGGCAGCACGTGCAGCCACAGCTTCCCTTGCCTGCAGCCTGATCTCTCCTACTGAAAGGCTTGCTCTGGATACCAGCACGACATGCAGACGACAACACCATGAAGTTTATTTTTAATTGCTATGAGTGGTGGTTGTCTTTCTAACAAGCACCGAGTAAAAGTCTTCCTTACTCTCTTTGAAGTGAGACACCGGCATGTGATCTGATCTCGCCAATGAAATGTGAATGAACGTAACCCAGGCCCTTCCAATGGAAGCTTTAAAAGCCATTGCACAAGTCACCATGCCTGGGTCACCAACTACAGCTGCCCCATGTTAGAGCAAAAATTAAACTTTTGTTGTGTTAAGCCACAGAGATTTGGAGGTTGTTTATTACTGCAGCATAACTAGTTTCCCTTGATTACTACCCTACAGTTTGAGATTATGCATGGAACTCCTTCACATCAGGGGGTCTCAACCTCAGTATGATGGACATTTGGGTTGGATAATGCTATGTGGTGGGGGTTACTCTGTGCATTGTAGCATCTTGAGCAGCATCCCTGGCCTCTACACACTAGACACCAGTAGCACCCCTTCCCCTGTTGTGACCATCAAAAATGTCTCCAGACGGTGTGATTCCACTTATAGGAGGTACCTAGAGGAGTCACATTCACAGAGACTGAAAGTAGAATGGTGGTTGCCAGGGGCTGGGGGAGGAAGGAGTGATTGTTTAACAGGCACAGAGTTTCAGTTTTGCAAGATGAAAAGAGTTCTGTGGATGGATGGTGGTGACGGTGCACGACAATGTGAGGGTACTTAAAGCCGCTGAACTGCACACTTAAAAGTGCTTAAAATGGTAAACTTTATATTTTATATTGTGCGTGTTTTCCCACAATTCTTTTACAGGGAGGGAAAAAATGTTTCCAGACACTGCCAAATGTCACCTGGGTGGCAAAACGGCCCCTGGCCAAGAACCACCAGTTTAGGGCGAGGCTTGGCCGTGTTTACAGCATTGAGGGTTAGAATCTCAACTCTCCTGAAATGGTTTATATCTACTCTGATTTTACACAACGATTACAGATTACACAGTTTGATCCAGAAAAGGCTCCTGCCTGTGGACACAAAACTGATGTGATAGAAACAAGCTCTGTTTAAAACTCTTACTCTTTTCCCTCCATTTGATAAACAGAGTTCACCTGGGATTCCATGTGGACTAATTATTCCTAAAACCCACAGGGTTCTCACGCAGATGCAAGGGTTAAGGAGCCCAGTCTTGAAAGGTATTGAAGCCACAAAAGGGGAGACTGGAGGGGCTGCCCAACTGGTTTGTGATTCTGTCCTTTGGTAAGTGTTTGTGGTTTTCCCTTCTTGGATTCACCTTCAGGAATATTCCTTAAGCCTGAGGGGTAAATTAAGGCCAACACAGGGGTTCAAATGGTGACAGGCTCTGCTCTCCATGAATCGAATTCAATGCTGACACTGAAGCAGCAGAGGGCGTCCATCACACCATCCTGCCTGAGTTATCTCAGAAAATCCTCTTTATTCTCAATACTGGGGCTACATTCTGACCCCTCCGTCCTTTTCCATAAAGACCCTCCAGATTGCCACAGTCTAGGACCACTTCACAGAGGGCAGCATTACTGCTGGCTGAAGACTTCATCTCAAAGTCAGGGGCTGGCACCCTTGATTGCAGGGCTTCTCTCTCTGGTCTTCAGGAACACTCTTTAGGTTGACACTGAAACTGCTCCCCCAAAGCCCTGTAATAGGCATGAACAGATTACCCTCCTCTTCTTGGTTCCCATGGCCAGAATCCTTAACTAATCCTCTACCCACGACGTAGGACTAGTTGCACAAGCTGTTGTTTCAGCTGCTCACTTCAACATCTGCTCTTGGTTTGCTTGCTCAACACCTCCAACACGCACGGAGCTGCCTTGTCACGCTTCATCCTGCTCAGCTTTTGGCCCCCTCTGCCCTCAAACACATCTGCATCTGCACACACCCGTCCCACCGCATCCAACCCCAAGTTCTGCCCACCATTGATCCATCCACCTGTGCTCCAGCCTCCAGCCCCTCAGGAGTCTGCACCATCAATTACTTGCTCTCCATCCAGAATCTTTAACCTCTCCATCCCTAAGGCTCCTTCATTTATTCAACAGGGTAACATATTTAAGCCTCTTCCATCTTGGAAAAAAATCCTCTCTTTATCCCTGTCTTCCTCTCCAGCTTCTTAAAGCAAAGTCTGCAATCTTCCTTACTACTTATTTACCCCTGTACTGGGTCGATCCGTGCCCCCTTCTCCCAAATTCGTCTCCTTCCCAGGAACCTTAGAATGGGATCTCATTCGGAAATAGGATTGTTGCAGAGGTAATTAGTTAAGGGGGGGCCTCTAATCCAATATGACTGGTGTCCTTACAAGAAGAGAAGAGACGCAGACAGCACACACGGAGAATGCCACCAGATGATGGAGGCATGGATTGGAGTGATGTGTCCATAAGCCAAGGAACCCCAAGGATTGCGGCAGCATCTGAAGCTAAGAGAAAGGGAGGGAACAGATCGTTTCTCAGGGATTCAGAGAGAGCACGTCCCTAACAAGTCCTTGATTTCAGACTTTCAGCCTCTGGAACTCTGAGAGAGTAAGTTTTTGCTATTTTAAGTCACCCAGTTGTGGCACTTTGTTAGGGCAGCCCCGGGAACCTAATCCACCTCTTAAGTAACCACAATTCTCCGTCTAGCTCCAAGATTCTTCCCATGTGACCTGCTGGAGCCAAATCCAGACTTCCTTTTATTTGACCTTTCTGGGGCACATGCTACTCATTTATTCTTCATTGGTGCTCTTCTCCTTCTGTGTCTGTAATGACACTGGCCCCTGGATCTTCTCCTGCATCTTTCTCAGCCACATCACTGCCTCCTCCTCAAGCAGCCACCTGTTGAATAGAGGTGTCCCTGGGCTCGTCCACACCTCTCTTCTCACTCTGTTCTCACTCCCCTGTGGTTTCATCCAAACACCAGCTCTCCTACCACCTGCATGCTGATGACTCCCCAAACCTCGAGCCCAAACCTCCCTCCTGAGTTCTAGTTTTGAATTTCCCACTGCCTCCTAGACGTTTCCATCAGCGCATATACGAGCATCTCAAATGCTACAGGACTGAGATGGAAGTCATCATCTAGAATCCTCCTTCCCGAACAAACTGCTTCTCCTCCCATAACCCTCTGTCCACACAGGGGCACAAGTCGGATGCTTGGTATCTTCCTGGACACCACACTGTGGTCACCAAGGCCACGGGACACTACCCACGAGGGTTTGGGGACCCCATCCCCTCCTCGCCATCCTGCTGCTGCAGTGCTGGCTCGGACACTCACTACCTCTTGTGACTAGTAGAAATCCTTCCTAAACCTCACTTTAATTCTGCTCTTGGGGCGATCTTTCTTATAGCCCCTTGAGATAAGTCACTTCCCTACTTCAGAGGCCCCCGGTTGCCTGGAGGACGATGTCATGAGCACCCCTCAGCTTGCAATAACAAGGCCTCTCAGCATCTGGCTCTCAGGAGTGTAGAGTGAAGGGATTCTGGATTCAATCCCAGGATCTACCACATACTTTCTGTGTGGCCTTGGGCAAGACACTTAACCTCTCTGTGCCTCAGATTAGATTCCTCCTCTGTAAAATGAGGTTAATAATAGTACCTACCTCACCAGATTGTTGTAAAGACTAAATGAGCTAATACGTTTAAAGTGCCCAGAACTGCAAGCAGCATGTGGTAAGTGAGGACTAAATATTAAGTGCTATTGCTGTAAGTACCACCTTCTCCCCTCCTGTCCTCCCAGCTCCACATGTACGTTGTTCTCCAGCCAGAGTCACTCCCTAATGGCACTCTGCTCCCCTGGCTCTTGGCCTCAACACACACTGCCTGGAATACGTTTTCCGTCCCATCCCTCATCCCCGGTACCCATGAACACCTCAAGACTCATCCCCTCTGTGACGCCACCCTAACCACCCCTCCACTGCAGCTACACGGGCTCTTCCTGGGCCCTCATCAGTTCCTGGTGCTCTCCTCTCTGGAGCACAGATCACAGCAGATTATAGGAACTCCCTCCTGTGTCTCCATCAACTCCTTCAGGCAAGCACGTGGCCTTATTGATCTTGCCGATACCAGCACCTGGCACAGCAGGCTCCATGTAGGCTGTGGAATTCAGCAATGAGTTGTATAAAGACGCAGAGTAGAGGTGGAGTAGAAATACACCCCCGGCTGCCTGGACCATCCGGTTTAGGCCAGGGTCCTGGTACAATTATTAACAGCATCCCCTTTCGCTCTCAAAAGTGTCTTGGTTTGGATAATAAATTATGAGGTCACTCTAGGTATTAGAGCTGTGACTCTCACCCTGTCAGACCCAATGCTCACTTTGTTTAATAACTATTTTGGAAGATCCCATGTACTATCCTTAAATAAAATTGATAGATAATAGAACCTGAATGGAACAGAATTTCCAAATAATCAATGTAAGGCCCTAAATGGAAAGTAAAGTGGATTTAAAAGGAAAGTAGCTTAAATTAAAATTGTATGTATTTTGATGTATAAATGCTTGGGCAAATGACTTATACTTCTGACCAAGCTGGAGTAATAGATACCAAAATCAACCTCCTATGTGAGAAAACTGGAGAAAATAGATGAAACGATGGTCTCCAAGACACTGGAAAAAGCAACAAGGGACAGTGATCCCCTAGAGACAGGAAACAAATGAGGCAAGCCCTGTGATGATGCCACCTTACTGCCTCATGAGGGTTTCCAGCACAACACAGGGAGGGGATGCAGACAGGGCCCCGAGGTCTCCTCGAGTGGAAAGGACAGAGCTGGGAATCTGTGAAAGCCAGGGTGGGGAGAATTCACAGGCAGAGCGCCGGGGAGGAGAGCACTGCTCAGAGAGCTGCAGAGAGCTGCCGGGAATACTCTTCCCCCTCAAGGGTTCAGCAGAGTGTAGATCAGAGCGTGCATGGGAGGAAACTACCCATACTGGAGAAAGAACCATCCACAGGATTAAAGGGAACAGCCCTGGTGCTCCCCCGGGGCCAGGAATCATGCCTGTTGCCATGAGCCAGAGTGGAAAACCTCATCATTCAAGAGGCACTGGGTAGAGTTGTCAGATGGGTTTGCCTCAGTAGTGGGGCGAAACAGCCCTAGACCAAATGCGCTTCTTGTCGCCTAGTAAAGCAAGATCTGAAAGGACCAAACTCTTTCTGGGTAACTTAACTGTGCAACAGGACAAAGCCCAAAAATACATCTAGGGATACAAATATATCAAGTACTCAGCAAGATGAAGTTCACAATGTCTGTCACCCAATCAAAAATTATCAGGGATGTGAAGAGACAAGAAAAAATGACATGAGGATAAAAATCAATAGAAACCAATCCAGAAATGATACAAATGATAGAATTAGTATACAAGTACATTTGAACAGTTATGTAACTGCGTTCCATATGTTTCAGAAGCTAAAGACTGAACATTTTCACTAGAACATGGGAGATACAGAAGAAGACCCAAGTTGAACTTCTAGAGATGAACATTATAATGTGTAAGATGAAAAATACACTGGATGGGATTAACAGCAGAGTAGACGTTGCAGAATAAAAGATAAGTAAATTTAAAAACATAGCAATAGAGGGGCTGGCCTGGTGGGGCAGTGGTTAAGTTCACACGTTCCGCTTCAATGGCACGGGGTTCACCAGCTTGGATGCCAGGTGCGGACCTACACATCGCTTTTCAAGCTATGATGAGGCAGGCATCCCACATATAAAGTAGAGGAAGATGGGCACTGATGTTAGCTCAGAGCCCATCTTCCTCAGCAAAAAGAGGAGGATTGGCAGCAAATGTTAGCTCAGGGCTAATCTTCCTCAAAAAAATAAATAAATAAAATAAAATAAACATAGCAATAGAAATTATCCAAAATGAAACACAGAGAGAAAAAATACTGAAAAAAAAATTAATAGCATCAGTGAGCTGTGGGACAACTTTAATACATCTGGAGTTCCTGCGGGGAAGAGAGACAGAAAAAGTACTTAGAGAAATAAAAATTGAAATTCTTCCAAATGCTCAGGTAAGAATAATGTAGAATCATATGCTTACATTTAAATACATCAATCACTATGAAAATGACAGCTACAAATGCAGACACTGCAGGAGGTGTTACACTGGTGATTTGAATTTGAATACCATATGCGGGTTTTCTTCCTCGGATGGGACCATCTAGTATATTGCAGGATGTTCATCCACCCTAAACCTCACCTAGTAAATGTCAGTAATGCCTCCCAATCACTGTGCCCCCAAATCAAAAATCGCTCCCTAGAGTGCGGTGCCACTTCTCTGAGAACCACTGGTCTAGAACAGACCAGGGCCCAGCAAACAGTGGCCTCCTCGTGGCTGCATTTGTATGGCCTGTGAGCTAAGAACGGTTTCACAGTTTTCA
This sequence comes from Equus przewalskii, assembly GCF_037783145.1. Taxonomy (NCBI): domain Eukaryota; kingdom Metazoa; phylum Chordata; class Mammalia; order Perissodactyla; family Equidae; genus Equus; species Equus przewalskii. Next base: position 20,592,642 of record NC_091852.1, read on the forward strand.
AAGGTTGTGAAGAGGAGGAGGAGAGAGGAGAGGGAGAGGAGGAGAAAACAAGAAAGAGGAGAGACAAAGCATAAGGAGGCGGAGGAGGAGAAGAAGAAAGAGAAGGAGAAGGAAGAGAAGAAGGAAGAGGAGGAGAAAATAAGGGACAGTAACAGATTATATGTGGCCCATGCTGCCTAAAGTAAGCTTTTGCTGACCCCTGGTCTAGACTCGAGAGGAAAAGGATACCATCTGGTCCATTCCCTCAAGGAGTTTGTAACCTAATAGGGAATGAATGTTAGGATTCCATCAGAGAAGCAGAACCACTGAGAGTGACATGCAATAAGGGGTTTATTATAGGGATTAGGCTTTATGCAATTGTGAGAGCTGGTAACAAATTCTACAGCAGACTGATGCCTTTGTGTCTGGTTGTGGCAGGAAGTCACTGCAGGCTGACAGGGCGATTAGTCAGGAAGAAAAGCTGCACAGGAAGTGGGGGAAAGCAAGGACACACTGGAACCCACCAGGACCAACTGGAACCCAAGAAGGTAAACTAGAATCCATGTCTGTCTCTCACCACATCCAATCTCATTGATGAGTGACCTGAAGAAGCTGGCGCCCTCTGCCGCAGAGCTGCACACCTGCCCCGACCTCCTACATGCTCTCACACACCACGGCTCACCCAGCACTGCACCAAGCACACAGTCCTATAGCCGCCTGCTTCCCTGTCCGTGTCCTCGGCTGGACTCTGAGACCTCGCAGTGGGGGCTGCATCTGTCTTGTTCATTGTTGTGTCCCTTGCTCCTAGCATGGTACTTAACATGGAGTAATTGCTCAATCAATATCTTCTGGATGAATGAGTGAAAAATAAATCCACACATCAAGTGAAAATTAAACTGGGCAGAAACGAAGCAGGTGATTCATCCGAGAGAAGGATGCTCTTGTTAGTCTCCATGTGCTGGTTCTAATTATAGAGGTGTTGTGGTTACTTCATATTATTCTGCCAGGCTTCAGTGGTAGACAAGAGCAATTCTCTATGTACACAGAGAGAGCTCCCCCAAAGGGTGCGTCCTTCACTATGCCGGTGCTGGGGAGGTGATGGTGCACCTGCTTGCTGAGCTAAACTAGCAGGAGACCTGTGTTGGGAACCTTCTGGCAGGAAAGAAACAGCATGCCTGGGACACCACCCATGTGCAGCAGGAAATATAGGATGTTCATCATGTCAAGACCGACCGGGATGCAAGAAAGGATATCAGGCAAGATTCCACCAATACTGAGGGACACATCATAGTTATTATCATCACTAAATAATAGCTGACATTTATAGAGCATTTAGCCCACGCCAGGCTCTATGCTAAGGACTTCACAGGCACTATATCAGGGAATTCTCACAATGAAATCTATAATTATCACCATTGGATAGATGGGGAAATTGAGGCTTTGAGAAGTGATGTTGCTTACCCAAGATAGCAGAGCTAGTAAGAGGCAGACCTGGAATGCAAACAAACATGTTTCATCGTGAGACCCAATTCCTCACTGCCATCTATCCTTGGAACCTGGGCTGGTCCCTGAGAAAACACGAGTCTAGGTTTTATTTTAACAAACAAAAGCTGTTTCCTTACAGTGGGTATTTAAATAGTTTTAGTAAACATTGGAAATCTACTCCAGGGTTAAAGTTTCAAAGTTATTGAATGTCAAATATATTATATATATTAAAATATATTTGTATATATCATATACAGATATGATATGTGATATCATATTAAGTGCTGAATGCAGTAGGTCAGGAAATTCAAGCAAACAAAAAATATCCAATAGCCTTATAAAAAACATCAGCTGCTTACCAAACAGATGTTAAATAGTAAGAAGTGTGACCTATTGATTGTGGTATTACAACATATGAATTCAGTCTTAGCTAAAATCTCTACTTGTTCTAGGTGAATAATACTTTTTAAACAATGTTAGCAATTTGAATAATATTTAGATCCATCTAAACTTAAATCATAGCCCAATATACATACCACCCTTTTACACACATCACTATTATAGATATAATAGATTAAAATTAATTTCACATGTATTTTTGACGCTGTGCTGGAAATTGCTTGAGATATAAAGATTAATAAGACTTGGTCTCTACCTTCACAGGGATTTCAGAGAGTGAGGGGCACAGAAACTTCTCCAAATAACTGCAGAATGAGACAAATGAGATCATAAAAGCCCAATGCATACTGGAAGATTGGAATAGAAATGGAAATTCTATTTAGTGCACATACTCATTAAAGTAATAAAGAGTCCCCCCCAAACTGGCTACTTTAAATTTTTATCAAACATATTTCTTACATTTAAGGGAAATTGTTTCTGTCCAGTCTAATCTCTTTCATATCCTGAATCCATTTAGAGTTATCTAAAATCAATTTTCTTCTCAGGGGCACAGAATTTATGCTGTCCCCCTACCCCTGACTGTCACTGAACATTACCACATTTTAGCTTTTTCTATTTAAAATGCAAAGCAATATAAAACATAAAATTTTGAAAATAAAACCCCTTTGGAACTTCAACTAAAATGTTAAAGAGCTTCATTCATAAAGAGCTTCATTCATGCTAAAATCAGACTAGATTTCAATCTTTAGATGGAGTATTTGATTGGTAATTCTTCATTTCTATAAATACATGGAAAATAGCAATCTAGTTTTAAAAGTTGTAAGAAAACGTAATATTTACATTTAGGAAAATTTCACATAAGTGTTCCCAGATGCGTGCTCGCCATAATGAAAATGCATTTCCTCAAGAGCTGACTCTTCAAGGTAGTTGACTACTCCTCGCCCCTACAAACAATATTAGTATTTGCTAATATTCAAAAGTCTAAATAAATACCCTTTTCCTTGGGAATATCTTACCATAAAAATATTGCCTGTAACCACAAAATCCAGAATGTCAAATTCTTCCAAACAGTCTAGTTTCTTCAACAAAAAAGCAATTTGAAAAGAACGATTGAAAGAGACAGGAGACCGTATCAACCAAACATAATGGGTAGCAGCCCTTATTTGCATTCTAATTCAAACCAACCAAATAAACAAAAACAGTTTGGGGATAATTGAGGACATTTAAATATAGCCCAGATAAATTGATGCCATTAATGAATTATTTAGGTATGATAATGGGATTATAGTTACGTGGGTGGAATTCTTATCTTTTAGAAAAATGTTAAAAAATATTAGTGGATGAAATGATAGGATATCTGGGATTTGATTCAAAATAATCCAGTGGGGAGGGGATAAAGATAAAACAAGGTTGGCCTAGCTGAGGGGTACATAGAAGTCAATTATTCTAATCTCTCTGCCTTTGTATATGTTTTCAAGTTTCCATTATATGAAAAAAAAAACCCAAAAATTAAGGAAAAATAAATACTGCTTGAGACACAGCAAAATAGTTATCTTGGATAACACAATAACAGTCACCTTAATTTTAAGGTGTTGGTCATAAATATGGCTTTAAATATAGATATAGCTATAGATAGCAGAATTACGGTATCTGAAAAAGAGGAAATTTCTTATGCTTAATTGAATCTCATTGTTCTCTTTCCCTGGATTTGGGAACAGAAACTGCTTCACTATCCCCAAATATTCTTAATTACTTAAGAATTAATTACCGATTTCAATAACCATACTCGTGCATTTTAAAAACAAATAAGAAAATGAAATTTATATATAGGTATTTCTTTTTTTTTTTTTAAGATTTTATTTTTCCTTTTTCTCCCCAAAGCCCCCCGGTACATAGTTGTATAGTCTATGGTTGTACATCCTTCTGGTTGTGGAAGGTATTTCTTTTATAAGCATTCATTTTAACATATACACCTTGATTATGTTAAGGTACTTGAGCAAGGGGGGGAGGGAGTGTGCAAATTTTGGTCTTATTAACTATCTCCCGCCTATTTAAGTTCTTTGAACCTAGTGGTGTCTATGGACTCACTGAATGCTTTAAAGACACAAATAATTTCAGCGCTGATATGAAAAAGCCATTAAGACTAAACTATTTTTGTAGAAATTACAGGAAGGTGACATTATCAATTAGGGAAAGATTACAACTTAGACTGGAATCAGAAGTTAACGTGGGAAGACATTTCTGACCATCCAGATGCTGGGGGGAATGCGAGCTATGTGTCCCCCACCTTTTAACAGAATGTGGTGAAGGACCGGCGCGAAATCTGAGACGACGAAATTTGCTTGAGCTCGCTCCCAGCCTTGTTAATTCTTATCGCCGTTTTGATTCTATTCTTTTTCTGGTAGTTTCTGCTGTTTCTCCAGATTTTCTACTGGATGTTATTGCATCGAACTCAAAATGAAAGGAGCAGGGGCGTCTGGGTTAGGCAGACCGGAGATGAGAGAGGTTCCTAAATCATTACCTACGTTGCCGTGAGTAAGCAAGTACCAACATTGCGGATACCCAATGGATGCGGGAACAGGGCGCGCAGAACGTTCCCGCTGCGCCAGATCGCACCTGCACCGGGCCTGCTGGCCACCGACAGGCACCTGGGCTCACAGCCTTCGGCCACCACGGGGGACTCCAGTCGGCCCGCTCCCCAGACGCCCCCTCTCCTTCTCGGCAGGGCCCGCACCTCCACTCCCCTTCCTGCGGACCCGGACCTTCTGCCCTGAGGGTGAACTGCGGGCTGGTATTTCCGCAGCCCAGGGTCCCCACCCCGCCTCGCCTCTCCCCAGGCCGGTGCCGCCCAGCTCCCTGGGCACATCACGACCCTTTCACGCTGTCAGGGCCAGTGCCCGTAGCGGGCCGCGAAGTGGAGCATAAGGTGAAGATTCGGGAGGGGAGCTGTGGCTCCGGGGACAGCGCGGGGCGGGGAGGGGGAGGGGGACGGCGCCGGGTGTGCGGGCGGACGCGGGCTCGCGGTCCCGCCAACGCCTGCGTTGGGATCTTGGGGACCGCGAGGGGAGAGAGGACGAAAATCCTCTTGGGGAGGAAGGACGCACTCGCAGGCTTGTCTCCTGCCTGCTCCCTGGCGATCTAGGGTGAGGTGGCATCCTCCAGCTCAGTGGGCCTGGGCGGGGCCTGGTCCGGTCCTGCCCGGACCTCCCTGCGCTCGTCTGGGGCGCGTCCTAGGGAAGAGCAGGGCAGAGCCCGCGGCGCTGGACGGGGGACTGACCTTGCGCGGCCTGCGGGGCGCCCAGGGCTTGGGGAGCGAAATGCGCTTCCTGGGCGCGGGGCCAGGGACCAGGAGCCCGGGAGGAGGATTTGGGGCCCTGGCCCCCTTCGGGTCTCGGCCTCCGCGACCCACCGGAGGCCCAGGCAGAAGGTCGGAGGCACCCGTGGGGTTAGCGGCTCAGAAACCAGACACGGCCAGGTGCCACCGCCTAAGGGTCCTCGGGCGAGTTTCTTAGTTTCTCTAAGTCGCGTATTTTTTATCTGTATAACGGGGCTTCCGTAGTGTCTTCAGTGGGTGCTGGGAGGGATAAAAGGGAATCCAGTGCCCGGCAGACAGGGAACAGGCGTTAACAGCCGCTGTTACTATTACTAGTGTTATTATTAGCAGGCAGGACCCCAGCGAGAATCGCTTTTCCCCAACTTCCTTCCTGCCGTCGCCTCAGCCTCTCTCTGCACCTCACACCCCTTTCGCACTCAGCTCTAGCCCTTCGGCTCCGCTGCCCGCGGCAGCTCTGGACTCATCCAGTCTGTCCAGCCTCAAGAAGACGAGCCCAAGGGTCAAAGATGACCCTCGACCCTCGCTCTCTTCCCGCAACTCGGATGCGACGTGCCTTGCGCGCCGGGGTTCTTGCCCAAGAACGGAGGCGCCCGGGCGCCCCTGCGCGGAACCACCGGGACCGGGCCTAGGGTCCAGAGCCGGGGCCTCGTGCTCGGTGCCGTGCAGAACGCGGCCGGGCCTGGTCCCAGCGCCGAGCACCACGCGCCCAGGGGCCTGCGGAGCCACCGCGACGCCCGGGACGCGCCAGCGCGGCCGGAGGAGAGAGCTCGGCAGGTGCCCGTCGTTCCTGTGGGTTCGTGGTAGCAGCTGCCCCAGGGGCCGGTCCGGTGGGCGAGGGCCCCGGGTACGCCCCGCTTGAGGCCGGTCCTCTCTGCGCGGGCGCGCGCTGTGGACCAGGGGACCCAAAGAGCCAGGTTCGATTGGAGACCAACGTTTAATTTACAACTCCACTGAATCAGTGTTTTGCTTGGAAATTCATCGTGCGATATGTTTTCATTAGGTAAAAATAGGAGCTTGGGAGCCGAGCTGGAGCCGGGTTCCGACCCGCGGTCACCCGTGTTGGTGGTTGTGCTGGTCTGGCCTGGGGCAAAGGGAAGGAAGAAAACTCGGCCTCTCCTGCGGGGCTCCGGACAAGCCAAGAGAGCCTCGAGGGTCGACTCTGGGCTCAGCGACCGGCCGCACCTGGCGCTCAGACGACGTTTGTTGACCGAATAAATGAACTAATGTAGGCCTGGAGACGTGTTCGCGCAAAGGACAAGGGGGAGTTGGGCTGTGAACGGGCGAGTTCTTAGCATGAAATAGGTTCTCTTTATTCTCGACTTGTTTCCCAGCTCTTAGGCTGCCCCAGATCTGCAGAATTTGCTGAAAGGATCTTAAAGCTGAGGTGCTGAGGGTGAGACGATTGGACCTGAATTCACGATTGGGCAAAGCCCAAGGAGAAAGAGGTGGATGAAGCGGAAGACGGAGGTTTGGGGGTGGCCTGCAGCCGGAGGATAGGGGCCCATGTAGGGGACTGGGGGTGCGGGCCAAGGGGGCGAAGGCTGCCTGTGCGGAGCGGGGAGTAGAATCAGAAGCTCGTGTCCCGGGGCTACCAAGGGTTGGGTTGGGAACTTTCCAGAACATTACCCCTCCTCCTCCCCCCTTCCCCGGCCCCGAATTGCACTACTGCCGACCTGGAGGAGGTGGGGATTGCCCACAGCACGTGCGGTGCACGTTCGGAATGATGGTGTGGAGATGAGACGCTGGAGCAAAACATGAACCAATTAAAGGGCTGTAAAAACCTACGCCTCTGGGGCTTCCCCCCCTCCTGTAATGAGAAATTCATAGCTGGGGCCGGGGGCGGGGGGCGGGGGAGGCGGATGAGGGGGAACGACCTTCTCACACTCAGAGTGACTTCTTTCCAATTCTTTTGAAGAGAAGGCGCCGCGCTCAGAACAGGCAGAGCCGCGGCGGCCCGAGCAACTTGCTGTCTCTGGGGAGTATTCGTGCTGGGCATCTCTCTGCCGTCTTGTTTCCCTCTCACCCACTCACCGAAATCCAGAAAGAGTAAAAAACCTTTCTGGTTGCAAAGTCCTTTCAGAAATCAACTCTTTTCGAAACAACAGCAAAAAGTTCTTTCTTTTCTAAAGAAAGGGATTCGTAACCCCTAGAAGGCACCTGCCTGGAGAGAGAATTCGTAAAATTTTAAATGTCCAGGACACGAATGCTTCATTTGATATTTCCCTTTTCCCTGGGCCCTGGTTTTGAAAATTGTAATGCTTTTTTAAAAACTGCCTTTTATTTTCCCCGAGTAAATGTTGGCCACTACATTCCAAATTGATCTCAGATCGTTCTCCAGCTTATTCAGGAGAAAAACCAATGCCTCCAGAAAGATGGAAAATAAATGGAGAATATATTTAGATTTCCTCCAATTATTTTTATTCTACAGGTTTCATAAATACTAAATCCTTTACTTTAAAAAACAGGATCTTTTCAACTTAAAATATTTGGAAGTTTTAAAAGCCACTTTGAGAATGGGTTGTTTCTGATCTCCCTAATGAATATGAATTGTAAAACTAAATTGTTTAATTGGGAGGACAAAAACTAAGTTTTAAAAGAAGTTCCATTTAAAAAGCAAACAATGAGAAGTAATACAAAATAAACGGTTCCATGTAGTGATTTAACACTTTATTTAGTCTGAATAGCTAGGTTTAATTTTTTCCTGCCTTTTTTTTTCCTCCCCAAATCCCCCCAGTACATAGTTGTATATTTTAGTTGTGGGTCCTTCTAGTTGTGGCATGGGGGACGCTGCCTCACCATGGCCTAACAAGTGGTGCCATGTCCGTGCCCAGGATCCGAACCCTTGGCCGCTGAAGCAGAGCCCGCAAACTTAACCATTCGGCCACAGGGCCGCCCCGCTAGGTTTAATTTTAACACCTCTCCACGGAAGGTGGTACATTTGACACAGATCAGAAATAAATGCTCTGAAATTAAAATTCTACTTATATTACACATCGATTTCAGGAAGACACAGAGGGCGTACGCATTTTGCTCTTGGGAATAATACTTGCAGTTCCTAGGGGATGAAGAAGGGGAAACATGTACACTGGACACTGTATTGTCTTTGCTTTTCTTTTAATACCAGAGGAAAATGCCCCACTCACGTTCCTCTGGAACTCCTCATTTCCTCTGGAAATGTGCAAATCAGAAAAGCCCTGGAAGCCACACTTGGAGGTTGGAAAAGAAAGGGCGTTGACGCCATTGGAATTACGTTCGGTTTGTCTTAACGGGACAGTATCCAACTTTTCCTTCGTAAATATTTTGCAGTGAATCGAAATTAGTGGTTGCTCCGCTGCGGGATTCAGATGCACCCGCCTGGTCCCGTCTGTGCAAGGCGTGTGCGGGAGGGCAGGCGGCGAGGAGAGCAGAGCCCGGGTCGCTGCGCCCTCCAGCTTGGCTCCGGGTGCGCCCCCTGGGAGTCGGCGCCAAGGCAGGGTGTGGATACTACTCAAAAGGCCGGGGAGGTTGCTCATCTCTGCCAGAATGGGTGACCAGCGACGTCAGCCTAGAGCCTTCTGCTTCGGGCTGACATCCCAGCAACGCCGCGGTGGCCGACAGGTGCCGGCACAGCAGCGCTCCCTTGCTGGGAGCGCAGCCATTGGCACAGTTCTGTTGCTGCTGCTGCTGCTGCTGCTGCTGCTGCTGCTGCTGCTGCTGCTGCTGCTGCAGAATCGTCCGGGCAGCGGACGCGGCGGCGGCAGCGGACACGTGCAGCAAGGGGGCAGCAGCCTGGGTATGCAACAGGCACGACGGGCGCTGCAGCACGTGGCAGTAGCCCCATGGGGTCGGGGGCAGACTCTGCGCGGCCCCAGTGCCCCCTCCCCGGGCCCCTTGCATGATACTCTCGATGCTGAAAGAGGTGCATCCGCCTCCCGGCCGCGACGCCGGCCCCTTGCCTTCCTCCCAAGGCTGGGAGCCCAGCGAGGGCTGCAGGGCCGGAAGGGCGCCGGGAGTCGCCAGGTCCGCGCCGTGCGCTTTCCTCGGCGCCTCAGCGTAGGCCGGGGCAGAGAGCAGCAGGTAGCGAAAGGGATGAGGGTGCAGCAGCGCGCACGGGGTGCTCCCGGGGGCGGCGGCGGGATAGGCCCCCGGGACAGGCTGCGGCGGGGCCGGAGACCCGAGCAACAGGCCCGGGTAGGGGCCGTGCAGGGCGGCGGGCGCGGCGGGCAGGGGGAAGGGGTGATGCAAGTGGGCTCCTGGGGGCGGGTGGTGGCGCTTGAAGCGCTTCCTGCGCCGGAGGAAGCTGCCGTTGTCGAACATGTCCTGGGAGGCGGGGTCCAGGCTCCAGTAGTTGCCCTTGCCGGGGTGGCCCGGCTCGCGGGGGATCTTGACGAAGCAGTCGTTGAGGGAGAGGTTGTGGCGGATGCTGTTCTGCCAGGCCGGGAACTTGCGGCGGTAGTAGGGGAAGCGGCCGCTGATGAAGGCGCAGATGCCGCTGAGCGTGAGGCGCTTGTGCGGGCTCTGCAGGATGGCCATGGTGATGAGCGCGATGTATGAGTAGGGGGGCTTCGCCGGCTGCAGGGCATCCCCAGAGGCCGCCGCAGACCCGGTCGCTGCCCTGAACTTGGTGCCAAACTCGGAGTCGTCCCTCGGGCCGCTGCCGCTCTCGGTGCGCTCTCGGGGAAGCACGGCCGCGCCCCGCCGCGCCCCCTGAGGCCCCGGCTGGTGCAGCTGCTCTAGGAATCGCTGGCTCCCCTCTGCCCCCTCGTCTTCCTCTTCCTCCTCCTCTTCATCCTCCTCCTCTCCCAGGATATCGATCTCACCGTCTTCCCCGTCGGAGCCCCGAAGGCTGCACGGCGGTGTGGAGCGAAGGCGCTTAGCTCTTGGCAAGTTCATGGGGAAGCAGGTCCTGCAGACGCAGGAAAGGTGGCGGCCGCTCACCTGGCTCGCGGGGGACTGGGCTGGAAGCCTCCTGGGTTAAGAGTGTTCCAAAAAGCAGGAACAGTCGTGGTCAGCTTTTTAGGTGTTCTTGACTTCTGGTTTCTCCTCCTTTACAACACCGTCCAGCGGAGGCACTTGGCCTTTTATTAAAGCTTCTCGGACTCCCTGTGTGGTGGACTCCCCCCTTTATACCCCTGCTCCCGCTACCTCAGAGCGCTCCCACTTCCTCGCGACGCAGTCCAATGATGAGGGTCCGCTGCGTTACCCACAGGCGAGACTTCGGCCTCCTGCTCCTTACACCCCCACCCCCACCCCCAAGGAAGATGCTCCACTCCGGGCTTAGCCAGCCAATCGGGCACAGAGCCACACAGGCTCTGTGAACGCGCTTTTAAAAACGCGCAAACAAAAAAGAGGTAGGAAAATAGGATACCCAACAATCCAGGGCCACCTCGATATTCAGGCCTCTCTCCTAGAGGGTAGAAATTGAGGGGCGGAGGGAGGCACACAGTGAAATGCAGACGGTGTTGGCTGTAAAAGCATGTGTAGAATATGTTTTCGCGTTTCACAGCTAGTTAATCACCCGTTTTCATTGGTGGATTCTGTCCTCGTCCAGGATGATGAGTGGAAATATTTTTAATGTTCTAACTATATCCCAGAGCTCAGGGGTTGTGAGGGGGTGTTGCGTTGTCCCTACCACCCCCCGCCTCAGCTCCCCAAAGTGTTCCCCCTGACTCAAATGTTCAGAAAAGGCTCATATGTCCTCGCCTAAGCTGTGGGAGTTCAGGGTGGAGGGAAAGCAGGCGGGGTAAAGAGTCCCCTTCCATCAGTGATTCTCGAACTCCTCCGAACATTTAACCACAGTACGAAATACATTCTATACCACCATCCTGCATAGGTAGACTTACATAACTAAAATAGGTTTCATAAAACAAGTGATCACTGACGTTTTCTCTTTTTTTTAATGGCCATGACCAACTAAATTGATTTTGCCAAAAACTAACTATTGCACACTCAGTTTGAAAAATCTTGTTTTCACAAAAATGGCCCCACAACTCCAAGGGATGCACCTAGTCTGAGAGTCAGTGTCTCTCTATCCTCCTTCCCTTCCTTCTTTTAAAAAAGGCCAACATCAAGAAGCTCTACTATAAGAATAAATACCAAACTTGCAACCTAAAGCAGGCAAGGGAGGAGCTGCAGTTTCCGCGTCTTTAGCTAAATTTACTAGGTCACCATTCCTTACTCACCCCGGGGAGGAGCAATATGACGGAGAAGCTCTGCTTACCTCACTCACTTGACATCCTTGGAAGTAAGGAGATTTTTAGGGTGACCTCATTTACATCAGTTCAGAGAGTAAAGTAGCAGTAGTGTAATATAACAATGTGTGCTATATAAATAGGGACCTTACAGTAAAATACTGAGCAACAGGATATATTCATAATTTAATACCTACCTAGTTGTGAAAAGAACTTGAGGTGGCATCTAATAAAAATGCAGCACAAAAAACATTGTATTATTCCATTGAGTGGCACATAGTAATCTTCCATTAGTATCTGTAAAATGACAATGAATTTTCAGTGAGAAATCCGAAGCCAGCTAAAAGGGTCAACTATAACAAAAAAGTAGCTTAAAGTAGCTGGTCCCTTCAAGATAATATTCTGCAAACAGCTTTCTTGCAACTCTTTTTAAAGTCTCATCCTCTACCCCTGAGGTTTTTACCCTCGAAGTCTTCTCAGTTATATGTAGCTTGAAATAGGACAAATAACAGGTTTTGAGCCTAACAGATTTGTGTTTGAATCCCATCAATTACTACTTGTGTGCTCTGCTAAACTAAGCTTCAGGAGGGCTGGGACAGGTGTCTTATTCAAACTTTGGCTTCCAGGTGCCTCCCCCTCGGCCCCCTGCAGGTGAGGCACAGTTCTTCCATCAGCAGAGGAATCTGATTACCCAGAAGGGGAGCATTGTTAGTTTACCTAGAGTCAGCTTCTATGGGGATTTGGGTCATTTAAAAATGAAAGGAGAAATGTAAAGGCAGGCTAAAAAAACACACAAAAAACAAAACGACCTCCATTGATGGAGGTATGTCAAAGGGGGCACAGGAGACAAATGGAAGAGCTCCCCATGGCCAAAGCTGGGGCAATTTGAGCCACAAAATAAAATAGTATTGGGTTATAACCCAAAGTATAAAATAAATATCCATGTGTCCATATTGATAAAAAATAAATGACTGAATAAATTCATAAATGGAGGGAAAGAGGCAAATCTGCCTTGCAGAATTCGAAATAAATTATGTAGAAACTCTGCCCTCAAGGAGGTGGAGCCTAACTCCCACTCCTTTACTGTGGGCAGAGCAGTGACTTCCTTCCAAAGAGAACAGAATGTGTGGGGGTGCGGTGTGGGGGGGAGGGGGCAGGAGAAACCTAACCAACACATCAGCCAGGTGATCAACGTCAACATCAAGAATCATAAATCATGTTGACAGTATGGACCCTTGATGTGATGTGATGAAAATGGTGCTCTGTGATCTTGCTCCCCCAAACCTGTCTAAATCAGGGAAAAAACATCCAAGTCTGTAGAGGAGCATCTTATGTACTCCTCAAATCAGATCAGTACTCCTCAAAACTATCAAGGTCACCAAAACAAGGAAAGTCTAAGAAACTGTCACAGCCAAGAGGAGTCTAAGGAGACATGACTGCTGACTGATGTGGGGTCCTGGATGGGATTCTGGGACAGAAAAAGGACAGGAGGGAAAAACGGGAGATTTGAATAAACTATGGATTATAGTTAATAATAATGTATCAATATTGGTTCACTAGTTGTAACAAATGACCACACCAATGTAAGATGTTAACTGTGTGTATGGTGGGTGAATAGGGGAACTCTCTTGTACTATCTGTTCAATTATTCTGAAAATTACATTCTATTAATTTAAAAAACTTAAACATAGGCGGAAAGGGCCTAATAACCAAAAAGTAGAAACTCAAATGTCCATCAAATGATGAGTGGATAAACAAAACGTGGTTTATAAGTAGAATTTTATTCAGCAATAAGGACACAACGTGCTGACACATGCTACAACATGGACTAACCTTGAAAATATTATGGTAAGTGCAAGGAGACCAAACAGGCAAGTCTACAGAGAAAGTAGATTAGTGGCTGCTGGGGGCTAGCTGCAGGAGGAAACAGGGAGCAAGTGCTCATGGATACAGTTTCTTCTGGGAGTGACAGAGGTAGTGGTTGCCACTACCTGTAGATATACTAAAGCCACGAAATGTACACTTTAAAAGGGTAAATTTTATAGTATATGAATTATATCTAAATAAAATTGTTATACAAAATATATCCATGTAAAAACAAAAAGCTATATTGATGAAAACTAAATTGAATGCTTTGGAAAGACTCCATTATGAAAGAAAAAAGAAAACTCTTACTGTCTGTCCCATCAATTCTTTAGTGTTGTCTTACGAATCAAAAGCCTTATTTTGTGGCTCCTGCAACATTTGGCATGGGGCCTAGAGCACAGTGGGCATTCGATGGCATCTGGTGATTATTTCTTTCCTAACTCTGAGTAAGTTTTTTCCTGAATAAAACTATCAGGAGCTCACAAAAATGCATCCTAGTTTGAAAAACCAACCTTCCTAAACTAATCCAAAGAAAGGATGATTTCGCTCCATTTTACTCTGAAAATTAAAGGCAAGTTGGTCATCAAGAGTTAAAGTTGATTCTAATATTAAGACTAATTCTGAGCAAAAAAAACCTAGCCTATCTTTCTTTTTCATCAAAGTAGGGCAAGTTGCTAGACATTCAAAGGCAGAATTCACTTCTTTCAACATCACCTCCACAATGTATGGCATTTCTAGAACTGGGAAAGCCATTTCAAAGCAATCTAAAAAGATAGTTTTCCCACCTATCCTAGCATGTAATCCAAATGAGACAATTATTCAATTTGTAGCAAGCAAGTCAGTCCATAAATGTTTAAAAGCCTTTTTAACTCTATTTTGTTGACAGTTCCCTTCAAGCTTTACGATCTAGGAATTACAGAGCCTTTCCATCTTCTGGTCTCCCCTCTCACCCCGTGCTGACCCTTCCTACAACAATCTTAAACTCAGTACCAATGCACTTGCCCCTTTCACTAAAAGCTGGAAAAAGCCTAGGAAAGAACTATTTGTTTTAAGAAGGTACGCAGAAGCTTGAATTTTTTATCAAGTTTTGCTGGAAAAGGAGAATTCACATTTACTGATACTCTATATTCAGGGTGCTTTAAATTTAATCCCTGGAACAACCCAGAGGGATCTGTGTTTTATCTCCATTTTATAAATAAGGAGGCAAAGGCTCAGAGAAATTTAGTAATTTATCCTGTATTACTCAGTAAACTATAACGTTTTAGATGAACTATGCCTAAACTTGATTATCATTGTTATCACCAATAAGCTGCAAATTTTCTATAGTTAGCAGAATAACAAAACATGTTATTTAGTTAATGAGTTATAGATTTGCATTATAAAAATAAAATTTTCTCTCGAGGCTATCTATGGCATGTTCCAAAGTCCTTTGATGTGCAGGTTAAACTGATAATGGCTCTAATCACTGAAAAATATTTCCTTTTGGGAAAAATCAGAATGAAGAACAGGACAATGCATCTTTAAAAGAATATATAAACAACGTAAAAATACAGTATAAAGTCTAAATTAAACAGTGAGAGGTCATTCCACCCAGATTGGCAAAGGTTAAAATGTGTTAGCTAGGATTAGAAAAATGGGTAGTTTCATACACTGCTCTATAAAGGCAAAAAGGTACAGCCATTTGGAAGGACAATTTATCAGTATCTGTAAAACTTTCTGAATGTGCATCTCCTGGAAGCTAGTGATCCCACCCTTACCTATCTACTCTAGAGAAACATTCTGACACAAGAGCAGAAAGACACGCACAGTGATGACTGCAGCACTGTTCACAATTTCACAAATGAGAAACAATTGGTTCATGGGCCAAAGCAATCACATCCAGCTCACTTCTGCAACTAAAAGCCCTGAGCCACTTCCCAGGGCATTCAGAAGAATCCGGATGTTTTGCTCGGTCCTATAAGGAGCAACAAGCCTGGCCTTGGTCACAACTCCAATTCCACCTCACACTCTGGATTTCTAACCTTCCGCCACCCTCGCCTTCTCCCTGGTCTTCCAACACCCTATGCTGGTTCCCACCTAAAGGGCCTCTCCACTACTTGCCCCCTCTGTGTAGAACCTTCTCCCCTACTCTACATGAACCACTCCTTTAAGTCCGTTCTCAAGAAGCCACCTCTCCTCAGGGAAGCTTTCCATGACCACTCAATCTAAAGCTGATCTTTATCAGCCTTCTTAGGGCTGCCTCCTATTTTCTCATTGTTTTAAGTCCCTCCACCAGAATGTAAGCAGTATGAGAACCTGGCCTTTACTTGCCATGTATGGTTTCAGCCCCAGCACTAATGCCTGGCCAAACTGGAAGCTCTCAGTAAATGCTTTTTTAAAATTAATGCAATCTATGCTATACTATGAATTTCTATGCAGTAGTTAAGGAGTAAGACATATTTAGATTCACCATCATGGAAAGATCTAAGACTAATAATTGAGTTTCTAAAAAAGCAAACTATTACAACCTATAAAGAATGATGTATTATTTAAAACACACAAAACCTTTCCTTGAGGATATTTACAGCAAGTTTGTAAGCTTCCTGAAGAAATCGCTTAAATTATGGTTCTAATCACTGGAAAATAAATCACTTTGGGAAACAATGTAAACCATAATGTGTAAGTGAAAAAAAACATCTAAAAGGAGAGACATTAAACTGACACCACCGCTTACCCCTAAGAAATGACAGTGACCAAAGGAGAAAGGCCAGGGGAGACTGACTACATCTGTAATATGTGCACTTTCACAACCCGAATGTATTCATGCAATACTTACGTAATGGAAAATATCTAAAGATTAATTTACTTGATTTTAAAGGAAAAAACCAAATATTTATGAGTTTTATACATACAGATTTTTAAGAGTATACATTACGACTACTTCAAACATTTCTCCCACAACAGGACACTTAATTATAAGCCCTTTCTCATGCTCTAGAACAGATGAATCTAGACACTTATTTGCCAAAGAACATTACATATTATCATGACCACATTAATTATAAGACTAATTTAAATTGTGTAGAAGAAGAAAACATTTATCTAGGCTCTGCTGTGTGCCAGGAGCTAAGTGGGTGCACTATAAAACTATTTCATCCTCATAACAATCTTGAATGGTTGATATTATTACCGTCCACTTTATAAATAAGGAACTAGTCTCAGAGAAAATACTTTGCCCAAGATTACACAGCCAAGAAGCAGCAGAGCTGGAATAAAGCCCACACCTGACTCAAAACTCAGCTGACTTCCTAGTGGGCAATTTGCTGCCATAAAATAAGTGTATTCTGTCAACTATGAAATAAGAGAATGGATTCAAGAAGCAAGTACATGAATACAGAGTGGTTACATAAAAAAGATATAGAATGCACCAAAAAGTAGACACTTCATTTCAATAATTAGCCTGCCTCCAACCACTGGAGCCATTCAAGATACACAGATGTAACTCTTTTACTTAATGTTCTGAAACAAAATTCCAAAAGCCATTTTCATAGCCTTCTGATATTTAACAACCATTATTTTAGGAAAGCTCTTCCTTAAATTCCATCTAACGCCTTTCTCTTACAATTTGAATACAGTTATGCTCACCTGGCCTTTAGCAGAAAAGGGAGAAAAGTAAGCCATTGTATATTCACACACCAACCATTTATATAAAGATTGTTAAATTATCAAAAGTTAATTGTAGTTATACCTGAAGTTTTGTACCTGGTTACTTTTGAGCTTACACTGAACATTAAAATTGTTCAAAAAAACCAAGATGAATTTAAAATTAAGAGCTCTAAAACTGGAATCTTCTAAACAAAAAGTGAATGGCTGAAGTTTCAATACAGTGACTACCAGCAAGGCTTAGAAGTGACTAAGAGATGGTTTCATTTAATTTCTTTGACTCGGATTTCTTCCACTTATAAGCTTCTAGCCACAACAAACCTCTTATTTCATTTGATAAAAATAGTGACATTATTTGTTTTGTAAAATTCTTAATAATAATAAAATTATGATATGTATGCAATGAGCTGAAGTTCTAAGGGCAAATGACAAGGTTGAAGTTTTATCATTATTATTAAATAACCTTCCTGGGTGAGAAATTCAGCCTATGCAAACTCTAAAGCCAATTCTAAAAGACATTTTTGTGAAATATCTATCTCCAAAAAAAACACTTTAAGGACATTATATTTTATTGAATGAATATCAAATGTTTTACAGTACTGATTTACTATATCTTATGTATTATATAAAATAAATACTATTTTAAAGTACATTAGTACATTGCAATTTATAACAGAAGTAATGCCAAAAAAGATGCTTGAAATGTAGCCAGTAAGAGACACTTATTGCCAATTTTATCATCCGATCTTTTGATAAGAAATGCTTGCAGTGTTATGGACAAACTTGATCTTCTTTGAAATGTGCTGTCCACCGCTTTTCTGTTTCTGTCACAGTAGCTATAAATAGTTGTTTAAGGATATCCTTATCTAAATTCCTGCCTGCAAACAGAAAAAAATATGGTGTGATTATACAATGCTTATTAAAATGACACAGGTTACCTATCAATTCCAGATCATTAAAGGCTTGATGATCTTCAGAAATTTACAAAAACAAAAGTAACTGAGTGATTCCTTAACTCTCTAGTTAAGTCCCTCAGAAGTAAACTGGCACTTGGATTAATCACTTTTCTAAAATTCTCTGAAGAAGAGTAAAAGGCCTAATGAGTTCTTATGAATGTTATCACATGATTAAGACAAATATATTAACTACAAGCTTATTTAGGTTTACAAAAGGGGTTCTCGCTGGTTAATACTGCTTATGTAGCACATTATATCCCTTTCAAATATATTTTTTACTGTGTTTTAGAAATTTAACTGTTTGTCACTTACCAATAAGAACCAATCGATTTGTTCTCTCAGTGTCATCTCTCCAGCTCACTGGAGTCTCCTCCAGATCATAGAGCTCATGGACACCTTGGACAATCACTTGTTGTGGTCTGTCTTTGATTGACACCAGCCCCTGTTGAAAGGAGAATGATCACCCAGTCCCAGTTCTAACTTAAAAACAGAAATTGAGCATCAAGGTTCATGGATTAATTATTCCTATTCCTAAAAAAGAAACTCATAAAGGAGATGCTATTAAAATTACTTATTTCCAGTTATTTGTGCATTAAAGAAACAGTTCTTAAAGCCTCCAATTTTTAAAAAAGGTTTCCATGCACACTGATTTTTTCAAACAATCCCTTTTTGTAATGATAAAATTAATGCATGTATTAGGACGTTCTTTCACTGTTCTCTTTATCACGACAAAAAACTGAAACAACAAAAGGATAAAACAAATCTGATTCTACTGATTATTCTACTCTTAAGAATTTTATACTTGTTTCAGTTTTAATGGGAAAATGTGAGAAGTTAAAGGATTTTGGTGACAAAAAATTTGTTTTTGAATAGGTTGCAACAAATGGAGTAGATGATGAAATAAAGAAAGAAAAACTATTTATCTGAATAAAAGTTCATTTTATATTGATTCACAGAAATAATGAACAAATTATCCAATAAACTGGCTCCTATGGGGATGAAATAATTTCTATGAAATGTTTGTCAAACCTATTTGTTTTAAAATTAATAGATATATTGAAAAATAGTAAAAGACAAACAACTAATATCTCATCACACAATTTTTTGTGTATTTTGAGTGTATGTTCTTCCAGTTTTTCTTTTCCTATGCCCAGTTTTTTCTTGTTTTTTTCCCCTAGTTTTATTGAGATATAACTGACATATGACACTGTATTAGTTTAAGGTGTACAATATAATGATTTGATTGCTCTCTGATTTTTAAATTTGAATTTTAATACGTAATAACAAACTCCTTGGAAAGAATTACCTAGGCATCAATTTTGTGTTACTTGTATAAAGACTTTGAAGCTTTAGCTGTTACTAGAGTTGACATTTTAAACATGTTGCTTATTATAAGACTAATATTTTCTAACAGGAAGGAGAAGGAAGTCTGTGAAAATAAAGGCTGTGTTGCCCCAGATCCCCGGGTGTTGTGATGAGGAAGGCCAAAGGAAGAACCAAGGACAACTGCAGAAACAACTCTCACATACCTAAGGACAGAATCCAAACTGAGATGGTGCAGGAGGAGACATGGACTCCGTGCAGAGGTCTTGATGGCAGCATTGGTATAAATGCCCAGCGGCTGCTGTTCTAGCTCACCCCTCACCCCATTCAGTACAAGGGGATAAAAGCAGCTAGAGCAGGAAACATGCTTTGCCAGTTAGGATCACGGCATGGAGATGGTGCTCCAGTCATAAAGCAGAATCAGGGTCTGGCTTGGTTCCTCTGGGTGAGAATGATCTGGGGGTGGACTGGCACTCACCTGTGTCGCTCTGCAGCACCAATGCCAGGCAGAGCCAGCACAGGGAGTGAAGAAATCTGAACCCAAACCGTTTCTCAACAGTCTCAACCCGTGTTATTCTAGTGACCCCAGGAAGTCAGTCACTAACTGGAGAGCCTAGTCACTAACAGTAATACTAATAAACAGTAACAAGAAAAAACTTCATGCACACTTCTGGAAACACAACAGTAGACACTCACATGACTGCTGACGGTTAAGCACACAAAAAGCTTTGTGACATACATACCCAAATGTCAAATAGTAGGAATGGTTTCCAAACAGAGAACAAGAATTCTTCTAGTCTTTTTAAACTGTGTTTATAGCATGACAAATGTTTAGTGTCTGCTAAATGCATCAAGAAGCATAAGTTTTAGGGGCCAGCCTGGTGGCACAGTGGTTAAGTTCACACGTTCTGCTTCTCGGTGGCCCGGGGTTCGCCGGTTCAGATCCCGGGTGCAGACATGGCACCACTTGGGAAAAGCCATGCTGTGGTAGGCGTCCCACGTATAAAATAGAGGAAGATGGGCATGGATATTAGCTCAGGCCCAGTTTTCCTCAGCAAAAAGAGGAAGATTGGCAGTAGTCTTATATAATTAGTCTTCTAATAATAGTCAGGGCTAATTGTCCTCAACCAAAAAAAAAAAAAGCAGCATAAGGTTCAGCTGCAAAAGGAGTTCTAATATTATTTCTCTGTTAAGGAAGCTCTCTTGGAGAAATAAACACAAGAAAACGTTCACTTTTCTCTGACTGACCACACTGTGTGCCAAGGGCAGGAGAGTTTCAACGACTCAAGGTCATTAGCCAGGTAACTGCTCCGAACACCTGGGAGGACAGGGCGGGGGTCAAGCACACAGGTTGTTGAAGCTGCAACCCTAAATGAAGCTGTGCAAACAAATCATGCTTTATGCAGTGATTTCCAAAGCATCTTTTGAGCAATGGAAATAAGGAAAAACGAACATAGACAAAGGTTATCTGTACCAAAATCAGTGCTTCTGTTTAAAACCAAATATGGCTTTATACAACAGCCAAGACAGGGACTTTGTCCAAAAGTCTAAGACTGTGAACTGTATACCGCACCTTTAGTCGTATGACTTCCATGCAGGCATCATCCTTGTTTCTCACATTCTTTTCCCACAGAAGATTCTGCATCAAGTGACATATTTTAATAAGACCAACCATTGCTAATAGCAACAAGTATGTAACAAAACAGCTGATAAATCATTAATCAGTTAAAAACTGCATTCACCTGAATAAATACATTCAGACTTTCTTCCTTTGCATTTCCTGGCACTTCAAATGTGACTGTGACAACACTCTGTAAATCAAGGAAGATAATCACTAATGATTTTTTTATAGTAAAGTCAATACATTTTTTAAAACCCTAAGTTTTAAGACAAAAAGTAAGGAGCACATTCACTGAAATTTATGCTGCCTAACAACAGATATTAGGCATATCTTTTTCACTGTACTTGCTGACTTTTGGTATCAGCAACTTCATTTTCTATATTCTGCAGAGTTGATCAATGGGTTAGTACTTGCAGAGAAACTCTCATGACAGGGTTCTCATTGTTTAATTGACTCTCCAGGATTCTGAGCACTAAGAGGGAAGGTAATATACACAGTGTATCAACTATGACCTGAGCCAGGTACTTCTGTCTGGGTCACTTCATCTTTTCATTTACTCATCATAACAATCCTGCGGAATACAGAGAATTATTTCCATTTTATAAATCGGGAAAAAGGAGCCTCAGAAAAAATAAACTACCTGGGTGCCAGGAGTAAAACTCAAAAGCAAAAGTGTAATTCTATTCTCTGGGAAAAATAAATACAAAGGAAAGATTTGGCTTATCTCTGACCAAGCATGTGCCAAGGGGAGAAGAGCTCCTAGAGACGGGAATGATAGTCTCATGTCACCTTTGGTTTAGAAGTTGACATCATCATTTACAGAATGTTAACTTTGAGATTTATTTTTCCTCCTGATCTTGATAAAGCTCACTGCCCACTCTAAGGAACCAGAAGCTGCAGATTTCCTCTAGCAGGTCACACAATTAAAATCCAAACCTCCGTCTGCTACTGTAACCCAAAATTTCACACTTAGTGATAAAAATATACAAGGGCTAAGCACACCCGATAAAAGCACAAACCCCACCTTGGATACTGAGAGTAAATGCCCAAGTCAAGCTTAAAATGGTTTAAAACAGGCAGAAAGAACACAGTAAAGCACAGCTTTGCATAACTTCCTAGAACCGAATATCTAAACAGCAGTTCCACTCACCAGTAGAAAATAATACAGGCTAAATACGAAAAGACAGTAACTGTTTTTAGCCAAACACAGTTAGAGAATAGCTAAGTATTAAAGACCAATTTAGGCACAAAATATATTGACATTTAGTCTCCACTGTTGCTAGTAACAGGAAAAGCAGAAAGCACTTTCTCGCTCAGATAGAAGTACAAGCCGACTAAAACTGGACTTTAAAATGTCAGAATTTTAAAAGTACTTATTCTGTCACAATAGCCAAGAAGTAGAAACAATGTATCACTAACAAATGGATAAAGAAAATGCAGTTTAATAATGTAATATAAAAATGTGGTATAATAATGGAATACTACTCATCCTTAAAAAAGGAAATCCTGTCATGTGCTACAACACAGATGAGCCTTGACGACATTATGCTAAGTGAAATAAGCTAGTCAGAAAAGGACAAATATTATATGGTCCCATGTATATGAGGTATCTAATGGAAAAGTCCTAGAGAACTGCTGTACAACAATGTGCATATAGTTTAACAATACCCTATTATACACTTCAAAATTTATTAAGAGATCTCATGTTATGTTTTTTTACCAAAATATATTTTACTTTTTAATTCTTTTTTTGAAGAAGGTTAGCCCTGAGCTAACACCTGCTACCAAGTCTCCTCTTTTTGCTGAGGAAGATTGGCCCTGAGCTAACATCCATGCCCATCTTCCTCTATTTTGTAAGTGGGATGCTGCCACAGCATGGCTTGATAAGCAGTGCGTAGGTCCACACCTGGGATCCAAACCAGCGAATCCTGGGCTGTGAAAGTGGAGCAAGCAAACTTAACTGCTGTGCCACTGGGCCGGCCCTACCCCAATTTTTTTTTAAGTGCTCATTTTTAATTCTTAATAAATACATTCTGCTTTTAAATTATTCATTTTTATAAATTTAAGGTAACAACAGTATGCATTTAAACAAAATGACAGTCTTCTTTCCTCCTTAAAGCAACCACTATAAATAATGCCTAAAAGTCCATATCAAAATGTACAGCAAACCATATAGCATATCGAAATACACAGCAAAAGGCTGCCAAATGAAACAGTTTCAAAAGACAGTAGTAATTCAACCTTCAACAATGCTTAAAATATATTTTATTCAAGCGAGATAACTTGGCTTTCAATATTGGGAATGTCTTGACTGGATATTGCTTTATTCTACTGCTTTACTCTTAGCTTAAAGATTTTTGTATCAAGGATGACTTTGCTTTTGACAGGTTAGAGATATGATAATATTTCTAAGAGGTACAATTAATGCCAGTGTGAGCTAAAAAAAACTTTTAAAACTTAAGACAATGCATCTTGGAGGTCAAGGAGAGAGAGAATACATTTCAGAAGTAGATGTTTTTCTGTACTAATAAACTCATGTCATATTAGACAAACCTTGAAGAAGATGAAACCCATACATTCCCAGTGCAGATGAGGGTCACAAGTCCTAACTGGCTCCATTAATAAACATGCATAGATTGCCACTTAAGTCTCCTCATCTACCTTCCCACCTTCCAACCCCAGGTGCTCCTTATAGGGAGTGAACAAGAAATTCATCAAAAATAGAGAACTGTATTAAACATTTATTCAGGAATAAAATTTTAATAACATACATAATATGTCCTAGGTATTACCCATTTCAGACTTTTTTTCCCCAGTTTATTTTTGTTTTGAATCTACAATTAACTCTCCTTTTCCCACGTCTGCAGACACAAAGCAAAATCTGAAGGCAGGCAAACTGAAGAGCAGAAAACTGAGGCAACAATTCAGAAAACTAAAGCAAAACAAGGTAATGCCCCCAAAATAAAATTTAGGACTGAGTCCTAAATTTTAGGAGTTTGTTTGGGCAGGTTTTTCTTTACGCTACCCACCAGTTTTTCTCTCAGTTTTCTACTCTTTTGCAAACAATACCTAATATGCAATAACTTCTATATGCTTTCTTCATCTGGAAAACTAAGCCCGCTAGCATGCTTACACCCAAAATCTGTGAGCCACGCTCCAGTCCTCTGCTCCTCTTTGCCTGTGTAATCTCTACTGTGACATCCTGCCTCCAGGTACAAAGCTGAATATTTGGCATTTTCATCCAAATCAGTTTACCTTCCAGCTTTCTCTTTTTCTAGGTTCCTCTAGTCAGTCTAAGCTTGTTTCCCATCGCTTCTCTCTCTTCTTACTGCTTCATCACCAGTCAGTAAGTCTGCCTGTGAAACAGCCCTTAATTTGTCCCAGTTCCATTCTCACTCTAACCAACAGACCCCAGGCCCTCATCACAGGGTGTCCGGACGTCTGCAGTATCTTCCTGCTTGGTCTCATGACTCTCCACTCCAATCCAGCTTACCTGACACTGCCTGACGGCACAGCATGCGTTCTCTCTGCCTAGCAAATCAAAGCCCAACACCTTAGCTCAGGATTCCAATACCAAGCATTCTGCACTAGAGTCCTGCTCTTCTAGAGCATTCTTACTTTCCCACTTTTAAACATCTGGATTGCTCTTTCCATTACTTCTTCCAGTCAAAAAATCTACCAGTTCAAGGTTACTTTTTGATCTGTAAGTCAGAATAGCAGTTACCTCTTTGGGAAAAGGAGAGTCTGACTTCCAAATCTTCTACATTTTGGTCAGAGTGGGAATCGCAGGAATATGTGTTTGTGTGTGCATATGCACAGACATATAGGTACAAATATATGTAAAGGTATACTGACTTCTACACTAAAATCCTGTATGCTTTAATGTATGTACAAAAAAAAATACTATTTTTCACAAAGCCTCTCAGATCCACTAAAACAAATGAGACTGTTCACGCCTCTGAATCCCAGAGCCCTTTTCTGCAATATTATATTCTTCCCTATTTTATATATCTAAAGCAGGAAAGTGCATCAGAATATCCTATAGAACTTAAAAAAATAAACTATTTACTAGTGAAATGACATAATGTCTGGGATTTACTTTAACACACTCCAGCAAGACTGATGGGTACATGCAAGTTCATTATACTATTCTACTTTTATTTATGTTTGAAATTTTTACTTAAAAAAAGTTTGGGGGCCAGCCCTGTCGAGTAGTTGTTAAGCTCTGAGCACTCTGCTTTGGTGGCCCGGGTTCGCAGGTTCAGATCCCAGGGATGGACCTACACCACTCGTCAGCCATGCTGTGGCAGTGACCCAAATATAAAGTAGAGAAAGACTGGCACAGATGTAGCTCAGGGCTAATCTTCCTCAGGAAAAAAAAAAAGTTTAAAAAATACTCCAAGAAAAGAAATGTTGAGAGGACAGATGAAATAAAGTCAGTAAAACGTTGATGGCTGCTGCAACTGGGTCATGCATACAAGGGGTTCATTTTACTATTTTCTCTATTTTTGTGTATCTTTGAAATTTTCTGTAATAAAATGTTAAAAATATACATATCCATTAATATGAACATACTCAAGTCCTACTTCTGGAGCTATGAGGGGCAGGGACTAGGGAGTATCCAATTTTTTTAAAAAAGCTCCATAACTGATTCTGATGTATACCCCTATTTGAGAATCACAGCTTTTCATTCTTTTAACATATTCACTGTGCACCCACCATATGCCAAGCTCTGTGCTAACCAATGAGGAATTTATATTTAAGGAATTTATAGACTACTGCAAAGGAAAAACATTTCAACCCAAACTACAAGGCATTATAAATGTCATGATGGGGTACATTTAAGATACTATGGGTGTAGATACTGGCCATTATAAAGGTTCTTCAAAGTAAGTACTACATACTCTTTATCTTTTAATCCTTATGAGTCTTAGTATGCCCTTCACCCAGAAGGCCAGCAAGAATGTACTTCAAGTTCATTTTTCTTTTTTGAGGAAGATTAGCCCTGAGCTAACATCTGCTGCCAATCCTCCTCTTTTTGCTGAGGAAGATTGGCCCTGAGTGAACATGCGTGCTCATCTTCCTCTATTTTATACGTGGGATGCCACCTCAGCATGGCTTGATAAGCAGTACACAGGTCCGCACCCAGGATCCAAACCAGCGAACTCCAGGCTGCTGAAGTGGAACATGTGAAATTAACCACTGTGCCACCAGGCTGGCCCCTACTTCAAGCTCATTTTTATGACTAATGTTGAGTGCTGTTGCTTTTTCCAAAAATTTTACCACCAGGGACTTTTATTTCTTTCATTCATTCTTCTATTAAGGTAAGTTTCTCAGAGAGAAGTGCCTCAAACATGGTAGTAAGCTTCCCATAAATATGAGCCAAAATGAAGACAGATGAACAAGTGGCTGTTGTTATCTGGGACCTATGAGAATTAATTATCATTCAAAAAATGAGGGACAGTCTCAAGACAGAGGGGGGAAGACTAGGTACACTGCTCACTCCCAAACCCCCTTCCTCTCACTGTGTTTAAACGGAACAAAGAAGTTACCCTAAAGCTCCCCCATCTAGGACTTGCCTAAACGAAGGATAGGTACAGTGAAAATATATTTCGTTTGTTCTTAGCATCTTTGATATTCACCTCAGGAATTAGATTTTAGAGCATGAAAAACACCTTAGGGAATTCAAATTTATAGTGCTATCTGAAGGTGAAACTCAAAGCCAATTTTTAATTAAGCCATGGATACTTATACCAGACTTTTCCTTAATAAGTTATTTTTTTTTTACTTAATATAGTTGAAAATAGGCTGCACAAAGAAACCCCGGACAGCTTTTAAGCAGTAATTTCCATCAGAAGAACTGATCACAATAAGCTGAGTGACCTGAAGAATGGAGAAGCTAGAAAGCGTGACTTCCTAGGATTCTAAACAACTCTGGTTTGATGACTTCCTATTATGCGTTAATTAAGAAGCCAGATTAGATGATCTCAAAAGCATTCAAATTCTGAAAAGTATCAACAGTTCAAAAATACTTTCTAAGAAAGAGTTCTAACAAAAGAGTCCTAAACAGAACCAATTTCGTTAAAGAGATACTTTAAAAAGACTTTTAAAGATCTTTTTTACCTGATCAAGGTGAGGTTGTGCTGTTGGCAAATGTTGAAGTTTTTTCTGCAAACTAAGAACAACTGATTATAAATTCAGAGACCAATACACTCCTAATTTAACCTTATACATTACTTAGAGATGCAAAGCTAAATAAGAAAGAAACTTTACACAGTTAAATCTATTACATAGTTCCAATTTTACATGCTGTTCACATATTAGAGAAAAGCTGGTGGATTGTTTAAAATTTCTTAAAGTTGTTGTAACTGTTTAGAATTCTTAATAGTTTTAAGAATTTCATTTAAATTTACTTATTTTATTTAAATTTTACTTAAATTTATTTTATTTAAATTTAATTTCAACAGTTTGAACTGTTCAAAAATTCTTTAAAAAATTCACATACATACATATATACATGATATAGAGAAAAACTAATCTTTAGAAACACTATTTTGTGTGATCAAATATGTCAGTGGATTTCTTTTAAATTCCAATAGATCTAACATAAACCTAGAAAAATATACATAAGCATTTTACTACAGCTTGAAATTTTATCAACTCTCCCCATGCTTCCTAATATGAAAATGCTGGTACCTAAAGAAAGTTAGAAGGGTAAATTTTCCTTTATCAATGTTTTCCCTTGAACATATCCACTTATTGAAAAAACAATAGTAGGGGCCAGCCCCGTGGCCGAGTGGTTAAGTTCGCCGGCCACACTTCAGCGGCCCAGGGTTTCGCCAGTCAGGATCCTGCGCGCGGACATGACTCCACTCATCAGGCCATGCTGAGATGACGTCCCACATAGCACAACCAGATGGACCTACAACTAGAATACACAACTATGTACTGGGGGGCTTTGAGAAAAAGAAGAAAAAAAGATTGGCAACAGAAGTTAGCTCAGGTGCCAATCTTTAAAAAAAAACAGTATCCATAAATATAAGTCTTCTATGTAGTTAATTACTGGTGATTGAGAGAGAACAAAAAGTCAGAATCTTAAAAATGCACTGTTCTGATAAGAAAAGAGCAAGAAGATCAAGATGGCACAACAAATTACAGCCATAACAACTGTAGCATACATTTTGACACTGATGGGGGTAGGCTGGGAGGAGGAAAAGGACTTAAAACCTTGCAGATGTTCAGCCTTGAAGAACAGTAAGGGGTAAATTAGTAACAGCCAGTTTAGGAAAGAGAGGAGGCTTGTAGGAACTGTTGGAGGAATGAGTCTCACTGGGGGGTCTGAGTAGGAAAAGTGTCAAATTAAATCCTTCCCAGCTGGTTGCTCAGGAAAGCATTCTGTTTGGCAACTAAACACAATGAAAAGTTATGCAAAGGCCTTATCCATAGCAGGCCATCACACTGAAAAGCTACTTCTTTAAGTGTCACCAATGCATTATAACAGTTTTAAGAAAGTATGGAATGAAATTACCTTAGAAAATGTTTCAAAAGTCTTATGCTTTTCCCTTTGCTCAATATTTAATGTTGCTGGACAATGAGTGCCTAAAACTTCCGTAAGGAAGGAAAATGTTTTCCTTTACCCTCCTAGGTCCCTGGCTGGGTCTGAAAATTAGACTGAGAAAGATAGATTCACAGGAGAAAAGCAAACAAATTTATTTAATATAAGTTTTATGTGACACAAGAGCCTTCATAAGAAAAAGAAAACCTGAAGAAATGGTTAGACCTGAGTGTTTTTATGCTAGGTTTGATGAAGAGTGGAAAGTCCTGGAAAGGTATAATAAGACAGAGTACAAGCTAAGTGTAGTAAACCGGGGGGTAACTCAGCAAGGGCTGTTTCTTCAGATTCCTCAGACATAAGGATGCTCCTTTCCTCTGGGTATAAGGCGGGTACCTCTCACGTGAGGGTCTTATGACTCATCTACTTCAGAGGAAATGGAAGAAAATATATGTAAATCATGTATCTGATGAGGGGTTAATACCTAGACTATATAAAGAACTCCTATAACTCAGCCACAACAACAAAAAAAAACAATCTGATTAAAATATAGGCAAAGTACTTGAATAGACATTTCTCCAAGGATAATATACAAACGGCCAAGAAGCCTATGAAAAGATATTCAGTATCTCTATAATCATTAGAGAAATGCAAATCAAAACCACAATGAGCTATCACTTCACACCCATTAGGACAGCTACTACCAAAAACAACAGAAAATATCAAGTGTTGGCAAGGATGTGGAGAAACTCGAAACCTTGTGCACTCTCGGTATGAATGTAAAATGGGGCAGCTGCTATGGAAAACAGTATGGCAGTTCCTCAAAAAATTAAAAATAGAACCACCATGTGACCCACTAATTTCACTTCTGGGTATGTATCCAAAAGAATTGAAAGCAACATCTCAAAGAGATATTTGCATACCCATGTTCACAGCACCATTATTCACAA
Source organism: Equus przewalskii (assembly GCF_037783145.1). Lineage (NCBI taxonomy): Eukaryota > Metazoa > Chordata > Mammalia > Perissodactyla > Equidae > Equus > Equus przewalskii. The sequence continues at coordinate 20,621,919 of NC_091852.1, forward strand.
CAGCCAAGAGGTGAAAGCAACCCAAATGTCTATCAATGGATAAAGAAGATGTGGCATATACATACAATGGAATATTATTTACCCTTAAAAGGAGGGAAATTCTGTCATTTGCTACCACAAGGATAAACCTTGAGGACTAAGTGAAATAAGCTAGTCACAATAAGACAAATACCATATGATTCCATTTATATGAGGAATCAAAAGTAGTCAAATTCATAGAAACAGATAACAGAAAAGTGATTGCCAGGGGCTGCAGGAGGGGAAAAAAGGGAGTTGTCATTTCATAGGTATAAAGTGTCAATTTTGTAAGATGAAAAAGTTCTCCAGATCCACTGAACAACAATATGAATATACTTAACACTACTGAATGATACACCTAAAAATGGTTAAGATGATTAAAAAAAGGTACTGATGTCCAGGGAAGAAAGATACGTTCTCCTTCTTATCAAAACATTCCCTTTGGGGAAAACGACAGGAAACTGACCCATTACTCAAGGGAAAGAAGCTGTCTGTGGGAACACCCCAAGCTAAAATTTTCTATGTATTTCCTGCATTTTCTCATAGGAAGAAAGTGTTACACATATCTGGCGTAGTAATATTAACAATTAGTCTTTAAAGTTAACTACCATTTATACTATAATTCCTATACGAAAATGCATTGTGATTTCCAAACATCCAATTAAAAAAACATTCAAGAACATAACCATTAGGAATGGCCTTGTATGCCAAAGGAATGATAGGAAGCTTAAATCAAGTGTGCAACTGCGTAAATCATTCCTGTAACTGTTCCAACTGTGGAATAAAAGGTAGATTACAATAAAAGTGACCAAAATACAGGAAACATACCTTACTCCAGAGAGACTGTCAAAGGCATGCAGATCTAATACATTAGAGAGATCAACTCTATAAGGAAGAAAACCAACACGGTGTGAAATATACTCAATTAATTATGAAAAAAAATCTCTAAGGCTCTTTTGCCAAAAATATAGACAAAGGTTAATCAGTATATCACACTATTTTTGGAAACACCTAAAAATGACAGGCAAAGAACAAAAAGTTTGTTGTAAAAATTTTTTTTATAAAATTTATACATAAAATTCAAAAAACTGGGTGAATGATTAAAGATCAAGGCAGAAAGTTACGTGGTTATTGCTTCAAAAAGTTACAGTTTGTTTCTTGTTTTTCTTATTTTCGATTGCCTTTCCAATCTTGAAAATTTATGAGCTTTTCAAATACATTTTTATAGCAAAAAAATCAGTTAAAGAACTGAAACTTTTCAAAGCAGCAGTTTATTACTCAAAAGATGAAATGAGGGAGGTGGAACAAATGGAAACAATACAGTAGTATGGGTACATTATCTTTGGAATTTCTTTCTCTCTTTTATTCTACCACCCCCTTCCATGATACAACGGGTAATATAAGAATGTGAGGAGCAAAACAACCAATGCATAAATATTCACTCTAGGATCCTTATCTATAACCAAAGAACGTGGTCTGATTTCATTTCCTTCAAAATGAAGCTGCATGTAGAATGAAACTTAACAGTTAGTGCTCTCTCTCTCTGAATAAACATTATTTGTTTGAATTATTTAGTAGTAATTAAGCCTTATCAAGAAAGTAGTCATTCAAATCAGAAGAGAATATCATACCACAATTAACATTAGGTTTGGTTTAAATACATAAACATAAACTTATAAAAACTAGTGATTTGGTTCCAATTTTGATGTGAACCTATAAAACAGCAGAGGACAGCGATTTCTCTATAAGCAAAGCTACAACGAAGAAATGTTTAAATAAAATGACAACAGTATAATTAAATTTCAAAATTAGACTGCAGGACCTTGCCATTTATTAAATTTTCTCACAAGGAAAACAAAATTTTGTTAGTCAAATTCAAGATTTTTTTAAATGCACAAACATGTAAGCTAAACCATCTCCTTTCACTGAGGACTGCCCAGCTGTGCCTGCTTTGCTCATTCTCAGCAGCCTGCCATGTACTCATACGTGTGGCAACAATACTCCGTTAGATCATGAATGCTTATCCTGGCACAAGGCAAATTCCCATCTTATTAAAAGAATACTCCAAAGTTCTATGTTAATAGACTGTAACAACCTTTCAAATTCTGGACATTCTAGATGAGCAGAATTAGGACAATGATCAAGCAAAGAAGTAAATGTTCCATTAAAAAGTTCTTGAATATCAATTTACATAGGAGACCAAAGCCTTCACATTAAACATATTTCCTTTCTCACCATCAGAGTTGAACAAATATTTATATTGACAAGTGACAAATGAAATTCTTCTCCAAGTTTATCATCTTTACCTTAGAAAATAGCTTAAAGTTTAAACATGCCAATTTTATGAATATCAAAATTCAGGCCAGGGACCGGCCCCATGGCTGAGTGGTTAAGTTCACATGCTCCACTTTCACAGCCCAGGGTTTCACAGGGTTGGATCCTGGGCACAGACCTAGCACCACTAATCAAGCCATGCTGAGGTGGCGTCCTACATAGCTCAACTAGAAGGACCCACAACTAGAATATACAACTATATACTGGGGAGCTTTGGAGAAAAGAAGAAAAAGAAAAAAGGACTGGCTACAGATGTTAGCTCAGGTGCCAATCTTCAAAAAGAAAAAAAATTCAGGCCAATTGTGTGAATACCAAAAGTCAGTTTTGAGACAGGAGCTTCTAAATAAACTATAGTTTCACTGTGACAGTGTCCTTGAGAATACATGTCATAGGTTTAGAGATAATTCTGCTTCATACCGAGATTCTTTTGATATTTCCAAAACAGACAGGATCAACAACATATCTATGAAGGTTAAGTTCTACAGAAAATAATAAAATATCAAAGTCTCTCACTGTATCTTATCAGATTCTCAATGGAGAGAAAAAAAGGAAAAAGTCTTAGCTTCCACATGAAATTGCCATGGACTTTCTGGGAATCTAGTATCACCATGAAAAATAAATTCCCTCACTCATCCAAGGCACATGGCTAGAAAACTAATTTCCACAGCATCAAATGTATTTAGTTTCCTCCTTTGGAGATAAAAACATCAGATTTTTTCCAAAACATTAACATTGAAAAAATAAATAAAAATAAAAAGACTATTACCATCATGTAAAAACTGAATGGGAGAAGGAAGCAAACATACAGAGGAAAGAAAAAAACTTCCAAAGCTCACCTTTTCTCCTAATTTCTAGAACTATCTATGCCAGGAGTACCTAATCTTTTCCCTATCAAGATATTTTCCCTATGTCTAAAGACTGCTTTAAGTAGACCGTCTAAGACCAGAGACAGGAGAATGGAAAGGAAGAGGGCTCTGCTCTCCCAGGTGGGGAGACGAGATCAGGGGCTGCTCCAGGGATCCTGTCTATACCCATCTTTTCAAAGTTCAGTGAGTTTCACAAACAGGTGCCACCAGCCATTCCCAGATCTACGAGTTGTTGATACCATCCCAACAGTTAAGTTCTGAACTCTGGAACTAAATTTCCAAATGCCCTCCCCAGTGGCATCTTAAACTCAATGTTTACAAAACTAAACTAATCACCTTTTCCAAACCCAATGCTATCAACACCCTACCCCAAAGCTGTTTCTCCTTCCTGTATTTCCTAACTTGGAGAATTATCCCATATCAGTCTATCTCCCAAGGGTTATCCTGGTTTTAAAAACCCTTCACTATTTCTTTGCTACCTACAGGAGAAAATCCAAACTGTGCATCATGGCATTCAAGACCATTTGTGGTAAATTCTCCATCTCTTCAGTCATACATTTTTCTCTCTGCAACATCATACCACATGTTCCAGCCATTCGAAAATATTCACAGGTTCCAGGAATACAAAATCTTCCTTATGCCTGGAAAGCCATTGCTACTCTTGTCCACCTGGAAAACTCCTATCCATTCTTCAAGACCCAGGTCAATGATCACCTTCTCAGTCAAAATTTTCTGACTCTTCATCAAGAAGAGTTGAGTAGTTGTTCCTCTATCTTCCTGTTCTTACAGGACCCTGTGCATTTAATATTCCTATTATATTAATATTTAATATATTGGTTTTGCTTATTTGCTTCTGTCTCCCCCAAATAACTGATCTCCTTAAAGGCAAAGTTTTGCCTTATCCATTGCTTAAATCCTCAATATGCCATAAAATGCCTAGCAATTAGTGGAAGACTCCATAAATAGTTTGTTGAACTGATTAACTTATTATTCACCAATTGAATTTGAGGTTTCCTCTGTTCAGTATACCTAAGTCTCTAAGATTTAAAAAAAGTCTGGAAAAGATAAGAATGGCACTTTTTCTAATCTTCCACTCCTACTTCTGAAGTCTTTGTGCTCCTCTAGAACTTCCATTTGCCTCAGAATCAACTTAAGTCTTACCGATAAGACAATGCTACACACCATTCTTATTCCTTAACTTAAATACTGCAGTTTTACTACTCTCAGCATTTGTCAACCACAAAATGCTTACAGGATTAACATTTTTTTAAAAAATACAATAAAACAAAACTTCCATCAGAGTGATCTTAACCATTTTGTTGAGAACCAAATCTCTAGTTTCTAAACCAGGAAGCTCAAGTTGCTATGCCTCAAGGAATTTGGGGAAAATTTCATAGAAGACCAAATAGTAAGAATTCTACCACGGAGGTCTGATCTTCACTGAAAAGGATCCTAATCCAATTTCAGTCCTCATGGCATGAAAGTACTATTTCAGAAAGTCCCTAGATTCTCAGATGCACTGGCAAACACTGGACACTGAAGAAACAGAAGAAAAAAGGAGATTTTATGGACTTGTTCATTCATCCATTTCAAGTAATGAAATTTAATCACTGCATATTTACTGTTCTAAAATACAACAGAGCAAATGTTAGAAATGTCACATACGCATCAAAATTATTACATAATAAAGTATTCAAGATAAAATCTTTATGTAGGACATAAAAGTTCAAAATGAAAACAAACCAAAAAAGAAAAACAATGAATCCAGGGGCCTTTAAAAAATTGATTTAAGATGTCTAAATACGAACCAAATAAATGTTACTACAACAAAATCAGAGCTATTTAAGAATATGATTTTTAAAAACTTGAAATTCAAGCATTATGTGGTTGTCTGCGTGTCATTTCGTAAAGAAGAGAAAATTTAAGGAGAAAGGAAATGGCAAAATGCAACAGGAAGAAGACAGATACTGAGGAATGGCTACGGTCTGAGTTAGGTTCTCAGAGACCTTCTCCTTTGGAATTTGAACAAGGCAGGGAGCACATTTGGTGGGTGCCTGGAGAGGACTTACACTATGGGCATTCTTCTGCTACCTCTGCCAGCGGATGAGCGGCTTCTGAGAATGCATACCAAATTAATTCCCCAGCTGTTCACAGGCACATGGGCAGCTGCTGCTGTTACTGCCTCACACTTAGGGTAGTCTGTCAGCACCTCTAATCTCTGCCATAGCAGACGAGCCACTCAGCTAACGCCTCTGCTGCACTTCCAAGGAAGGAATCTCTGAACTAAGGACTGGGTGGCACTGCGCTGCCAGCTGTAAGCCTTAGAGCTGATGTCTGCGTGCTGCCGGGTCTATCAGCTGCTGAGCCATCCTCAGCACGGGAATGAAATGAGCTTAACAAAACACTCCTGTACAGAAATTTTCTGAAATCATGATAGCATTCAATGGAAAACAGAGTTCAATCTACAGAAATCCATTTTCCAGGTGTTTTAAGAACATATCTATTTTATAAAGTAATCCACATCTGTATGAGTAGAATAAAAAAGGGAAGAACCTAAGGAAACGAAAATCAAAATTTAAAAAAAGAATTCATCAGGAACTCAAAGGTAAAGATTCCATGTATTTTTACAAGACAGATTATTTTTGCAACTATGAAACATTAAGAAAGTTTTTAAAATATTAAAAAGCCATCAAGAACCTCAAACTAAGATTCCTAATAATATACTTTTTCAGATGTCTAAACTAGTTACTTTCTTGAGTGGTTGAAAGTCCTATGTTTTCATCCTCATCAAGCAAAAGCTCAGTGACACACTGCTATCACGGCTCTGCAGTCTTAGTTACAAGAGGGAGAAGCAAATAATTTAACTAAATATGCCAAACTAATTTATAAAGAGCACTCAAAACAACATTCTTGGGCCCCATTTTTAAAAAATGCACACATATCTTTCTTTTATTAGTATCAAGCATATTTATCAATCACTCAATATTTAGTACATATTAACTAAAATTATTCATTGTTAATATTAATAACAGCTTTTAAAAGTACCTTGATCTTTGTGTTTCTAAAATTTTTCCCAGTCCATTTATTAATCTGAAATAAATATAAAAGTGAGGAAGAAAAAGTAAAACAGTAAACATTAACTTTTTAAAAAAGCACACAAGGCACCTTATTTCTAAAACAGGAAGTAAGCACATAGAGATACACCTGGAACTAGAAAAAAATAAATAGAAAAAGAAGACTTTTTTATAGTTTATTTTCCTTCTAATCATAAATCAGGTATATTACACTTAGATATTAAAATATGATATGCAAAAATCTGACAGACCATGGGCTACTTTGATTTATAAAAAGACGCTTTACCTTAGAAAAAATGATTCATAAATAGCCAGTAAGTTTAACGTTCTTAAAATGAGTACATAAATCAAAATTTTTATTGATATGCAATTTTCTCCAAGCACACATTGTGAAAATGGCTATACCCATGCTAGAAATAAAAACCTAGTTATGAGTGGCTTTGACCCCAGCCTGTCCTCACTATTCACAGTAACACTAAGTCACACATCCAGGTTCTTTTAAAGAATAACTTCTTCAGTTCCCTAACTAGGATCTCTACCCACTCTGCCGGCCCTCTCCTTTCTGATACTAAGAGAATGAAATATGGTTCCCTTTGTATGGCACCAAAAATACTTGTTAAATCCTTTTCAACATACTGTACACCTCATCTATTTATCTTTTTATCATCAACTCCACTGCCTTTAAGGTTACTTGCTGAAGATATCTGCTATTTGTTCAAGCTTGTTCTCACAGGCAAGGCTTCTCACATATGATGATTTGTAGGCAAATCTACTATTTCACAAAATTCTTAATCTTCTCTTTGGCATACACTCTATAACCTGATAGCCACTTCCTCTCAAACATGTGTACCTTCTTCCAACTCCCCAAATCTAATTCCAAGTCCATCAGAAGTCTGATGTACAATGGAGGGTAAAGAGCCAAAGGATCTATAATTTATCAAAGTGCTTTGCCCAAATTCTTTTCTGGTATTACTGTACAGTACAGGATGGTAACAAACTGGCTAACAGTCAATATTGCTGGTGTTAGAGATCCAGCTTAGACAGTCAATATGCGGATAGAAAAGCTGAGTAGTAATAATCTCTCCTTTTATGCCAAAAATGTTTGTTACATAGATTATGTTCTCCTTTCTAGCAATCACAATGATGCATAGGATTTTGAACAGAGAAAATTTAGAGCAGTATCAAAAGGATAAAAGAAGTAATCTCCATTCACCGCTTTCATCTTTCTACACTCTTCAAAAATATCAACCGTCCTTCTATTTCTCTAATTTTTTTATTCACTGAAACTTGAAATTACTATGTAAACTAAGAAAAAAAAATCTACACTCTATTAATGATAGTAATAGCGAACAGAGCACTTACTATGTGTCAGGCACCATGCAAAGTTTACCAACACTGCCTCATGTAATGCTCAACCCAAACTTATGAAGTAGGTATTATTCCTGTTTTACACATGACTTAAAAAGAACACAATGAGAAACAGACCCAGGATTAGAAGCCAGGCAGATTCCAATGTCCATGATCTTAAACACAATGCAACACTACCTGCCCTCCACATGGAAATATTATTATAGCTTCTTATAGTAAAGTCTGAGAGGATATTACTATTAAAATAATACCAAATATACAGAAAAATATGAATTTATTTCTTCCACAATTATTACTCATTGCAGCCAATCTCCTAATGAGCCTTATCTTCATTGATTCAATTTATAACATATACTATATGAACTGGCACTGAAGGATTCAAAATCTGATGTCAGCAGATTGTATCCATTAAAGATGACTAATAATGAAAGCTGTCAAATGTCTCTTTGTAGATGGCATTTATTACTTTAGGTCTTACAAAATAATTCAAAATCCCTGAATTCTAACCTCATTTGAAAAGTCCAAATGACTGTTGGATCATGTAACACATATTTGAGTACCATTCTTATTGTCCTATGTTGATCAGCCTTGGCCATGGACACTGAAGACATTAAAGCAAGCTGGAAGACAGGCATGGTTAGTTGACAGTTAAGGAAGACAAAGTCAGTGAGGATTCAGGGAAAAGTGAGACCACGTGAGTCAGGGAAGACTTTGAAAGAAGGGAGGGTGGGGGATGGGCTCTAGAGAATGGATAAAATTGCTAAAAAAAAAAAAAAAAACACACACACACACAGATGATGAAGGAATTCAAGGATTGAGAGAGTGAAAGTAAGAACACGGTAAGAATAAAGAAGGGATCTGGCAAGACCTACCCATGCAAAAGGAAGTAAATCGTCCTGGGGAAAGTTATGGAACTTCATGCAGGGAAAAGGTCAAAGAGAAGACAGGAAAAGGAGGATGGAGTCAAAAGACCCTGAATATCAGTCTATGAACTTTGAACTATAGTTCAAACTGAACTTAAGTTTCCACAGGGCAAGAACCATGGTAAAAATATTTCATAGAATACACTTTGGATTTGTAGGTACTTAACATGCTCGTAAGTTTGTACCTAATGGTTGTTCTTAATTTGTTTAAATCCTCTTCTGACACCAAGTCTGTTTTATTGATGATGATGATATCTGCCAAAGCAACTTGCCTAAATTAGCAAACAAAGAACAGATGTCAACAGAGAAATGTTAAGAAATTAAAAACAAATAGAAACACCTCCTACAGATCAATTAGCAGTTAAAAACTATATAAGAGTCTATACGGTGATTTGATTTACTCCTAACCTACTTATCATTCTGCAGATAGTAAGAATGACTATATAAATTAAGATTTCACATCATTTATTCAAAAAATATTCACCAAGTGCTCTCACTTGCTACTCTGGACTTACAAAGATAAGCCTCAAAAAGTTTACAATCAGGCCAGCCCTGTGGCCTAGTGGTTAAGTTCAGCACACTCCACTCTGGTGGCCCAGGTTTGGTTCCTGGGTGCTGACCTACACCACTCATCAGCAGCCATGCTGTGGCGGCAACTCACATACAAAATAAAGGAATCTTCCTCAGCAAAAAAGAAAGTTTACAATCAAGGATGATTTACAATTAGGATGACTTTCAACTCATGACTTCAGTCAGTTCTTCAGGAAATTTAAATCACTACTGACCACTTGTTCTGAATTCTAGTTTTATGCCACCTGAAGCATAAATACAGCCAATTATTTCAAAGAACACAACCAAATTCACAAAAATAAATTAACTCTAATTCATTGAAAATGCAGGTTTCAACAGTATGTACATTACAATCCCATTTTTGTTTAAGTAAACTGTATATGAAAAAAGATTAATGCACTCATCTCAAAATATACAGTTGCAATCTTTAAATTGAAGGCCTTCTAGGTTTAACTTTATTTTGGCTTTTATAACATTTTGCTATTTTCTATTTGGCTTATTTACATTTTCTAGAATAAAGATATTTTAATAAGGAAAACAGTACCAAAAATATTTAAGTTCAGTCTAACGTGAATCAGAACTAGAGACCAAATGCAGTGCTTAGGCACGACTACAAAACAACAGAGCACCATGCTCCAGAAGGAAAGGGAATCAACTGCTTGCTTGCAGTCTTTATTATTTATGCCTGCATCATGCCTAGCAAACCTCAGGGGGGCTCCCTCTTAAACCCAGCAGCATATTTAGTGACTGTCTTCCAACCCCAAACCTTTTCCCATTAGGAAGAAGATGCTTAGGGTAGACTGACTAATTTAAATATTTATAAGTCTAAAGACAAACCAAGTGGGAACATAAAGGTATTTAAACAAAAAATGTTCTAAATGCCAAAATAAAACTATTTCCATATTTGTTCCTCTGTTGTTCTGCGTAACAATGAACTATGGAATCAAATGAATTACATTAAAGAAGGCAGTAAGTGAGCCAACACTTTTTTTTTAATAATTATCTTCAATCCCCCCAAAATTGTATGAGACCAAGAAAATATTTTCAAATGTTAACATTTCCCAATCTCTTCAGAAAGAACTCTTGTGCCCAGTAGTAACTTTATGCTATAATGAAAAATAGTTTTAAATAAAATTTTAGTTATAAATAGCAAGAAATCAACTACATGAAAAAAGGTGATAAATTCTCCTTGACGATGTTTTTATATTTGTTTGTTTTTGGTTTCCCTATTATAATTTTCTGTTTCCAATTAGCCAGTAATCAATATATACTTTAAACATGAATACCTAGAAGCTTCATTGATAAGGCCATCAGGTTTTTCTTCTGCTAAATGCTAAAGAAAAACAAAGTGTGACAAAAGTTACCGTGGTGTAACTCAAAATCTAACGTCAGCACAAAGGATTTTACTTTAGACACTCCTGTCTCGCCTCGAATAAAGACTTCAACAAGTTCTTTTACCCAATACACAAATTCAGAACTAACTTTTCTATCTGAAAGCATTTTCTTCCTCATTTGTAATTTTTTTCCTAAAGTGAACCTGAGGGATTTTTTGGGGGAAGTGGGGGCAAAGGCTTAAATTTTGTCCTCCTGACTTCTTTCCCTCACAAAGAAAACCCTCCAGGTTTAAATAATGTCATAAAAACAAAGAACATTATAGTTCAGATTTTAGGCATTTTCCTCTTTACAAAATTGTTCTTGTTCTAAATATCCATTATTATCTATAAAAAAAAAGAGAACCACTGAAATTGTACTTTCTTAAAATCTAACACACTTCCCTCCATTTCTACCCCCATGCCCCACTCCCCCACCCCAGAATCATACACAATACAAACTCAGTGCTGGGCCCTTCATATTCCCTAGAAACAAATAAGCTGTGGGCAGAACACAGCCCTAATTCTAGCCCAAAAGCAGTTTATCATTAGAAGCTAACACTAGAGTAATCTGGCCTCTCAGTGCAACTATTATTTTGCTGACCTCTCCAGATTCAAGCTAGCTCCAAAAAATATTTTGACATTGACTTCAAGGCCCATGAGGTAGGTTTCATCTCTCTGGAAGCAGTTATTATTTTCCCATAACCCTATTTATATACCTAAAGTCATCAATGACCTAATTCATCTCTGAAAAATGTTTCATCTTCATTTCCTTAACCCTCAATAGATGTCCCATCACAATAAAAAGCTGCCTACTGAGGTTAGAGGCAATTAGATTATATTAATACTATTTGTATTTGACTCAAACTTCACAAATTATTAAATGTTTATACACATATCTCATTTAGCCTTCATAACAATTATGGAAAATGGCTATTCTCCTCATTTTATGAAAGAAGAAACTAAATCTAATACTGTCACCATCACAGGATACCCTAATAATAGGGCTATTTTTCAAAAATTGAAAACATGCTCAATATAAGTAAAGTGAACATAATTTTTAAATCTTTGTGAAGGCTTTTTTTTTCATGTAAAATCAGTCTTGCATACGCTGTTACACAAATTTTAATACTGTCAGCCTTGTGTATCTGTGCGTTCCAGTTCTGCCTCCGTGGATTCAACCAACCTCAGGTCGAAAGGCCTTCGGTGGTTGCATTTATACTGAACAAGTACACACTTTTTTCTTGTCATTATTCCTTAAACAATACAGTATAACAATCCTTTACATAGTATTTACATTGTATTAGGTATTAAAAGTAATCCACAGATGATTTAAAGCACACAGGAGGATGTGTGTAGGTTATATGCAAATACTACATCATTTTATATAAGAGACTTGAGAATCCAGATTTTGGTATCCACAGGGGTCCTGGAACCAACCTCCCAGGGACACTGAGGGGCGACTGTATTCACAGAAGAGTACATACATAAAGATTACCTAAAATTGACATTCAAAACTGTTTCACCAAACCAGTTTCACACCTCATGGGGAGGAAGATCATTAAGGTTTGGGGATAGTCTGGAACCTAAGAGCAAGTTGGTATAATTTAGCCTTGATTAAGGCCACAGAGAAAAACTTCCTTCTTCTAAAAGTTTGCCAAATTCTATTTTGGAGGAAACAAGACTAAACTACAACTACAATAATGAACTGATTTCCACTTTAGGTACAATCCTATAAATTCAACTGCAGACCCAATCTGAAATTACGGAAGTCACAGAACTTGGAGAATATTGTATCAAAAACTGTTCCTGGCCAAAAGACCAAGAATATTTTTGCTAATTATTCTTAGCCTGAAGCTATAACAAATCCTATTATTATGTCCTCGGGAGAACAAGGCTTTTACTATACTGGGAATAGTATCTGACACCCAGGCTCAACAAATATTTGTTGAATGAGTTCTAGTTAACACCTCTTATTTGTTGACATAGATACATGGATATTGTCATTTGAAAAATTCTGTGTAACATGCAATAACAAATCCCTTTCTAATCAGCCATAAATCTGTTTAACAAAGATGTATTTTTTTCCAAGGATCCTGTAATATTGAAGTTCTTTTAAAAATCTGAAATATTTTTCAAAAGATTGTCTTGTTGACCTTTTGGAAGCTTTATGTACATACAAATTTGGGGTTCCTACACTGTGAGTTGCTGGGGTATAAAAAAGATATGGCAAGAAAATTAGAGATTTGTTTTTTTATTTCCATACCTAAATGGAAGTAATAAAATAGTAGTTTCACAAAGTAACTCATGTTTATAAGGGACTTCCTTCTCCAGATTAGAAATCTTGACTCAAAGCTAACTGGGATGGACTAAAATTTGACTACCTCCAGGCAATCAAAAAGCATAATAAAAAATGTTAAAATTTCCCCAAATAAAAACCTACCAATATGTACAACTCTATAATAATCAGATATAATTATAGCAGAAGAGATAAACGCCCTGTTCTATGCACATATGAAGGCTATACAAACATAAAGAAATAATAAGTGCATATTAACATTTATTTTCTCTGGCTATCAGCCCAATGTCTCTCCTAAGCGACTTTCTACCTCCCCAAGTCAAACTTTGAAAGGACTAAAACCAATGTTTGCTATTCAAAAGGACACTCTCCAATAACACATTACACACCATTAGTCATTAAGTCAAATGACTTCCATTTATAAAGTTAAAAAAAAGAAATTTAGACATTCTATTCTACCTGTACAGGCAAGAAAGGAAAAATTTTTCCAAATCCTTTTTCAAAATATTTTGTGTCTATAGATAGATATAGATATATAGATATCTCCCCAAAGGATTCCCTGTCTCTGCTTAGAGACTGTGGCTTTTGCTTATATATAAAAAATAATTTTGTTACTAATTAATCCAACATTTAGCTAAACCATTTAGATAAACGGTTAAGGTTCAACCCTCCAACTTAGCATACCATAAGAAAGAAAGGAACCCTCTGAAATAACACCTTTGTAGACACAACTTCAGTATAGGTTATAGGGTGCCCTTTTCTGCAGAAATAGAAATGAGCTGGACCAAAAAAAAAAAAAAGAAAAAAACACTGTTGTTCACCAAAGTGGAAATAAATCTAGTGTCAAAGGTGTCAGATGACATTAAAAAAAGAAGCAGCTTCTATTCCTTTCCAATGGATTGGTTATAGATCTAACAGCATTTTAGCTTTTAAAAAAAGATTATTGCATAATGTCAGTCTATTTATTTTTCTGGTCTTTTCCAAGCCAAACTGTTTTCTGACTGAATTGTTTCAACAGCTTGTGCAATATACCAGAAGAACCAAAAAGAAACCTCTCACTTGACCTTTTCTGTGTAACTTCATTCATTGATTCTATTGCATTAAATGCTGTCACATTTGTAGAACTGAAAAGAACAATGTCAGTAGCCCAAGTGTCAAGTCTGGAGAATAGAGAGCTGTCACTTGAAGTTGTCCAATTCTTTGCCCATGATTAAAAAATGAATATTTCAGATCAATGGGTGACAATCCCATTAGAGTGATAGCCCATGATATCAATTACCACTTCAGTTTCAATTTGGCTGGCTGGCCACAGGGTACCATTTCTCAGCTTTACTTGTGATGGGCTGGCTCTGTGAAGCATGACACCCTTAAATTGCTGCCCATTATCCAAGTGTCATTACTTGTACTGCCTCAGAATTCTCTGAATCACAAGCAGCTACTGGGTCAAGCTTTGCAACCAGAGGAATTGGACAAGTTGGCAAATTCTTTATATAAAGGAAAAGTTATTTATCTGGCATCTGACTTAGAAAATCTAAAGTTTCCATTATCCTGACAGTATGTCAGTTTTACGTAGGTATATTGATTTAATAATTTAAGAGGTTTTATCAAGGTGGCAGAGGGTTAAACGTTTACTGTGTTTGCATTATTCAGAATGTTGCTTTCTGATTTTTTTGGCTTCTATCACACTGATAATAGATTCCATTTAACTCCTCTGCACACTCAAATATACATATAAAATTATTCCTATAATCATAAATAAAGAGTTTGACTTTGGGTATGGTACTTTAAGTCTACCAAAAAAACAAAATATCCTGTTATTTATCCCATAGGAATCCAAAATTTGGTAATAAATTTGTATAGAATATGGATTCAAACATGCCTACAATAAACACTCAGACTGAAGAATTTGACCTATTTTTTTGCTTCCTTTGTAAACATTTTGCTAGAAATATCATGATTTCAGAAGAGTCAGAATTTTTCTGAGTAAAATGTAATATTTGGGATCTTTCTTTGATTCTTAAGACTATCAGTAAATTTGGACTTGAAAATCTAAAAAGGAATTATCTCCCAAACTTCTCAAATTAGGATGTTGTATACCTGAGGGAACTGAAGGGCCCGTGAAGGGGTACTGTAGCCATTTGGCAAGCTTGCCTTATATTCCTAGAGTATAATTTTATTGATGGTTTGAAAGAAAAACTTTTCAAGTTAAGAAATTCAGGTATAATGTGAGGTAGAATACAAAATGGACATGTATTTTTAAACATGAAATTCAAACTTCTAAGAAATGATTACTCTGGGCACTATCCATATCCTAGATTGGGACCAGAGGATAATTTCACTCTCTTCTGCCTTTAGTAATATTTCACTTGGAAAACTGAGAAACACTTTTCCTTTATGCAACAACATGCTTTTAAAAATCTTACTAAGTGCATTTTATGAATTGAAGCCCATTTAAATGCATCTGAGGATCTTGGTAGTTACAAAAACATCCACAGCCTTTCAGTGTAGAGGTTCTCCTCACTAAACCTATATATAAATCCTGATTTCTTCAAAATAAGGTAAAGTAATATTTTTTAAAAACTGAATTATCTCCAGCTTGTGTCTGATAGCTGTTTAACAAGAAAAATAAGTTTTCATATGCTTTATCAAGCTCAATTTTCTCTATCACACAGAAAAATCTTAACCAACATTGGGGTTGAATCCTAGAGGAGTTACAAATACCCAAACTTTATCCTGTCGTATCCTGATTATAAAATACTACACTTCCAACTTTTATTACATCAGTAAGAGTAACAGAAAATAAATATTTAATTTAAAAACACAAAATAAATAAAAGACACAAATTTCACCTATTGTTCAAAGATACTTAAAAAAAAGTTTTTAAGAAAAATTACAAACAGATACAAATGTAGAGAAAATAACATGATCAATCCCCATATACCCAGCTCTTAACAAATAATTAGCAACTCATAGCAATTTTTCAACTTACTTTTAACCCATATTTTGAATCCACAACAGTGATGATACCTACAAAGAATAAATCTTTTAATAACCTTTATACTTGAAAAGGAACATTAAAACTAATCTATTTCAGTTCACAAATGTTACTCAATAAAATACTGTTTTCTCTCTTGCCAATGCTGCAATTTAATTCAATTCCACTAATAAGTAGATGCGTTTCAAACATGCACTGAGTGTCTAGTACTATTTTAAAGCACTAGGTAGGATATAAAATAAATATATTTTTTAAATTAAATATTCAAACAAATAAGAAAATAAGATTTCTCTAGCCTTTAAAAAGCTTACAGTCCAAAATGATGAGACAAATTTCATAACATAAAGCTGAATGTAACAAATTACACAAGACAGGTTATCTCTAGTTTATTTTCACATAATCAAAATCAAGACTTTTCTTAAGATTTAAATTATTGCTTAACTCTCACCAAATCTAACTTATACAAATGTTTTACATAACACATACCTAAGTTTCCAAAAGACCAATTAGTTGAGCAATCTCTGACTTTATATGCTAAATAACTTTTTCAAAGGATAACAGCAGAACAAAGTTGATAAATTCAACAGCTACGCGCCACATATATTAGGGCTAAATGATGAGGCCCAGCTTCAATGATTCTTAAATTTCATCACTTAGTCTACGAAAGACCTGGTTTAAAGAAAGGTGAAGGGCAGTAGTGGGGGAATGGACATGGGGCAGAAAGTTTCTAATACGTCTTAAATGAAGTCTATGAATAAAATTGCCCAAAGGTGTTAAGGTAAATAAAGTAAGGGATGGGGGACTTTCCTTAATTCTTATCTTCAAGGGAAAATGAAAGCAAAAATATGATCCCCAAACTGTATAGCTTATTTAAAATAAAAAGTTCTAACACTACACTAAGTGCATAAATCAAACAATAGGGGGTACAGGAAATCTACACAGTATTTTAAAAGGAAAACTTTAGTGGAAGCACTAAATTGGGAGTTGAGATTAAGATTTGACATCTCGTTCTAGCACTGGGGCTTTAGAATCTGTATGAACAAAGACTTACTTCATCATCAAACTAAACAAGTTTAAAAACATTAACAAGACATGGAATTAAAATTGTAACATAAATGAACAAAAATGACCTTAACCATAACAATAACATTTTACTTGAAAACAAAAGAAAATTCGCTTTTTAACTTACCATCAAGATAAATATCAACTCCTAATTCAGCATCAACCCAAAACATAGAAGCTACAGCACCTGAGAATATATGATAATATTCATCAAATAAAAATATTTCTTTAAACTGAGAAACACGATTCTATCCATAATTTTTTAACTTGCCCAAACAGAATTAGCAGGCAAACACATACACAAATTAAATACAGGTTTCCAATCTTTTTATGGAAATTACAGTGATAGAAACTTTTACTATGTATACTCCTTTCTTCCGCTCCCTTTTTCTTCAAAAAAAAAAAAAAAGACCAACTCTTATCACATACAAATCCAACACCAAGCTCTACCCACACCATAATAACTTATCAACAGATATTATCAAATAATTTGGGCAGTATGGCTATATGCACATAGGACTGATTTTTATTTTCTCTCTCCTGAATATAATAACCATACGGTTCACAAATAACAAATTATCTCTCTAAAATCCCAATTCCAAAATCACTGTCCAAAAAGTTTTTAAATTTACTCATAAGTTTTAGAGAACAAAGACCAAAAAGTAAAATTATATACTCCATGTCATTACTAATAAATCCTTACACTATTTATATAGCACTGATATAAAATTTGGGTCTGAGGAAAAATAATTTATAAATAAGAAATTAAAAGTTGTTTTTGACAGAAACTGTTCAGTACCAAACCACACACCCTGATTAGTAGGCCACAACATAAGAAAAAGAAAACTGACAACAAAGAAAGTATTTGACTTTTCAAAGCATCACAGGTCCAGTTAGTGACAGGCCTGTCTAAAAGAATGAGTATCGGGGAAAAACAAGGATAACTGAACTCATTCCAATGTCTAAAGCTGTCCACCTACCCTGACGAGATGTGGTCCGCCAAGCATCACTCTGTGTCAACAATGAAATACCTGTCAGCTGTTCACAGTGATTACTCATGCAAGATATAGCAAGGGCCACAAGATCTAATGGTTTCCTGATACCTATTGATTTTTTCCCAAAAACTTAATAGTTTTCCAATTTGACTGAAATAGGATTTGTGAGTAACAGGGGCTGAATCAATGCCTGTCCTTTTCAAGGAAATTACTTTACCCTGACAATTATTTAGCTTAGAAGTGGAGAGTGTCAGGCTCCTAAACAGGAAGCAACTGAATTGCCAATAAGAATTTTCTTCACTTACTTGGCTAACAACATGATTTTAATTAATGAGGGAGAAAAAAGTAAATCTACTGTGAGTATCATTACTCCAAACAATGTCATAAAAAAAAGTATTAATTTTTTCCATTCAGTAAAACTGCTAGCATTGTACATAAATCATTTTTTTTTAATTCATTGATTTCTATTCAGATAGACTGTAAGTCCTACAGTTAATATCGGCCTAATGTTAAGTTGAACTGTAAGAGTGTATTAGAGTTTTTATTCTAAATCTGATGTGCATCTTTGATAATACTTAGCAGGCTACTCAAGAAAGAACTATTTAAAATGTGGATGGAGGTGTTTAGCAAGAGGAGTAAAGATGACAGAATGAAATTAATCAGTGGTTCTCAACTCAGGGTGATTTTTCTCCCCAGGGAGTATTTGTCAACGTCTGGAGTTATTTTTGGTCATCTCAACTAGGGGAATGCTATGGACATGTGGCAGATAGGAGCCAGAGATACTGTTAAACAATCTACAATGCACAAGGCAACCCCCCACAGGCAAGAATTTTCCAACTCAAAATGTCATCTGTGCCAAGGTTAAGAAATCCTGAGATAGATTATAGAATCTCCCTTCTTCAAAATCTAGTAAAAACAAAAAAAAATTTTAAAGCCAAATTTTATAAGCAGCAACCAAACATACAACCTCTTCCATAAATTTTGAAGAGTGATAGTCAAAATAAGAAACACAAAGTTCTATGTGACTTACAATAGTTCTTAATTCTACTCCCATTCCCAATAAGAGGTTACAGGAAAATAGTTTACAAAATCCTAATACTCATCACGAATAGCTTTCAAAATGGCAAGAAGTAGAACTGAGGGAAGAATAAGCAACGCAAGGAAAAATCAACAAAAAAACTTCCAGGGTAAAAGTTCCTAACCAACTTCACATTTGTGGGGGAGGGTTCACTTTCTAGGGCACAGCAGCGAAATGAAGCAAGAGGTCTAGGGCTCAAGGATGCCCCCGCACGACGTATGGAATGTATATTCACGAATAGTTGGAGCAAACCCAGGAAGGGAACTGTTGGTATTTTAAGAGAGCAGAGCCTAAAAGTCATCTTACCCATCTGGCTCTCTCAGTCACCCCTTTTCCCTTTGTGTCCCCGTCTCTGCTCCCAGCAATACTCAGCTTTCAAACTGAGGCTCAGGAGAAAAACAAGCAGGTAAGATGGGTAGGGTATTAAAAAGAATTCATCAACACCACATCTAAGTACAATAGCCCCCCCTTATCCAGAGGGTAAGTTCCAAGACCCACTGTGGACGTCTGAAACTATGGATAGTAGCAAACTTTCCATATACTATGCTGTTTCCTCTACATAAATACCTACAATAAAATTTAATTTATAAATTAGACACAGTAATAAATTAATAACAATAACATAATAAAAATAGAACAATTATAACAATATACCATAGTAAAAGTTATGTGAATGTGGTCTTTCTCTCTCTCGAAATATTTTATTGTACTGTACTCACCCTTCTTGTGATGATATGAGATGATACAATGCCTACGTGATGAGATGAAGTGAGCAGAATGATGCAGGCATTGTGATGTAGTTATTTTCGGACCACGGTTGACCATGGGTAAACAAAACCACGCAAAGTGAAACTTTGGATGAGAAGGGACGACCATAGATAGAAGTTCTCTGAGCCTCCTTCCTCAAGCATGAACATGCTGAAAAAACTATGTACATGTATTACAGCTTAGATGAAACAAAAAAGAAGATAAAGGGCAGAAAGGAAAAAAACTGAAGAAATGAATAGGGCATCAAATGGCAAAGAACCCATTCTGGAAGGAAACACAATCCAAGAAGCCCAAGAAAATTCTCAATGGCCTCTTCATAATAAAGAACTTAAAAGCAACACAATCTTAATTAAAAACAAACTCTAAAGTAAGATAAAGCAGAATAATACGAAAAGGTAATTTGCAGTGCTAAAGAAATAAACTGAGGTACAACATACCATTACTTAACCAAGTAATTCATTTAAAACATCAAGGAACAGAACAGACATTGGTAGAAACACAATTACTGACAAAAAGGAAGGTTTGAGATGATGACAGTAAATGCTGAGGCAAAAGACAAATCAAAACAATTAAAAGATAATAGATACGGAAAACAAAAGAAAATTAAATATAGGGAAAATTGGTGTCAGAATGTAGAGGACCCAATAATTTGACAGAAAACCTCTCACGGTAATAAATAAGGAAAATGTACCTAAATGAAGAACTAATCTAGGAAAAAATGATTATGAATGACACTTAGGTGTATCTTGGCTATATTACCGAACCTCAAAAAAAATTTTTCAGGCATTTTGGATGAAAAAGCAAGTCACTTTCAAGGAAGTGGGAAGAAAATAGACTTCTACAGTAACATTTACCGCTCCAACATAATGAAATAACGACCACAAAGTTGTAATGAAAGTGTTTCTAAGGATACCATGTCCTGCCAAGTTGTTTTTCAAGAATAAAAACAACAGACATTCTCAAACATTAAGAGAACAACAGCACTGAAACTCAAAAAAATACAGCACTCCCAAATCCTTCCTGATGAAATAAAAAGAGAAAATATTGGACAAGGAAATCCAGCCAATCAAAAAATACTAAGAGATCACGGAGCAACATTTGCAAAGTTCTGAGGAAAAGAAATTGTGATCTGGAAAATTTTACACCT
The DNA here is from genome assembly GCF_037783145.1 of Equus przewalskii. Classification (NCBI taxonomy): domain Eukaryota; kingdom Metazoa; phylum Chordata; class Mammalia; order Perissodactyla; family Equidae; genus Equus; species Equus przewalskii. Next base: position 20,642,786 of record NC_091852.1, read on the forward strand.
AGCCAAGTAATCCTTCCAGTATAAAAGTATTCTCAAGCAATGAAGTATGCAAGAACTCAGGGAATACAGCACCTACAGCTGGAAAAGATTACCTGACCATGACGTTCAGTCAATCAAGAGACTGATCCACTCAGGAATGGGGAAGCCACAATACTGGTAATAAGGACTAAAACTGCTTAAACATAGAACTAAATAAAAGTATGACAACGTAAATGTCAGAAACCCTGAAAACAGCACAGAACACAATCACCCAAAACTAGGAAATGGGAGAAAGAAGAAGAGTGTTAATTCCCTCATCTTTTATGCCATGGAGTCAGCAGAAATACTGAAACGTGGTTTAAGAAATAATTTGTCCAATTTCTGTTCTTTACAATCTTTTCTTTTGTTCCTTAACTCATGTCTCTTGCAGTAAAGAAGTATTTATCTGATATTCAGCAATTCCTTCACTTCTTTCAAGTTTTCTTCTTTCAGATTTAAGTAAAACTAATAATTATTAAGAATAGCATAAAGAATGTGATCCCATTTTTATAAAATTTTTTCTGTATATTTATACTGCTTTCAGAAGCACATAGAGCAGAGATTCCCAAATTTACACATGTATAAGAATCACCTGGAAGGTTTCTTACAAGAGATTACTAGGCCTCATCCTTAGAGAGTCTGATTCAGTAGATCTGGGATGGGGCCCAAGATCTGCCTCTTTCACAAGCTCCCAGGTGACAATGAGGCTGTCATTCAACACACAACAGCGAGTAGCACTGACACAAGAGAAATCCCTGGAATGAATTTATTTATTTATTTAATTTTGTGTGTGTGTGAGGAAGATTGGCCCTGAGCTAACATCTGTTGCAAATCTTCCTCTTTTTGCTTGAAGAAGACTGGCCCTGAACTAACATCTGTGGCAGTCTTCCTCTATTTTGCACGTGCACTGCTGCCACAGCATGGCTTGATGAGCGGTATGGGTCCACATCTGGGATCCGAACCCGCAAACCCAAGGCCACCAAAGCAGGGCGCACAGAACTTAACCATTACGCCACTGGGCTAGCCCCACTGGAATGAAATTTACCTACTTGAATTTCATGGTACTGAGATATAGGGTGATTTTTTTAAACTTTTTTCTTCCTATTTTCTTAAGCATTAGATTGTTGTTTATTTTATAATGAATATTCCATTTTTACCCAAACAACAAAATCACTATTCTAAAGAAAGTCAGAACCAAGAAACACTAACCGGTTTATAACTACAATTTGTACAAAAGCTTTCTCTGAGATCTTTAACTTTTGTTTCTTCTGAAAAATTGAACCGTGTTTTATTAAACTCACCTACTATCCAAAAAAGTTTCAAAAGTTTTTCTCTATCAAGTGGCTACAATGAAACTGATATTTGCTACTTCAAAAAGATGCATAAAATATATTTTCCCACCTTATCAGATTTAAACTACTTTAATATTTAACACCAATGTAATAGTCAAGTTGTATCATCAGTAAGACCTATTGGAAACGTATGAAAAATTCATGCCTACTATAAGGACCAAAAGAGCCTAACTCAAGACCGATGTGAAAACATGGGGAGAAAGTTATTATGTAATACTTCTAAGTACAATAACCATTGATTACAACCAAATCTTCAGTATATTCCAATATTTCTTTTAAAAAGTTATGACCCTTTTAATAAATTATTCCCAAACAAACAGAGTTTTATGGCCCAATACCACAGACTCAGATCAAAAAAGAAATAATGGTATAGTTCAGACTTACTAAATGTTCTGCAAACTAGGAATAAAGGTTACCTAAAAGTTACTTGGCTAAGAAGGAAACAGAAACCCATTGTTAGAAACAGGTTGACTTTGTGTAGCTCTCAACAGAGAAGTTTAGATGTTTTTCCATTCAGAGACAAAAATTTCATGGACAATCATTATTAATTCCACACCAGGAAAAAGGCCCAGTATGCTTAATTTAACACTGTAGCTTATGACAGCATTTACAAATAAAATTATTTCAAGTTTAGTAGGAGAAAAACACAATGCTAACAATGAATTTAAAGGGAATAAGTAATGCTGAGATTAGAGTCCAAAAGCTCTTAAAACTCTCTAAATGACCCTTTAAGAAAGCTGGATTAGAAAGTAATCAGAAATAAGATCTCTGTAGAGTATAACCAATCAAATATACACTTAGAAGTAGGATGTCCCCATTTTTCCTAAATTTCCATATTTTTAACAACTTTTGTTCCTACCAATAACTCTAAGTCAATCAGTAAAACTTCAAATTCTATTACCAGGTTAAAAGTACCAAGCACTCTGATCATCTTTCATCTGCCAAAGAAACATGACAACCCAGTAATTTTTGTCTTTTACACCAAAAAAATTTTTTAATCTGGAGTACAGCTTTAATACTCATTTTAGAAATTTCTTTAGTACATTTGTTTTAAAATGTTTAAGAATTACATTCTGGTTATTAATAATATCATATCTTACCAGGATCTGCTAACCCAGTGGTCTCTAATAGTATGTAATCAAATTTCCCCTTCTTCTGCATCAAATTCTCAATAGCTCTAAGGCCATTGTCCCTGGAGAATACCAAAACATAATACAGAGTTGATGGACTGAATATTTTTAAATGATCATTACAAACATTTTAAAATATATTCAGCAGCCTGAGACAAAAACATCTTTAAGAATGTGAATATTTAACTTAGTCCTAAGTTTCTAACAAAATGCCCACCCAGTATTTATCAATGAGGGGAAAAAAACAGATGCATATACACTGATAGGAATTATCAAATACATGATGAGTTAAAACTTTAATTTTATTGAAATTAAAAGCAAAGGGAATTTCAATATACCTGACTAAAGTAAGCCAGAATCTGTTATTTTTACACCTTTATGAAAGAAAAGTATCAACATCCAAAATAATGATAAAATTTATGAATTATATAGTTTAATATAACAGCTAAATAAACCCTACCATTAAATACTCTTAATTATGTTCTGAATTAGGGTACCAGGCTTTAATTTCTCTTTTTTTCTTATAATATCAAAAGTGCAAGAAATACTTAATGGATTGCATTTTGGTTATTCAAGTAAAGGTTATGATTTTAGCCTTGTTAATAATTTGACTCAAAGTCAAACACGTAACATAGTAAATGACGTAGAAGAAATTTAATAAACTACAACATACAAAACTAATAGTAGAGGTACTAATCTTCGTGATTCACTCAACAAATATTTGGGGGACTACTACGTGCAGGTCCTTTCTAAGATCTGTGGTATATTAGTGAATAAAACAGACAGTCCTTGGAAACAACTCTCACTGGTGGAACATAATATAAGGTTTTTCTCTTTTTTGATGGTCATTTATTTTTGTTTTTTGGAGGCTGAATTCTTAGAAAAAAGAACAATGACATTAAATTCAGAACAATCATTTTTTATATATGAAATGAGACTTTCATGTACCACAGAGATTAATAAATCTTGACATCAAAACCAATAAAATAATTCAATAAAAGGACGACAGCATGAGAGCAGACAGCAAAAGAAATAAGATAGCAAAAAACACTTTAAGAAAATGCATCCTAATAAAAGTCTATTTTCTATTTGAAAATACAATGAAGCAGACTATGAAAATTCAGTAAATTATGCAAGAAAATCAAAGCTGGAAATGTAATCAATAAACATTTATAGTAAACCAACAAGCACACAGTAAACACATTCCTCACTTTACTGAACAGCAGAGGCAACCGTTTCTAAGTTCCAGCCATTCTTCGTAGAGCTCTCCACCTTGGCTGACAGCTAAGGATTTCTCCACTGCACTTCCTGGAATAATTAACAAGAAGCGCTCTTTAGATTACGTTCACTAGCCCACCAAAAACGAAGATGAGGATACTCACTAACAGAGCAGACTTCAAGGCAGAAAATACATTTTATAAATTTTATTCTTTCATTCTATCCATGTAGCCTCAATAGCTAAACTATTACTCTAGATTATTTTAGCTTTTATTTCTTTGAGAGGATTTAAGCCCCTAAAAGGCAAATCCAAAATTAATGCATCATACCTACTGCGTCTTTAGGCCTCTTACTTGCCTGCTCCCATTTCCTAATAGGGCAGCTATTTTAAAGGCATTTTTTTTTGTTCATGGCCAACTTTCTAGATAGACTAGTATGTTTTATATATTGATTTTTATATGCCTTTCAACCTCTTAAGGAATGTTTTTTTGGGGGGTGAGGGAGATTGGCCTTGAGGTGACATCTGTGCCAACCTTCCTCTATTTTGTATGTGGGATGCCACCACAGGATGGCTTAATGAGCAGTGTGTAGGTCAACACCCGGGATCCAAACCTGTGAACCCCAGGGTGCCAAAGGGGAGTGCATGAACTTAACCACTATGTCACTGGGCAGGCCCTGGTTCATCTATTTTTTTCTTTTCACTCTTTCTCTAAATTGTTTTTATTTCTATTGGACTACTCAGTATTCCCAATATAAGTAAAAACTCTAGTTCATTTTGAGGAAGTTTGCTTGGCCAGGGTATCAATGTGCTCATTTAAAAATTAAATTTTAGTCATATACATATAGGTTTCCTAGCAATGCTTACTTGAGAAAGAGTAAATACGTTTGAGATTCTGACATGCTTGTTATCATATAAGAATGATTTTAATTGTCTTACTTTTCCTCCAATAAAAAAATATACCAAAGCCAAGGAAGAGCTGTAAATGTCCAATGAAGGAAATGGTCAAATAAAGGGAAAAAATTTTCATTTATATGGTTTTTTGTATATATTTCAGTTAGGCAATAATAAAGAGCTTTAAAAACAGTTGCTATAAAATTCAGGGTGTAGAGAACACAAATAAGATGTGAAGAAAAGGATTGTGAATGCTGTCAAGGACAAAATGGTGAAAATAATCCAGAAAGAATGAAGAAAATAGCAAGAAATAATAATAAATGTAATCAGTGTGCAACAGAAGATCAGTTAATAAGAAGCTAGAATAAAAGACTACAATTTAAAAATCTTAAGATTTTTATTTTGTCTAACAGGATTTTTCTCTTTAGTTCATTGAAATAAAAAATTAAGTTTAATTATTGTTCATAAAACCTAGTTCCTTTACTAATTTACAACTGAAAAAATAGTACACTTTAAGAAATATCCCAACAGAAGTTATACTTTTTGGCTAAAAGTGAGCTTTTACTAAAATTCATACTTGAGAAGAAAAACTTATAAAAGTAATCAAAGAATTGTATCTAACATTGCTGAAGAGATTTTTTTAACCACAGTTCGGTATTAAAGACAAAAAATTTAAATGGTTTGTATTTTCACAGACAATCGAAGTTACTTGAGGAGAGAGACCACATGTTTAACTTATTTTCAAAATCTTCAGTTTGAACTGCTTTTCAGATAATAAACATTCAACAAGGTTAACATATAATAACTAAAGCATTTCCAAATATTTCTCAAAAGTTGAAATTAAACAATATACTCAATATAAAATAACTTTTCTAGTTCCTAAACTTTCTTTCATATGTTTAGATTTTTACTTCTTGAGTTATTTCATGTAAACATCTAATTTAAGTCTGTTGGTATGAATTCCAAAGTTATACAAAATGTTACAGAAACTGATTTCAGTCTCTCAAATCAAAACAAAGCTTGACAGAAATTAATCCAATTTTCCAAAACTGTTCACATTATAATACCCTGCATTTTCATTTTTAAACGTGGAATATTAACTGACTAGTGGAATACACTGTCCTATAAATTCTTGCAGCGTGGCATTTATTGAACTATACTCACCTTCCCCAAATTCGTTTAAAATAACTGCTACTCTTTTACTATGTTGCTCTGTCAGAATATAGTTCAGAAGTGTTGTCTTCCCAGCACCTACAAAACATATTTGTTTTAAATAAAAAATTCAAAGACTAATTTTAAAGGCACAAAAGAGTCCCAATGGTTTTAAAAATTTTCGTGCTATTTTTCAAATATTATTTCACTATTGCATAGAAAATTCTAGAGGAAAGGATTAAAGGACCCTTTGAAAGCTATTAAAAATACTTTCTGTTAACATAAAATTTTTTTAAATACTTACAAATACTCCTACAAGTTGGATTACACAGCTTTCTGTGAACTCATATGACAAAAATAATAAGCCACCTACATAACTTATAACGTAAAAGCATCTAAATTTTCTATTAAATAAGGAATTATTGAAGTAATGGCTCCCAAGGAATAAATTACTCATGTAGTTTACAAAATATAAAATACTTAAATCTGGGGCCGGCCCTAGGGCCGAGTGGTTAAGTTCTCGCACTCCACTTCGGCAGCCCAGGGTTTCTCTGGTTCGGATCCTGGGCACAGACATGGCACTGCTCATCAGGCCATGCTGAGGTGGTGTCCATCCCACACGCCACAACTAGAGGGACCCACAACTAAAATATACAATTATGTACTGGGGGATTTGGCGAGAAAAAGCAGAAAGAAAAAAAGAAAAAAGAAGATTGGCAACAGTTGTTAGCTCACGTGCCAATCTTTAAAAAAAAATTGCAAAAAAAATACTTAAATCCCTTTACACAATGAAAATGTTTCTTAGCCAAGAAATATGGTTTACTTCCCTAAAATTTATCTATAAAGACCTTTTATTTCAACACGCATCATTAACCAAACAAAAATTCAGACTGACTATATGGGTACTTTTAGTATGCTTAATCTATAAAATTGATTTACATAAATAAGTATATGTATATATTTATTTATATGTATTTATAAATACATATATTTACATATATATGTACATATGTATATATCTGCACACAGAAAATGGAGAATGGATGTAGGCAATATTAACAATGGACAAAATATTCAATATTTAGAATGATAAATTCAGAAAGCTACACTAACTTTATCCAGTAGGTGGCATATTAAACCTAATATGTTCAGCTCAAGTAGAAGAAAAACGCTTGTCGTGTGAACCATGCACACCAAAATTTTCCTAGAGGAAAAAAAAAACCAACCCAAACTGCACAGTAGCATAGTTCAATTGTACCACTTTTTTTTTTTTAATTTATCTACCTTTCTGTTGGTGGACATTTGGGTTTTTTCCAGTGTTTTACCAAAACAAACAGTGCTGCTAAGAACTTTTAAACGTAACCTTGTATACGTCTTCTGAAGTAAACTGACAAGATTCCTAGGGTACACCTAGGAGGCATTTACTCAGTATTAGGGTATTAATATTTTCAACATTTTAGGTCATATTCCTTTAAAAGCTGTTGAAGAGATGGAAGGCTTGTGCTTAGAGTGCTTTAGGAAGCTCAAAATCACGAAAGTGTGAAGTATGAAAGGGAAAGGACAGACCTTAAGGAGGCAATGAGGAAATTCCTAAAGCCAGTCCAAGTGTGAGACAGAAACCCTGAACGCTAGCACTGTATTAGGTAGTGGCAGTGAAAATGGAAAGGAGTGGACATAAGAGACCATCCACTACAATTACGAGGTCTTAATAATTAATCATATTATGAAGCAAAAGACTTTAAGACATAATTCATTCATTCAAAAGTCTACTAGGGACCAGATTTTATGGCGGCTTTGGTGAAAAGTACACAAGACAAAGACAAACTGTCTCTACCTTTTTGAAACTTAGAAACATTAAGGGAGTGGGAGATGGAAGGGAATTCAGATGAATAAAGAAGTGATTAAGTTACAGGATGATACATTCGGTAGGAGATGTACAAGGTGTTATGGAGCACCTAAGAGGGCCATCTAGCCAGAGGAGTAATAGAAGAAAAGTACGGTGCCAGGGACTAAAACACTTGACACCTTTCAGAAGCAAACGTAGTTCAATGTAGCTGGGCCACAGTTTCACAGGCAGGAGAAGTTGTCAACAGCCAGATCATCTGGAAACTTGTAATTCAAGTTAAGGAATCTGAACTTCAACCCAAATGGAAACCACTGAAGGGTCTGACACGATCAGACTGACATTTACAAAGATCCTTAAGGCAAAAATATAGAGACTATCTTAAAGGGCAGCATGACTCAAGACTAATCAGGAAGCTTTTAGAATATTCCAGGTGACTGGTATGACAGGAGCAGGGGGATCTGAGGGGATGGCAACATAGGAAGTTTTGGACGTGTTGAGTTTGAGATGTCTGTGGATCATCAAAATAGAAACTACCTGGGTGTGAAGTTAAAAGGATGAAGGGGAGGGGAATTCAAAAGGAGATGCCAGAGAAGTGGAAATAGCAGAAGAAAAGTGTGATGGAAGTTAAGGGAACAATGTTTCAAGAAACAGAAAATGGTCAAGAAGCAGGAGCGAAACTACCCCTAGATTCAACAACAAAGCTGTTGGCGTTAGTCCTCATTCCTAAGTTTCAGACCATTATCTCCAATGCTTTACAGACCTACTAGCAAGCAAAATGGGGAAGGCCGGAGGGCCAGTGTGAACTATAGTGTCTTGGACAAGGAATTTGCTCAGGTTCTCAGTAAAGCAGCCTCTGCATGACAGTGGGGAAATACCAAAAATAAATTCCTTTATAAAATTAATCCTGAGCAAAAATCGGAATAAATTTATAGTCTACAAAGGAAAAAAAGGGAAACACCAGTGATTTCATTCTTATCTTTATGTTAATAAGCCCTCAGGTGCACCAAGTTTGTACTTGTCTCCAGCAGAATCTAGGAATGGTATTATTTCCCCAAAACTGTTTCCTTAATTTACATTTCTTAACTTTTCCCACACTTCTAATACAATCATGTATTTATTCTAGCCTTTCTATTTAATTGTAAGGTTTTAAAGTAATACCTCTCAAACTTTTCCAATAAAGTACCTCTAGCATAGGCCCATAAACTGTCCCCAGGAGACTGTACCATGTTTACAAACCTATGAATTCAGCCGTCCCTGTGCACTCCTGAACGTCCTCAGTTTGAGAACTACAGTCTTGGAGGGCAGAGATTTTATTCTCTTTCCCCTACGGTGTTTTACAAACAGATCTCAAAAAAAGTTTGAGATAGAACTTTCCACGAATAGCTGGAAGAGACTGGCTCGAGGAGAAGGGCATCTAGTGAGGAGGGCATCTAGTGCCCCTTGTGTGTCGGTCATTTTACAGAGGACACCCTTTAATGCTAATAGACTTATAAGGCAGGTGTGTCCTGCCCCATTTTACAGATGAGAAAACAAACTCAGCAGGTGACCGGTATTATTTCCATTTTCAAGTGAGGGAGATGAGCTTCAGAAAGATAACGAGTTAGAGGTCACAAGGATAATTAGGGGGCGGGTCCAGGATTTAAACTGCAGAGCCAGAAGCGGTTTCAAGACGCGAGGCTAACTTTCAATCTCACTTGATAAATGTGACTCTAACGCAGAGGAGTCTAGGCATCATTAACCTCTGAGATGAGAGGTAACCCTTACGTGGAGCAAGTGACCCAGCCCCTGCCTCAGGGACATTTGCTCTCGGCCACAAAGCGCCGATGCCCAAGGAGAAGAGGCACTGTCAGCCCCCAAAATCCCAGGATACCAGTGTTTACGGCATTTTCTGACCGGGATGGTTAGTTACCTAAATACCCGGTGATAATTGTGACTGGGATCTTAGCGCCGAGGCCAGATTTTTCCTCCTCCTCTCTTGGCTTCGTCTCAATGGGGACCAACTCAGGACAGTCCTCCTCCGTCTGCTCCTCTTCCTCTTCCGCGGCTCCGACCGCCTGTAACATCGCGGCCAACAGCACTACACGCCTCTCCCTCAGCTCAGGAGCTGGGACCCAGGCACCGAAACGCAACTGCGCACGCCGGGCACGCCACGCCAGGCGCGTCCTTGACGTCATCACGCCGCGACGCACGGCTCCTTCCGATCCCCACCGGATTACCTGGGCTCCACTTGAGGACCGCCTCGCCTTTTAGCCACTCCCCCAGAGGAGAGGGACACGCCCCCAGGGATGCTGGACACGCCCCCAAGGCGTGTTCCCTGAACCTGAGCGAAGCGGGGCGGAGTTGTTGGGGCTCGCTGGCCAGCCCCGCCTTTACGCTGTCGCTGTGTGCTCCCGCAGCCCCGATAGCTGCTGGCTGATGTTGGGGCTGAGGCCAGGCTGGTTAGAACCGGAGTGGGTAGCCTGACCTGAACAGTTCCCAGAAAGGATGGACCTTATCAACTTGACATTTTTTTAGTATCGTTAAAGAAAATTTTTTAATTCATAGGGGAAAGAATGGGAAGCTAACATACTACAGTGTTCTTTGTAATTTTTATATGTGAAGGAACAACCAGTGAAACTTTTTTTTAAATTGGGGTAACATTGGTTTATAACATTACGTAAATTTTAAGTGTACATCGTTATATTTCGCAGTGAAACTTTTTATAATTACGTATTTTACATGTATATCCAAACTTTTACAAGGTACGTGTGTTACTTTCATTTATTTATTTTTTTCTCATTTCTTATTTGGACTCAGGTAACCTGAGTTCATTTATCATTTTCTTTGGTTCATGACACTCTCTCATCATTAATCCATGGATAACACTCCTTTATATTTATGTATATATTTATAATGAACTCCTTTGACCTCATCCCCTAACCCAAGAATATTACCAGTAAGTTACACCTACCATAATCTGGAGTTAGCTTTATTTTCCAACTCCACTGTTGTATTATATTCTATTATGTGACTATACAGCAATTTATCCATTTCCTGTCAATTGTTTCCAGGTTTTGCTCTTATGAGCAGCACAGAGCGACCCTTCAGCACTGCGTTACTGCCTGAACAGAAGCTGTTCTGTTACTGGCCTGACCACCCTCTCTTACATATTTCTCAGGCACATTCTTGCAGATTCCCTTACATGATTCTGGCTGAATATTATACTAACATCTCTTCTCTCTCACCAAAACCAACCTGTACCCTATAAGGCTGGCTTAATCAAGGCAGGCAACAGGTATTGCTGAAACAGTATGTAGTGTCAATCAAAGTAAAAAGAGTTTTACACAATGGTCGAAAGTTGAATGCACCCGAAATGCCCATCACCGGATGGACTGATAAACAAAATGTGGTATAGCCATATAGTGGAAAATTATGTCACAGTAAATAAGGATGAAGTACCGATACCTGCTACAAACGAGTGAACCTCAAAAGAATTATGCTGAATGAAAGAAGGCATTCACAAAACACCACACATTGTATGACTACATTTCTGTGAAATGTCCAGAATAGGCAAATCTGTATAGACAGAAAATAGATTAGCTGTTACCAGGGACTCCTGCAACCAAAGAGAGTGACTGCTAATGAGTACATTTTGGGGGTGATGAAAATGTTCTAAAATTGATTGTGGTGATGGTTGCACAACTCTTTAGTGAATATACTAAAAACCGTTGAATTGTACACTTGAAATAGGTGTGTTGTATGGTATTGTCAATTTTATCCTAATAAAGCTGCTATTAAAAAAACTTAAAGGTTCATTTGTGCCTCAAAATGGGGTGGTGCCAGTGTGCATTTGCAGAGAAGCACTGCCCTCTGGTCCTGCCTCCAGCAGCTTGAAGTCCTGGCCTTCTGAGCGGAGTTAAGTTAGAATCCACGATTTCCTGATTAAGCCATGCATGGCCATGATCATAAAGATTACAGCTTAATAAAATCTTTGCTTTAATCTGTTTCTATGTTACTTTTCAGCAAGATATCTATCCATGAATTCTATGGAGTTCTGCCATTTTCTTTTCTGACTCTAGTAACTGGACAGAATTTAGCAAGCATGTGACTGAAGTGGTGAGGGTTTTGATTTATTCAGATAGATGGCTTGCAACTTTCGCTCTCCCTGAATGTCTGGGTATGACTGATTTTACTTTTCTTTTATCTTAACACAGGACTTACCAATTTTATTCATTCTACTTTAAGTGAGCCGTTGTTGTTGCTATTTAATCCAAAATACCTTTTAAAAAAAGTAAAAAATTTTTCTAAGTGTAGTATTGTAGAATCTACTACAGTTTCTAATTTAACTTTAAAATTTCCTCAGTTTTCAATTTTGTTTAGTCTCATTCACTTTATGGTAAAACAACCACCATAACAGCAATAATAATAATAATGTGTGGAGCCCTTACTGTCTGATGGGCCTTGTGTTAAAAGCACATTGAATGCATTATCTCATTTAACTTTGCAAAATAAACATTGTTCATATGCCCATTTTATAGACAAGGAAAGCGAGGCTTGGGAAAGTTAAATATTTTGCTTGAGGTCATTGAGTCAGGAAATGGCAGCCCTGGTGCTCAGTTCAGATCTGACTGACGCTCAATCCCATGCCCCTCTAAACCAGGGATCTGCAAACTTTTCCTGTAAATGGCCAAGTAGTAAATATTTTAGGCTGTACAGGCCAACAGACAAATTCGAGGATATTTCCTAGGTACTTCTATAAAAGAGAAAACAAATTTCCACAAATTTTGAAACTTGAATTTCATGTAATTTTCACGTCATGACATATTCTTTTATTTTTTTCTATTAACCTATTACAAATGTATAAACCATTCTTAGCTTGCAGGCTGTACAAAAGAGGCATCGAGCTATAGTTTGCCAATTACTGATCTAAAATAATATGCACTGCCTTGTTAAGGTGAATTACATGAAGCTTTGCAAAAATAGCTCATCTCTGCTATTTTAAACTCAGTTTGTGAATCATTCACCATTGCAACTAAACCCCTGCCCTCAAAGAGTTAGGTAGCACAGTTACCACTGTACTAATATTCAGAGGAAAGTCTGAAGCTGAGAAGCTTATACTGTGTCTCCAAGGGCACTGATACCTGGCCTAGGAGAGACTCCATCTAGGCAGCACTCCAGTCTCTGCACTGTGGCAGGAACCCTTGTAGGTCAGAGCAGAGCAGAGCAGATAAGCGAGCTGTCTGGATTCCTGCAGCTCAGCTTGTAGCAATAACCCTGCCATGGAGTGGAGTCAAGTTGGCCAGCCTGCAGGCTTTGAATAGTGGTTTTCTTTTTAATTTTGTGGGAAAGTGAGTTACAAGTGACTAGACCGTAAGCTAAACCTTATTAATAGCATTGGTTAATAGCTTAAGATAATGAATTCAAATAATATTACTGACAGCCTTTGAAATGAAAGTCATACTCTCTAAAAACACTAAACTGTACCTATTTCACCTACCAGCTACCTTCAATATTCTGGGGAAGGATATTCTCCACAAGCAAAATATTTAACTTTCCCAAGCCTCGCTTTCCTTGTTTATAAAATGGGCATATGAACAACGTTTATTTTGCAAAGTTAAATGAGATAATGCATTCAATGTGCTTTTAACACAAAGCCCATCAGACAGTAAGGGCTCCACATGTGCCATGTGTGCCATGACACAATTCCCTATTCCTCCCCTTTGCCTCATTTTCCTCCTTTGAATAGTTAGACAGTTGCCATGAGAAAAAGTAACGACTGTAGCTATATCCAAATCAGAGGAAAGCTAAAAATAATGCTAACTTGGTTTCGTTTTTTTTCCTCTCAATTTTGCAACTTCCTGCAAAGGAAAGAACACACTAGTGGCCAGCAACAGCTATTGGTTTGGAGGAAAGGAAACTGAGGGTTTCAAAATTAAACCAGTTCCTCTTATCAGGCTGTAGCTGGTAAATAAACAAACAAATAAAATATTTCTTAAGTGCTTAATATTTATCAATTCATTTGCTATTTTGCGTTAGGCGCACATAAATTTAGTGAGAATATCTCTGAAATGCCAGAGGTCAATGTCTTTTATTCTTGTGAGTGCTTTAGTTAAGATAGAATATCAATATTCCAGTATCATATAGTCCTCTGTTAAGATAGAAAACCATTGTAAGGACATGAAATACTAGTCCTTCCCCAGAATATTGAAGGTAGCTGGTAGGTGAAATAGGTACAGTTTAGTGTTTTTAGAGAGTATGACTTTCATTTCAAAGGCTGTCAGTAATATTATTTGAATTCATTATCTTAAGCTATTAACCAATGCTATTAATAAGGTTTAGCTTACGGTCTAGTCACTTGTAACTCACTTTCCCACAAAATTAAAAAGAAAACCACTATTCGAAGCCTGCAGGCTGGCCAACTTGACTGGTGTACTTATTCTTTCTAAAATATACTATCAGGCAAGGAGCGGGCGGTGAGCAAAACTAAAAGCATAGTGTGCAATGAATGATTTATGTTGTAATAGTTTAGGAAACAGTCTAAATAATATCCTCTTCTTGTCACTAGAAATTTAAAAGTGACATTTGTGGCTTTAAGTTTCACTTTCTAACTTTTATAGTTTTAGGGAAGTGTATGCCAAGATCCACAGGCACCTGCTCATGATTTCTGAAGTGTAAATAAAAGACACAGAAACAAAAATAAAATAGCTCCATTCTTCCTTCCTCTTGCTCCAAATCCCCTCAAAGAGTATTTAATTGCACTTAACTGAAATACCATGCTATCAGCAATGCCAGGTCTTCCTGGCTTCAACACCAGTATCTGTTGAGTCCCATAGCTGTCTCTCAATTAGGCACCACAATTTCACTTATGGAGGAAGATTCATGAACTTTCTTTAGGCTGGTTTACTCTCTTTCCTCTTATTATTTTAACGTTTCCATTCTGCCCTTGAGTCTTAGTGTAGGCTGCTCCAAATACACGGCAGCGGATATTTTCAAACCACCCAGCCACTTCTGTCACCAACCTACCGCCCCAAGTAACTCAAAGGAGTTTTCAAAAGCACTTTGTTTCTCAGAGTTGTTTTTTAGTTATGTTAAGAGATGCAATCACCAACCACCCTGAACCAGTCCAAACCCCACCACAAGAGCAACACCTCTGCACAGATGGGCTGAGAAATGTCCAAAAGTTACGTGTACTTCATTTTAATGTTAAGATCCCCACCCCAGGAGGGGCTTATGCCTTATTAGCATAACATGGGATGAATATTTGTAATTTGATGAATATTTGATTTCAACTTACCAAGTGAACCCACTTTGGTTCAGTAACACTTCCATATCTCAGAAGCAATAATTCATAATCATAGTTAATCACATAATCTTCCTTCAGGGAATTTCTTTCACATCAGCATCCTTCAGCACACTTACTCCTTCTACCATTTTTGTGTGTGTGAGGAAGATTGTTGCTGAGCTAACATCTGTTGCCAATCTTCCTCTATTTTATGTGGGATGCTGCCACAGCGTGGCTTGGTGAGTGGTGCTAGATCTGCACCTGGGATCTGAACTGGTGAACCCCAGGCAGACGAAGCAGAACATATGAAATTAACCATTACACCACCAGGCCAGCCCCGCTTCTACATTTATTTTAGCCATCCTCCCAAATCTATGTGTATGATAATTGGAAATTTCCTGAATTGGGTACTGTATTACCTATCCCCTCCTCTTTTAACAATAGTTGAACCTCTGATTTTTAAGCTAGGTCCATGGCCTCCAGGATAACAACTAAGCTTCCTATTCTACCTTGTAGCTAGGTATGGGTCATGT
Source organism: Equus przewalskii (assembly GCF_037783145.1). Taxonomy (NCBI): domain Eukaryota; kingdom Metazoa; phylum Chordata; class Mammalia; order Perissodactyla; family Equidae; genus Equus; species Equus przewalskii. The sequence goes on from NC_091852.1 coordinate 20,658,188, forward strand.
AATGAAGTTCTTGCTAATGGACTATATGAGAAGTGCTGTGTGGCAGTTTCTTGAAACCTATCGTCCTTCATCTTGCTGCCTGGGATGCAGCAGTGATGGCTGGAGCACTTGTTGATTACTGAGACTGCCAGCCACACCCTAGAAGTAGGGAGCAGGGACCTGGAAGCAGCCTGAACGCGGAGGAAGGCGTGGTATAGAGCTGCAGGAGAGGAAAATGAACTTTCATGTTGTTTAAATTTATGCTCATGCCACTGAAATAAGTCCTAATCAATAAAAGCTTTTATTTGTTTAACCATCTTTAAAATAATATAAATAACACCTGAATGCATTCTAATTGGAAAAAATTCAAACAGTACAGAGGTACGTGGGGTAAAAGTGGAGGTCTCTTTCACTCTCCTCACTCCCCTTCACTGGGGTTATACATCCACTGTGGGCAATTTCATGACAGTAGTCCAGAAGCTTTTTTTGCCCAATACTATCTCTGCCACTGTCATGATAGTCAGACATTTTTCTCTGCATTTGTATACAGATGTAGCTTTTGTTTTTAGTATAAATAGGAACGTACAAGTAGGCTTTGTTCTGGGACTTGCTTTCTTCGCTGAACAACATGTGCTGATGATTTCTCCATCTCAATAGAGTTAGAACTACATCATTTATTTTTAATCACTTCATGGTATTCCTTAATAGAGATATATTCTAACTGTTTCATCATATCTTTGTAAGAGTCATGTAGATTGACTTGGCACCTCTCCAACACAAGCTCAAAATGCAAATTCAACAGATTCTCAAGAAAATACTCTGATAAGCTAAAGCTTGTACATTTGGCAATAAACTTTATTCCTACTCCACCTTCGTATTTTAGAGTTGTTAGCTTCTCTTAGTAAATTAGCTTAGTTCAGTTGTGAAATATTAAGGTTTAAATTCAGTTAATTGTAATATTAATTTCTTGTCAACAGTTCTGGGCTATTTACAATTAATGTGATTCTATGCACATACTGTATTTATTTTACAACAGGTCATATTTTAGATTGTGTTCACTATGCAAAAATTTACATATGTACTTCCATAATTCAATTGTAGTTAGTGAGTTTTTGGCAGCAGTGTACAATACATGGATTAAAATTCATTTATGAGCTGCCACTTAGAGAAAAATGTTTACATATTGCAGTTTGATTATAATATTGCCACTTTGTGCTTAAGATATAAGTTAAGTCTTCAAAGTCCTGAGTCGCACTACTGGCAATTATTAGTAGACAGAATATTAATCTATATATTTTTACATCATAATGGTTCTTTTTACTTCGTACATTTTTGTTTATGAAATGCTCTAAACCACACAAGCTAGTGATGATGATGGCAGAAGAAAGCTTTAGCATACTTCCTTATGCACTAAGTACAAAGTATATAGAGAAATGGTATTTATATAAATATGTATAATTACTGGAACATAATCACATTGTTAACATGGTTTGCTTTGAGGGAGAGGAGATAGGGAAGGTGATATGAGTGGCAGACACAAAGGGGAGGGAGAAGCAAGCCATCCCCCTAAAAAGAAAAAAAAAATGCTTTTAAAAATAGCATGTGTAAAATACAAAAATAAAAAACGCATTTATGAAAGAGTCCTGTTTAGGTAAAATTGTATATGAATATTTGTATGCGTATACTTATGCCTGTGGAAAATTGTAATAGAAGGAGCGAATAATATATGTATACTGACATAGAATAACAGTAATAAATGTTGGGAGGCGATAAAAGCAATTTGCTCATAATGCATGCAGTCTGATTCCATTTCAGTAAAAACCAAAACAAAAAATGCCTTTATATGTACAAGTATATATGAGTGGGTTTATATGTGTATATGTATGTGTATGCTGACATATGCCCGTGGGAGCAATATGTTTGGAAGGATACATGTCATTGTAATAGCACGGACTACCTCAGGGAGGTGGGCTAGGTGACAGGGGCAATGGGGAAAGAGGAGAAATGTTTACCTTTTGTTTTTTAGATACATCTTTATATATTACTGGTTACAAAAGACATCCACAATTTTTTAACAGGAAAATTAAGCATTTTTCAGTAAATAAGGTATGTATCAACAACTTTTCTATGGAAGTCAAATTTTAAAATATCTATCAAGATATTAATTGTACATGCCTTTTGACCTAGAAATCCTACTGATAGGGGTTTACCTTACATGTATGCATATGCAGACATTTATGACATTCACAGTGGTATTGTGTTAAAGGTACAATGTTGGAAACATCCTGACTATCCACCTGTAGAGGAATAGCGAAATAAATTTGGCTCATTCATACATTGGAATGCTATGGTAGAGTAAGGGTTTGCATTGTATTTACATAGGAAACTGCTAGAAGTGCCTTTATTTTGAACAGCCTCCATGAAAAATTTGGACAGAAAGAGTCTGAATGAAGCATTCTGATTAACAAGAGAACATAGTCTATAAGGCAATGTATTTTATTTCCACAAGTGTGGTAAATTTATGTACAGCTTAATTGAACACATTTCATTTCCTATAACATACATACCCTATAGATTAAGCAAACAATTACGATTTCCTTTAACCAACATGTTTATAAGCTCTGTGGTCATTTCGTGCTTTAAAGTTAAAGATTACAATCCGGGAGATTAAATAAAAACTTTGAAGTTAACAATTCACCTGCCTGGAGAGCTACTCTCTCTTTTTCAGTAAACATTGAAGAGAGGAATTATTTAATGTTATAACAGAAACAGAGCACACAAATGATAAATATTTTATAACAGTGACAGAGCAGACATAGCCCTTTGCCCTGCCTGGACAGTGCCCTTTGTGCACTGTTCTTCTGTGGTCACCTGAATGTGAACATTCATTTTATTATCTTTACGGTGCAGAATAATAGCCAGAACAGGACTTTGAAATCTAAAAGAGTTGGGATCAATAAAAGCCTGTCTTTCCAAGGTTTGCATCAAATATCGTCGTGACCCATAATTTCTCTTTCAATAATAAGCAAAACAGAATCAAAATTTTAGGTTTAAAATATTTTATTTCACTAATACAAGAATCACTAAAAAGATATGTTTTTAAGTAGAAAAAGAAAAACAGAATAGTATGTAGAGTGTGGTTCTGTTGGGAGGGGAGGAACAGAAAAGTGAGAATGGTTAATATAACAATCTCTATTTTTAGCACTTCATTTAAAACTGTGTTCACATCAGTGTATTTTATTGCTTATTGCTTTCTGAGCAATAAGTAGAATTTTGCTCATCAATTCACCATTAATTTCTTATCAATCCATTGCTATTTTCCCCCCTGAAAGAGAAAACTTCCTTTTAACTTAACGTATCATTTTGAAACTGTTTCAAAATAACAAAAGTTACAAAAATAGTACAGAGATTCCCACATGCCCTTCATCCTATTTCCCCTAATTTTAAATATCTTACACAATCACAGTACAATTATCAAAAGCAGGAAATTAACAACCACGCAATACTACAGACCTTACTCAGATTTTGCCAGTTGTCCCACTAACATCCATTTTCTGGATCTGGTATAGGATCTCACATTGCACTTAGTTGTCTTATCTCCTTTGTCTACTTTAATCAGGGGCATCGCTCAGTCTATCTTTCATGACCTTGACACTTGAAAAGTACTGGTCAATTATTTTGTAGAATGTCCCTCAACATGGGTTTGTTTTATGCTTCCTCAGGATTCAACTCAGGTTATGCATTTTGGCTAGGAATACCACAAATTGATGTTGTTACTCTGTGCATCACTGCAGAAGGCACATGATATCCATACATCACTTTATGAGTGATGTTAACTTCAATCACTCGGTTAAAGTGGTGTCTACTGGGTTTCTCCACCATAATGTTACTATTTTCCCCCATTGCAGTTAATAAGTACCTAGTGGGGAGATACTTTGAAACTATGTAAATATCTTGTTTTTCATCATACTTTACCCCTCTAATTTTATCATACATTATTCTTTTTCAAAATTTATTGAGGCATAATTTACCTAGCATAAAATTCACACATTTTAAGTGTACAATTCAAGAGTTTTAATACATTTCTACACTTGTGCAACAATCACCACAATCTAGTTTTAGAACACTTCCATCATCCCCAAAAGATCCTTTTTGTCTGTTTACAATCAACCTCCTCTCCACTTGAGGCCCCTGGCAACCATTGATCTGCTCCATGTCTTTGTTTATACAATACACTGATTTTTTCTCATTATTTATTTGCTTGATTTTTTATCCTTGTTCATCTGCACATGAACAGACAGAGATAGTTAGAAATGAGAAGACTTAAATCTAATACGTTGTTTGGTATTTGACACAGGACACTGACCTGCCTGGAAGTCGAGAGAAATGGCAAGTCATTCGTTGACATCAGATTAAAAATGGACTTTGGATATTCCATATGTTAGCAGGATCTGAATGATCCAGTTGCTTTAGATCTTCAAATAATTTGTAAAAGTCATCCCAATTAAATTCTTTCTCTCAATATGTAAAGTCAAAGGCATAATCTTTGAAAGCCTTTAAGAACTAAGTAATTTTGATATTATCATATCAACATGCCCTGGAAAAACATTAAGATTCGGAGGTTTTGTTTCTTTCTTTTGTTTTGCTTTGCTTCAGCTTCTTAGTTTTATAGATCTTCACTCCTAGGTTTGCTGTTTAAAACTTTCATCCAGAGCCAATTTTACTAACCCAGTGCAATATAATTTCAAGGACATTATGTCTTTCCTATACTCTTCTAACGAGCATGAAAAATCTTCATCATTTTAGAGCTGCCCACTGGCAGCATATGGGCCAAATGTAGCCCACAGGTATGGTTTTTGTAGGAAGCAATTTTTAAAAAATCAGGACATTTTGATTTTCAAAAATTTGTATATCTGGCTTCTCTTTAAAAATCCTTAAATCTAGTGACACAGTGCCCATGTTTCCGTAGCTGGAGCTAAGCTATGACATGCTACCTGAATAGAGCGCATGGTCTTCAGTTCATCACGTCCCCATCTGTTCCCTATTCAATGTCACCGAGATTACCTCCCTCACTCATGCTCTGTGACTGGTCCCATTGTGCATCTGAGTTTGCTTATCGTAGGTTGAAACCTGAACAACGGTTGCTAGTTTTTTAAAAAAATTGAGCCATACCAAACAGACTAAAGCTCACTAGTCTTTATTGTATAGAATGATGACTTTCTTTTTTTTACATAACCACAGATTTGTATATAGGAAAATTTAACTCTTTTTCATCCCTCACCTACACATACACACAATACGTACCACTATCTCTATCCTCAGACTTCCAATGTGTTTAGCTTGGTTAGATTACTATTTATTTGCACATTATTATGACATGTGTAAATAATATTCACACTGGAGCCTTATATTGTCTCACGAGAATTTTTTCTTCCCTACTCAACTTTTCATTTTCTCTGAAATTAGTACTTTTCTTGTTTTCATTCTTTTAGTTTTGTTTGCTTACTATTATATACTTATCACCAACTCATCTCAAACTCTTAAACACTTGTTTAAATATCCTTTTCATATGTTCAAATGGATCAGGTATTCCTTTAATTTCACGTTCCTGAAGACATCTACCCTGGGATCTTAGGACACCTTGCTCTCGGACTTCCAGCCTCTAAAACTGTGAGATAATCCATTTCTGTTGTTTAAGGCTCCCAGTGTGGGATATTTTGTTATGGCAGCTCTAGCAAAAGAATACACCAGTGTTTCAAACTTGTACAATAATGCACCTTGGAGTGGGTCTATTATCTGGGCACTGAGTAGCTCTTACAACTGCAAACTCGTGTCCTCTCCTTGAATTTTCTGGAATTATTTTATTGACGATTTCCTTCCTTCTGTTTTCTCCGCCTCTTTGTGGAACTCCTCTTATGCAGCTATTGAACTTCTTACTGTGGTCCTCGAATTTCCTTTTCTTGTTTTTACCTCTTATTTCCCATCCTTATGTCTTTGTGCTCTACTTTCTGGGAGAGTCGCTCAATTTTATCATCCAAACTTTCTTTGAATTTTTATTCCACTATCGTACATTTTTTCAATTTCCCAGAGCCCCATTTTATTCCCTGAATGTTCCTTTAAAAAATAACATAAGAGGCCAGGCTGGTGGTGCAGTGGTTATGTTCTTACGTTCCGCTTCAGTGGCCCGGGGTTCACCGGTTTGGATCCAAGGTGCGTACGTGGCACCACTTGGCACGCCATGCCGGGGCAGGCGTCCCACATGTAAAGTAGAGGAAGATGGGCACACATATGAGCTCAGGGCCAGCCTTTCTCAGCAAAAAGAGGAGGATTGGCAGCAGATGTTAGCTCAGGGCTAGTCTTCCTCAAAAAAATAAATAAATAAAAATAACAATATTCTTCTTTCACGGGTGCGATATCACCTCTTATCCTTCTGTGGATATTGATAATAGTTAGTTTTCTGATCCCATTATAATCTTGGTTTCTTCCAAGTTGCTTTGTTTGTTTGTTTGATTTAGTGTATACCTTTCAGGTTGATGATTTTCCATAGATGTCTGATAATCTTTGGTTGTCAACTCAAATTTAGGAGTGAGGTACCAAAAATCTTCTTAGAAATTCTAATCCATTGGGCAAGGCTTGTTGACTGCCGGCTTCAGTTTTGGGCCATCTGGCTGGGCCATTTCGTTGGGGCACTCTTGATGTTGGTATCTTTATGTCTTTCCTCTCCAGGTGGTCAGATACCAGAGAAGAACATTCCAATCTCCAGTGCTCTGAAATTGGAATGGAGGTAAAGACTTAGCATTTTATTGGGTTATAAATGTTTCCAGAAATGTTCACTGAAACCACGCCTCCTGTGTACAGTACTGAATCCCATCCCCAAGTGTGCCAAATGTTCCCTGGAAAGTGCTTCTCTCTATTTTACCCTATCCAGCCTCTGCCAAGCTGGGAGAGGGACAGTTATCTGGCTTTAAAGGGTTGGATAGGGGACCTAGGGATCAAATCACTTCTTAGACTTACAAACCAGTCCTCCTGTTTTTAGCCTCACTTTTAGCCCCATTTCCAGGGGTACTTGACATTCCCAAGCCTTTTGGGAGGTCTGTGGTGCAATCAGGTACTGTCTAGCTTTCTCCAAGGCAAGTTTAAGGATCATCTTTCTCAGAGCTATTAAATAAGATACCTCTAGTCTATATGGCTTCTAAATTCCAAAATCTTGTTCTTGTCTTCTCTCCTAATCTCATTTTCATTGTGGGTTTCTGCCTTAAAAAACAATTCCTTTACTGTCATTTTATTAGGTTTCAGGAGAAAGCCAAAGTAAACGCATTTATTCAATTGATCACTTCTACTCAGAAGTCAATTTTGCATTTTTACAAGGGAACAAAAAGCTAGCTCAGGAGTGTCTGAGGACAAACAGACCTGCTTTATGATTTTGCTACTGGCCATCCCCACACTCAGTGTATCTGGTCAACAATTGTGTCCATGGAACAGAAATTACAACTCTAACTGGTGCTTTTATCTGAGTAACCACAAGTTCATCCACTTTTATTTATTTATTTATTTTGATGAGGAAGATGGTACCTGAGCTAACATCTGTCGCCAATCTTTCTCTCTCTCTGTTTTTTTCCTCCCCAAAGCCCCAGTACATAGTTGTGTATCCTATTTGCACGCCCTTCTAGTTCTCCTACATGGGACGCTGCCTCAGCATGGCTTGATAAGGGGTGCTAGATCCACACTCAGGATCTGAACCAGTGCATCCCAGGCCACGGAAGCAGAGCGTGCAAACTTAACCACCATGCCACTCGCAGTCCCCCAAGTTCATTCACTTTTATGGTTCACTTGTCAATTGAAAAGGAAACTCTAACTGCCAGTAGCTTTAACTATTGCCAAAGGGATCTTGTAAAACTCTTCCTATTTTCCTGGCTTTAGTCTTTGAATACTAATTTTCCCCCATCCTTGATTTTCTTTGAAATAACAAAGCCTACAGTTTTTGAGCATGTGCTAGGCATTGGGTTAGGCACTGTTACATGCATTATCCCATTGAATCCTCCCTGGGACCCTATAACGTTCACATTATTATCCCTATTTTACAAACTGGGAAACTGAGGCTCTAAAAAGTTAAAGATTTTATTCAACTTCACACATCTATTAAATGGTGAAGTTAGAGTTTGAATCCAAGCGGGCCTGACTCCCAACCTTTTTCCACTCCACTACTCTGTCTTAATGACAGCTTCTTTCTGGGCTTCTTGAGTGTTCATTGTCATGTCTCCGGCTTGTTTAATTATGTTCCCTTCTCCTTTTGCAGTCCACTCCATGTACTATATGCCCTACGTCAGTGAATGGCACCCAGTTGCTTCAGCCTTTGCTAATGTCTACACCACCCTCCTTCTACCCTATATGTGGCTACATTCTTACCCACCATAGACATCACTTCCTTGGGGAAACATTCCATGACCTTCCAAGGATCGGTTTGGTGCCTTTCATGCGTTCCTATAGCACACACAGAATCCTATAACACATACAGAAGCAGTGATTACCCTGTCTAGAAATTACCTGTTTATTTATCTATCTCTTAACTACATTAAACTATAGGCTCCTGAGGACTGTAGCAATATTCGTCTTATTCATGTGACGTGTCTATAGCCTAGTTCAATGCCTGGCCCATAGCAGGTGCTCACTAAATATTTTGTTGAAACAATGAATAAATAAATGAAGTTAAACATATACCTCTGTCTGAATGAAAAGATTTCCTCATTTTAAATAGTGCTCCAATGGTTTTTTATTTTTATGTTTTTGGTGAGGAAGATTGTCGCTGAGCTAACATCCGTACCAATCTTCTTCTGTTTTGTATGTAGGATGCCACCACAGCATGGCTTGTTGAGCGGTGTGTAGGTCTGTGCCCCAGATCCAAAACAGTGAACCTCTGGCCACCGAAGCAGAATGTGAAAACTTAACTACTATGCCACAGGGCTGGCCCCTCTAATGATATTTTAACAATGTCAAACAGAATTTCATAAAAGACAAGTCTTTGTTGCTTTTCATTTATTGCTCAAAACACAGATAATATTTTAACTCCAATCTTTTAAACTGTAGTATGAATATTAATCCATGAAGTAAACTCTGACAAGTTCTCAAAATACTTATTGAATTTTACCGTGTAATTTTAAAATGTGAACTTTTATTTAAATATAAACTGAAAGGTCATCTTAGTCTCAGATAAAAACCTATCATGTTTTGAAGCCTTCCATTTTAATTGAAAAAATTGTGCTACATAACTATAAAGTCCAATGCAAGAAATATTCAGAAAAATATTTTTCATTTCCAGTTGTTACTGTGAATGGATCTGTTGTAACTTTTCTTGGGGCCTATGTGATAAAACTTCTTATCATAATTCCTGAGGAAATAGAACCTCATACAACTGTTATCAGAATTTATGCAAAATGTTTCTCAGAAGATGTGGGGTTTTTTTCCAGCAAACATTCAAATTAAAAGTGCAGATTCATGGGATAAAATATTTAAAAATGGGGTGAAATAATAAACTGTTTTCCTGACAGACCCTAACCTTGTACATAGCTTTTTAAAAATTGCAAAGAATTCGACTGCTTTGTCCTGACACCCAATGCAAGTCTTTCGAGCGACTGAGAGTCCTCCTGTGGATTCAAGTCGGTAGGAGAGAAGGTCTGGGGAGGCCACAGGCAACCTTTGAGCTACCATTTAGGAAAGTGATTCAATGGTCAAATATTAACTGTCCAGGTATACTCATACTACAGCCTTATGTAATGAGAAGGAACGGCCTCCAACGAAAGCCACAATATGGATGAATCTCACAAGCATAACGTTGACCAGACAGAAAAGATTCCACATATACAGACTTCAAAAGCAGATCAAACTGATCTATGGTGTTAACAGTCAGGATGTTGGTTACCCTGGGGAGAACTCGACTGGGAAAGGTTACAAAGGGGGCTTCTGAAAGCTGATATTGTTTCCTTTCTTGATCTGGGTGCTTGTTACATGGATGTGTTTACTTTGTTAATTTTATCAAGCTATACTTTCATCATTGTTTACTCAACTCTGTGTATATATACACTGAAAAAAATTGCTAATTAAATAAAGCATCAACTGTACCATTTTCCAATAATCTACTCTTGTCTCTAAGAGCTCTTAATATAGCAAGGAGAATGCTCTGAGCTATCACCTCCCTAAATGTGGCTTAATGGCAGGATATCTAAAACTATAGCAACAAGATGCTGAAATATACGTTTCACTAGGATAACCAGATACAACAAATATGATATTCCAAAATCAGATCACCATATGCAGAATTTACCAAGGAAACTCTGAGAACCATTTCCATGACTCTTGGATCCTACAAGATTTTTGAAGACATTTTACTGGAGAGGATGTTGACAAGGAGAGTTCCCCTTTCTGTCTATTGGGGTGGGCGATGGTAAATGAGGAGGGGTGCCATTTCCTTCCAAGGCTTCTAAGACACCTTTCAGAGAGTTTGAAACGACAATTTTCCTGCAGCTAAGAGATGCAAGGATGCTGCCTGACTCCTGACCAAGGATACTAAAGCGGCCCCAGCACCAAAATAGAGATTGTGTTGGGATCAACAAGGATTGCCAGGCTAAGGAGTTTATTAGCATTTTCAATGGATCAGCTGTGGGCCACATGGAAGAGATCCAGCCATGGGTCATTTGGGGTCATATCCAGTAGGGTCACTTAGAGAGCAAAGTACACTAGCAACAGGAAACTGGAAGGGGGCTGCACATGAGTCCCAGGTGAACACTAGGAATAGAAATAGAACCAGGTAAAATGACCAATAGGAGATAAGTCTCCATGAAAACAGTCTTCCAAAGGACCCAAGAAAGCCTCAAGAAAAGAGTCAGCTTTGATTATCTGCCAGGCTCAGAAAGTGTGAAGCCAGTTTACAGAAGTATCAGTTCTATAAGAGCTTTCTTGTACCTTTTCATTCCTCCAGCCCCAAGAGGTCAGAAACTGGCTAGCCAGCTGGGGTGAGAGAAGAAAAGAGAAGTGGCTCAGTGGAGACAAGAAGCCAGCCATGCATCCTTCCCCTTCTTTGCCACCGCAGGCTGCCAGCCTGAAGCACACCCCAGCTGGGGGAAGATCTTAGAGATAAGATGATGTTTTGATTAATATCTTGGGCTAGACATTCTGGCCTTGGACTTGAAAATATGTTTGAAACTAAGAACTTTTACCTTAGAGTAAGAGAAAAGTCATGGGACCTGCCCACATTTCCATATGGGATTGGCAAGGATTATCCCCAGTGAATGCACTTTGAAGAGGCAGTGGGAAACCATAATAAAGATGTGTTTTGATTCCATCTACTAGTCATACATCCACTGTATGGGTTACATGGGAATTTATATTAGTATACTCAGTTTTTATTTTTGCTTTTTTTAAAGATTGGCACCCGGGCTAACATCTGTTGCCTATCTTCTTTTTTTTCTTTTTCTTCTTCTTCTTCTCCCCAAAGCCCCCCAGTACATAGTTGTATATTCTAGTTGTAGGTCCTTCTGGTGCTGTGTGGGACGCTGCCTCAGCATGGCCTGATGAGCAGTGCTAGATCCACGCCCAGGATCCGAACTGGTGAAACCCTGAGCCGCCAAAGCTGAGCACAGAAACTTAACCACTCGGCCATGGGGCTGGCCCCATCAACTCAGTTTGTTTTTTGGGTTTTTTTTCTGCTCTATCTCCCCAACTGCCCCCCCCCCCATACACAGTTGTATATCTTAGTTGCAGGTGCTTCTAGTTGTGGGATGTGGGATGCCGCCTCAACGTGGCCTGATGAGCGGTGCCATGTCCACACTCAGGATCCGAACCCTGGGCCGGCGCAGCGGAGTACGTGAACTTAACCACTCGGCCACGGAGCCAGCCCCCAACTCAGTTTTTTAAAAGTCTCCTGCTGAACAATGATCTAGTCCTGGAAAGAGAACCATTTCAGGATCCTAAATTTACAGCATGTCTGCCCGTGTGGATTACCTAATTTACCTGCCATTTCTTCAAGCTATCCCTCTCAACTCTGTCAAAATAATCCAAGCTAAAACTCCAACTGATAAAAACTTTTAATCTTATACCTTTCTGGGATATTTCATTTTGTTGGATGACTCTCAAACAATGGTTCTCAAACTTTGGTATGTAACAGAATCACCTGGAGAACTTGGCAGACATACAGGGGTCTACGCTTCGTCCTACTTCAGTGAGTCTGAGCCTCCGTGTTTGTTCTTAGTGCTCTCTCCAGGTAATTCTGATACTTCCAATGTTTGAGAACTTTTGTCTTAAAAGACACAAATTGCTAACGGGCAGGTCATAGGTTTGGGGGCAAGGCATTCATGTCGACTGGATCTAACATCCATATTCTATGACGTACTCTCCACCAGCACTACGCTGCTATACCACTATAAGAATTAGCGTAGATCACACAGTTGAATTGTGCCATGGTATGACGTCCAGTCTATGGTCTACCCAGTCAGTTGTGTGCAAGGACCAGGGGCCATGGAGCCAGGCAAGTCTGGCCAAAAAACCACCACGCAGCTTGCTTTTCTCTCTCCTGAAAATGTCCTGGTGCTTGTTATGGTACCTGAACTGTTATGGTGATAGGTGGGGGCATGGAGTGGGCTGAAGTGAACTGGGAGGATATTGGAGAACACTGATACGGGGAAAAGCATTTCAAAAATTCACGTGAACTTAGGTCCGATGCTGACAGATGTTGGGCCAAAAAAATTTCGAAAGATTCTATAAACCTCTCTGGTTTCTGCCCATCTCCAAATGGCTTAAGGTATTTAGGGAGATTGCAGTTACTTAAAGAGAGAGACTGCACTCTGCCAGCAAATTACTTAAAGGGTGAATACAAATCAATAAGAAAAACTCTACGGCTTTAATAGAGAAGTGGGACAAGATAGAAATAGGCGTGAAATAAAAATACAACTATGTAGTTAACTATCATCGAAAAATATTCAACTCATCTAACCAATAAACACATAAATTAAAAAATTTCTATTTTTAGCTTACTAAACTTGCAAAAATGAGAAAAAATAATCTCAGTGTTAAGGAAGGTACAGTGAAAGAGTCTCTTCCACATTGTTTATAACTTGGCCTCAACTAACAAGAGCCAAAATTATATTTGTAATTTTTATTTTTTGTCTTTAACTTGTCTTGAAAAATTTTCAGATTTACACAGCAGAAACGTCTGCATACTCCTCATCTAGATTGACTGTTTTTTTAATTTATTATTGTTATTTCAATCTTATGTTAATGTTATTCATATTATCATTATCATCGTCACCATCATTGATGACCATCTGAGAGAAAGCTGGGAACATCATACTATTCTACACCTTTACCCTGAATAATTCAGTGTGTATCTCCTAAGAATAAGGACGTTCTCTTATGTAACCACAGCGTAAATATTAAATTTAGGAAATGTAACTTTGATACAATACCCTCGCCAAATACGCAGTCAAGATGCAGATTTTGCCAAATGCCCCAGTAACATTCTCGATAGTATTTTTTTTCCGTATCCAAGATCCACTCCAACATCTCTAATTGTCTTTACTTGCCCTGTCTCTTTAGTGTCTTTTAATCTGTGCCAGTTCATCAGCCTTTCTTTGTCTTTCATGATACTAACCTTTTTTAAAGATTGGCAGTTGTTTAGTAGAATGGCCCTCAATTTAAGTTTGTCTACTATTTCCTCAAGATTAGAGTCAGGCGTTTTTTTTGGCAGGAGTTTTATAACTTTTGACCTAATAAATTCCACTTCTGGGAATCTGTTATGAGGAAATAATAGTAAACACGGAAAAACAATTTATTTGACTTTAAAGTAACACAAATAGCGAATAGCAATAAAACGACAGCCCACATGCTCTGAGAGCATACTCGATATCTAGCAATTTGCTCTGTCCTTTATGTGCATTATCTTACTTCATCTTTTCACTAAAACAGGTATGCAGCCTCTGTTCACTGCCTACCCAACAACTCTTCTCCCCTTTGTCCCTCTTCTGTTTCGGCACCTCAAGAGAACGAATCAGAGTAGTTCTAAGCCAATCACGATTACCCACTCCTGTCTCCAGATACTCTTTCCCAGCCTCCCTTGCAGCTGAGGAGAAGCATCAGACCCATTTCTGGCCAGTGAGCTGTAAAGGTCAGTTTCCTGGAGGACTTCTGGGAAAGGCAGAGCCTCACGTGGAGAAAGCCTTGGCCTCCTTCCGTCTTCCTTCTTGGAGTGCTAGTGTGTGCTGCGGCTGCTTGGAGTGATGGGAGCCATCTTGTAGCCTTGAAGTCATAAGAGTGACAACTAAAGACCTAAGTGCTGAGTATGGCAGAGTGGAGGGATGGAAAGAACCTGGTTAACTGATGGCATTGTTGAGTTGCTGACTTAGTCCTGGACTACCTTCCTGTGGTCTACTTGGATAATACACTTAGAGATTAAGCCACTTTTATTTGGACTTAGTAACTTGCTTTTATAGATATTTCAGATAATGATAATATAAATAATTACATGTCACTTACTTTAAGAGTTTTACATTATTTAATCTTTATAACGATCCTGGAAAGAGGTGCCACTATTAACCACATTTTCCAGGTAAAGAATGTCAACCGCAGCCTGGAATGGAAGCTCACCACTGAGTCCACCCAAATGTGGAGCAGAGCCCAACTTTTCCTTCTGCAGGGTCAGCAGAAACTGGGCGGAGGAGAAAGTACAACATTTAGTGGATGCCTGGGAAATTGCCAATGCATAAGAACAAACCAAGGGATGAGTAATTGATTCTTTGTTTAGGGAGAAGAAAGTAAACTGATGGGAAAAAGGATGAATAGAGGGGTCTGAGAGCAGTCAGGAAGCGAGCCAGGAGTCAGGAATGTGGCAGGGACTGTGTGTACGCGGGGCACCCCAGCAAGGGGCAGAAGTAACCAGACCAGAGCACCAGCACCTGACTTTCTCTCCCCATAAATCCTTCCTTTCTCTATGGAACATGACTTTGGGAAAACTGCCTAAATCCTTCTGTCAAGAACTATTTATTTCTTCATTAGTGTCCAGTGTGTGTGCTCAGGTTGAGGAAGATGGGGATGGCAGTGCCAGATCTAGGAGGCCTAATCCTCACCATCCTGTGCCATACTCCACAATTTGTCATTGTGGACTGCCAGGTGACAAGAGGTATCCCCAAGAGACAATCACCTAGACGCAGACACCCCAATCACCATTTGGTGGTTTTCAATACCCTATGGGACAAAGTCCAAACTCTTTGTCAGGACCTCACCCTCAGGCCCTACCCACCTTCAAAGCGGCACTTCTTGCCACCTCACTCTGCGTGGCCCCTGGGCTCCCATTGTACTTTTAATTCCTAGGATGGGCAGTGGTGTCTCCTGGCTCCCTGCCTTTGCACATAGCGCTCGTTCTCCCTGGTACATCCTGAATGCACGCTTTTCTGCTTGGCGAATGCTTCCTTGTCATTTAAGACCCAGTTCCCATGTCAGCTGTGGGGGTAAAGTCATTCTTCCTCCACGTCAATCTCTCTGCCAACACCCTCTCCACAGAATAAATCATTTCCTCTCTGTGCTTCCTCGCTCCCACAGAGTTTTGTGCAGCAAAAGTTTTCTCATTGTCACATGAAACTCAAGCCTCTTCTTTCCTTCTTTACAAGTGTCTCGTTCCTGGGAAGTCAGGGAACAAGTTTTGTCAATTGTTTTCCCCTAATATCATTTAGTACGGAGCCTGCCCTTGGTAACCACTTGGTAAATGTTTAGGGGATGAATAGAAGGCACATCCATGATAAGGAGAGAATTTATTCATTCATTCATGAATTAATTGAAGGTCCTTCTAGTTATAAAATGCTATGGTAGAAATATTCCTATTGGATGTGAAATAGCACTGTATGTTAGAATATGGTCTAAATCCAAAATTTAAAATACTAATATATAAAGTATACATATAAAATATACATAATATGTGTGTGTGTGTATATATATCCCACCATGATAATTTTTAAGGAAAAGGAATACTTACTATTTGCATATTTACAGATTTCTTGTGACAATATAAGGAATAAAGTGGAGAAAATTAAGAATCTCAAATTCTAATGTCTGAGCTATAGCTGGCTTTAAATACCAACACTCAAATCTCAAATGTTTCTGTACCTGTCCACAGTTATAAGACAACAAGAAAAATATCTACTTGCTAGTAATAATCCATGTGCTATTTCAAATTTTATTTTTTTTAGGAAGATTAGCTCTGAGCTAACATCTGCCGCCAGTCCTCCTGTTTTTGCTGAGGAAGACTGGCCCTGAGCTAACATGCGTGCCAATCTTCCTCTACTTTATACGTGGGAAGCTTGCCACAGCATGGCTTGCCAAGCGGTGTGTAGGCCCACACCTGGGATCTGACAAAGCGAACCCCAGGCCACTGAAGCAGAACATGCGAACTTAACTGCTGCACCACCGGGCCAGCCCCTAGTTCAATTTTTCAAACCAAGAAATAAATACAAAACAGAGCTGGAAGATATTCACAGAAAGGCACAACCGAAATATTCAAGAAAATAGAAAAAGACTCTTACTTCCTTCTGAAAGCCACGTGAAACTTGGCCATTCCCATTCAAGTTCACTCTAACAAGTATTTATTGAGTGTCTGCTCTGTGTTCAACACTGAATCAGTTATTCATTCATTTATTCAACAAGTACTTATTGAACACTTACTATGTGCTTGGTATTGTTCTAGGTAATAGAGATAGAGCAGTAAATAAAACAAAAATTCCTATACTCGTGGAACTTATATTCTAGAAGCACAATAGATGGTAAACACAAATAAAATATATCGTATGTCAGATAGTGATAAATGCTATGGAGGAAAACAAAGTTGGAAAAGGAGATAGGAAGCATCAGGACCAGGGAAGGGGGTACTGGAATGTTAAATAGATCATCATGGAAGGTGTTATTTGAACAAAATCTGATGGAGGTCTTGAATGGTTTGGGGAATAGGAAAGGAAATGCACAAATGATCACAATTTTCTCTACAGTCCTATGGACCTCTCATTCCACTAGGCTGTGTTTATTGGTGATGACCTATTTAAGTAATTAAAGGGTGCTGACACAGTGAAAGAGATACTCCTTTAGGAAGAGGTGGGACTTGACAACTTGACTCAAACTTTGACGTATGGAGAGAGACTAGACGTGATGTAGGGTGTGGATGGCAGGAAGAATAATGTGAGCAGAGGAGGCCCCAGGCAGAGAACACTGCCTTCTCCAGGAGCAAATTGGAGATCTTCTATGCTTCAACAGAGAGGTGAGGGGTAAAGCAAGTTACGTGAAGTGGAGAAGCCACTATAAGCCAGTTGGAGAAGGTCACACATAGTCATAGAGGCTATGGCGAGCCACTGAAGTTAACTTAGCAGGAAGAAACATGATGAAAGAAGTATTTTAGTAAAATTAGTACAGTGGTAGAGTCAGATTCAATCAGAATAAGGAGAAGCTACAGGAAGAGAGGCCATTTAAAATCTTATTTTTGTTATCCAGACATTAATTTATAAGGGCTGGGCCAGAATGGAAGCACAGGGAACAGTGATATTTATAAAGGGATAATGTTTCTAAAGAACAAATGACAGGCCTTGGTAGATGATTAGATCTGAAGGGTAAAGAAGAGGAAGAAGTTAGAGCTGACACATTCATAAAGTTCAGAGAGAGGCGAGTGGATGGTGTCATTCTAAGACTAAGGACTCTGGGATACAAACAAGGTGTGACTCGCTCAGGATCACACAGTGAAAAGCTGAAGCCAGAACCCAGACTTCCTGCTTTTCCCCCACTAGATGACTCCAATGCTCTAAGCCTGACTAATGGGGAAATAGTGTCACCAACAGAAATGGGTGATTGTGGAGACATAGTGAGTTTACGATTGAGTAGAGGAGATGGAGAATTTTAGACTTTGATTTGTGGAGTTTGAATATATTCAAATGGGAATATCTGGGAGACAGGCAAAACTTTAGGACTGGAAATGACTCTGCCCCTTATTAGTTTGGGGAAGTCACTTAACCTCTCTGAGCCTGTTTTCCCAGTTGCAAAGTGAGGATAATCTTATTATTTAATAGTTGTTATTAAATAATTAATTAATATTTGTAAAGGGCTTGGAACAGGTCCTGATACAAGGAAAGTGTTATTTGATTGTTTGTTAAATAAAATAAGTAAGATGCAATGTAAAGAAAGAGGTTGGCTTTCCAGGAAGGTAAGAAGAAGAAGATGTGGGGAAAACCAGGGGAAAATTTGGAATGATTGACATAATGTCTGTCAAAGAAGTCACAGGAGGAATTCTATGAAAGTGAAAAACAAAAACGAATGCCACAAAGATGCAGAGAAAGAGGATGGCCAAGAGAGGTCATAAGTGGGAGGAAGGAGCCTTCCAGAGTGTGCTTTGGACAGAGGGGTGATGAGGAGAGAAGCTGGCCCACAGGGAACGAAGACGTAGTGAGAACATGGAAGCAAGGCACGTAGCTATTTTTGAAGTTTGCCAGTGATCTGTGGATGTATTCAAGAGCAGATAAAGTTTAAAAATAGACATTTGGCTAACACAAATGTGTTAGTGGATAATACAGCCATGGTGAATTGTTAAAAGGCTGTTAAGGTAATCTGGAGTCCTTTCTAATCATGGGGGAACTGACTGCACAGATGATGACAACGCTGGCCTAACCTTCAGAGTTTGGTGCCACATACTAAGTTAAATGCAGTATGAGCTGACATAAGATGGGAGATTTTATGATTCCTCCTCCCTCCCAAAAAAACGTTTCCTTGATTGCAGATTCTGAAAATTTGAGATGCTCTCATTACACTTTGTATTTGTGTGAAAATCAATATATTTTTGCTCTGTATGAAAGTGTGCATCACAAACATTCAGAAACTCAGCAAAGCCCATCTGAGACCCTTAGTACACAGTGGACTGAAGACTCTGGTGTAAAGAAATTTTCTACTAACCATCCATTTGTTCCCAACTTGAAGAAGTACTCACAGAATTGTTCTCTTAGTATTTTTCTATCTAAATGTTTGTTTATAAATCCCAGTTCAGCAAATCTGCTGAGGAGAATTCTGAAAGTCAGAAACTCCACATTTCAAAAAGCTTTCTTTTCTTTAGATTCTTTTCATAGTCTATGTAACTTTGGCCTATGAACTTCGTCTTATATGCTTAAAGGCATTGACATTGGGAGAGGCGGGAAGTTACCTAACCAGCTCTGAAGAATTACTAAACTCTCTCAGGCAGCCAAAACCAGAGAAAAGAAGGCCATCAGGAAGGAACCGACTTCAGTCGTTAGGCCTTTTAGTATTAGGCTGCAAATTGCAAACCAGCACTGTCCAACAAGAATATAATGTGACCCACATATGCGAGCTACATATATAATTTTAATTTTTTTTAATGCAAGCCACATTTCAAAGAGGGAAAAACAAACAGGTGAAATTAATTTTAATAATATATTTTATTTACCTAATATATGCCAAGTGTCATTTTAACATGTAACCAACATAAAAATTATTAACAAGATATTATGCATTATTTTTTCTGTACTGTCTTCAAAACCCAGTGTGTATTTCACAAATTCAGCACATCTCAATTCAAACTAAACATCATTTCGAACAGTCAATAGTCACATGTGGCTAGTGGCTACCACATTGGGAAGTAGTGTGACTCTGAACCAAAAATATCTTGCTTTAGTATTTTTTTAAGGGCAAGTTGACAGAGGCATGAAGAGTGCTCCAGTTCAGCAAAACTTAGAGCAAACCACTAACTTGAAATAAACACGGACTTTTCCATTCCAGTGAGCATTGGGACTTTTCTGATTTTTCTTGAGTTTGGGGCTGGGCTTCTTAAGAAACTTCTTAGTCTGAAACTGAAATGAACAGGGTTGCAGCATATTCTTGAGTCATAGGAAAACTGCGTGTAGTGTTTCCCCAAAGAAAAGCATTTATCCTTAGGGCGTAAAAGGGAAAAATTTTTTTTGATAACTTATGTTGATTCCTTGGATGGATTCATTGTGTTTAAGGTGCCTCAGGAAGGATGACGGACATATCGTTTGCAAAAGTTCATTTGTATCCTGAAGTTTCCCCCGGTTCGTTTTGTTTTTTTTGTTTGTTTGTTTGTTTTTTATCATCTGCCTTCTCCCAGGCATGATGTGAACCCTTCATAAGGCCTAGAGGAGAGAGTTCCAGGGTAGGTTTCCCCACCTCGCCAACTCTGCGGAGCGGGCGGAAGGCGCGGATTCCCCCTTCTTGCCCACGCGCTCTGGCAGCTTCGCAGCCTCAGGCAGATGGAGTTTCCGGCCTCGCTCCGTGGTCGCCGGGTCACCCGCCCGCGCTCCTTTCTGCCGGAGGTCAGGGCCCCGGGAAGAGCGCGCCGGCGGCCCGAGCATCCGGAGGGCAGTTCCGCAGGGTGTCCACACCCTTCTCGCCCGCGCTCGCTGCGCGCCGGGCCGGGCGCCGGTGGCTGGGCTCTCCGCCGCGGCCCGGAGCTTGGGCCCTCCCCCGGGGTGATTTCAGCGCTGAAGGTGGAAATGCGGAAGTTTCCAGCCCCGACTGACAGATGAGGCTCGCGTCCCGCGCGGCACGCGCTGCAGCGGCTCTGCGGCTCGCCGGGACCCCGCCGTCCGCACCCCGCGAGCCTAGAGGCTGCCGAGCCGCGGGTGCGCCATGGCCACGCTGCCGAGCGCGGAGCGCCGCGCCTTCGCGCTCAAGATCAACAGGTAAGACGCGCCCCGGGCGCCGGGGACTCGCGCCGCACCGCCCAGCCGGCCGACCGCTGCGCCGGGGCCGCTCCGGGGGCCGCGTCTCGGGGAGTCTGCACCTGAGACCCGGGCAGCGCCGGTGGGTCACCTGGACTCGCGATGGCCCGCGGCCGGGCTCTGCCAGCTCCTCCCTGAGAATCCCACCCTCCCGGTTGTCCGTCGCCACCAGTGTCCCTTCCCCGAGCCACCTCTCGGGCCACCTCCCCAACCCCGCCTCGGCCGCGCCGCCCTCGGGGTTCTGACAGGTGGAGTGGGAAGGGCGCAGGGTTGGCTGTGCTGGGCACCCCGGGAATTTCTTACCAACTGCGCCTTCCTTTGAGGGGCCTCTGAGAAGGAGGAAGAAAAGAAGTCATTGAAATGAGAGTTTTGCTTGGAGGCAGCTCCACAAGACTTGGTTTCTGAGTAGGGCTCTTTTCCCTCTCGTTTTATTTTTCCAGAAAAAGTTTGGCTCCTGCCGACATCGCTATTTTTATTCCCTGGTCCAAAGGAGCTATGAAGTGGAAAAAGTGATTTTTAAAATTCTCCCTTTAAATAAACAAAACGGAATGGCCTGTGGCTGACGATTTTACGTTTATAGCACTCCAGCAAAGAACTGAGGACATGGATCTAACGCACCATCCAATTCATAATCAAAATTGCACAAACTAAATGTAAGCATCCTTACTGCTCAAAGTTCTCACCAGAGGTGCTTTAACTGCAGTTTTTCCTCCACTGAAAACTGCTGACAAGTATTTGGCGACATTTTTGTCTTGCCCTGAGAAATCTAGACTGTCTGGTTAAAAGATAATGTGACACTTGTCCTGAAGGGTCAACTTGTTATTCTGCTGCCCTCGCTGCTCCAGGATTTGTTAGTCTTGTTCTGCCGAGCCTGTGAAAGGCTGATTCCACAGTACATTTTTGTGCTGCTTGTGTGTGAAGAGGTTTGAGCAGCGAGGAATTAGGAGCCCAGAATAATGAGGCGGTAAGAACTTCCAGAGGGCGTACTGAGCTTTATTGGTGATTTTATTTCCACCCGCTGTGTAGCTGTGAGCAAACCGTTTCTCTTGCTTTAGTATTTCTTTATCCTTAAAATGAGTTAATTTATTAGCGTTTACTGTATATTAATGTTGGAAGCCAAAAGGTACTAGTCAACAGGGATCCGCTGTTGGGGATTTTTTTCTGCATTAGTTTCATGGCTGTTGCATGCCAGGAGGGGCAATTCATGCTGTGGGAGATCAAACTGAAGTTGCTGAGGGAGGTACCATTTGCCATAGCCACTGCTCTTCCATCCCTGTGAATTTTAGGTCAGGAAGTGTGTCTCGGACAGAAAGATGTTAGAGATTGTGGGTTGGGTGGAGTTAATCTGGGGAGAGCAGCAGGACCAAAACATCCTACAGGCAATCTTGACCAGGGATAAACATGGTACCTACCTCTAATGACTGTTGGGAAGATTAAGGGAAATAATATGTACAAAGTGCTTATAGTGGCTGGCTCAAAATAAATGTCAAGTAAATGTTAGCTATCCTCATCAACATTACCATCAGTTTCATCATTGGCATCATCATCTCCATTATCATCATCTTTGAGATCCTAAGAAAGAAAGGTAGGAAGGAAAGCTGAAGTTGGAAGACTTCCCATATAGAGACCAGTTTGGGCTGGGAATGAGATGCCAGTGGCTGGCTGGAGCTGTCTTGGGGCAGATAGTCTCCCTCATGTGTCTTTCATCTCTGTGCTGAGAATACGAAACACACTCAGTGGAACTGAATGTTTGATGGAATTGGACCAAGAAGAGCCCCACTCAAGTTCAGTAAAATATAAAATGTTCCTTAATCCTCAGGAAAGAATATGGGTTGGACATTGCTGTTCTAGGGGGTTCTGTTTTCCCTTTTGAAGCGTTTTTGTGTGTTGGGTTGGAGAATTATGCTAAGGAGCTTGGCAGAAATTGATGTTCAAAGGAGTAGATCAATAAGGACATACCTGGTATGAATTAAATAATAAAATTCACCATTTATGGTTCACTTTCTATGTCCCAGACACTTTGTTATATACTTAATGGATTGCATCATTAAATCCTTACAAAAATCCTGTGAGACTCATGCGAAGTCTCATACAGAAGAGGAAGATGAAGCTGGAGATGGAGTTGCACAAGGCCGTGTAATTTGTTCGAGGCCACACAAACAGCAGTGGCAAAACTGGGATTGCAAACTGCTCCAGAGACTGTGCTCTTAATTGGGCATGTGCTATTTTGATCCATGTATCTTAAGAATTTCCTTTAAAAGCAAGTAGGGAATTAATTTTTTTTTAAATCATCATTTCAGTAGCAGCCTTGGCAAATTTTTCTATGGTCTGATCAGTGTTTAATGTTTAGAAAAAACTAACAATGTGATGTTTTGCAATTTTGAAGTTGGAAAAGAAAATGCTTTCCCTTGCATGCCTACCTACTATTTTTTTAAACAGATCAACTTATGAAAGTAAGACAATGTTGAAAGACGGCCATTGGTACATTCAGCATGGGCTCATATCTTTTTACCTTCCTACTCAGAATGATACAAACTATCCCTTAAAAATGTTTGTGGGGTCAAATCAATGTGCCTCCTGTTAAGAAAATATTTGAGTCTGATAAATTAAAAAGTTTTCATTGTAAAGAACTCCCTTCTGCCTACACTAACCTCGAGAAAGAGTGAGCAGACTACCTCGCAGTAGGAAAAGAATGTCCCCATTGTTCCCAAATTCTGTGGCTTCCTGCAAGCAGCAGGGGCAAGGCCACAGTGCAGGAGGAACCTGGGAATGCCCACAGGTATCCATTCCCCGGTGATGGCCCTGGCTCTCTCCTACTCTCATGAAGCCCAAATGTCCATGTGCTGAAAGTCATCATATAGGACTTGTTTTGTTTTGACCAACAAGTGTAACTGTATGGCTTGTTACAGTTAAACATTTCTCTAGAACCCACAGCTCAGGGAGACATAAGAGAAAATATCCTTCACTGAATTTTTTTGAGCTGCAAGAATAAAATTTAATTTCTTATAAGTGTTATAAACTTGTCTTTATTTCAGGTTACTTGTTGCTGACTTCCTGTGAACAAAGGAAAGACTAGATCTGAATTAGGCAGTTCATAATAATGTTTGCATTTGGGATTTCAAGCCCCACTGCCTTAAATGTCATAATATAGTGCTTCTGTGAGCACCAGGTCTTATCAATTACCTTTTTTTCTTACTGGCATTTAGTGCTTTCATAGATTATAGAAGTTATTACTAATATTTTTAAAATTGGTTAAACAAAATCTTGGTTTCTTTCAAACACAGAATAGATGTAGAACTTGATCAAATATTAAAGTAAAATAAGGACCTTAGGTAAAGAGAACAGAAGTGCAGAATGCAGAAAAAACATTAATGATCTCTGGACCTTCAGGATTGAAAGGAATAAATAATAATGGCTTATGCTTATATAATGCTTACTGTATGGCAGGTACAGGTCTAAGTGTTTACATATCATAACTCATTCACCCCTATGAAGTAGGAACAATTGCTACTTCCATTTTGCAGATGGAGAAACTGAGCACAGAGAAGTTATGAAAATTGTCCAAAGTCACAAATAGCTAATTAAGGGCAGAGCTGGGACTCAAATGCAGGCAGCTTTGCTCCAGAATCCTCTCCCTTAACCACTATACCATGCTGGTTAAAGTATACCATCTCAGTTTTATTTTAAGATAATAATAAAATAAGTAACATTTATTGACTACTTACTGTATGCCAAGTATTATGCTAAGAACTTTATGTGCCTTCATTTCATCATTGTAGAAAAAAAGTAAAATATTAAGCCTAATAATCATCATTAGAGAGTGATTTTGTGGAAGATTAAAAGCAAGGAGCTAAGAAGACAAAATAAAGTTAAATAAAGATTGCATTTAAGAAAACCACAATCATTTTGGGCGTAAGGACCAAAGCAAGATGAAGATGTAGAGATCTTCCTGAGAAATATTTGCTAATTTTGTCTGAAAAGATGATGCAAGCATAAAAATATATGTATTCATATGTATGAATATGTGTCTGCAAAGAAACAATGCTATTCTTTCGTAGCGATGGTGGATGGCAGAGCGGGCTGGTGGTGCTTTGGGAATTGCTTCATTTGTCTGCTGTGTTCTACACCAAAGACCAATAGAAGAGGCTTCAGGCAATCAAACTCAGAATTTTGGTCTTTGACCTTCAGAATCATTTTCTTCTAGATTCTTGGAAAAGCTCCACTTGAACTTTAGCCTCTAGTGCTATTGAAAGAACCCTCTGCCAGGGTGAAGTTTTCTTTAATTGGAATTCTTTGAGCTCTGACGATTCACATGTATGTGTGAAGCTAATGTTTACTTCTACTTGGACCTCTGGAAAGAAAGTGTAATTACATCATGTGGTTACCTAGGGAGAGAAGGAGAGCTCAGGGGACCAAGTCTCCTGTCTTAGCTCCCCACACAGAGCTAGTGATGGAATGGGATGATGTTAAAAACACCTCAACTTTCCATCTTCTTGAACAGGGACCTTGAGAAGGCAGAGATGTGACATACAAGACTGCTTAATTCTTTTCGATGGCAAACGGCCAGGTGCTTATGCATGTTTTGATCAATAGTAAGGGTTAAAGCAGCAGGAATGTGCTATCCTCTTCCTACAAGTGTCCAGTCTAATTTCTTACCAATCAGCAGCCGCAAAGGTTCTCTTGGCTTTAGGGAAATACAACAGAGTTTATACAGTTGTGATTAACTGTGGGCCCTGTGCTTCTGAAGTTTGCACTTTAGTGGTATGGTTTGCTGCATTGACAACTTGGGGTACATAGAATCAAACCAGCTTGCTATCTCTGAAAGTATATATGAAGGCATATGTTTGCAGGGGTTTAATGAAATCAAACAAATTGGTAAAGTTAACGTAGGGTATAAAACCATTATATTGTGTCCCATTGCATTCAGATCAAATGCAGAATTAGAAAAGCAGAAATGGTACTGGCAGAGTTTCTTCTGCCCACTATTCTTTCCTTATGTTCATCATTAAAGATAGGAAAGTACAACAAGCTAAAATTTCTGCCACCCATAAATTATAGCTGTTAACATTTGATGTACATCCTTCCAGGCTTATAAAAATGAGATCGTATTGCACATACTGCTTTATGGTCTTTTTTTCAATTTAAAAATATGAACAACTCTCCATGTTAATCAATGTAGCTCTGCATTATTAATTTACATAGGCTGTGTTAAATTATGTTGATTGGATATACGATTCATTGAATTAATTCTTTATTATTGGGTCTTAAGATATTTTCCAGTTTTTCATAATAATGTACAGAGCTTGATGGAACAGTCTTATACATACATCTGTATGTGTTAGTACAAATACTTCCTTAAAAATTTTTAGGAGAGGAATTGCTTGGTCAAAGGTCAGAAACGTTTTTCAAGCCTTCGATACACATGGCCAAAATGTCTCCCAGAAAAGCTATACCTATTTACACTCCCCCCAGTGATCCCAAGAGTCCTCGTTTCCTCACATTACACCCCCGCTGGGTTTTATCATTCTTTTAAATCTTTATTTGCAGTCGTGACCCCTTCTCTTAAATATCTCTTACCTCTTCCTGTTTAGCTTCTCTCCCAGATCCCTGCATGACCTCTGAAGTCATTCTTTGGGCATGAAAATAGTCATGCTTTTCTCCTTTTTCCTTTGCCTTATATATAATTGAAGATGGTGGTACCTCCGTCTTTCTCACTTTCTGCCTCTGCTCATTGAATATATGGGTTAATGATAAAGATAGATTGTTCCAGCAATTAGTTCTTTCTTGATTCTGTTTTAGACTCCAGTTGCCACGCTTTCACTTGCTTTTTACTTTGCTAAACAATCTAATCCGATCTACCTCTCCTTCACATAAATTCTAGCCCTTTTAAATAAAATGTCAAATAGAAAAAGCAGAATCCCTTTCCATTCAAAAGAAGGTTCCAGATGACATAACTCACTGTAAGTGTTTTCCCTTGGATCAGAACAAAGAGAGATGGAAGTCTTTCACACTTTTGCGAGTTCCTCTTCCTCTGGTGTTAGCTTTGGGGCTAACACAGCATATTAGTTTCACTCTGCTCAGAAACCTCAACAAAACGCTTCATGCTTTCTCCTGTCATTCTCCTCAGATAAAATTCATTGTTCTTTCATGTGAGAGGCCAAACATAAAAATAGCAACAGGTTACCTAATGATACTGAAGCAAAACGGGAACAAGATGAAGAAATGCAGAACTGTAATCAACCTCTTCTTTCTCCCATCTATTGACTTTCTGGCACATGAGTGAGTTAACAGGCCTGCAAATCCTAGGCTGGTTAGTTTGATAGTTTATTCATTCATTCATTCATTCATTCACTCCAGCTATTGAGGGTTTCTATGCTCTAAGTGCTGCTCTAGGCACTAGACAAGAAGTCATGGCCTTGCCTGCAACAGACAAGAGATTAACCCAAAATTATGGGCTGGAAAAGGAAGGAGACTTCCCTTGCCTCCTAGCCCTCCATAATGGAGGTTGTGCCTTCAAAATGGTCATCTTTAGGGTTGTGCCACTTCTTTTAAGGATAATAGCATTATCCAAAACATTTTTGGAGATCCTTTTAGAATTACTCTCAGAGACTGGATTACTTTTATTTTAAAGAATAAGCTCAATGGTATGAAATCTTTTTCCTTTAAGGGAGAATTTACTTTTTTTCTTACTTTAAAAGTTTCACAAATATGGAAAATACAGACGATAATATGGCAAGCACTTGAGGGTCCACTGCTCAGAATTGACAATTGTTAACATTTGGTGACTTTTGCTTTTGATATTTTTAAATGAAAAAAGATACAACTAGAATATACAACTATGTATTGGGGGGAGCTTTGGGGAGAAGAAGAAGAGAAAGAAAAAGAAGATTGGCAACAGATGTTAGCTCAGGTGCCAATCTTTTTAAAAAAAAAAAAGAAAAAAGAGTACAGATAAATTTGAAGTCAGCTTTTGTTCTGCTCTTTGATCCTTTTCTCCCTTCTCCTCCTTCAGAGGCCAGCACTATCACTAAGTTGTACTTTTAGTGTGTGTATGTACACATATCCATAAACAGTATATTGTATGGTTTCTGGAATGAGCCAAAGTTATTAGCAGTCAAGCAAGACTATTCAATTAGGTAATATCAGTCTGAATTAAAGATAAGATATGACTATAAAAGAATGTAGCCGTTTTTTAGATGCCTCTTCAAGTGGCTCTGAAAGCAATTGCAAAGAGGAGTTGCAAAAGTAATTTCAGGAAGACAGCTCTATCAGAATAAATTGCATAGCACTTCTTGTGTGAAATTATTTAAAGAAACCAGTTAGTTAGATGTGTACATTCTGGTAATGTTTCTCAATCGCTCCTGACATTATAGTCACATTACTCATTTCCCAGAATGGCCAGGAAATTTTTCAAAAAACTTTATTTTCTCCGTCATATAAACGTACCCATGATTTGCATTTGACCTGAGATAAGCAGTTGAGTTGATAACAGGTTTATTTTTAAATAATATGATTAAAAGCACAAAATAAAGATTTTGTCTTCTAGCCTGGACATTTGATTAGGGAAAGTATGTAGATTAGCAAAAGAGGGTGTGGTATTTGCTCAAAAGTCTGTATGTAAATATTTTGGCCTTGGTGTAACTGAATGGTTGGGCTGGATTCTCCCCTGTTTGTTGAAGGAGATGTAGTCCGTCCATTGCACCATACCTCAAATTAGACAAACTAGGAAGAATGGCCTTAGGTAGAAATGCTTTTCCCCAAATCTCTGCTATGCCTTGCTGCCACACAGGGCAGTACTCAGTACACAGCAAACACCTTCTTTGGTGGAAGTGTTTGAGTTCTGTGTACTCAATTCTCTGCTGTGTACAGTGAGCACTCAGGAGAAGCTGGGCTCTCATCAAGAAGTTACCATCTGGTGTCCAGGGTTGTTAGGGGGGCAAACTAGAGTTGCCTAAAAGGTGCTAGTCATCATGCAGTAATTTACACTAGAATGTTCCATCCACTTTCCCTTATGCCAGTAGAAAAACTCAGGTTCAAAGTCCACTAAAAATACAGTTTATCCAGTTTATCCTGCTATTTAACGTAAACGTTGTTTCAAGGCGAAGGTGGCCATCTGTTCTCTGTGGGAACAAGATTGTCATCTCCCTGTTGACGTTCTGACTAGTTTACTTCACCTACTACTATTGTACTCTTTTAGTCCAAATCACCACCTGTTCTCATAGTATTCCCTTAGAAGGGGTATCTGATTTACTCTTCTATCTTGTTCCCTATGCAGTAATTTCATTCAACTCACAAGAATTTCTTTAATTGCCCATGACTTTCTCTAGGCATATGAGAGACAAATGAAAACAAAGACAAAACCCAAAAACAACCAGGATGTGCCCCCAGAATTCAGCTGGAGTGAGCGGGTTGACATAAGAGAACACAGGAGGTGGTGTTGATTGTGCGGCTGGGTGAGAGTTGAGGGCAGGAATGTTGACAGAACTCAGAGAGGAAGGCGTGGAAGGCTGAGGGGTGAAGAGGTGAGGCTTCAACCAGGGCCTGGAGGACAGAGAGCTGACTGACAGATGAAACCGATGTACTGGGAGAGTCACTAGCAGTGTGCAAAAGTAGTCAGGGTAGCATCTACAGATGCTTCAAAGGGAATCAGCTGGACTTGAGAAGGAACTAAATATTTATTCATTTGCTCATTTCATGAATATTGATTGTAGCCCACTATGTGCCTGGAAGTGTTTGTTCTAAGTACTGAAGATAGACCCATGAGTAAGACAGACAAGGTTCTTGTTCTAAAAGAAGTGATTTTTCCATTGAGAAGACAATAAAGAAATAAACCAGGAAATATCAGATAAAATAAGTGCTGTGCAGAAAATGTAAAAGGGCCATGTGCAAGTGTGTGGATACTTCAGACAGAATGGTCAAGGAAGGCATCCCTTGGGAGATAACCTCTGGGCCAGGACCAGGCTGAGGAATTAGCAAGTGCCATGGCTGGGGCAGGAGTAAGTCTAATATGTTAGAAGAAAAGAGAAAGCCGGTGTGTCTGAAGTTGAGTGAATGAAGGGAGAGTGGTAGAGACGAAGAGAAAAGTAGGCAGGAACCAAATCATAACAAGGCCTTATATGCCATGGAAAAAGTTTAAACGTTGTTCTAAGTGCAATGGGAAGGTTTTTGGAGCAGAGGCATGAGGATGATGTAAAGATCACTTTGGTTACCACATAGAGAAACAAGAAGTAGAAGCAAGGAGAGCAGCTGGGAGGTCATGCAGCATCCACTCTGCTTACCACATTGAGAAACAGGAAGTAGAAGCAAGGAGAGCAGCTGGGAGGTCGTGCAGCATCCAGGGGAAAGATGGCAGCAGGACTGGAGAGTGAGAATAGAGGGAGAGATGCAGTCAGCTCTGGGATATATTCTGGAGATTGAGGGGACAGATTAGATGTAGGGTGGAGGACAATGAGGGAAATAGAGAAATCAAGACGTCTCCAAGGTTGGAGTTATGGATGGATATTGATGCTTTCAAGAGAGATTGAAAAGACTGGAGGAGCAGGCTTTTAGAGTGAATCAAAGGTTTAATTGGGGACATATGAAGTCTAAGATGCATATTAGAAATTCAAATAGAATTACCTACTATGCAGTTTTATTTAGGAATCAGAGACTCAGAGGAGAGGTCACAGCTGGATATTTAAATTTGCAAGTGATTACCATATAGATGATGTTTTAAAATAATGGAGGAAAAGAAAATATTGAAATTATCTTCATAAGTGTTTTTACCAGCCACAAAGCTATATGTATAGTATGATATCATTTTTATTGAAAAATAAATATATGTATATCTCCCTATAGAGATAATAGATCAAAACATATGATAGGGAGGGGACCAGAAGGACATAGGCCAGCATGTTGTAAGTATTATACTTTGGTAGTAGGATTATTGATGATTTTTGTTTTTTTGTATGCGAAATGTGTATATATATATGTATATTTTCGAAGTTTTCTTCAAAGAGTGTTTTTGTAATTGGGGAAAGTAACATTTATAAAAGAGATAACATCAAGATTTCCATTCTAGGAAGACTGGATAAAGATGGTGCCAGTGAGAAATTATGGAAATTAGGAATTAGCGTTAGTTCTGGGAGGATGATTTTGTACTTCTCTTATAGAGTTTTTAAGAGAATGTAATATTCTGCACATTGACATATATTTGTTCTCCCTCCTTGTGAGAGGATTTTACTTTTCACTTTGTTGAAGGTGATGTGGTCACTTCGAGGTGAAGCTTTAAGAGCCAGCCTGGGCTTTGTCATTTCATGTTTTCCTTATTCTGTACAAACAGCACCGTTCCAGACAGAGGCTGATGTGTCAGCCTGCATCCTGGAGTAAAGACAGTTAGGGCAGAGCCACAGCTGCTCTCTGGAGGTCTTTGTTTTTATAAGCCACTAAGATTTTTAGATTATTTCTTATCACAGCATAACCAAGCCTACCCTGACTAATATATATTTCTATTGGGCAGCTCGAGATATAGGCTTGGGGCTTGAATGATAAGACAGGATGCAAAATATTGATTAGGAAGTCATCAGTGAGGTGGGGATGAGAATGAAGAATGGACACATTTTCTAAGTGGGAAAGTAAAGTGGGAAGAGAAAAGGAATGGACCTGGGGAAAGAGTCACTGCCGTTTGGTACCAGAGGGAAGAACCACAAAAAGAGAGGAAGAATTTGGCCAAGATCTGGCAGACTGGGGTAGTATTAGAAAAGGAAGCTAACAGGGCAGTTAAAAAAGTCAGACGCCAAATTATGAGGACAAAGAAAGAGCCATTGGATTTGCCTTGGCGGTAGTCAGCGTAAACCTCTGAAACAGCAGTTTTAGTGGAGCTGGGGGAAGGAAGTCAGATTTCATAGGGTTATGAGGGGAGTCAGTGCAGAGGAAATGGAGGAAGCTAGTAGAGACCACTCCTTTAAAAAGTTTGGAAGAGGCAGAAGAGAAATGGGACAACGGTGACCAGAAGGTTCTAACTTTCACACAGATATAACATGCAATGCTGAACAGAGGATGCTCTGATCTTACAGAGAAAGCTCATGTTTTATTCCCATAAAATAACTCTTAAATGTGGATAAAGATATTCAGAATACCCGATACTGTCATAATGTATAACAGATTTTGCTTTGCACTAAGTAGCATTAAGACTCCAACAACAAGTAAAATATTCTATTTAGATATTCTCTTCCTGGGAGATTTTGAAACTCTCATTGGCACTGTCATGTATTATCTTTAAGAACATGATAATCCTTTCTATTTTATTATCCCTATATTTATCTTTATGTGTTTGAAGTGCAAAAAATTATAGCAAAGAGTACCGATACCAGTTATATTTTGCTCTTTAACAAACCACCTGTTGTGGGTTGAATAGTGTCCCCCCCCCCAAAAGATTCCTAATCCCTGGTACCTGTGAGTGTCATCTTATTTTGGAAAAAGGGTCTTTGCAGATGTAGTCAAGTTAAGCTGAGGTCATATTGGATTAGGGTAGGCCCTAAATCCAGTCACTGGTCTCCTTATAAGAAAAAATTCAGAACCACTGAGATAGTAGAGAAGAGGCAGTGTGAAGACAGAGGCAGAGACGGGAGTTATGCCACCACAAGCCAAGGAACACCAAGGTCTTCCAGCAACCACCAGAAGCTAGAAGAGACAAAGAAGGATTCTTCCCTAGAGGCTGCAGAAGGAGCATGGCCCCACTGACACCTTGAATGTGGACTTCTGGCCTCCAGAACAATGGAAGAATAAATTTCTGTTGTTTTAGGCCACTGGGTTTGCGGTAATTTGTTATGGCAACTAGGAAACTAATACACTACCCTAAAGTTTGGTACTTAAAACAACAGCAATTTACTATTTCTCATGATTCTGTGGGTTGGCAATTTGAGTTGGGCTCAGCCAGGCAGTTCCTGCTGGTCTTGCTGGGGTCATTCATGTGTCTGCAATTACCTGGTGGCTCAAGTGAGGCATTTAAGATGGCGGGGAGCCGTCTTAGGAGCCCAGATTGCTTCGCTCACAGGTCCAGGGCCTTGGTGCTGGCTGTCCCTCTTTACATGGTCTCTTATCCTGCAATAGTCTAGCTTGATATTCCTTAAATGGTGGAGGGAACGTTCTAGGAGGATGAAGGTAAAAGCTGCAAGGCTCCTTGAGGCTTAGTCTAGAATTCATACATAACTTCTGCCGCATTCATTGGTCAAAGAAGTCACAAGGAAACCCAGCTTCAAGGGGTAGGGAAATAGATTCAATCTATTGATGGGAGGAGCTGCAAAATATTTGGCCATTTTAATCTATTACAGCACCCAACAAAGAAAGTAATCATATCCCATTTCAAACTTCACATATTTAAGCAAAAGTTCTTGTCATTCCCTGCTCAGATCACAATACCCATTTTGCTGGTAGAGAAACTGAGAACAGATTAAATTGACTCCTTTAAAGTTCCCAGTGAGTCATACTTTGTGAGAGACGTTTTTGGCCCATGGAAGACAGATATATGTCTGGAAGAGGTAACCGCAGCCCTGCCTGGAGGCAGGTGAATGAACTTAATCACTTCTTGGGTTTCTCTTAAATCCCGTAATTGCTTTGAAGGAGCTCAGATTGCAGAGCTGTCTGGTTCACAGATGAAGCAGTGGTTTGAGGATATCAGGGAGAGAAAGTGCTTGAAAATTGCCATGTGTCACTCAAAGGAGCAGGATTTGAGGCTAAATTAGATGACTAGGAAAAGGGTCAGTGAGCTCTTTATCCTCAAGAGTTACTAAATGGACTTAAATATTCAGTGACTGCTATGGTCCAGTGTAAGTTGTGCTCTGGGAAGAACCAAAGTGAGTAGAAGAAGAGAATGGAGCAGGGAGGCAGAGAGACCAACCTGTCAGGAAGATATGTGCTATGGGCTGTCTTAGACGGATCACCCTTGAATCAGTTAGGGTTGCTTTTAGCTGCTGCAAGGAACAGACCTCCCCACTAAATAGTGGCTTAAACGAATTAAGGGTTTATTTATTTTTCTTACATAACAAGAATTCCAGTGTTTGGCAATCCAGGTTTGGTCTGATAGCCCAAGATATTACTGGAGAGCCAGGTCCCTTTTGTCTTTGTGTTCCACCATCCTTGGCGTGTGGCTTTCATCCTCATGGTCACAAGATGGCTCCTAAAACTCTATGCATTGAAAGAATATTGAAGACAGGAAGAAGAGGAAAGGCAAAAGAGGCATCCAGCCTACTTTGCTCCCTTTTAAGGAACTTTTCCAGAAACTCACATGATGACATTTGCTATATATCTCATTGGTCAGATCTGTGTTACCTCTACCTACAAGAGAGGTTGGTAAATGTAGTTTTTATTCACCCAGCACATTGCCATCTCCAACAAAATTAGGGTTGAGTTAGAAGGAAAGGGATAATGGCTATTGATAGGCAACTAGTGGTCTCTATCATAGCCCCCAACAATTGCTGGGGGTATGAATTAGTGACAGAACTTCCATTGTGGCATCATTGTGCCTCCACCCCATTAATACTTGTGGCAGATTCACGCGCATCTAATTCTAAGACCCTGGCCTAGTGAAGAGTGATAACCAGGCTTATAGGTCCAGTATTAACCAAGGTAACTTAGCTTTTGTAACAAGTAATCCCAAAACCTCAGTGGATTAACCCCATAAAGACTTATTTCATATTCGTGTCACAGTCTGACACAGCTCAGGTGGCTCTCCTCCAACCAATGACTCAGGGACCCAGACTGCTTCCACCGTCTTATGGCTCTGCCATCTTGTGACTTTCAGGTTATTCTGGCATCATGCAGCCAGTGGCCAGGAAGAAGAGAGAGTGAAAGACTGAGGATCCAGTTCTTAAATACCTCAACTCAAAAGTGGTACACATCACTTCCACTCACATTCCATTGGTACGGACCACTTCCAAGGTCCATCTATATGCAAGGAGAGCTAGGGAATATGCTTCTTGTCTGGCAGCCACATCTAGCAACTACTCTTCACTGTGAAAGGGGACCATGAATCTTTGGGGGTCAACCAGTCATCTCTGCCACAGGGTTCCAGTCACAAAAAAGGAGCTATTAACAAAATGTCAATAAACATATAGGCAGGCCTGGTTTACTGTGCTGTTGGCAGATAGATTAAAAACATGTGGTCTAAGTCACAGGGATATGAATGTGGAGGCTATAAGGGAAGCAAAAACCAAAAGTTTTTGGCTGAAGTACCTGAGATTGTAGGAGAAGAAGTAAAAATACAAGGCATCATTACCCTGTGGGGCAGGGTAGCTCATAGTAGAAAAAAACAATTTAAAATCAAATTGCCATCGAGGACACGAGAAGTGCCATGTGCAGCCGAACACTTTCTAGAAACCCCACAGATTGATAAGGAGCCAAGTTACTCAGCTATTTTTTTTCTGAGAACAATTAGTTTTAAAATATTTTAGGAAAAACCACAAGATTAAGATATGTGGAAAATCCACAAAATAACAGCTTTTGAGTGACTCATTTAGAATTAGTATTTTATTTGACAAGTAACAAGATGTTTCTGATCTAAGAGAAGGAAGCATTCTAAAACATTCACTCCCATGTATCCAGCCTCCCCTCTGTGACAGGAGAATTCTTTGTGGGTTTTTCTTTTTTTTTTTTTTTGAGGAAGATTAGCCCTGAGCTAACATCTGCTGCCAATTCTCCTCTTTTTCCTGAGGAAGACTGGTCCTGAGCTAACATCCTTGCCCATCTTCCTCTATTTTATATGTGGGATGCCTGCCACAGCATGGCTTGATGAGCAGTGAGTAGGTCGGTACCCGGGATCCAAACCAGCGAACCCCGGACCACCAAAGCAGAACTTGCGAACTTAACCACTGAGCCACCAGGCCGGCCCCAGTGACAGGACAATTTCAGTGAGAAGCTCAGTCACTTTACTCTTCATGACTGGTTCACTTTGGGTCTGTTGAATCCTCTTGTTTTATGTGCCTTTTAATCATTTTCGTAGTCTGTGAAATCAGTCTTCCTCATTCATGTGTACAGTTGTAGTAATAACAGCTCACGAAGCCCTCACTGCAGAGAAGACAGCATAACCTTCAAGTTGGAATCTTGGAAGCTAACAAGTCAGATTCCCGTCCCCACTCCACTGACTCAACGGAAGCATCTTTCACAAGTTCTTTAACTTCCCTGAGTCTTGGTTTTCTCCTCTGTAAAACAGAAATAGTAATAATACCAACGTCACAGGGTCAAATGGAATAATACATATGAAAGTGCCACATAAATCAAAGCACACCACACACGCGTTAATGAAACATCTGTAGAATGGGGATAAGAGCCATGTTTCTGCGACTAGTCAATCAGGTAACGTACGTAATACACCCAGCACAGGGTCTTACACTTGGTAGATGCTCAGAGAAGAAAACTAAAAGTAAATATGGACAAAGTAAAATACACTGGAAATGAGAGATGGAGAAATGTTACAGACAGCCCTACAACAGCCCTTAGCTGAAGTAAAGTTTCGACTAATTTACAAAACCTGTCCCCAAAATTCACATGCACACGCACACACTTAATGATAAACTTGCAAGGAAAGAGATTTAAAGGCAAAAGGGAGATTTGGACCTAAATTTTCCCATGACCTCGCATTTTCTGAATACTGAAAAATGATAGAGGCATACTCTTTTATAGAAAATCCTGGCAGTTACGAAAGATGACGGAGGGCACATGGTAGAGCCACGTAAGTCATCCATGTCACATGATCACCATTAATGTTTCTATGGGGGTTGGGAAGGAAAGGAAATGTTGAAAAAGTAGCACCATTGAGAAGAAGAGGCGATTCATCCTGAAGAGCAACTCGAGTTACAGATTGGAGACCTACAGACATGTTTCCTATCCTTTCCTAAAATGAAAAATGGTGTCTTGTTACAAAAGCTATATATGTGAATTATAGAAAAAGCAGAAGTACACATAAGTAAAAATTTTTTACGTTTTTAAAGAAAATGATTTCTAGTTCTCTGACCTAAAGTTAATCACTTTTAATAGCCTGATATATATATTTTTCAGAAACGTACACATACATGCATGTTTTCTACAAAATTGGAAGCATGCTTGTATACTGTTTCATAACCTGCTTTTTTGGGGGGATGGAGGGATGAGGAAGATTGGCCCTGAGCCAACATCTGTTGCCTATCTTCCTCTTTTTTTTTTCTCCCCAAAGCCCCAGTACATAGTTGTATATCCTAGTTGTAGGTCATTCTAGTTCTTCGGTGTGGGATGTGCCACAGTATGGCTTGATGAGTAGTGTGTAAGTCTGCACCCAGGATCCCAAATGGTGAACCCCAGGCCGCTGAAGTGGAGTGTTCAAACTTAACCACTCGGCCATGGGGCCGGCCCCCTGTAACCTGCTTTCTTTTATTTGAAAATATATCATGAACGACTTTTTATGTCACTAAATATTCTTGCATTACTTTTCTAAATGAATGTATAACATCCCATTGTGAGGATAGATCATAGTTTATTTAACTAATTCTCTGTTGAGCTACATTTATTTCCGATATTCACCAGTAGAAACAGCACTTCACTGAATAAATGTATGCATTCATCTGTACTTACATCTTTAATTATTCTACAGGATAAATGCTAGAAACAGAATCACAGACTCAAAGGTATCCATTGATATAGAGAGAGCTGCCTAGTTGTTCTTCTGGAAGGTTTTGCGTGATGTCTGTCTTTAAAATGAAGTTTACAAATGAAGTTTACAAAATATTTGAAAAATATGGCATCCCTGAACTTTACTTAATTCTTGGAGACAGTTATTGAAATATGATTTGTATTCAAATACGTATAAACTGGTAAGGTCTTTTATAGATGCCTTCAAGAAAAAATCAACCTCAAAAGATTGAACTGAAACCATTATTATGATTGACTCAGTGAACCTAAAGGTAAATTTGATTTGGACAAATACTATTAATTCATTAAGTTTCCTTGTGGCCACAGTTTTTAAAATAAATGGTAGGTAAATTTTTTAAAAAGTGTTTTTAGTTTTCTGAGTTTTCTGATAATTTGGTCCTCTTTGGGGCCATCCTCATATGAATTGCCAACATTTCCAGCTATACTCGAGAATCTATAAACTAGCCCTCTTAAGGCAGTTAAATGTATATTTTCTTGAAGAGAGTAAAGTTATATAGAAGTGTAATGTCACCTAGAAAAAACTATTCGTTTATTATTTACAATTTCTTTTGTATTGCCAGGGTTACATACTATTTACATTTGTTTGATATTTACTTCTCTGTTGTATCCCCTTATTAATTCATTAATTAACTAATTCATTCATTCATCCATCTATTCATGTGACAAATATTTCTTGAGCACATACAATGTGCCAGGCACTCTGTTAGTCTTTGAGGATATAGAAAGACCCTGCCCTCATAGAACTTGGGTTCTGGTGGTGGAAACAGATAAATAAATGCACAGATCAATGTATAATATCATGTCAGATGTTATGGTGACGGATGGCAACTAAACCTTTGGTGGTGAACACAATGTAGTCTATATAGAAGTCAAAATAAAATGGTGTACACCTGAAATTTATATAATATTACAAACCAATGTTACCTCAATAAAAAGTATATATATATATATATATATATAAATATATATATGTAATGTCACGTGGTGTTAAGTGCTGTTAAGAAGAATAACACAGGGTGAGGCATAGGAAGACACTAAGTCATTTTGAAGCAAATATTTGAGCCACACCAGGGTTCACATGCCCATTTTACCACTTCCTACCCAGCTTTGAGCAAGTTACTTAGCTTAGCTCACCTCACTTTCCTTATCTGTTAAATAAAAAGATAATATTCTATTCTATAGAATTGTTATCAGGATTTAATGAGACTATGTGGAAATTACTTAGCATA
Source organism: Equus przewalskii (assembly GCF_037783145.1). NCBI lineage: Eukaryota > Metazoa > Chordata > Mammalia > Perissodactyla > Equidae > Equus > Equus przewalskii. Next base: position 20,696,811 of record NC_091852.1, read on the forward strand.
TGGGTGTTCAATAAGTATTATTTCTCTTTCCTCTTATCTTTTGGAAAAGGGAAAGTGATTTGTTATAAATAACTGAATTCTTGAGATTAAGAAATTAGCAACTTCCTTATTCCATATTAAAGGAAGTGCTGGTAAATTCTTTGAAAAGTGTTGTTTTGTTTCTTGAGCAAAATTAAATAGCAGCTGCTCCTCTGCAGAGAAGGGCAGCTTGAGCCTCCGCATCAAGTAGTTCCGACGATGCAGGCTTTCGTTTGCCACTTCTCAAAGACAGCTGTCTTGGGCTGCTACACGCAACCTGCAAGATCTTAGAAGAGCTGTACATTTCATCTCTCTGGGTCTCAGTTTCCTCCAGATGGAGTTATATTAGCTGATTTCTAAAATCTCTTTCAGAGCTAACATCGCTTTGTCTGTCCTTTTATAAATTCTTCCCCTGCTAGATCCACTTGAAAGGATGACTGCGGGGCCCCAGACTGTCCTTGAGAAGAAATTTGGGACCAAAGCCTATCAAAAATGGTAGCAACTTGCCTATGACTTTTTTCAAAATTCTGTTTTACTAGGAAAAAATGGAAAGATCAACTGTATAACTTGTCTTCCTTGACAGAGGAAGACTGATATAAATTAGGAGAAACTAGGAAACCAGTGGTATATTTCTTGTCACGTAAGAAGGAAAGAGAGACACAATGTGATCACTAATAATTATTTTAAAAACTTAATTCTTGCATTTATTGAGCACTTTCTCTGTCCTTCACATGCATTACCCTGTATAACTCTCATACCAACCTAAAAGTTTAAGGATGTTCTTATTATCCCCAGGATGTTGGTTTGGAAACTGAGTCTGAGTGAGGTTATGCAGTTTACCCAAGGATGGGGGGTGAAGCTGTTCTGAGACCAAACTGGTGCTTTTAACTGCTTGCTCCGTGTTATTGCCAGCCATTGCTGCCAGCAAGCCAACTTTCTTGCTGAAATAAGTTTTCGTCATGGCCTAGCCATGGAATTTGTTGAAATTGTTCTTTCCATAGGCTGTAATATGTTTAGTTTCGCCTCAGGCGGGTCAGAGGATTAACTTTCAAGAGAGATGGACCACGTCCACTCTAAACACATCTAGAGGTAGGCTTACAGCATCTGAAAATCCTGTGGCCGTATCTTTTCATCAGAGCTTGAATACGATTTTATGGGTTTTTTCTTTCTTTCCATTAGAGTGCGCCAAAACGGGCTTGATTTTTCTCTGAAATAAGCTATGAAAGAAGATGTATTTTCAACCTAAAGATTCTAAGTTTTATTCACCCCGCCCCATTTTCAAAACTAGAAACAATTCACCAAAACTGCCCAGCCTTCAGTGGCTTAATCAGCTCGGTGGTATAACGCATGAAACTGGAATTTCAGATGGAGGAGAAAGTGTTTGGGATGTCGGGAGGTGACTTCTCCGTGTTTTGGTTTAAGAAATATATTTCCATTCACATCTTGCCCCTTCAAACCAACGCACGTTCCCACCCCTGAGTGCTGCTGACATTGGGAGCCGCACTGCCAAGCCCCAGGTAGACAGTCACTGTGTGTTCATTCTCTGGGAAGACGTCACAGTGTGGAAAAAGAGACTCTGTCCTCGTGATCAGACTTGGGTTCTAGTCTCTACTACCAGTGAAATTCGAGTTTCAGATACAAAGAAGAAAGATCTGATTGGTCCCCTGACGGTTCAATATTTCCTGGTTGACACATGTTTTGTTTAATGTCGAGATTCCCAGGGTGCCCCAGTTTGGACCACCACTGTGTTCCCAACTGCAACGCTGTGTTTTTCCTTCTTCCCTACCCTTCCCCGATGCCTCAAGTGGCTCCAGATGACCTGGAGTGGGTCGGGGTGGAGGTAGGGGGTGCAGTGACTCCATACATCTCATTGCCCAAATCTAGATGACTCTGACACCAACATGTTTCCCATCCCACCCTCTGGAAGAGTATGTCAATGAAAGAGGCCTCTTGGCCCACAATCCTCCTTTCTCCCCATAACTGTGTCATCCATCCTCAAAGACAATCTGTGCTACCTACTATTCCAAAATCTTAACTTGGTCTTTAACCTTAGCTTTCGAAGTTTTTTCACCACAGTCTTTGGAAGGAAATACACTACATTACAATCCAGTATTCTCTCTCTCTCTCTCTCTCTCTCTCTCTCTCTCTCTCTCTCTCTCTCTCTCTCACACACACACACACACACATACACATGCCGAAACGAAAGTTTCAAGAAAACATATTCAACTTGTACTATTTCCAGTGCACCTTGATGTTTTCTATTCTTTTCTGTTCTATTGTATTTTTTAAAATGCTGGTCCAAGCCCACTAAATTGATCTCAGAGTAAACTTTAATAGGTCCTACCCCACCTTTTATACACACAGAGCACTCTCTTCTTCTCCTTCCTAGCACTTATCACAATCTGTAACCCTAAATTCGTGTGATTGTTTATTTAATGTCCCCCTGCCCCACCTGCCGCTAGTAGACTGGAGGCTTCAGGAGGGTGTGTTTTCTTCACCTTTACGTTCTTAGAGCCTAGCACAACACCTAGCATGTAGTAGATGTTTAACAAATATTTAGTAGAGAATTAATAAACTAATTAAGGGGCCAGCTTTCCTCAGGTCTTCATGGTTCTTCCGTAGAATTCCTTCACACGTCTTAACGCTTTGTTTGCTCCCAGCTGTGGAGGTTTGAATCTCAAAATTACTGGCGATGCTCCCCCTCCATAGCTCCTCAAGGCTGCACTGGTGTTTCCTTCCTAGTCCATCTGTGGTCGATCATGCCAGTGGGCCAGTGCCTTTGGAAGAAGGCTGGCTGCTGCCTCACCAAGGTCTTGGGGGCAGGTGCCTCCCTCCAAAGGGCTGATGGAAGGGCTCTCCACGGCCAGGGCAGCCCTCTGGAAGTCACAGCACACCTGGGTTGTCTGACTGCTCGCCTCTTGTTTTGCCTGTATTAGGTGAGTTTATCATTCTAGCTCATCCACCCCTTGATGCTGCTGTGCTGGTTCCTGACTTCATGTCTCGGGCCCCTAAGGCCTCACTTAGCCATCTGTCTACAGTGCTGTAGGCTATCTTCAGCTAACAGCATGGGTTATTTAGCCTTCTAGATATTTGCTTTTTTTAATAGGCAGCTCTTAAAGAAATCATAATCCATCTCTAATGATCTCTAATGATGAAATCATTAGCATCTTGAAAAACAGTGAAGAAATTGGAAGATTCTCTCAATAGCACCCAAATAAGGCTGACCTCCACCCTACTCCTTTCCCTAGCAGGCTCTGTTTGCTCTGTTGCTGTGAATAAAGGAAGAAACCATTATCTTGAAGCATCTCCTCTGTGCGGGGTATCAGGCGCTTCCCCCGATCTCTCTCATCCTCACACGGTTTCAGGTCATTGGCAGAGTAGGGTTGCATCCAAGATCTGTTTGATCAGCTGGACAGCACCAAGATGGAGATGCTAAAACCTCAAACTCATTAGAACGAGTGATATGGGACTTTGAGATAATTATTCAGACAATTTAGGCAAGCAAACAAACAAAACAACTAAAAGGGGAACCCCAAAAATGTTCCCTTTTGACCTATTTTTTTATCTGATAGAAGCAGGAGAGGCACAGGAAATGGACTGTAGGAGAACTTAAGGGATTATTTCCTATGGTAGAAAGAATGACAAATACATGTTTTAAACCTTTAGAATATACCTATAAAATGATTCTGTTTTCTAAGTGGTCTTGCTGTTGAATCCAGAAATTGTAGACATGTAATTCACTGGTAAATTACAAGTTTTTAAATAAGACTTTCAACAAGTCCAAGAAAGTTAGATAAAGGGTGGCGCCACAGAAAAAAAATGAGATTTACCAGCATTTTTTCTCTTTAAGATGAGTATTGAATTTAGAATTTCTTAATTGGAATTGAAGCTCACATGTGAATATTAAATAGTTAAAAGGTTTTAAATGACCTGAATATTCTCGCTTGACACTTAGTAAAAATATTTTCATGCTTATGGCCAAAATAGAATTTAGTCACAAATTAATTGGTATTCACGCTTGATGTATAGAAAGAAGTGTGTTTCCTTACTTATCGTACTATTAATTTAAATTTGCTGTTTGTTTTTTAATGTCTCTTTAAAGTCAGCTGGAGAAACAGATTCTGAGTTGCTATTTTATATCTTTTCACTGCTTCCACATTTTGTAAATTAATCAAATATGGCAAGTTAATGAGCCTGTGGAATTTCCTTCAATTTGCTAATCTTTTAACTGAAAGGGTATTTTTGACAGGAAATCTTTAATGGTGTCCAGTTGTCATTTTCTAAATATTCAAACAAGTTTTATGTCAGAGAAATCTTTGTTTCAAAAATGTGGCAGTCTCTGGGGAAATAAGTATTTCCAGTTTAAGTTCTATTGATAGTATTATCATTTATAAATAAACTAAAATAGTTCTAATTCCATTCTGTTGTCTCAATGTAAATTCTATTAAAAAGTTCTTTTCTGATCCTCTCTAAATTAAAAAAAAATGTTGAGTAAACAAGCTGTGCAGACTTTGTGTTGAAACTTCAATACCTTCAAGAAAAAGAATCTTGGAGCCAGCCAGGTGGCGCAGCTAAGTTCGCACATTCCACTTGGGTGGCCCAGGATCGCCAGTTAGGCACCTGGGTGCGGACCTAGCACTGCTTGTCAAGCCATGCTGTGGCAGGCGTCCCACATATAAAGTAGAGGAAGATGGGCATGGATGTTAGCTCAGGGGCAATCTTCCTCAGCAAAAAAGAGGAGGATTGGCGGTGGATGTTAGCTCAGGGCTAATCTTCCTCAAAAAAAAAAGAAAGAAAAGAAAAAGAATCGTGTATTTAGTACAATACAGATAATCTGGTGGGTGGAGGGCTGCATTTGAGGTGATTGTTCTGGGGAATACCAGCACTGAGGTGTGACATACTGCCACACTCACTTTCCACTTTGGGCTTGCGTCCCTAGGACCCCAGAAGGGAATCCTCAGTTCTCTTGCTTTGGTTATTTTCCCCTACACTCTACTTGGCCTGTGCCTTTTAGGCAAAACTGGTCAACATTGCCCTGTTCTTAGCCTCCAACACTGAACTTTCTGTCATCATATAGCCTGACTCATTACCAGTTTTGTTTGGTCAATTTTACATTTCTTCCTTTCAAAGAAACACCATTCACCTATGTCAAATGCTCTTTTTTTACTTCTATTCTCTGGTTCAACTACCAGAGCCTGAAGAAAACTGGGACGTAAGTCATGTTGCCTTTAGATTCTCCACCTTCCTATTCCCTTCCCTCCACGGCTCCACCCACTTCCAGCATGTTCTGGGATGCTCATCTAGATGTGGTCTGTGTGGGTTCTATCCATACCTGTCTTTCTTCGTCTCCCCCAACCACTTTCAAGACCGGCCCTCAGCTGATCCATCCTTCAACACAAGTTGGTTTATAGCTAATAAACCCGGAGTGGGTTGTTGCTCATAGACTTAGTTGCATTTTTACTGAGATAATATTGTTACCAAGGGCAGGGTCGCTGCCTGAGGAAGCAGAACTAACTCTGGAAAATAGGGACTTTCTGGAAACATAATAATCTATGGATGAGCATTTGTGGCCTGATATGGTTACTTTACTCTATGGGGCAGAGTAAGATGAAGGCAAAACTGAATGAGACTTACAGAAGGAGGATTGCCTCACTGCAGACAGGTAGCGGGGAGGTCCCACGCTCCCAAGTTGAACCCAATGCCCCATCTGCTTATTGCTCTCTTTGTACCTGGTTGTCTTTGTAACTATTGTCACTGCTGTAAACACTTCCCCTACCCGGAATCTCACAGGACCCAGTGAAGGTATGGAGAAAGGACCGTTGAGAAGTTGCCCAGGATCTTGGGTCAGTGCCAAGGAATGGCAACCCTTCAAGTCCAGAGATAGCCCTATGGCATCACTTTCAGGAATGGAACTGCCTCACCAGAGTTCACAGCATCCCAGATTTGCCACATTGAGTTCTCCTCTCCAACAGTAGACTCTGTAGAGCAGTGCAAAGACAAGTCACTATCCAAGGCTTAGCCTGCCTCTCACCGCATCCTGTTCTTCCACAAAGGGAAATGGGAAGAGAAAAGTCTCTGATGCTTTATGTCCTGTCAGCACCAATCTAACAGCCTCGATAAAATTCCCTTCAAAAATGTAACATATGATATCAAACCTTTCTTCTCTGTTCCTGGTTCGTTAGAGTGTATCACGTCTGCCGTGCCATTTTTGGCCTTTCAAAGGATATACTGTTACTTTTAATTACAGCATCAAGACATTTCATGACATCCTGAAAGTTCTATAAAGTTGCCATTGGCTGTCTCCCTTATTTTAGAACACAGGTTTTGTAAGGAGGAGCTGTGCCTTGTGACAATGTAAACTTCTTGACTGTATTCCACATATTAAGGATCTTTTAAATTGTCATTAATGACCTGGCACAAGCATTTACCATATCTTTAGGAGCATGTAGGGTTCAAGATGTGAAGGCAAGTGAGGGCTGTGTTGTTTATTATTAAACTGACAGGAAACAGCCAAGGCTCATGTGCTACTGTTTGCAGTTGGGCAAAAGAGGATAAATTAATTGCTTTATAGAAATTCCTTTCTGCATTCTTTAGGGAAAATTTTTCCATGTGACCTAAATGATCAGACTGGGCAGTTTGGGGCTCAACAGCTTTGACATTGTCCCTTGAAGGAATGAAACAATTAAAGCAACTGATTTCCTCTGAGAAAAGGCTATTTATAATAATCTGTCTACTCTAAAAAATATTCACAGTAGACTCATCGCAACAAGACCCTCTAACACCACATAGTACTGGGTTTTTCATTGCTGAGATTCTCTTTTTTTTTTCTTTAATGCTTCCCTAAGTTTTAGGAACAAGGTTTACTTACCTAGAGAAACTATTGACCCTTCTACACTGAATCTCAAATTTATCCAAGTACTACCATTTGGGAATAAACAACACTTAAGTGGCCTAAGAATGAGAAGAACCAGTTCAAGAAATTGAGGACAATCAGCTGGTAGAGTTGAGGGTGTGTGTATAGTCCCAGGAAGGGGTTTCATGAAGAATGGAGAAGATCAACAGTGTCTGACACAACAGAAAAGTCAAGTTAGTACAGGACTGGAAAGAGGTCATTGGCCGCCCAATGAAAGGTCATCAGTGGCTGTACCCAGGGCAGTTTCTACAGAGGGGTGAGGGTGGAAGCCTGAGAACACCGGATTAGGGAGTATGAGGGAGTGGAGGAAGTGGAGGCTTGGTGGTCAGGGAAAGCGGAGAGATAAGGAGCTTGAGGATGAAGGTTTTCTTTTCTGATAGGACTGAATTGAGCAGGTTTCTAGGAAGAAGCAAGGAGTTGGCGGATGGAGAGGGCTGGTCAAGATAGTGTATGAAACATTTGAGGTGCAAAGAGCTTGAATAAAAACTTGAATGAAATTTCTCTTCCAGGTACCTCCTCTGCCTTCCCCATCCCACATCCCAGAAAAATATTTGGTGCATTAACAGATTTCAAAACTTCAAAGGGCTTCGCTTATGTTGTGCTTGATACTTGTTCCTTGGTGAAACATGAAGAGACAAAACTACACAAAAAAGAAAATCGTAGTTGATGAAAAATCAACCTTCTGTAATTGCTCTTAAATCTTTTACCCATTGCTAACGTGGGTATTTGAATTACGTTTGGAATATACTCCAAGCCTACTTACCCATGGAAGGATTAATGACATTGGAGCTGGGTTCAAAGTCTCAGCAACAAGCCAAAACCTGTTCTTTTCAGTTGCCAGGGCAAAGTGTAATATTCCTTCCTCGGAAAGCTTTCAGATGTTAAGCTTTCCATGGCTAAGCTGCTGGAAAAGGAAAACGCCAGAAATTTAATTCCTACGGCAACTTTCTTATGCAAGTTCCTTAACCTTTCTTAGCCTCAGTTTCAGAATTTGTAAAGCAGAAATAATAATACTACCTCATAGGGTTGTTGTGAGGATTAAATGGGCTAGTTATAAGAGTGCCTGTCAGACAGTCAGCACTCATTAAGTGGGAGCTCGCCTTGTTAATTGTAGCACTAGTAGTAGTTATGGTAGCAGGCTTTTCTGGGTTGTAAGGATTATGGAACTCTCACGTTACCTCTGTTAATGGTGGATTATTTTAAGGATACACCACAGAGTAAAGAGAACAGGAAACTACTGAGCCAGCAAATTGGGTCTGCAGATCCAAGGGCAGTTCTTTTTTTTTCTTTTTCTCTTGCCAACATTTACAAACTGCAGATTTCACATGATAATCTAGATTTCCAGTAACACTAGGCGTGTACTCCTACATGGCAGTGATAGCCTGGAGCTGAGTAGTCCCTCACATCTCCAGATGGATCTGTGATCCTGGGTTTGCCAAGGTTAGTGCCCATCCCTGCTAGTAGGCATAGGCCCAGGGCCTCCATGTAAGGCTCTGCACGTTGCTCACTGCACAAGGCACCCAGCTATGGGGTCCAATAGAAGTTGAATTCCTACAGTCTGCCAAGGGCAATTCTTAGCCTGGCAAGCTTGGGACTCAGGGTCTCCTTCTTTCCTTCTTTTCTCTAGCTGCTCCTCCTTCCTCTTCTGCTAGCCCTGTTGACACCTTTCCATCTCGTGGCTTCTGCTCATTCGTAGCTTCTTCTGCTTTACAGCTTCTGCCTCTGCCTCCTCTCTGTGTGTTTCCGTGCTTCTGCCTGCTCCACCACGCTTGGCAGGATCAACTGTTTGCCGGAGATCATAGGTGATGAAGCAGGATTTGACACAACGTTATCACTCATTGGAAAACAATTGCTATGTAAGTTAGCATGAGTACGTTGAACATAATTTCTTGTTAGATTTGCTTATTTAAAAAAAAATCCTATATAGACTTCCCTGCATAAATTAGGGCAGGCTTTATTGTTGACTTTTATTGTAGCCAATATGCATTTAAACTGACTTGTTATTTCCTAATATGAGGAAAACTGGGATCCCAGGGTGTCCCAAGACACAGAGTGCTTTATTCTGTCCTTGGGACAAGGGTTTGATTCAACATCATTTGTCTGAGACTAGCCTTGAAAGCCTGAATTTTACCTTCTTTCTCTCCATCCCTCCTGGAATAGGCCTGGACCCCGTTCCCACCGTGGCTTTTTGGTACTCCTTATCTTCCTCAGCCTCCTAGGCCTTCAGGGGGTGCTCTGGGCTTCACTTCCTCAATATCCCTGTATGAGATTAGGTGGAAAGGGATTAAGCTGATATAGTGACCTGACACCACAGGAGGTTAGGTTTATATAATCTTCTCTCAATGAACACTTCCTATATGCTTCAGAGTGGTGGGAATTACAAGCATAGCCATTGGTCAGGGACTTTTGCCCCTTTAAATCCTAGCACATAGATTTCTGCCCATTGTGCCTACTTAGAGCAACTTTTCTTTAGGAAGAAAGACCATAGTCAGCTTCCTTGGGCATTAAGAGAACTGAGTTCTCATCCCAGCTTTGCCACTTGTGAGACTTGTTAGCTTGTTAGCTTCAGACAATCCCTTAACGTGGGTGAGTGTTGGCTTGGCCCTTAACCTCCCCAAGCATCGTTAACTTGTCTTGCCCTCTTCATAGACTCCGGATGGGGAAAGGGAGCCTTCATAAGGCTCTGAAAATTATGCTAAAATAAGATATTAGTAAAGCTGGAGACAAGTTCTGCTGCCTTCTTGTGGGGAACACCTTGCCCTTGACCAAAAAGGATGTCACAGGAAGAGCTGCCTGGATGTTGGCTTTGTGCCCACCGTGTGGCCTCTCCACCATGTGTGATGGCTTCACTTCAGAAACAAGTTTTAGGTTTTTTTCTTTCTAAAATCTCATTCATGTTAATTACCATGCATTAACTTCACCTTCGCGTGTTTAGTGCACACTCACCTGATACAAAAACATTTGAACACCCTCAGGAATTATAACTACACACTCACGCATTGAGGAAAGAAGGTGCCGCCAAGATTTTGAATCGTGTTCAAACGCAAGAGGCTTTTAAAACACAAAGTATTCTAGAACTGCAGAAAGTTAAAGCGAAGTGTTCTTCCCTTGTTAAAGGTGAAAGGTAAAGCCATTTTTAAGAAAGTTCTTTTGCATGTGTGTTGAATATTAGGGAACTGCATAGGAGAGCAGTTCAATAGGAACCATGAGATCAACAGTAAGATACATTCTTAATGTAACAGCCAGCCCCAGGGCAGAATTTGCAAACCCTTGTAGGCGTCCGGGTGGCCGAAGAAGAATTTGGTCAGCAAGATCTCACTGAGAGATGCAATTCCATTCCACAGTTTGTTATGGATTCTGAACAAGACCGTCATTCTAAACCCTCATCGACTCTGCAGAAAATATGAGGCCAGAAAATGAATAACTCCTAACTCTTACGATTTGGTTACCGGCCAGTATGCTGGCTTAGCTGAGTGCATGCCTTCTGAAGCAGAGCCTGTAATTATTCAGCATTTACAGTGCAGTTCAGCCTACTTACATGAGCAATATTACCTTTCTTTTTTATTTTTTCCAGTGAAAAATCCTTCTCTTCCTTCTTTTCTGCTTTCTCTTTTCTTTTTCTTAACTTTTGTAATCTAAACTACCTTGAACTTGTTTGCATAGTGGTGAGGAGGAAAATATTTACTTAGGGTATCCTGGGAACCTTGACCTTCCTGCCTTAGGGATGAATCATTCCCCTGCTGGGGGAAGTGGCAAGTTACAGACAGAACCACGTGGATACATTCTCCTCCTAGTACCATCCGAGTGAGCACCATGTGTTAGTACCTGAGAGTTGGAGGTTGGTTTAATAGTGAGCTCGGTTTCTCAGCTGGTCATTAGCTATGAGTTCATAAGACACTGTTGCTTGATCTCAGGGTGTGCATAGGTGGACTGCACTTGACCCCCTTGGGCTGTTAAAAATGCGCATTCTGGCTGTGCTCAGGCTTCTGAATGAGAATCTCTGGAGGTGGGGCCCAGACATCTGCATCGTTGACCAGCTCCCTAGCTGATTGTTATGTACACTGAAGTTGGAGTGTCACTCCTGGAAGGAAAAGGATTCCAGGACAGGATGGCCAAGGAGTGTTCAAAGTTCAGTAAAGTTAGCCTTGTTGGTGTGGTATTAACTTGAATATCAGGAAGTTTTATGTTAAAGTTTTCTAAAAAAGAAAAAGAAAAAAAATAAACAGTCTCAATACATAAAAGGAAAAATTGTCATATATACTCCCAATTATAAATACCCTGCATAAAATTCTCGGAGTCCAAACAGAATGTCTTTAGATCATCCTTATAATTATTTTGAGACTCTTTTGACTATTTTCACTTTAAGATAGGTAATAAGGGAGAGATCATCAATTAATGGAAAAATAAATTTCTTTATATACAATCTTCACATTTGCCATATAGCTCAAAAAAAAAGTTCATGTAACTTTGCCATTCACGTCCTCTAATCTGTTATCATTTCTCAGTCTTAGGAATAATTTATACCCATTGCCATAAATTTTGCTATACTTTTGTACAACATGTCTAGTCATTTTATTCTAATATTACACATGGGGAAAAATACTGCATAAGAAACTTCTTCTCCCCAACATTAGATGAGCTGGTGTGTTTGGCCAGTATTCTTAACTTAAAATACCTTCTTGGTCCATAACTCAGGTTTCACAATTTCGCCAAAACAAATGCTCTAGTAATTTTCATGTGAAATAACTGTTTAGTGCACAGAATGTACTCTCATTTATTGGGAAGTGAGTTAAGGGATTTTTACTTCTGCATAGATCACGTTAACATGACCAACACTTTAGTAAGGGATGAATAAAGGAAATTATTTTTATAACTAGGTGAGATTTTATTAAGGGTACATCATCAGGATTTTTATGGCAAGTTGGATGGAACACAAGATTGAGGCTCTTTCTCTCTGAGGCCGGCAGGAAAGAATATTTGCAGAAATGATAAAGGACATGGTGGCTTCCTGGAAAATGTCGGTGGAAGACTGGGCTTTGCTTCCAGAAAAGGATGAGTGTCAAAGTTCAGTGAGTGTGACTATGCCTGTCCAGGCTCGAAAAAACAACCTGGGAGAGGAAGACTTGGCTCCTTAGGTCAGAGCAGGCTCTGCTTCAGAACTTGACCTGGTTACCCGGTTCTTCTCTGCTTCAGCTTCCTTTACTGTAAAATGGGGATATGACTTATCCCATGGGAGAACTGTTAGGAGGATGTTTTTGGCTTTGTAGAATGTGTATGATACTCGGAACTTATAAAGATATAAAATTTAGAATCTTCAGGGAGATTTCCTTTGCTCTATGAGTGGCTAAACTAGGTTAGTTGAGGTAGGGTCTGGCTACCTCTCCTTTTTGAACAATTTTCCCTCATTTCAGCCATCCCCTCCCCTCCTATGAAGGCTCCAAAAGATTCTCTTTCCTCCAATACCTACTGTCATGAAACACAGAAGTACCACGAGCTGAGAGCTCACTGGACAGGGCAAGGCTTGATACAGACAATGGTGGCAGAAGCTCCGGCATCAATGCACATTCGAATATAAGCTTCAGAAAGGCAGAGACTTTTGTCTCCTTTCCTCACTGTAGAACCTGGAACGGGTGGGTGCTCAGTAAATATGTGTTGAAAGAATAAATCAGTGTCAGATTTCTGGGCTTATGTCTCATCTTTCCTTTCTCTTCTTCTTGATTAAGAGATTCTCTTTATGCTACAACTTTCCTGACTTTGCTCTTTCTCCAAAACATTCCCCCTTCTAGTCTCCACGCCCCCTCATTTCAGAGCTTTTTCCTACAGTAAACAATAGTTAACCATTAATAGCTTAACTTAGGAACAGTGCAGTTTCTCTGCTTTAAGAAATGTTGTTCCCATCCTCCAATCTGAAATAAATTTTGAGAAAAGATGGAGGTGGTTTGGGACTGGGGGAGAAGGGAATGGGAGACGTGGTTATGTTGGGGTGCATTAGCTATTTGTACAAAGTGGCATATTTTACTTAAATCTGGCTAAGTAGGAAGTATAAGCATCACTAAATGTCTGTTGGTATCTTGATCTTCAAATTAGCTAGCTAGGCAGGGTTAGTTAGGCTGAGGAAGGGTAAACAGATGGCGAAGTCCAAAGTCTCTGAAGGAAGATGAGTAAAAGTTTGGGGAAGACTGCAGAGAGAGCTGGAATTCATCTGCTCACAATAGACCAGCGGTTCTCAGACTTGAGCCTGCATCAGAATCACCTGGAGGGCTTGCTAAAACATGGATTACTGGGTCCCACACCAGAGTTTAGGATTCAATAGGTCTGGGATGAGGCCCAAGAATTTGCATTTCTAACACATTGCAGGGGACATTGATGCTGCTGGTCCAGGGACCACACTTTGAAACCATTGCAACATGGGGCAAACTCGAAGGTACAAGCAGCTTTACGGTCTTTAACTTACTCCAGTTGTCCGCTACAGGTTGAGACTGTGTTCACGGACAAACAAGAGATCTCTATCAGTCACCTCAGCAAATTCCACAATTTAATGAAGGAAACTCACAAAAAAAGGAGAGAGTTGCAATCACCCCATTTCATTTTATAGTAAAAGACATTTGTACTTCACAGCTGTGATCACCTTTGGGTGGCAGAGGCCAGAAGGCTCTTGGGGTCTTACTGAAGCCACCTCACTAAGACACAGACTTAGTACCGGTAATTCACTGCCCTGGTCAGCACATCTGAAAAGAAATAGCCCCATCGATACAGCCTTGGATGAAAGTACAGCATGTGGCCGCTAAATGGCCAAGGAGCTGGCCATGCCCAGGACAAATAACTTAGATGAATCACAATCAGAGTAGAGAAACGAGGTGCTTTTTATCAGTAGCACCCAACAATGTCTGTTGAATCCAGGTGGATCAGGCAGTGGATGCAAGGACTCAAAGTATGCTGAGAACACAGTTTTATTCAGAAATTCCAGGAGACTTAGACATAAAATAATAATGATGAAAGGAGCCCTCAAGAGACACTTAAGGTGTTCAGGCCCATTCCTGTGTCTCAGCAGAAGAATTTAAATTATTCAGAAAGCTGACAACATAGTAGGTTAAAAATATGTGTGCGTACGTGATTTCTGTCATAAAATTCTGGCAAGCACGGCACAAACAATTTGGAAAAAGAAAAGAGAATAGATAAAACCTGTTATCCTGCCTCTCTAACATAACTGCGAATAGTACTTCCTTTCAGTCGTTTTCCTACCACATATTTTTAAATAGTGTACTTAGATTTAAACACTTTTTTTAAGGCTTGTGTAATCATAGTAACTAAGAACATGGTCTTTGGAGTCAGATGGCCTCGGGTTCAAATCTCGACTCCAGACATTTCCAGCCCTGAGTTTTGCATTTGTCAGATGGGGAAGATAAACTCAGTTTGTAGTGCTGCTGTGTGGATTCAATGAAACGGTACACATCAAGCACTCAGCTCAGGGCTGGGCGTGGTGTAAACACTCAATAAATAGTGGCATGATTTTCTGTTCTCACTCAAAAGCTGTGTTGACCTTCGATAATCCTAATAATTGAGAAGTTTTTCTCAACATCAAGAAGTATACCTATTTTTATTTCATGAGTTTGGCAAAATTTCATTCCATAAATTCTTCTGTGGTTCAGGCGCCACTTTCAAGAAGATCTTCTTTGACAAGCTTGTTAAGAGCACTTGTTACCTGGGTTTGTCTCAGAGATTAGACTCTTCAAAGATGAGTCAAAGCCAAAACATACGGATGACCTTTTGGGCTTAGAGCAAGAGGCTGCCTCAGTTGCTGTTTAGCTAGGTGTTGTGGCTTTGCTCCAAGACCACAGATTCTGACCACACCATTGCAGGCACCACACACGGCCATCTGGATGATGGTTGCTAGGGAGATGGGTGAGAAACTGGGTGGAGAGGTGCAGATCTCTCACCCCTACTGGAAAAACAAACCGAGCACAGGCATGGCCAGATTTACATATGCAACCTGGACCTCTCATTTCTGCTCCATTTCTGTTTTTCCAGCTGCTAACTTGACCTCCGCTGGAGTCCTATTTGGGACTGCAAATTCAGTATGTCTAAACCAAATCTTGAGCCTCACAGAAGGTGACAATACTGTCCTGAGTTTTAAAGTTGCCCTATAAATGAAAGGATTAACTTTATCAAATAGCAGCTTCCTGCCCACAAAGGGAAGAAATGAGCTCCTCAATGAGGACCTTGGTTTCGCTTATCAGATAAACAGATTCTTGACACTATGGAACAGTTATAGATAACAATAAGCAGAATAGCCACTCAGTTCATTAACTCCTTAAATTTGATGACACCATTTTGTACATTCTCTTATATTGCTGGTTAGAATGTTAATTGGTAAAATACTATGAAGGACAAATGCACAAACCCTTTGACCCATCAATTCCACTTATAGAACTTTATCCCACAGATATATTTATAAATGCATGAACTAACATATGTGAAATTTGCTGAACATTATTTTTCTTTGCAAAAAACTGGAAACAACAATGTTGTTTGGAATGTAAATTGGTACAGCCACTATGGAAAACAGCATGGAAGTTCCGCAACGAATTAAAAATAGAAATACCATATGATCTAGCAATTCTACTTCTGAGTATTTGTCCAAAGAAAATGAAAACACTTATTTGAAAAGATATATGCACCCTGATGTTCGCTGCAGCATTATTTACAATAGCCAAGACATGGAAGCAACCTAAACCTAAACCTCGTCCATCAAGGGAGAAAGAAAATGTGGTATATATATGCAGTGGAATATTATTTAGCTATAAAAAAAGAATGAAATCTTGCTATTTGTGACAACATAGATGAACATTGAGGGCAATATGCCAACTAAAATAAGTCAATCTGAGAAAGACAAATGCCGTATGATCTCACTTATATGTGGAATCTAAAACAAAACAAAATAAAACACTGAGCTCATAGATACAGGGAACAGATTGGTGGTTTCCAGAAGTGAGGGGTAGAGGGGATGGTGAAATGGGGGAAGAGGATCAAAAGGTACAAATTTCTAGTTATAAAATAAATAAGTCATGGGGATGTCATGTACAACATGGTGACTATAGTTAATAATACTGTGTTGCATATTTGAAAGTTGCTAAGAGAGTAGATCTTAAAAGTTCTTATCACAAGAAAAAAAATTGTAACTATGTATGGTGATAGATGTTTAACTAGACTTATTGTGGTGATCATTTCACAGTATATTCAAATATCAAATCATTATGTTGTACACCTGAAACTAATGTAATGTTATATGTCAATTATTCCTCAATAAAAAAATGGAAATAACGAAAATGTGTAAAAGAGACTAGTTAAGAAATTATTGCCCATCTATATAGTAGAATACATATGCAGCTGTGAAAAAGAATGAGGGCATTCTTATGTACTGATCTATTAGGTGAAAAAAGCAAATGTATATCACCAGTGAATGGATAAACAGATTGTGATTTCTACATAAGTCAGATCAAGTTTGTTTATCATGTTCAAATCCTATATATCTTTAATTTTTTTTATTTACATGTTCTATCTCTTAGTGAAAAAGGTGCATTAAAATCTATCACTATAGTGGATTTGATATTTCTCTTCTGCAGTTCTTGCTTTATATATTTTAAACCTTTATTGCTTGGTACATACATATGTAGATTTTGCTCTGTCTTTCTGGTGGATTGACGTTTGATCATTTAGGAAATGTCCTCTTTATTTTTAGTCATGCTCTTGCCTTAAAGTCCTTTTTGCCTGGTGTTATTATAGCTGCACCAGCTTTCTTTTGGCTATTTTTGCATAGCTTTTTTTCACCACTTGGTAAACAATTTATCTAGGCACTTACCCAAGAGAAATTAAAGACTACGTCCATATAAAGACTGCTCATGAATGTTCATAGCAGCTTTATTTGTAATAGCCAAAAACTGGAAATAACTCAGACGTCTATCACCAGGTGAATGGATAAACAAATTGTGATAGATCTATGCAATGGACTACTCCTCTATAATAAAAGGGATGAACTATTGATACACACTACAATCTAGATGCATCTCAAAATAATTATGCTGAGTGAAAGCATCCAAAAAGGAGATATATTGTACGATTCCATTTATATAAAATTCTGCAGAGCAGAGGAAACCATCAACAAAACAAAAAGACAACCTAACAATTGGGAGAAGCTATTTGCAAATCATATATCTGATAAGGAGTTAATATCCAAAATATGTAAAGAACTCATACAACTCAACAACAAAAAAACAGCCAACAATCCGATTAAAAAATGGGCAGGGGCCGGCCCCATGGCTAAGTGGTTAAGTTCGCACACTACAGTTTGGCAGCCCAGGATTTCACTGGTTCAGATCCTGGCTACAGACATGGCACTGCTCATCAGGCCATGCTGAGGTGGCGTCCCACATCCCACAACTAGAAGGACCCACAACTAAAATATACAACTATGTAGTGGGGGGATTTGGGGAGAAAAAGCCAAAAAAAAAAAAAAAGATTGGCAACAGTTGTTAGCTCAGGTGCCAATCTTTAAAAAAAGAAAAAAAACTGGGCAAAGGATCTGAACATTTTTCCAAAGAAGATTTACAGGTGACCAACAGGCACATGAAAAGATGTTCAACATCACTAAATATTAGGAAAATACAAATAAAAACTACAATGAGATATCACTTCACATCCGTCAGAATGGCTATAATTAACAAGACTAGAAATAACAAGTGTTGGAGAGGATATCGAGAAAAGGGAACCTTCATACACTGCTGGTGGGAATGTAAATTGGTGCAGCCACAATGGAAAACAGTATGGAGAGTCCTCAAAAAATTAAGAATAGAACTACCATATGATCCAGCTGTTCCACTTCTGGGTATTTATCCAAAGGACATGAAAACACAAATGCAAAAATATATTTGCACCACTATGTTCATTGCAGCATTGTTCACATAGCCAAGACTTGGAAACAACCTAAGTACCCATCAATGGATGAATGGATAAAGAAGATGTGGTGTATATATATATATATATATATATATATATATAAAATATACACACACAATGGAATACTACTCAGCCATAAAAAATATGCAATCTTACCATTTGCTACATGAATGGACCTGGAGGATATTATGCTAAGCGAAGTAAGTCAGACAGAGAAAGTCAAATACCATATGATTCCACTCATAAGTGGCAGATATAAGCAATAACAATAACAACAAGCTCATAGATACAGAGATTAGATTGGTGGTTACCAGAGGGGAAAGGGAAGAGGCAGGAGGGCAAAAGGGGTAGTAGGGAACATGTGTATGGTGACGAATGGTAATTAGTCTTTGGGTGGTGAACATAATGTAGTCTACACAGAAATCAAAATATAATGATGTACTCCTGAAATTTATGGAATGTTATAAACCAATGTTACCAAAAAAAATTTCTAGAAAATGCAAACTATGGATTAGTTTGCATCAAAAAGCAAATTAGCAGCTACCTGGGTCGGGGGAGAGGAAAGGTTGAGAAGGGGCATGAGGAAACTTTGCGGTTGCAGTGATAGTTTTATGAATGTGCACATGTGTCAATCTTATAAATTGTGCACTTTAAATATGTGCAGTATCTTGCATGTCAACCATACCCCAATGAATCTGTTAAAAAATAAAATATGTCTCTTGTAAGTAGCATATAGGTTTTTAATGTAATCTGATGATCTTTGTCTTTTGGAGAATTTAATCTGACTATATTTAATGTAATCACTGATGTATTTGAGTTTAAATGTGTAATTCTACTGTTTCTTTTCTATTTTTCAACTTGTCTCTTATTTCCATAGAAATTACAATACATACTTGACTTAGAATTCTAATATTAATTAGTACTTTTACCATTTCCCAACCAATGCAAGAACTTTAGAACATATGAACTCTATTTACCCCTCCCGCCTTTTGTGTTATCATTGACATATATTTTAATTCTACATGCATTTTAAACTCCACATTATTATCATAATTATAATTATTTTGTATAGTCACCATCATTTAGATTTACTCACATATTTACCTTTTCATTGCTTTCAGCATTTCTGTGCTTCCATCTGAGATTACTTTCCTTCTGCCTGAAAAACTCTCTTTACTATTTCTTTTAGTATGGTTCCGCTGGTAATAAATTTTCTCAATTTTTGTTGATCTGAAGAAGTTTTTATTCAACCTTTTATTTATGAAGAATATTTTCACTGGGTAGAAAATTCTAGATTTTTAGTTTTCAGCACTTTAAAAATGTCATGGCATTGGTTTCGGGATTTTACTTTTTTGCTTGAGAAGTCAATTATTAGTCTTATTATTACACTTTGACGTAATATGTCTTTGAAAGTAATGTGTCTTTTCTCCCGATGTTTTCAAGAACATTTAAAAATTTCTCTGATTTTCAGCAGTTTTACTGGGATGTGTCTCAGTTTGATTTTCTCTGTATTAGTTCCAATGGGGGTTTGTAGAACTTTATGAATCTGCATCTTTGCTAATTTTGTCAACAACATTTCTTTAAAGATGACTTCTACTCTTGTTTTTCTCTCTCCTCCTCTGTTGGGACTTTGGTTTACATATGTTAGATCTGTTTCTTTATGTCTTAACTCACTTTTCTGGAGAAATCCTTTCTTCTTTAAATAGTTACAAACAAAAAGCACTCTATATTTCCAGGTGTTCTTTTAGGTGATTCTGCTGCCTCATCAGTAGGTGGTGGTTGTGTCAGGAGAGAAGCTAACTTACATGATGACATATAAGGGCTGGGGACATGCCCTAGAGAGACGCAGAAGACAGTGAGTAATCCTTCTCTAGACTTCCTGTGGGAGCCCTCAAACACGTAAGCCATCTAATAAATATTCTTCCATATTCAGAGGAATTTTCCAAGTGAAAGGGATTTGGGACTCCCCTGTGAGGAAGAAACATAAGTTCCACATCTTGTTAATAAGGGGCAAACTTCTCTTTATAGTCATGTTTCCACCTGTTGAATCATCTTGACTGAAGTTATACAGTTATGGCATGTCTGTTTATGAGAAGAGATGGAAAATATGAGAAACTCTAAAACCTGAAATGTCTATCATAAAGCCTCAGGCTGACGAACTTCTGAGGAATTCATTCTAGACTTCGTTGCTCAAAACATGTATATGTAAGGATGGAGTTCTACATATATTTGTAGTTATATATATTATATACGTTATATAATTTGTGTATATGTGTGTGTATATATACATATATATGTACACATACAAAATTTGCTATAGAAATTCATTTTGTAGCCTATTAAACTTAAAAGTGTACTTTAAGAGAAGTATCTGAGGATGCATCTCAGAAAAAGCCTTAGATCATTTTTATGTGGTCTGCTCCAGGAACTACTACTCCCTCTCGAGCCAGCCCTGTGTTCTTAGACCTTATCTGTACTGTGCACTGGATCCAACCTTGTGTTATTTACATCATTCAGAGCTGGTTGTTCTATATACAGCACATTTTAAAACCTTTGTTATTGTTTTTATACTACACTGCCCTAATCTTATAATTCAGAAAGTTTGGAGGGTAGCATTCTTTCACTGCTCACTTGGTGTAAATCACTTCTACTCCTGAACAATGGCTATTTTGCAAGGTTTAATTATACCGTGTGCTTGTGGCTACATCCACATACATGCCACCCACAATTGTCTATAATTATTATTTATTGCTAGCTGTGTACTTTACCCTTTGTGTTTGTTGAGTGTTTCACAGTCAGGTCTTAGTTACTAAGAGTAAATTGTATGTTTTCTTTTCTTTATTTCACCCCTTTCACTATTGTTTAAAACATGTCACCATTCAGGAAAACCCTAAAACTCTTTAAATATGTATAGGCAAGGTTTTTTCTTGAATCACTTGTAAAATGCTTCCAACCATTTTGGCTGCTGGCCATACCAGCATGCAGTGAAAGAATTTTCTTGTAGGGATAAAGCCAGAGAGAAGCCTTCCAGGGCTGTTTGGTCCTAGCACAGCTGCTGGTGTAGATCACAGGCCTGATTGTTCCACTTAGAGATTCTTGAACATCTTTGCCAGTTAGAGCTGGAAAGGTGCCCAGGAGATCATATAGCCCAGCCCCTTCATTTTACGTGTAATGAAACTAAGACTCAGCCTGGTTAACTAATGTACTTGAACTCAAACAGCTGGCAAATGGCAAGGCTCAGGTCTAAGTCACTGAATTTTTCGCTCTTCTTTTTTTTCGCTCTTCGAGCTACATCTGTTGCAAAGGAACAGGGCAGCCTGAAGGTTAAAACACTTGAAGTGAAAGTATGGAATTCTAATGTCTAGATGTCTTGAAATGGTAAAAGAAAAAAAAAAGAAAGCTTGAGATACATTGTCCTCTTTTCCATCAGCCCCGCTCCTACTGATTTTTTTTCCAAAATATGGTTCAAAAGTCCCCTTATCCCAGAAGCCTCCTAAGCGTTCCTAGGCTGAATTAGTAACTCCCTTCCCTTTGCTCACAAAGCACTGTGCCCGTTCCTGTATTATAATACTTACCATATGTATTGTAATTTTTTATCCAGTTATCCTTCTGTCCTCCTTCCTCCCACACACTGGGCTCAGCTTCCAGGAGCAGCAACAGTATCTTCTTGGACTTCAATCCCTAGCACTTGGCAGAGAGCCTGGCACTTTGTCTGCCCTCGATGTTTTATGAATGAATGAATGAACCAACCACTCTCTCAAAGTCATTCACTATCAGTGAATCTTAAGCTTTATTGGGCATAAAAATCACCTGGAGTTGCTGGCAAAAAATGCAGTGTTCCAGGGCACACCACAAAAGATGCTGATTCTGGACTAAGGTAGGGTCTAGGAATCTGCATTTTTATTAAGCAGCTGATAATTTGATACAAATGGTCCATAGACCACATGTGGCAAGCTCTGCTCTTTCATTAGTTCCACGGGTACTTAGTCCCAACTGTATATACCACAATTATCTGTCCATCTGAATAAAAACATAGAGCTTGGCTACCCACACCCTTCTACCATTCTGACTCCTGAGTATGGCTATTGACATTTTAAACAGACCCCAAGTCTCCCTCCCAGGAAAATTTGTAGAAATAAAGGAGATAATATTTATAAAGCATTTTGAATGATCAGAAGAAGGGTATCTTAGTTCATCAAGGAAATATCATGATATAAACCTACATCATGAAAGTTCTCTTAGACATGTTGAGTTTGGTCTGAGACTCAAATGCAGAGGAAATAAAACCCACATACAATGTCTGCATGGACCCAAGCCTGTATGAGCTCCTGCCCTGGCTGCGTTCTCTTATTTGTGTGAGCAGGCTTCCCCCTTCATAGGGCCAGTGTAGAGAAGAGGGTTGATTTAGACACGGGGATGCTAGATGTTCTTTTGTGAGTGAAGTTCCGTATCAGTAAACTTGATAGCTGATGTTTACATATTTTTTTTAAATTCCAAGTAGTGCATCTGTGCCTGCATGCTACTTTGTATGTACACATCTTTTTTCTGAAATGAACTTAAGCAACTTTACAGGAGAAAGAGCTTTATGGGGTAGTTATTAAACTACATTTATTTAACTATGAAAAGGATTTTTGATCCTTGTGGTATATTTGCATATGTATTGTTAGGTATTTGTGTTCAATTCCTCATATTACTTTTTACTTGCCACTTATTTTGTATGCATGTTTCCATGGTCAACCTAATTCACAATTCAAATAAAATCGTATTTCACCTATTTTATGCTATTGTTTATCAGCGTTCTCCTTAGTGTTGGATGCTTTGGTTATTTTCAATTATTGCCTATTATGTAGAGTTCTTCTGCTCATTTTGCTCAAATTATATTTTTGTTTGTATGAATTCCATGGGGTATATTTTTCAAAGTGAGATGATTAGATAAAAGAGTGGTGACAGCTTTATAGTTCGTGTTGCTTATTACAGTATTACTTTCCAGAGACCCTGAACCAATATACAACCCCACAGCGGGGTAGGGCATGCTGGTTTTCCTGCAGCTTGGCTAAGATGTAATTTTATCATTCCAGCCTCTTTTTGCTAGTTTGATATGTGTATAGCGCCTCTTCAGAGATATTTTATTTTGAAGTTCTTTAAGTGATACAAAGCAATTTTTTTCCATGTGGGATGATTCATTATTTTCCCTTTAAGGACAAACAATTCATCTCCACATTTGACAGTTTTGAAGGGACAGGCTTAATTTCCTTTTGTAGAATTGATCCTGTAGGGATAGGAAATAGGATCCGCGTTAGGGACTGGGGCGGGCTCGACGTGTCGGGGAAGATAAGTTGCATAGCTCTGAACTAGGAAACAAACGGAGAACTGCAGCAGAAACGCCATCTGACCCTGTTTAAGAAGGACTGGAGAGCAGAGATGTTCTGATTTCATGGTGAAAATAGTCTTGGGGCTTTGGCGTAGGACGACAGATTGCTGCAAAAGGAAAGCAAGAACCTATCCTTCCTGCCATTCTTTGATTCTCTTACAATGCCACTTCCTCTCCTGAACATTTCCAGATATCCTCATTTCAGGTAGAGCCCTCTGGTCTAGGACAGGAAGGGTTTTTAAATGGCCATGAAACTAAAAAATGTTATTTGAGAGGAGCTGGAGGCAGAAGTCTCAGGAGCAGTCAGTCACGGCTGTGAAAAAAGTCAGCTCCATCACAGAAAAGGGCCTTGTGCTTGGTTGTCTCAGCCCTATGTGACTAAGGTCATCTTCTTAAGTAAGCAAATAAGTGGTCACCGTGCTGGTTTGGTTTCCTGTGATGCCAAACCCAAGATACTGTGTTGCTTATGCAAGACGGGGCTTTTGTTTTGGACAGTGGTCTAATTTATTGATTTTTAAAAAATTGGTGACTAGCTTGTAATGAAAATCATCCTATTGAGCACTTGGAATCAATTCTGAAGGGTTTCCTCCATTCCTTGCTGTTATGCTAAATTTGGTAATTTTTGACTTAATTCTTGTGTCAGTAGAATAGTTACACACACACATCTGTATCTATATCTATGACCATCAGTTTTATTTAGAAATAATTCACATACCACATTCACTCATTTAACATGTACAATTCAATAATTCTTAATCTAGTCACCGAGTTGTGAATCCATCGCCACGATCAATTTTAGAACACTTTTATCACTGCAGAAAGAAACCCCATTCCCATTAGCAGTTGCTCTCCATTTGCCTCCAATGCCCCCAGCCCTAGGCAACCACTAATCTACTTTCTGTCTCTATAGATTTGCCTGTCCTGGACATTTTGTATAAGGAATCATACAATATGTGGTCTTTTGGTTTAGCTTCTTTCACTTAGCATAATGTTTTCAAGGTTCATCCATATCGTGGTATATATCGGTCCTTCTTTCCTTTTTTATTACTGAATAATATTTCATTGTGTGACATACCACATTTTGTTTAGCCATTCATCAGTTGATACACATTTGGGTTGTCTCCACTTTTTGGCTATTATGAATAAAGCTGCTATGAACATTCATGTGTAAATTTTTGTGTGGAAGTATGTTTTCATTTCTCTTGGATGTCTACCTAGGAGTGGAATTGCTGGAATATATGGGAACTCTATGTTTAACTTTTTGAGGAACTGCCAGACTGTTTTCCAGAGTAGCTGCATAATTTTACACTCCTTCCAATAAAGTATGATGCCCCAATTTCTCTATGTCCTCACCACACTTGTCATTGCCTATCTTTTGTGTTGTAGCCATCCTGGTGGTTGTGAAGTGGTATCTCATGCAGTTTTGATTTGCATTTCCCTGATGGATAATAGCTTACTCCTTATCCTAGTATTTTCTTACACTTAAAAAAAAATTAAATAAGGAAAATGTCTCAGGAAATTAAGGAGTACAATTAGTATGGGCTGCTTTAACTTCCTCTGGGATCTCATACATCACTGCATCATAATATAAGGGGCCACCACTGGCATGCTTGTGCTCCAGTCATTTTCTTCCATTCTTGTATCCATTCATCATTCAGAATTCTGGGAAGGAGAGAGAATTGTCCTGTGTTGGGTTATGTGCCCTCCCCTTTGACCCGTAGTTATGCCTAGTCAGCGTACAACGTGAATGTGTGAATCCTGAAAGGAAATTGAAGTGCTCTTGGGTTGGGAGAATGGATGCCACAGTTGGGACCAGAATAGGTTTCCTGCCTCTCACCACATTGCCAAGTTTGGGAGCCGAGCAGACAATGTCAGAAACCTCATCATGGGCCGGCCCGGTGGCACAGCAGTTAAGTGTGCACGGTCTGCTTCTCGGTGGCCCAGAGTTCGTCGCTTCAGATCCTGGGTGCGGATATGGCACCCCTTGGCAAAAGCCATGCTGTGGTAGGCGTCCCACATATAAAGTAGAGGAAGTTGGGCATGGATGTTAGCTCAGGGCCAGTCTTCCTCAGCAAAAAGAGGGGGATTGGCAGTAGTTAGCTCCAGGCTAATCTTCCTCAAAAAAATAAAATAAAATAAAAAAAGAAATCTCATCACACAGGGTAGTTAGTAACTATGCCCTAGCACACAGTATAGTGGAGGAAATATAATGATTTACTTATAATATTTAAATTTTATATTTTAAAATTATAATTTTTAAAATTTATATAGCCCTTTGTTGGGTACACAGCATGTTTCAAATATATGATCTCATTTGATCTTCAATAATCTGTTAGTTTCTAGCTATACTCTATAGTGGCCTCATTGTGGTTTAAATATTCTTGGGCACTAGCCTAAGAATCCAACCACCAACAACTGATTTAATGAAAATATGTGGTCTGAGTTCCAAACAAATGACTAACAAATGAGAGCCCAAAAGTCAATCTGCTTCTAAGCCAGGGAGTCCCTGGTCAGCAGCTCATGCCAGCAGGTGTGAGTACACAATGGAGAACGACTTTCATGTGCCCGGTTCCTGGCTACCAGGGATGTTGACTGTGGGCCCAGCAGTATCAATATGGGTGACTCAAAGGATCACTCCGCTAGGAGCAGTTTGGAAAAAACACAGTCCTTGGAACTCCAGGTAGCATCTAAGGTGCCTGCGAGGAGGTAGAAGTGTTCATATAACATCCTCTAGCATTTTCTGTTACAGCAGGCAGCCAACCAGAAGGGTCCAATTGCTTAAAATGAGAATGGCTGCATCAAAATGGAAGTTCAGGGTTTAAAGGACTCTAGTCAGAGACCAGATGTCCTCATGCAGAGCAATGCCTCTGAATGGCCTGGAAAGAAGGAGTCAAGTGCCCTGGATCTTTTCCTTGGATCTCAAACTCTTCCTTTTCCTAATGTTGGGCAAGAACCAGGATTGTAGGCATCCCAGCATCCATGAACTTCTCAAGAGTATATATGATCAGACGAAAGCTTCAGTGTCCACTCACAGGCCACTGAGAACATTTTAGTCAGTTCTGCCAATCGCCAGCCAAGGCATAAGTTTTATAACATGGTGTCAAAGATGGTATCTGTAATTGTGATGATTTCTTAAAATAACCACTTCATTTAGATTTTTCTATTTTAACCTCAGGTATTCTTCAGCGGAAATAAGGAAACAGTTTACTCTGCCGCCAAATCTTGGCCAGTACCATCGACAGAGCATAAGTACCTCTGGCTTCCCCTCTCTTCAACTAGTAAGTATGAGTTGCGGGTTTGCTTAGAGAATGGTCAAGTGCAGAAGTACCCAGGGTATGCTTTTGCCTCCTAATTCTCCTTACATCTTCCCACTGCCACCTTACCCCTCCAGCCACCAGTTCTTAGCTCTGTGACTGCTTTTTGACATTAGCCAATTTCCCTCTCTCCCTCCCTCAACTAGGGCTCAGAGTGCAAAGTGGACCTCCACGGGTGGTGGTTCTGAAGTCTCTGGACTTAGTGAACTTCCAGGTTACTTGATTTCACCCAAATTATGGTTCATATTTGGGGGAGGGGGGAAGGATTAGCCTGGAACCTTACTACCATTTGTAACATGCTTTTATTGGAAAACTGTATTCCAAAATCTGAAAAGCCAAGTTACAAACCTTAATTTTTTTAAATCGTTTTCTTGGAAGCGTAATTTACATGCAATAAAATTCACTCATTTTTAGTGTACGGTTTGATGAATTTGGCCATTTATAGTCATTTAACCTCTACTCCATCAAGACATAGAGCAATCTCTTTGCTCTAAAAAGCCCCATCACACCACTTTGCAGTCATCTCCTCTCCCAACCTGAGCCCCTAGCCCTGGGCAACCACTTTTGTCATCATAATTTTGCCTTATCTGGAACTTCATGTAATTGGAATCAGACAGTACAAACCTTCATTTTTAAAACACACTCTCTTTTTTAAGTTGAAGATTGTGTACATTTTTATATTAACAGCAGTTGTCGAGCGTGCATCTATGTATTATATGATTTGAGGATTAAATGCCAGAATATGTCAAGTGGGATAAATCTGACTTAAATGAGATGGTTTGTAAAACCAGAAGTGGGTATTTACTTCCTTTGTGAGAGAGCTTACGGCCTCCACTCTACTCACTTCCTCACGCTAGCACAGCGATACTTTCTTGCTTGTTCTAGTGGTTATCTGGAGGAGTTAGGTTATTTTTTGTTTCTCACTTATTACTTCAAAACCACTTCTGCTCTTAGAAATTCTGTAACCTTCCACTCGGTTTCCTGTAGCCGCCATTTTGACTCCTGTAACAATTTACACGCCGTGTAACTGTGTATCTTTTAAAGGTATGTTTATTGGAGTAATTTGTGATTATTTCAGTAGGATAATTTGGGTGTTGTGTCAGTGATGAAACAATAGTCCTAAAAAATGTATAGAACCTTTTACTGCAAGACGCAACTTGCGATGACATTCATCAAAAAATATTTATGACTTCGGTGGCTTGCTAGACTGCACTTTTTATGTATACTTTCTTGTCTGTGTCAAAATTGCAGATTATAATAAAGCACATCAAGTGCATAATGTCCATGCTTTCAGAGATATTAGATAAGCTTTAAACCATGAGGATTAGGTGTGCTTTTTGGTTTAATTTGGTGCTAATATACATTTCATTGAAAACAAAAAAAAATTATTTTTACATTTCTGACTCAAATTGTATTCCAAAATCTGCACAATTCAGTTAAAAAGTTACTGGATACACTTTTATATCTTGAACAAGAAGGGGAGGCGTGGTTGGCTTCTTTCTAAGTTAAGATTGTGGCTTTCTGCAGTAGCTGTCTGGAGAAATAGTGTGGACATCGTTGTTCAGAGGCTTTAAGGAAGTTTAGCCAGCAAGCTTTAACCCCTTCTCTGCACGCCAGCTTTGACCTTAATGCCGCAGGCTTAAATTTCTGCAGGAGAAATCTTTTTTTTTTTTTAAGTTACAAAAAAAAAAATTGTTTAATATTTTCAGGTGTTCTTTTGGTAGTTACGCTGCCTCGTCAGTAGGTTTTGACAAAAGTGAGTTTTGGTGAATTATTTCCTTAGCTAGGTAGTTAAGTTAACATGTGGCTTAACTTCCAATTTTCTAACAGAAGATATCAAAGTAACAAAAATATTTAACTACATAAAAATCACGTGTTCCTATCGGTCATAATTTATTCCTGGTTCTATCTGCAAATGAATACCCTTTAAAATATATTGCTCCTGGTTGTTCCAGTTTAGTTTTCTGAATATCTTTTCCCAGATCTCTTTTCCAGCTTCAGCACAGTCTATTGCCCCTGTTCCTTCTCTTTAATTGATGGAAGAGCAGGAGGCGTGAGGGAGCCAAGAGGCCTGAATTCATTTCTCCTTTTTTTTAACGGATGGTCTGCTTAGGAAATCACCCTAGTGTTTACCTGCTTGTCATGTTGTAACCTCAGAATGAAGTGGCCGTTCTTTCCCTTGTGTCGTCTTCCCGGTTGAAGGTTCCTCCAACAGAAATCATCAATTTACATGGTGATTTCCCTCTACCTTACGAAAAATTATTTCATTTCGTAGAAAGATAATGGGAGAGGAGTAGTTTATCATCCAAAGACTCTCAACCTGAAGCAGCTTTATAAAACTTTTTTTCATTGAGAAGCCATACACTGTTCATTGTATTATTTTGGACAATTAAAAAATAAGATTAAGAGCATTTTGACCTTTGTTTCTCTTACCTTTGTTTATATAACCACCGTTTCAACAACTCCACATGCTGATACAAATGGTTGTTTAATTTTTAAAAATATTTAATTGATGCCAAGTTATTTAAAACCCAATCCATTGTAAGTTTGTCGTTGTTTTGTGAGAGGTAAGAACTTGAAGTCAGATGGATCTCTGGTGAAGCATGACTGCCACTTATTAGGCGTATAATTTGAGGCAAGTTACTTAACCTTTATGAAGGCTTTAGTTTCTTCATTTGCAATATTGGCATAATAATGCTACCCCATTAGGGTTAGTAAATAATGATGTAGTAGTTGCTGCGTAAATAGTGGCTAATGTTGCTGTCTATGTATTTGGCACTATGGAGACACTGTGGGAGGTTAAAAGGAGATGGGAGGTATTGAGTCTGGTAGGTGTTCAGAAGAGAGAAAGATCCATTTTATAATAGTAGGTAAAGGCTTCGTAGAGTAGGCTTAGAAGACCTGAGAATGTTCTTGGCCCTAGCTACCCATCAGATCGCCCAGGACCTTTAGAAACATACCTGTTGCCAGGTCCACCGTAGAACAATTAAATCAAAATCCTAGAGATGGGGCCCAGGCATTAGTATGTGAAAGTTCCCTGGGCTTTTATCATATGGTCCAGGTTGAGGATCCTTTAAAGAGCCTACATAGGTAGAAGTATTCCAAATAGTAGGAAGAAAATACAGAAAGGTAAAATTTCTTTTGTTGTTCTGGTTGCTTTGAATTTCAGAAAGTGTGGTAAGCAAGGACCACTCGCTAACTCTATGGACGGAGCCTTATGTAAATATAGTGGCTTCTGTCATAAATCTGATAAATCAAATGAGAGGAAGGGTGTGTTTGATTTTGTTTTGTTTTGTTTTGTTGGGTGTTTGTTTTTTAACTCTAATTGTAAATGTTAGTGTGGTGATTGTGTATACATGCATTTTCAAAACAGAGAAAATATCCATAAATTTTGCATTTTTGAAGAGGATTCACCATTTACGGTTGGTTTTTTAGACATGATGACAGAATGTCTTCGTCCTATTTGACATTCCTGTCAGAGTCCTTTGTGACCAGTGCCAGAGAGAGTGGCCTTGTATGTAGAATCGCCCATTGGCCTTGGCATTTTCCACTGCCACAGCCAGTGCACAGATTGGCCAGACAATGTCAACAATGCATGGTTGCAATGCCAGAAAATGCCCTCCCCTGATGCCAACCACATACCTAGGTAAACAAGTCTACATTTGATGTCGTCATTGAAATGAAACTGTAAAACACTAAAACTATTTTCTGAGCATTCAAAGTAGAAAGGGGAGTGAAACATACAAGAGAAGAAAGTGTTGGGAATCTATGCCTTGAGGTAGAAAGGAGGATTTGAAACACTGTGCACATGGTTAATAACCTTAATCTACATTTTTATAGAGGGAAAAATCCTATTTTTAAAGATGAGAATGGAAAAGTTTGAAGTGAAATGGAATGAACCAGCTGGACCATAACAGCTCTGGCTGAAGAGAAGGATGTAAAAAGCCACATCCTGGATATGTACCAAACGCCATGGTTACATGACATGTTTGTATGTAACATTTACGTAAAAAAAAAAAAAAGAAGAAGAAGAAGTAGTCTCATACCTTAGAAAGCATTCATTTTTGCTGTGTTTAAGCTTCTGTGAAGTAAAGTAACCTTTTTCTTTTACCACTAAGGATAATCTAAATGGCAGATCACTTGATATATGTGGTCCTCTTATTTTTCTGATGCTATTGTTCTTTTGTGTTTCCATCTTTCAAAGAGTTGGGCTATTCGTAGGTTTCACTGATTTCACTGGAGGAGACATGATGGAAAATGAAGATCTCAACATAGCTTTCATGCAAATTCACAGTGGAAGATAAAATAAAGTGTGGCACCCTGCATGCAGAGCAGGAGTTTTGTTACTGTCATTGTAAAGCGGGGGAATCAAATACATCTTGGTAAAAAGAGATTGATGGCCATGATGGCATGTCAGCATTTTCCACTCAGTGGCATCAGTGGAAGATTGCCATTGGTGGAAGCAGGGAAGTGTTGTTTAATCTAAGCCATGAAGTACTTTGAAATCACTGAAGCCAGAAGGATCTTACTTTCTTCAGCTCTGCTATATTTAAATAATGGAGAGCTGAGAGGATTGTCTTAACCATTCATTTGTTCAAGAAATATGTATTGGGTCTCATTCTATACCAGGAACTGCTCTAGGAGATGGGGATATAGCAGTGAGTATAACAAAGGGTCTAGCCTCATGGAACTTACATTCTGGATTGCAAGACATCGACAAATAGGTGAATGTAGACTATATCAAGGGGTAGTAAGTGCTTTGAAGAATGAAACTGGGGAAGGGAATAGAGAGTGACACAGAAGAGGGCCTATGGGGTCATCTATGGAGGCTTCTATCTGGAAAGGAGACACTTGGGCAGAATTCTGAATGAACTTGACAGGTATGTGAAGGAAGAGTATTCCAGTCAGAAGGAACAGCCATTGCAAAGTCTTCAAGGCAAGAATGTGTTGCACGCTCCAGAAACAGCGAGGAAGTGGAGTGTGAGCTGAGCAGAGTGGGTAATAGGAGATGAGACCGTGAGAAAGCAGGGCTTGGTCGTAGACCTCAGAGATCACGGAAGAACTTTGGCTCTTAGTCTGATTAAGATGGAAAGCCACTGGAAGCACAGGCCCAGCATGCTGTGACTTGTTGTAAAGATTGCTTACAGGGTCCTTTTTATAAGGCTCACTGATGCTGCTATGTGGAGAATAGACTGGAGTAGGGAGGGCAGTTAGGAAGTTGTCATAATAACTCAGGAAAGTAGGGTGGTGCTTTGGTATAGGGTGGTGGCAGTAGAGGAGGTGAGAAATGGTTGGATTCTGGATATATTTCAGAAGTAAAGTGGATAGGATTTTCTGATGGGTAATATGTAGGGTATAAGAGAAAGAGAGAAATCAACATTGCCTCCAAAGTGTTTGCCCTGGGCAGCCAGTGGGATGGAATTGCCACTTGCCGAAACGTGGAGACTTGGAAGATACGAGAAGAGCAGACTGGCAGGAAAATTGAGTTTGTCTTGAATTTATGTTTGAGTGGCCTATCAGATCACCAAGTGGTGATGTTGAGGTATAATTGGAAAAATCAACCTGCATTTCAGGGCAAAAGTTCAGGGCTGCAGATATGAATTTGTAATAAAAAAAAAAAAAAAAGAGAGAGAGAGAGAAGGTATTCAGAGCCTAGGCATGGATGAGATCATCTAGGAGTAAATTCAGATTGAGAAGAGAAGATCTTTTAGGACTAAACCCTGGGACACTGCATAGAAGGAGGAGAGCCTAGAAAAAGTGATGTTCCTAAGATGGAGTGACCAACTATTCCAATCTGCCCTAGACTGAGGGGTTTCCTGGTATGTGGACTTTTAGAGACAGAGACACACGGGGACAGCTGGTCAGCTTCCAAGTGAAGAAAGTGCTTCAAGGAAGAGGAAGTGATTAACTGTGTCCAAAATGCTATACATAAAGCAAGACTGAGCAACAGCCATTGAATTTGGCAATGTGGAGGTCTTGGGTGATTTTGACAAGACTTCTATTGTGAACAGCCACGTAGATTTGAGAACCACCCCCCCTCCATAGGGGTAACAGTGTACAAGGGTACAAGACCAGTGCAGGTCCTTTGTAATTACCTGTGTGATTTGGGTCAAGTCATTTAACCTTTCTGTTTTTCAATATCCTTATTTGCCAAATGTTGTCCAGATTTGTTGTTTTAATCTGCCACCAGCATGCTACCTGCACACTACACTGTGCTAGAGCCACAGAGATTAATTTTAAACAGATATGGTTCTGATACTGTAGGAATTTTCTATTTCAGAACAAATCTAATCCTACTCTATGTCAGAACTAGCCTTTGATGTGCATTAGGAGTCAAGGAAAAGCTCAAACTCCATTAATTAAAAAATGAATATTTGACTGTGAATAAGCTTTTAGGGTATGTATAATTTTGTTGTGTATTTCTCATCTTCTATTGACCATGCCTCTGAAAAAAATAGGTAGAAAGAAAGACAGCACAAATCTTCACTAGAGAAGGGTTGAAAAATTGGTTGAGGGCTGCAACTGTGTCTCCTCAGCCTAGTGCTGGACTGATGTAGGACCCCAGTGAGTATTTGTTGGATGAATGAAAGTAGGTGTATTCGTGTGGGTTCAACCAGAGCAGCAGAGCCAGTAAGGAATACTTATGCATGCATATTAAGGAATCGATTACAGGGAATTGGCTGACCCCCTGGTGGTGGCTGGCTAAGCAAGCCTGAAGTCCACAGGGCAATCAGGAAGGCACGATCACAAGCAAGCTGGAACCCCAGGGGCATAGCTGGAGCTTAGAGTCTCTGAACTTGGAGAAAGCCTCCACTTCTTCAATAAGGCATCCAACTGATGAAGTCAGGCCACCCAGGATAATTTCTGTTTTGATTAACTTAAAGTCAACTGATTAGGGACTTTAATTACATTGATAATATCCCTTCACAGCAACACCTAAATTAGTGTTTGATTGTATCAATAGAAGGTGTGTGTGTACTATAAAATAACTGCAGCCTCCCTTCCATCCTCCAACTCTGGCAAGAGAAAACTCTTGTAGCCCACCTTGTCTGGAAGCATGCTAGGAAGGGAATTCAGGAGTGTGGTTCAGCCCAGCTAAATTGACACACCACAAAACCATCACCATAGATAAAGCCTGGTTTAGGATAATTTGCAGTCTTAACTTTTGGGGTTTTTTAAAAGGAGTTTTTAAATTTTTTGATTATTTGGGGTTTTTCTTACATTATTTTTAACAAATGATAAACGCAATGTGATGATACATGGTATAAAGTGAACTTCTTAAAATTACTTTGGATCATACCATTTAAAGTAGTCTTCAGTCTCCACTGACTAGGAGACCACATGTAGCTCAGCAGCAGAGAAAATAAAGTAGTTAATTTTTATGTTTGGCTTCTAAGTGCCCAGGGGCCCAAGTCCTGCATTAGGGACTGACTTTACAACATGCCCCCACCCCATTCCCAAACTTCATTCCCCCACGAAATGCAGTGCCACTGTCACTCTCTTCAGTGTTTGTTTTCTCCCTTTGCTTGTCGCTCAGTGGGCACAGTGTGTGTTTGTGTGTGTTGATTCCCTCGTAATAAAACCTGCTCTTGAGATTAAGACTTCAGATAGTTTAGAGAACAGAAATCTTTTTTGGTTCCTGGTTGTTATTTGAATTTGCAAAAGGAACAACTTGCTTGGAGGCCAGGTTAACAGTAGTTGGAGTCTCCACCCACTTGCCAACGGCAAAGCAAGACTAGTTTACATCATATTTGGAATGAACAGTTTCCTCCCTTCTTGGTCTCAGTATAGAAAGTGTAGAAGAGACTAATTATTACAAGCCAGCTTGTGTGTAGCGCTAGAACCATACCCGCTATTATTACAGTTTGCGTTTGTAATCCATTCAGTCCCGAAATAGATTCAGACCTCAAGCATTTACGACTTTGTGATCAATTGTGTATATTGCACCAGGCATATTGCTGCACAATTAGTACACAGTGATGATACTGTGTTCTTTATCATAGCTCCACCTCCAAAGGTAGCATTGAATGTGGCAAATTCACCATCTCATGGTTGACTAGAGATCCATGGAAAGATGCATGGGAGTAGCTACGTGTACTCTTC
This sequence comes from Equus przewalskii, assembly GCF_037783145.1. Taxonomy (NCBI): domain Eukaryota; kingdom Metazoa; phylum Chordata; class Mammalia; order Perissodactyla; family Equidae; genus Equus; species Equus przewalskii. Next base: position 20,731,483 of record NC_091852.1, read on the forward strand.
TGTCTCCTTAGGGCCCAACTCAGTGACTTGCATTCAGCAGATGCTCAGCAAATGATTGCTGAATGAGGGAGTTGGCCATCCTTTTCTCCCTTGGTTCTTGGACAGGCTGGCCTGTAGGTAACAGGTGCTGCTATCAGCCAGGATTTTCATCATTTGTGGCTTTGAATTTCAGGGACATGACAAGTGTAATACTTTGGCTGCATCTGAGTCTTTTTCTCTCTGATGATTTCACACAAATGCCGTTTCTCTGTGGAAGCTTCTGCTTCCTAGTTAGTAGTACTAATGTGCTTCACACTGCTTCCAATGGTGCTTCAGTATAATCTTTAAGTGTATATTTCCAGTGCCTCTGCTTGAGGAATTGATATTCTTCATGATAAATTTACATTTATTATTCAATTAATTAATTATTACTATTATTACTTTGAGCAGCCAATCTCATGAGCTCAGAGTGGAACTTGTGGGTAGTGGTAACTGTAGTTTTTGACTCCCTTCCAAACACACTTGCTATTGCCTTGGGTTTTAATTATTTCTGGAAATACAGATTCCCTGAAAAGCCCACAAGAGAAAAGAAAATAATAGTGGTTAAGAACGTGAGCCAGCCTAGGTTTGAATTCCAGATGGGCTACTTCCAAGCTGCGTAACCATGGGCAAATTATGAAATCTCTAGCTATCAATGTCCTCATCTGTAAAATGGGGATAATGAGTGTATACCTTGCAGAGTTCCAGTGAAGAATAAGTGGGATAATGTGTATAATGACCTAGCCAATTTCTTGATACATGGTAAATGCTCAATAATTATTAGTTCAATGGGTATAAACTTTACATAATAAGCTTGGGCATGTAAAAAATGCAGTTTTCTTCATTTCAGATTGAAGTCATTTGAGTCCCTGACTCTGAACTCGGTGCTGGCTGGGGATAGGGAGTGGGAGAATCCACTTTCTCCTTTGCGGTTGGTCTTATGTAGGTGTCTGCAGTAGACTTATCTGTTCTGTGCATAGACGATGCCTATCATCCCCTCTGGTAGAGGTCCACAGTGTCCTTTGCAAACTCTGTCCCCACCTGGCTCCTGCAGAGGCTGATCTCAGCTCCCTGGTCTTATTGCTTCATTTTGAAAGGCACCCCGTAAGGACTATGGTCCTCTCCTTAGCTGACCTCCAGGTCCCCAGTCAGAACCAAGGGAAACTTCCTTGCCTATGTCACATCACGTGGGAGGTGTGGGGACCTAGAGGAGTGTCTTTGCTCTCTCCTGCTGAAGGGTGTCCTGTTGCCTTCTCTTTTGCCCCTTTTGGCCCTGCTGGTGCAGGCACTATGTAAATCCGCCACTTTCAATAATCTCAGACCAGAAGGATGGCGTGTATTTGCTCAATTCTTGGCTTTGTCCTCTCTCTCCAACATGTCACTCATATCTCTTCTACCACAAGAGACAACAGGGGTAGGGAGGAGATGGGGCAAGCCACATCTCCATTCTCTAATCTTGTTTCCTTTTGCCTCTTCAACAACACTTTGTTCCTCCTCTCCAACCTTACATCTAGTCTGGTGTCCAGTTTCAGGGTGATGAAAAGCTGCTTTTTTAGCACTTCCTGTGGATCTGTCCTTGTTTCATACCAAGGCAGTGCAAGTCAAGAATCTGGGGTGTTTGTTCTGTTGGTCCATTGGGGGTCAGAGGTAGAGAACAATACCTGTTTGGGCCGATGACCCCAAAGAGTCTGTCATAAATGAACACCATGGAGCTGCTGCTGTGGTTATGATGATGATGATGATACAGCTCAGCTTGATCTAGGTGATTCTTTTACTCTCTTAAGGCAGTGGCTCCTAAGTCTTTATATTTCACAGGCAATTCACAATATTTGTTGAATTTACAATTTTTATTTTATTGACTAAAGAAAACTATTTTTTGAATTATCATCTACTTCTATCATTTCTTTTATCTCCTCCCTCACCCACTGTGGAAGGATATAATTAAAGAGCAAAAAAAAATCCTCTTAAAGCGAGTACATTTAAGCCACATGAAACCTCAGCCGGTTGCCCTTAGTTTTCTCATATAACTGCAGTCAAGTGAAAATGTCTTCCCGACCAGCACCAGTCAGGTTTCAGCCACCAAGTCTGGTTCACTGTGGGCTGTGACTACAAAGGAAGTGCTTTCAAGAATTGACCTATAGGATAACTCAGGCCAGAGGAAACCCTGTGCCTAAATACTCAGACAGAAGGAATGTTGAATTTGCCCGAATTTCTAGAAGATTGCCTCAAACTCACTACTTCAGTGTGTTTGGGTAAACATGGCCTCAGAGAGCTTTTGCAGGAGAAATTATAAAAATTCATCAGAGCTCTGTGATCTCATTTTGGATCTCCTCAGGATTCCTCATCAAGATACAATTAAGCAGAGAAAAACTCTGCCTTGGGGTGTGATTTTAATTACTCCTCATGTTCTGACTTGACTTTCCGTGCTGCATTTCTTTTCCTTTCCATGTCACTGCTTCTGTGTTTGACAGCTCCTCTAAAGACAGCTCTGCTTAGTTGTACATAAGAGTGAGACACTCACTGTGTGGAGAGGGGGCGAGGCAAACGCCTGCTATCGCCTTCGTGCTTGTCCTGAAAACCCTGTGGGAATCTCCTTCTTCTTTTCCCTCCCCTTCCAGCCTCAGTTTTATGACCCGGTGGAGCCGGTGGACTTTGAAGGACTTCTGATGACACACTTGAACAGCCTGGATGTGGAGCTTGCCCAGGAGCTGGGAGACTTCACTGAAGACGACCTGGACGTGGTGTTCACCCCAAAGGAATGTCGCACTTTGCAGCCCTCTTTGCCGGAGGAAGGGTAAATCATTTTCTTAAAATGTAGATGGGATTGTGGCTGTTATGACTGTTATCAGTCGGGGGGAGATGCCCTAATACTGTGAGTTGTTTTAAAAATAAATAAAGTTACTCAGATCCATTAAGATATGCAAGATGACTGTATGGTACTATCACCTACACATAGATAACTTTTTAATTGGTTTGACCAGAGTGTGGGGACTAACCCAGCTAAAGGGATGCAGTGAGACAAAGTGGAATGCTCAAGAAGAGGTGAAGAGTTCAGGCTCTGGAGCCAGACTGCCTGGGTGTCAGCTCAGTGACCTTGGGCAAGTCATGTGACCTCACAAAACCTCATTTTTCCATTTGTAAAAATGTCAAGATTTTTCATGATCATCGCAGAAATGCCTCCATTCAGAAGCATTTTAAGTGTCTCCATGTAAGAGACTGGATCAAATCACAAACATAAGTTCAACCCACATTTATTGAGTATCTACTATGTGCTGGGTACTGGGATAAAAAGATGAATAAGGCCAAGTCCCTTCCTTTGAAGGAAGTTTTGCCAGGTGGAAGAACAATGGGGAGAGCTCTGTAGAGCAAATATATGAATAGCTGCTTGGGGCTTGAGTTTCTACAGTGGGTGAGTCTGTATGTTTATAGATGCGGGCATTAGCTTATGGTGTCAAACAATGGAATTAGATCTAAATGACACTGTTGTTACTTCCATAGTATAAAAAGCAACATCTCTTTGGAGATTTGGAATGCGCTTTTATTTGCACTCATTTTCAAAACAAAATTAAGATTCACATTCTCCTGGACGTTTTCAACCTTCTCATCTTCCCCAAAAAGTCCCAGAAAGGAGATCATGAAACACAGTCCCTGCGCTCATTACTCTGGGATATTCCAGTTCTGTTTTGGATTTTATTTCATTGCACTTTAAGGTTGGATGACGTGATATGGTATTATTATGACTCTTTGCTCTCTTGTTTAGGTAGTTCTCATTCACACAGGAGAGCTGACCATATGCTCAGCTCTAACATTTCAAAAATACTCACTTCCTAGAAAAAAAAAACCATTGAGACCCTGGGAAAACATTTTCCGTTGTTGGCAGACCATTTATTCAGGTGTGACCTTTAACAAGGTAACATCTATTATTTTTCACCTTTGATAGACAATCATTTAATTTGATTTCTTTTTGTAAAATTTTTGGGTAATTGTCTTCAAGTGAAGTCAGAATCCTGGAAAAACTTGTTTAAAATTCAATAAATGTAGAGGTTGAGAGATTTTTATTTTTTGAAATTTGATAGAAGAGGTCATTTTTTTCATGGTGTCAGTTTTTGAGTATAATATTGCCTTGTCACCAGAGGTTATAACTAACACACTTTCTGTCTGATGACTTTAAAACAATCTCTCCTATTTCAATCGCTGCCAAAAAGTCTCCTGTGGAATTAAAGCCCAGGAAGGTATCCTCCTCCTCATCAGAGTAAACAACAACCAACTCCTGTGGAACCCGAGTGCCTAGCCCAGCACTTGGTGCTGAGCTGTGATGGTGTGGTGGTCCTAAGCCTGCACTCATACGTGAACTGCCTGGGTTTGAGTCCCTGCTCTCCCACTTGCTGGGTGACTTTGAGCAAGATCTTTAGCATCTCTTTCCTCTGCAAAATGAGAATAATAATAGTGCCTGCTCTATGGAGCCGAGTGAAATTAACTGAATTAAGCCATGTAAAGTAATTACATCAGTGCCTGGTGCATAATAAATGGTGCCTAAGTGTGAACTATCATTATGTTGGACTTCTTATGTGCCAGGCTCTCTTCTAAGCACTTCACACACTAACTTATTAATCTTCATCACAACTCTCCGAAGGAGGCACTCCACTGTTGCTATCACCACTTTAAGGTGAGGAAATGGGCACAGAAGGGTTGAGTGACTGGTCCAAGGTCACGTAGCTCAAAAGGAATGGGGCTGGGATTTGGGCAGCCAGGGTCCAGGGACCACATGTCTCACTTTTATAATATTTCATCTAATACTAACAGCCAGCCCACAAGGTGGGTCCTGTTCTTATCCCCTTTTCACAAACAAGAAAATTAAAACTTATAGCTTCTGGACCTGTTTATCTCTAGTCGCAACACATTTGGAAAACAGCAAGGAACTTTGCTACTGTGGGGAATTCATTATTTCTGATTTCAAGACTCCGAAGCACTTGGAGACTATCTCTCATGAGCTGCTCCTGGGCAGGTAGACAAGAACCAGTGAATTAACAATCACTGGCCAGGGCCAGTGCTTGTCAGCTCTCACAGCCTAAGACAACTGTTTTCCATAGCTTTCAAAAAGGAAAACATGCGTGTCCTAACAAGGTTACACATGAGCAAAACGTGTGCCCAAATTACCCCTGTGAGGAATTGGTATTTGTGCTTATTTTTCTTGTTTTGTATGTGATTACAGCTAGTTCTACCTATCTTATGTCAGAATGCCTTCAGGAATAGGTATAGTTTAATATAATTCTCTATCATAAAGAAAACCCACAAAGCATAAAATGCCACTGTGTTTGTCTCATCAAAGTAGAAATGCTACTGCCTCCGGAATACCTCAGACGCTTGAAAGAGTGGGTCAGCATGCTGTAGCATTCTCATTCGACGTGGATTTGAAATCATGCTGTTCTCCTGGGTGGAGAATAAGGGATTGTTCTGTTGTTTTCACCCAGTAATGACATGTTTTTATTTCATTTTCCACCTCATTAGAGTTGAACTGGATCCACACGTCAGGGACTGTGTTCAGACCTACATTCGGGAGTGGCTAATTGTGAACCAGAAGTAAGTTCATTTTTTTTTCTCTTACATATATATTTATTTTATACATTTTTTTAATTAATAAAATTTTTTTAGAACGGTTTTAGGTTTACAGAAAAATTGAGTAGAAAGTACTGAGAGTTCCCATATTCCAACCATCCACCCCCAAAGGTTTCCCCTATTATTAACATCTTAGGTGGATTTTTTTTGCACATGTCCCCAGATAATTGTGAATATTGATTTTAGGGTTACAAATAAATTTTAGCGAGTAGACGAATTTGCAAATACAAAATCTGTGAATAATGAAGATTGACTGTATCTTGTCTTATCCCCTGCTTAAAAACTTTCTGAGACTCTCTACTGCTGCTATATCAGATATAAACTCCACTTGCATGCCTTTTAAGGGCTTTAATAATCTGGCCCCACTCAGTCTACTAACACTTATTTCCCTTAACTCCTGGAGTCATTTTCTTTCTCTGGGCCTGCCTCTTCTCCCTCACTATTACTCCCCCTACCTCTACACCTTTGATCTTGCTGTTTCCCGCCTGGGCATGCCCTCCCTTCAACTACCTACCAAACCCGACCTATGTCTTAAAGGGCAGATCAAATTTCTTTTTTCTTTATGGAGCTGTCTCTGACTGATTTATCCTTTCTTGGTTGGATCTTACTTTAGTGTTCTTCATTTGTTACAATTGATGAGCCAGTATTGATGTATTATTAACTAAAGTCCAAAGTTTACAATAGGGCTTATTTTTTGTGTTGTACTTTCTATGAGTTTTGACAAACGTATAATGACATGTATCTGCCGTTATAGTATCATGCAGAATAGTTTCTCTGCCCTAAAATTCCCCATACTCTACCTAGTCATCCCTCCCTGGCAGTCACTTATCGTTTTACCATCTCCATGGTTTTGCCTTCTTTCTCCATGTCTTTTTGTGGCTTGGTAGCTCACTTCTTTTTTTGCTGCATAATATTCCACTCTATGGATTTACCACAGTTTGTTTATCCATTCCCCTATTGAAGGAGAAAGTTACATTTCAAACGTAAAGAATAGAACTGTTTTGTTTTGTTTCCATTCTTCTGAATTCTTAGGGGAAAAAAAATAAATAAATTGAAACTTGGCCTCACATTCAAAGGTAACATTTTAATTTGTGACCAAGAAATAAATTACTTGCTAGCCTTCTAGTCAAAAAGGCCCTTCTCTCCTGGGTTAATTAAACATTCCATGACATTGTCCTGAGCTTTTCATCCCAGTGCCACTGACCTGGACAGCACTCTCTCGTGAGAAACATCTACACACAGTAAATTCTCAACCTGTATGTGTGTATCTGTTGGGCATCTGGATGGGGGTGTCCACAGATTGGGGGCATATCCCACTAGAAAAGTATCAGAGAACCTTTGACAAGACATAGTAGTTTGAAATTCTGATATCCTCACCTCTTCTATAGTCCAGTAAGAATTACTGTTCATACTCATCCCATAGGATAAATGATGAAAGACTTTGGGGATTGGGTTTTATCCAGCTCCTGCAAATGTGCTATTGAATTTGTGCTGATGTTTTGTGGAGTAATGTCAGGATGCATACTATTTTCAATAGCTGAGAAAGAGAAAGTATTGCTTATAAAAAGTAATTAAGAGAAAGTTAGAGGTTAATCCATCATCTGTCCTAATTTCTAATGCGAATGGAAAACTAAGTTTGCCAGGCAGTCAAATAAGGTTATGCTTTGCTGGTAATAAATAAAAGATTTCAGAACAAGTTGTCCTCAAGCTTTTAAATGTTATAATTAGAGATACTTTCTGGATATTAAAGTTCTAAAAAAGTCTGAGAAGGAACAATAAATAGAAAGGTCCATTTTACTACATTTAGTTATTTTCTCTTTGGGACACTGCACTTTTTCATTTCTCATGGCAATTCCCATCGGGATATTCTTTTTTTCTCTTTCTCTTGTACAAACTCAAAAGAAAAAAGGACTCTTTTTTAGGATACTCATTGTAGAAATTTTAGAAATTATAGGGAAACAAAATGA